>NC_090933.1:1127304430-1127928023 GCF_040938575.1 Ambystoma mexicanum | reverse complement strand
TTTTAAATTCATTTATGTTTGTTCCATCAAACTGACCAGTGACACTATCATTCCATTTTCTGAAAAATAGCGCTCTTAATGATGCATAACAGGCGGTATTAAGTGGCAAAGGATGTACATACCAACCCATTCCTCTTTCCCCGTGCTGGGGTAAATGGAGAACAGACCCAACAATTGGACCTATTCAAGATAACATGGGTCATGTTCATAATCAGTAGCAATGTATTATTCTCATACCCTTTTCTATGTTTCACTTCTTTTGAGAGGAGAGTATAAGAGAGCACATGTACTGGGCTGCTCATACTGGAGCATTGGTAGCAGTCCAAAGAGAGTTCAAAGGATGCACAGTTTCTAGATACCAGAATATTGGGACTAGTGTAATAAAAATGCAAAGCGGTATCATAATCATTAGCATATTATTCCTTCTAAACCAAGTCTTTCTTGCAGTAGGCTTAATTTCTATTTTTATTTCATCAACAGCATCAGTGCAGGAGGGAGTAGGAGCAAATATAGGCATTGGGCCTCATTACGATCCTGGCGGAAGACCATGGTGCTATTAGCACCATGGTCCATGCCGGTAAGTTACCAACTCCGCCATGGAGAAAGGGGGAATCACCACCCCATTACAAGGTTGGTGGGGCGGTAATTCCCCCTTCCTCCATGGCCCTTCCCCATTCCCATTTTTGCCCCATAGGGCTCAATGGGAATGGGGAAGGTGCTAAGTACGGTGCCGCAAATTGCAGCACCGTAATTAGTACCAAGGTCCCTTTGCGGGTCCCTACTTTAACGGCTGGTCTACACCAGCCGTTAAGGTTGGGTCCCGCAAAGGGACCTCGTAATTAGGCGCTAATAGGTTAACGGCGCCGCTGCCTTTTACGGCGCCGTTAACCCATTAGCGCCTGGGTCGTAATGAGGCCCATTGTCTGTAATGTCTATCTCAGGAAAGGTTTTCAGTGTCCGTCGGGGAAAGTTCTCCACAGCAACACACTTTAGCAACAAACGTTCAGGCCAGTCCAGGCTAGCCTGCCTATTGATGACAGCAAACTGATGTAAATTTGCACAGCGCTCCAAAAAGGCAGGAGCAAGTATCAATTTGATAGTGTCGGTACCATATGCCCCCGCTTGTCTGTACTAGGTTGCAATGGTCCTTCACTTTTCAGTGGTTGCACCGGAATAACAGCGTGTCAGAACTTTCAATTTCAACTTGATACAGCTCATACACTCCTTTTCCCTAGGCCTCTGCTCCCAGCACCATCCGTGAGCTAGGAACAAAGGCGAAACAAAAGCTGATCATTTCCGATTTTGTGAACGTAGATTGTACCTCACAACTCCAGGTACAGTATGGTCGATGAATAATGCGCTCTCATTTCCAGATGTAAGATCATTGCCAGTTTGAGATGCACTGCGTGATGATGATGATGCAGCATTCGGACAAAGTTGAGGCACCTTTGGCCTTTCGATCTTCGTTGCAATCTCCCCAGGCCCTTTCTCGGGCTTAGGAAGCACTTCTGACAGAGGACTGGCGATGATATCTTTGTGACCAAGTGCAGCTGTCTTTCTTTCGATGTCAGGATCATCAAGCTCTTTCTCATGTGGCAAAGGAAAATGAACTCCTTTGGTGTGTGTTGCGTGGATCCAATGCTTTCGTCCATTCACTTGCACTGCAGTCTGCTTATCTAGCAGCACCTGGAAGGGTCCCGTCCAGCGTGGAGCAAGTAAAGATTTTCTTTCAAAATGTTTGACAAGCGTCCAGACCACAGGCTGCAGACAATGTCCTGGGCTAGTATATCTGACAGGAAGAGCTTCCTGCACCTGCTGATGAATCAAACGCAAGTTTTGAGTTAACTGTTTACAGTATTCAATAAGTAATGGGTACTCTATGTCCCTCAACTGTTTCAGTCGAGGGGCATTCTAAACATTCGCTGGTCTCCCCATCACGATTTCGTAAGGGGAGAAACCAGACCTCGCCTGTACAGTTGTGCGCATGCAGAGTAAGGCTAGTGGTAGTGCATCGGGCCATTTCAAATTGCTCCCTGAACATATTTTACTTAACTTGTTTTTCAAAATACCATTCTGGCGTTCTACTAAACCAGCACTCATCGGTTGTCTGGCCGAATGGATTCGTTTATCAGTCTGGTGACCTGGACAGATTTGCAATATCACGGCTGCAATAAAATGCGACCATATGACACGGGGCAGCCCGAAACGGGGAAAGTATTCCATTAGCATGGCTTTAGCTGTGGACATAGCTGTACAATCTTTCAGGGGATTGGCCTCTAGCCATTTGCTGAATGCACAGACCACCACGAGAACATACTTATAGTTTTGGCACCTCTCCATTTCTATGATATCAAAATGGATGACTTCAAATGGCATGGACGGCAGGCCAAAACCTTCGACTGGCATCACTGTTCGCTTTCCAATATTATGTTGGAAACAAGCAATGCAATTTTGAAGCAATCTTTCAGCAGTTTTCCTAATGTGTGGATTCTGCCATACAGAATCCAGGTGTTGAATCATTTTTCTACAACATATGTGTGTCGGACTGTGGGCCATAGTGACCATTGCCATCACATAGGCATTTGATAACATCTAATTCTGCTAGGCCCTCAAACCAGTTTTTTATTTCATTTACAGTAGCTTCTGCTTGCATCTCCTTAACTGTTGCAATTCCATTTTCTATCATGCAGGGTACTTACTCTATTTTTTCAACATACATTTTTGTGTAAATCAATGGCAGTTTGTTTCGCAATTTTGCCTGCAAATGTTTTTCCCTTTCCAACATTACATGTTACTTTTTTATGTGCTTCACATATCATTATTGCTAATCGCTTGGGAAGCGCAAGTGCTGACAACAGTTTCACTATCAAAGTGCCATGTTGGTCCTTGGTTCTGTTTGATGTCAGGAAACCCCTTTCAGCCCATAATCGACCAAACTATGTACCACCCCAAAGGCATACTGACTATCAGTATATATGTTTACATTGAGATTTGCAGAGATTTCACATGCTCTTGTCAATGCTTTTATTTCTGCAGCCTGTGCTGAGTTATATGGGATTCTTTTGCTTTCTATAATACTTTTCATTGTCGTGATGGCATAAGCAGCAGTTGATGTGCCATCAGATAATTTAAAACAGGAACCGTCACGAAACAGTTCTCCAGTTGGCTCTTTCTGTGGGGTGTCAATTCTTCCTTTTGTCTCTTGTTCAGTAGCCATTAAGCAATCTTGGGGGAATTGGTTTCCACCCCCTTTTTCATTTGGAGGGGGCATTAACTCGGCCGGATTTAAAGCACAACACCTTTTAATTTGGATATGCGGTACAAATAGGATTATTTCATACCTTTTTAATCTGGCTGATGTAAGGTGTCGCGTCTGCGTTCTATTTAAAAGAATGTCCACTGTGTGAGGTACCATTACGGTTAAAGTGTGACCTAAAACCATTCCCTCAGTTTGTTTTACTGACACAGCGGCTGCAGCAACAGCTCGCAAGCAACGCGGCTAAACACATGCAACAGAATCCAACATGGAAGAGAAGTAACCGCATGGTCTATTTCTCCCCCTGTGTTCCTCAGTCAAAACAGCCAAAGCACATCCATTGTTTTCATGCACAAATAACTTAAAACTCTTGTCATAATTTGGTGTGCGCAAAACTGGAGCTGAACATAATGCAGCTTTGAGCAGGTCAAATGTTTCTTGACATTCCATGTTCCATGGCAGAGGTAAGGTAACATCCTTCCTTGTCAATGCCACTATTGTCAATGCCACTATTGTCAATTCACAATCATCGAAAAGTTAGTGATCCACTGCCTACAATATGAAGCCATGCCAATTAAAGCCCTGACTTCTTTCTGCGTATTTGGAATAGGCATATCAGAGACGCTTTCAATTCTTTCTGGTGTCAATCTCCTTCCCTCCTTCGAAAGGAGGTAGCCAAAGTAGGCCACTTCCTTTCGACAATACTGGAATTTTTTTAGCGAAGCTTTGTGTCCATGTGCTGCTAAATGTGTCAATAATGCAACTGTACTCTCTTTACAAATATTTTCTGTGTCTGCTGCTATCGTAAATCCTCTATGAATTGTAGTAATACGCTGCCTGTAGGTAGTTCAAGCATGTCTAATTGTTCCTTCAAAGCTCTACTGTAAATGCTTGGACTCTCAGTGTAGCCCTGTGGAATTTGTGTAAATGTAAACGAACATCCTCGGAGAGTAAAAGCAAAGAAATATCTGCTATCTTGATGCACTGGGATGCTAAAAAATGCATTTTTCAGATCAATGACACTAAAACACAAAGCAGAAGCTGGAATCATAGTCAAAATTGTAGTCAAATCCGGGACTAATGGAAATTGCGGATCAACCACTTTATTTACTCCACGTAAATCAGTTATAAAACGGTAAGGTACATCCTTACCTCCTTTCTTGTAAACCGGAAGAATCGGACTATTGCAAGTACTACCAGAAGTTTCTTCAATTACGTTTCTTTTAATCAAATCTGATACAATGCATTTCAATGCTTTTTCTCCCTCCGCCGAAATTTTATATTGCAGAATAGGTGCCATAATTCCTTCTTTCAAAACAATCTTTACTGGCTCTACTTTGAAACAACAAACATCATTGTTCAGTGCCCATATACAAGCTGGTACTTCACTCAATTCAATCGGTAGTGGCTTAGATACAAATTGTGATACAGGAGTCTTTTGTGGCGAGATTGTCAAATACACTCCATCCGGAGAACAATAAATAACCCCATTCAATTTCTTCAAAAAATTTAATCCCAACAAATTTTTGCCGCAATTTTTCATCAAAAGGAATGGGCAAGATTCTGTGAATTGACCTAATGTTATAGGTACTTGTTGTGACACTGGACTAATTACTGGCGTACCTGAGAACCCTACTGCAACATTCTTATGCCCTGACAGTGGTATTTCTGGAACCCGCTGGTGGTCAATTGAAGATTTTTGTGCACCTGTGTCCACTAAAAAAATGTGCTCCCTATTCCCAACCTTCATTTCTACGTAGGTCCCTTTCTGGTCTACAGGAATAGATACTGGTTCCAACCCCTGCCTCGGGCTGTCCTAGTAGAACAGTACTGCATTGGACTGATTGTCAAAAACATTCCCACCATTTGTATTGTTTCGTTGTTGATTCTGATTCTGGTTCTGATTCTGATTACCCTTGTTGTCCTAAATTGTGATGGTCTTTGGTTCCTATTCTGCCCTTGTATTCCTGGACGACCTCTATTGTGTCTTCTCGGAAAAGTCCCATTTCTATTGTGTATATGCGGGCACTGTGCTCTCCAATGGCCTTCTTGTCTACAATAGGCACATTGATTAATCCCTATCGGATCCCCTGGCATATTGGACGTAAATGCAAATTGGACTCTGGACGGTGCGTTCCCACCACCTCTGTTATTGTTTGCTACTTGCTGTAACAGTACTCTTGTTTTCAAATTCCCTTTGTCCCTTAGTTCCTTATCCTTTTCCAAATGTATTCTGTTCTTATAATAATGGGCCAAATGTAATACTTCACTGTGTTTTTGCTTACCATGCACTTTCAGATGTCGATATTAAACTTTTAATTTTCGGTAACAACCCTTGCACAAACTTATCAACAAACAATCTCTTCCTGGGTTTAGTGCTTAGATCTTGACCACTAAAATCTGCAAATACTTCTTCAAATCGATTAAAATAATCTGCCGCTCCTTCCTCCTTTACCCTGTAAACAAGCAGTCAATTTATCCCAAAGTATTCTCTTCTCGGGCACCAAAGTTTTCAATTTCTCTACTATTCGTGATGGTAAAGTCAAAATTACCTGCAGCGGCTTCTCTCCAGCCTTTCTCTCACTATCAATTCTGGTCAAATTCTCCCATGTATCGCCTAACATCAGCGCTTCACTTATATTAATAACCTGGAAGAATCACGGGAAACAATAAATCAATGTCACTCAATGTAAAAACAGATGAATTCAAAACAGATTCAATTTCCTTATAGAATCCTGACGGGTTTTTCCTAATATCAGGGATTGTCTGCTTTATAGTATTTACCTCTTGCCTCGAAAAAGGGACATGTACAAACTGTGCGATATAATGAGCTTATATCGTTCGCACAGGAGTACCTCCAGAGGCAGCAACCTCTACTTTCAGGACAAACGTGGGAGGCACCTCCCTCATAGGTAATTGCAAACTAGGTGATTCTACATCCGTTCGTCTATTAAGCAACAAAGCTAAATCAAGTGAAAGAGCAGTCATTCCAGTTTGAGGCAAAAATGCTCTTTAATAAATTGGCATTAAATCAGCAGGACAACATATCTTATTCTTCATACATTCATCTTGTAGGTACTCTACCATAACCTGTAATACCTTTCTCTGCATTTCTGGTGTATACTGACTAAACGTATGATGTACTTCAATTGGGGAAATGGCGGCATCCGTAATCCATCTAAGCGCATCTTGCATACAAATCCGCATCTCTTCACTAACAGGTTTCAACGGTGGCAAAAATCGTTGCTGGACATACGACATATGCCGTTTATCATTTTTCAATAGCTTATATGTTCTCGTACTTTCGTCGCATTATCTCGCAAATGTGAAAGAACAACCACATCCTGCAACTCTTGCGGTACCACTGTATCGATCAAATCATCCCATATTTTCACAAGATAATTCCCCATGCATTTAAACAATACCTGCTGTTTACCAAGGCCTCTATGATCAGATATGGAACTTTGCACAGCCACTTCATTGTCATCATTCATATATGTTTCGGCCCATTCTTTCAGTTCTTCTTTCCTTCCTTTGCTAATCGTGCTACCAGTCTGTCTAATGCTTCCTTGCGCAAGCCCCATTTCTGTAGAACTGCCTGCTAAAGCGGTTTACTAATGCTCTGGCGGCGGTGGAGGAAATGATGTCACAGGGGAGAGGAACTGCTTACTACAGGTGCAGATGGAATAACGGGAATGGGAGGTACATAAGGAGGAGGTGCAACTGGGTCAGTACTTTGATGTTCACTTCTTTGCTCATTTAATATTTTGTTTATTAGTTCATCTGATGTATGCAAATCTTGCTGAGGATATATTTTCTGTACATCTAATTGGAAAGCCCTGTCCATGTTCCTAATGGCTTCTGTCTGCTGATGTTGATCATGCTCTAGCGCTTTCTCTACATTCGTTTTATGTCTGCCCGCGTGTTTGTCCCTACTTCTCAATCGGAGATTAGCTTCCTTCCCCCAGTCTCTTACAACGTCGAACCATGCTGATCGGGCCTTCTTGCGTAGCAATACTAATTCTAGGTGTTCTATACGTGCTAATTCAAAGCTCCCATTATTAGGCCACTGAAGGTCTGATACACGTCTGAACTGCCTATGCCAAATTGCATTAAACATTATTGCCCCTATACCATATTTTATGTACATTTCATGTGCCGGCAACCCTTCGGGTGGCGCGACCTGGCCAGTTTCTAAAGATTGTCTACCGCAGTGTAAAAACCTCACTAAACAGGAAGACAATTTCCCAGGCATGGTTAATTATTACCCTTTTCTTACCCTGGGCATTTGAGCTTGCAACAGCCACACTCAACCAATACCAGGCCACTTAAGAATCAGGGCACGACTCACCTGATCAACCAATTTGTCACCCAGGACACAATTCGCCTGTATACAGACACAACCAAGAATCGTCGTGACTGCGTGTCTGGCTCAATCTGCCTCATTCCAGGACCCTCACCTTGATGCTCTCTGGGTGCTGCTCGTCGATCGAGGATCGGCTATGTACAGAACTGTGGAGGAGTCTCTCATCACTTCTACAGGGGCTCCCCGAACACCTTCCGATCCTGGCTCGACGGCTTTGTCCTCAACTCGTTTTTGGCTTCTTTACCTTCAACGTATACGATGGAGCATTAGTGGGAGGGTCCCTATTCCGGCGCCATATTTGCTAGGCCATAAAGACCGCACATGGAAACTAAGGCACAATAACCCTATACTAAAACGACACATCAGACACGAGGTTCGTTTTCCAAACAAGTCTGGTTTATTTCAAAGTATTCTCAGTCGGCTAACTGGGTCTCACCACCTCACGACGTGTGTTCCCAAACACCGTGAGATGTGAGAGAGAGTGAACAGCGTTCAAGCAGCAATATATATACATTAGACATAGGGCCTCATTACACGGTAGGCGGTAAGGGATTACCGGCACTGGTAAGGGCACCAGTGCCAGTAATCCCTTACCGCCCTACTACAAGGTCCCTTAGCGGGTCCCTCCCCTAACGCCTGGTTTTACCAGGCGTTAGGGGAGGGACCCGCCAAGGGACTTCAGAGCTAATAACGGTACCGCAAATTGCGGTACCATTATTAGCTCCTTCCCCATTCCCATTGAGCCCTATGATGGCTCAAATAGGAATGGGGTATGGTTCCCGGAATGGGGACTTACCGGGTCCTCCAAGGTCGGAATGACCCGGTAAATCCCTATTCCGGGAACACGGACCCGGAATGCGGTAAGGGGGTAGCCATGGCGCTAATAGCGCCATGGCTACCGCCTACCGTGTAATGAGGTCCATAATCTTTGTGAAGGTGATTCGATCCGGCCATATTCATGTCATTCAGGCTAGGGTTCAGTGATTGACATTTATACAATTATGACAATTATGACACATTATAACAAGTCTTTATTCAGCCTAAACATAGTTATTTTACCAAAGGCAGCAGAGACAGCTTTCTGTTATGGGGAACATGGAGCTTCTGGCTCAGCAAGGATATCATGTTCTTAGCAGGGAAACATCCTTACTACGTTATCTGTGTGACTTGGGTCATGAGCTAAGGGTCAGATAGTTCTGAAGCAGAAAATACCATTCTCTGCGAAGTAGCACCGCTAGAAGAATATAATTCATGTTTTAACTGCCTTTTACTACAGGGTTTGCAAGACAACCCGGCACCTGCTCTGTTGATCAGATGCGGCTTCTGCTCACCTTCAAGGACTTAGTGAGAGAGAAAAACAATGTATTTCTGCACAGTTTGACATTCCTGTCTGTGTTAGTATTCAGCATTCAGGCCGTGGCCTTGCACTGTGTGTGAGTTCGAAACATAGAATATATTTGCAAAGCGTTTTGACAGGAAGGAGAAAAGCAAATGGCCGACATTATACAAAATGGACGCCCTTTGGTTGCATTGATGATTCTTTTAATGCGATTGGCTTCAGGCCAACATATTATACTTATCATTCGACTATAGGGTTATGTTTCTGGTCTAACATGCCAGGATTTTCCTGGCGGACTGACCGGCACCCACGAGCACAGCACGTCGGATGCACTGGCACAACTCTGAATGTGCTGGTGCAGCCGATGTCCCCATCCCCATTCAGCCCTATGGAGCAGAATGGGGATGAGGAGATCCTAGATTTCGGCACCCGAAAACGGGCAAGTACCGGGTATGCCTAACTTGGCATGACCTGGTTCTTACCCATTCATGGGTGCTGGAAAAAATTTGACTTAACGGCACGACTACTGCCAGAGTTGTAATGAGGCCCATTGTATCTAAAACAAATAAAAGTTTGCACAGTTTGTATAGCATGCTAAGGGAATAGTATGTACTGCTCTCCAGTGTCCTAAACATATGCTAAACTATGAACAGAACCTTAGGATTGTTCAAAACTGTGCACCTGATCATTCTCTTAGAGTGGTGCAGAGAGCAGGCACAATGTAAAGGTTTTATTCATGGGTTGCCTGGTTTGATGATGTTCCTGCAAACATGACTACATGAACCTGGAATTAACAGGGACGGTCAGATAGGCACGCTTACTATCTAAATGCATCACTCAGTGCCCTGGTTGCAGACATCATACAGAATAACACAGAAGTTCCATCTTGAAATGATGGATCACCAGGAATTGATTGAGTGCAGTGATGTGTTTACCAGTCTGAAGGTCTTGTCTTTTTTAACTGCTAGCAAAGGGCTTCTCAAAATAGTTAGTAACTGCATCAATATCCTCTATATGTGTCCTTTTTGAAAACATTTGTGTACTTCCTCTGAAATAAGGACCACACCTGTCCTGAAAGTGGTCAAGCAAAAACTCAATATTGGGAACTGTACAACCTCCAATCAAAACCCTTGAAATGTCTGCAGTATCCACATATCCTGTGATATGGCCAAATAGTTCAGCGAAAATCTCATTATGCACCAATCCGCAAGAGAGAAGACTTGGTGGTTCCCACCATTGAACCATCCTCCTCACCATCTGTGTGCAAATCACACTCTTAAAAATGTATGGCTGTGGGAAGAACTGCATCTGTACCACCCGAATGAATGGCACAGTTCCCCTACCTTTAAACACAGAGTAACCCGAAGGCCCTGGATCTGGGCCACATCACTAGAATGATCAACTTGGTAGCCCTTATTTGTTTAATGTACCTGCCAGAGGTTCAAGCATCTAGCACTGCTCAAGCCACTTTGAATTATTCACACAAAGTTATGTTTATGTACAGCACCACCCTTTCCATGCAAAATGACAACATTTAAACTGTCAGTCTAACGGAGCTGGTAAATGTGGGTTAAAAAAGCCCTGGCACGGCCTCAGCTGCACAACTATGCTGTTTCTTTGTTATTCTGTTTCCCTATAGAGGGAAGTCAGATCAGAGAGCCATTGCAACTATGGTGGGGACATTGCCTAGTGAGTTATATGTACCTTGCCTGGTTTTCCAGGCCGTCTAAGAGCGGGAACACTGTTAGGCTAGTTTTCCTAAAGACAACTAAGGGCTTACTAAAACCATTCAACTGAGACAGTAAAAGACCCCACTCTTAGCATAAGGGTGTACCACATAAGTATATGTTAGTGTAGAAAGAGCAGCCAGGCTTATTTTAGGAGGGAGAGAGGGCTATAGGAAAGTACACTGACCCTGTAGTACACCAAGCATTCAATAGAAAAACTTACAACAAAGGGTATTATATAAAATAAAGCTTTATTATAAATACAATTAGGCCAAGTTATGTCTTGGGGTAAGTACTGGTCATAGAGTCATAAATACATTTATAAAAACACACCACAGTGCTTGAAGGTACACATACCAAAGCATAAACCTTCTTCAGAATACCTAACAATAATTCTAGTTAAGTCAGACCTTATCATATATATGTATGTATTGTTTATTTATAAAGTGCTCATACACAAAACCAGTGCTTCAAAGTGCTCCAAGATGGATGGGGAACATGGGATACAATCATGCATAAGGCCTTGGAAGTTTCAGAATCATATACAATAATAATAACCATACTAAGCCTGATGACATTTCTGGTTGGGGGGGGCAGGGCGGTCAGGGAGGAGAAGAGGGTACAAGCATAACAAACGGACAATAATGCAAGTGCGTGACCAGCAGTCAGGATAGGAGGGGATATGAGCAGGTTATTGTGCCTTTATAATGTGCCACTAACACAAGTATTTCAGGTGCACAATGAAAAGGGGGGCAAGGGGTGACAAGGAACAGACAGAGAACAAACTTACTGGGTAAGGTGCATTCAGTTCATGTAAGTGCCAGACAGGAAGTGTGAGTAATGGGCGAAGGGAATTGTGCCTGGTCAGGAGGGCCGGGTTAGTGCTGATGGATGTCTCTAGGGAAGTGCATAATGCTGCAAGTTTTGCTGGTGCCGGAGGCAAGTGCAGGGACTGGTGTGGGTGCCCGGGACCTGTGAGGTTCTGAGGTGAGCCAGGCGATTAGTCAGCAAGCTGAGCGCAAGGAGTTGGTAGCAGGTAGAAAGCAGAGGTTAGCAGGGGAGAGGTAGAGAGAAGACAGAGGAGAGGAGGAAGGTCTCGAGGAGTTTCTGGAATTTAAGGAGATCTGGCTAGACACGGAGAGAGGCAGGGAGACTGTTGCAGAGGGTCCAACTCTATGTTTGGAAAAATTACTCACTCTCAGAGAATTGGAGCAGGATGAGCGCAGTTCTCTAGAAGGAGTGTATTTGGGAAAGGTGTGCTGGAAGTAAAGCGTGCCCAGCCCCAAAAAGCCTTGGGAACTATGCAGAGGGTCTTGTATTTGATCCTTGCAGGCACACGGAACTAGTGGAGGGATTTCAGTGCTGGAAAGATGCCGTCCCTGGGCTTAAGGCCAAGGATAAGTCTTGCTTTTCTGTTCTGAATGAGTTGTAAACGTCTGAGTGTAGAAGTAGGGAGATTGAGAAAGAGACTGTTACAGTAGTCAAGTCTAGAGAGAACCAGAGCTCTGGAGACAATGAGTCTCTGGGGGAAAGTGACAAAAGGTAGGATAACTCGGAGGAGGTGTAGCTGGTAGTGATATTTCTTGGATATATCTAAGAGGTGTGAGGAGAAGGACAGAGTGGAATCAAAGATGACCCCCAGGTTTTTTGTCTCACTGCTGGGTGCCGGCAAGAGTGAGAGTGGGAAAACAGGAGCAGGGGTCCCAATGAGAGCAATCTCTGTTTTACTGGCATTAAGGCAGAGGTCTTTAGCTGCACACCAGCACTGCATTGCAGACAGACTGTCATGAATGAGCAAGGAGGAAGAAGCTGAGGGTAGCTTGAAGGAGAGCTGAGTGTCATCCGCATAACACTGAAAGTTGGAAGTGAAGGAAGAGATCAAGACATGACATGGCAGTCATGTAGATATTGAAGAACAGGGGATAGGTTAGATCCCTGAGGGACCCCACAAGTAGTGAGAGTGATAGTAAAGAGAAAGGGCCCTAGTTCTAACTGGTATGAATGGTCAGAGAAAAAGGAGGTAAGCCACACCAGGACCTGATCAGTGATGCTCAGGTTATCAAGGTGATGATTTATCAGAGTGTTATGGTTCACCATGTCGAATGCAGAGGAGAGGACAAGGAGAATGAGGACAGAAGGAGAGTTAGAGTCAAGATTTGAGAGCAGGTCTTCACGGGTGTTCAGGAGAGCAGTTTCCATGCCTCTGGATGCTCTGATACCAGACTTATGATCGGAGAGACAACCAACAGATTCACAGGCCGATTCATGGAATTAATGTGCGCTGAAATTTTCGGCGCAAGCGTGCGAAATCGTGCGAATCGCAGCGCAAGTGCGAAAATCACAGCAAAACAAGTTCACAGCGATTCATGGAAGTCTGTGCGCGTGTAAATCCCAGGATGTGTGCCAAAATTCTGCGTGGCGCACGCTGGCGCACACGTCTCCAATCAGCGTGCGCTATGCGCACAGCGAAATCGCACATAGTGCGGCGCACACAACAAAAGTAGGCGGAGCAGGGGGCGTGACACGCGGAATGGGGAACAACGCGTGAAAATGTGGGCGTCACGGGGGAAGTACTGGAGGCAAATGCGCGGAACGCCCACAGGCACATTCAAAACACGTATTCATTGAATCGAACGGGGCTAACGCGTGCACCAAAAAATATGCGCTAATCTGGAAACACGTTATGTTCCTGAACCAGGGTATTTTGTCATCTGGTAGATGGACGAACTCGTCCCGTGGGGGTTGCCTGGGCCATGATCCTCTAGGCCATGGTCGTGATGAGATTGGGGGGAGCTTGTTCTCCCATTCTCCCACTTCAGTCCCCCCTCTGGTCGACTTGTCGACCACAAACATATCCTTTTCTTTATCTCCTCTTACTCTCCATACTTTAGTTATTCCACCCAATTGTCCATAGTGGTTGACATGGTCTTCAAATGACCAGTACATATAAACACAGCTCTCTCCTGGTTTGCAGTATACCCATCTTCCAACATACCTCCTCGGGTTTCTTGTGTTCTCCAACTTTACAGATGGTGGATCCAAGTGGTTGGTAATGATCTATTTATGCAGTTTCTCTCTTTCCTTTATTATCACGTCGGTGTGCTGGACATCATCAGTTGGTATCAAGGGGTGCATGCCAACCATTTCGATCATTTAGTCTGTAGTGCGTGCTTTCCTGGCTTTCCAGAACCTTATTACACTCAATACTGCTGCCAGCAGGAAGCAGGCATAGGTGGACCCGTGCAGCATAAAAGTGCACGCAAACAAACAAGCTCAGACGCCAGGATGAATATACCATTCCTAGCAGCAGTGGTCGTGTGATACCGCAGGAGGAGGAGGAGGATAGTCAGGCCCAGAATTTTTACACCCAGAACTAGCCTTTTTGGGATTCCTGATGACCAGGTGTATGGGAGGTACAGGTTTCCACCTCACATAATACTCGACCTGGTCAGTGAGTGGGAGGATGACCTTACATCACCCACCCTGTGCTCCCAAGCACTCAGCCCCCTGGAGAAAGTCCTCAATGTACTGCACTTCTTGGCCACTGGATCATTTCAGCGGACAACTGCTATAGTGGGGGGGTGTCACAGGCCACGCAGTCACGCTGCCTACACCAGGTGTTGGCCATCATGACTGCACGCCCATCAGTCCGCAGGCACATATACCTGCCCAGAACAACTGCAGAAAGGCAGGCTGCCATCCAGGATGTCGGGGTGATTATCCTGGAGTCGGCTGAGCTGTCCGCGGACCTCCGGACTGGGAGGCCCCAACTCCTCCCGTGCTTCCCTGAATGAGTATGAGACACACACAAGGAGCAAGGTGGTTCTGCTGTTTATTATAACAATGGCCAAGATGGGTCTTGGATCATACGCGTCCGTCCAGACTCTCAAACTTAGTGGGGCTCGCAGGCCCTTTTTACAGCAGTATGACGCGCTACTTGCGTCACCTGGGAAAGTTAGCAAAAAACCTGTTGCCACTTCGGATTGGTTCCTCGAGTGGTAGGGTTAGTATAGGATACATATAAAGAAGAATATTAGTAGTTAAGGATGAGTCAGGTGGTATACTTGGCCTGTCCCTTCTATTAGATACTTGAAAATCATTACACAAAGACCCCTGATGATTGGCTAATGTTAGTGGCGTCAGTGATGAGTCCCCGTGTTCTGATTGGTCCTCTCGTGAGCCCCCAAGCCTGGGACCATCGTCGTTCCCAGCTCGCGGTGTACCTGTCACTAGCAACAATGTGTAACTATGTGTTTGTGCAGACAATGTATGGGTCTGCTCATAGGCTTGTGAGCAGGTCATTCCCATCGCCGTAGATGTCCATCTTGCCACTTCGCTGTTGCAACCTGTGTCCCAGACGTGGGACCCAGGCGACTTCTGTCTCGTGGGTCTGGCACCTTGCCAGATCGGCTTGGTCACGAGTGGAGCAACCGTAGCTGGAGCGGAATTCTGCACATTTAAAGTTGTATTTCGTTTCTGTGTGCTTGGCTTTTCTTACAGGTGTGACCTTGGCGCCGGCTGGTAGCATACGAGTTGCAACATCGTGCCCTTGGCTATGAGCTCTCGCTGGGCTCGTTCTGCGTGATCAGCACTTGTATTCTTGCTCATACAGTCTTCAT
This sequence comes from Ambystoma mexicanum, assembly GCF_040938575.1. Taxonomy (NCBI): domain Eukaryota; kingdom Metazoa; phylum Chordata; class Amphibia; order Caudata; family Ambystomatidae; genus Ambystoma; species Ambystoma mexicanum. The sequence goes on along the minus strand of NC_090933.1, from coordinate 1,127,912,716 downwards.
GATGAGGCTCTTGCTTGCGCCCTACTCGGGCCTAGTTCATGGGTGGTGATGCATAATCTATGGTACCTATGTCGCGGTTTGACATGGCGTCATAAGCAATGTTATGTCTACATTATGGTGTCATCACAAGGCGAGAGGTGGGAGAAGCGTTAGCAAGCGTATACGCGAGTTCTTCAGGCGTCTTGCGTTTCTGCATTACTATAAAAGGGCCTACGTGAAAAATAACAACGATGCACGTCAGTGGGTGTGTCAGTCACCTACGTCATAGCACTGAATATGTTCTTCGTGTAGGCTGGTGCGTGAGTGACCAGTGTGCATGGTGGCACGTGTGTTCTTGGCAGTTGGCTAGGTCGTTGTGGCATCTCTAACGATGTGGGTGCTTGTGGCTGTTGTCTTAGTCGAGTTCATCCATGCCGCAGGTGTCGGCTTGAGCCGGACAGGCTGGTGGGCATATCCTTATGTTCCTGAACCAGAGTATTTTGTCATCTGGTAGATAGACGAACTCATCCCGTGGGGGTGCCTGGGCCGCGATCCTCTAGGCCATGGTCGTGATGAGATTGGGGGGAGCTTCTGCTCCCATTCTCCCACTTCAAGGATTTTTACGGGGTGGCACATTTCCCCAAAGTGCTAGGTGCCATTGATTGCACCCATGTGGCTCTACGTCCCCCCAGGGCTCAGAGCACATCTACAGAAACCGCAAGCACTGGCATTCCATCAACGTCCAGGTAGTATGTGATGCCAAGGGAATCATCACCTCAGTATATGCCAGCTATCCAGGGTCCACCCACGACAGTTTCATTTACAGAATGTCAACCCTAAACCGGGACCTAGAAGCTGGGCGGCATGGCGATACATGGCTGCTCGGTGAGTATAAATGCCTCTGCACATGCATGCATGTCAGATACTGAGTAATGTCACAACCCCACTAATGATGCCCATCATCACCTCCTCAGGGGACAGTGCCTACCCTCTGAGCACCCACATGATGACTCCAATTCGGAACCCCACCACGCCACCCGAGGTAAGATACAACACAGCCCATATTGCAACCCGGGGCATAGTGGAGCGCACATTCGGAGTGCTGAAGTCATGCTTTCGCTCCCTTGACCGTTCTGGTGGGCAGCTACTATACGCTCCCCCAGTAGTGTGCAGGATCATAGTGGCAGCATGTGTCCTGCACAACGTTGCAACACACTGGGGCCTGCCGGTGGGCATGGTGGTGCCCCCACATCCCCAACCAGATGCACGCCCGCTGCACATGGGAGGGGAAAGGGCACATGGTGAGGCAGCCCGTACGCAGCTGGTGGCCAATTACTTCACCTAAAATCACACTCCTGCAGAGTGCACACAGCCCTGGCACATACCAGCTGACAATCAATGATGAAGACATAAGGGACAGTCAACTGTCACTACCATACCAGCCTGAGATTGGTCACCTGGAAGTGCTACATTGTGTGCATCCCTACCTACTTAAACACAACCAATGATGTGTGATAACAAGACACACATTCATGCTGCATGAATGACTACCCCCTTGCAAAATACAACATGAAAATAGTGCCATGTCACCCAACACCTCCCCATCTCAGCTACCCAACACACCATCGCATGTCATGCAATGTGAAAGCAACCAAATGAATGCACAACACATGACACAAGTGTCACAAAGTGCACTGTCCGAAATGGAAACAGGCCACAGACAATATGCTCCCAGTAATCAATAAGAAACAGCACACATGAACAAAAACCAGCAACACAATACAGAAACACAGGATGAAACAGTGGCAAAATATGACAGTACAAATTCAAAGTAGTGCAAATCTTACAACCTGAATACGCCAGCACATCGACCCCTTCCATCTGTACAGTGTTACTGCCACGCAAATGTCTCAGTGTACTGCATACAACATGAACTCAATCTGCAAAGTAGACGGCCTTGTGAAGACATGAGGAAGGAACCTGCAAATTAGGAGTAAGACAAGGATGCACAAGCACATATCAATACACCATGCAGTGTAGAAAACAACAACAATATCCACTAGGAATGTCTACACAGTATTGACTACAGACTGCCCACACAGCTCATGGGAGACCAACGTCACTGTGTAATTCACTGTTACTTGGTCACACCCTTTGCAAGCCCATGGTAACGGGAAGCAGGAGGGGTGTGTGTCTCACGAACCCAAGCACCTAACCCAAACTCAGGACAAACCTGCATGTGCCCAGCCGGAATACAGTGGATGCCCACGGGAGCCACACAATGCAACACACTGTAAAAAAAAAAAAAAAATGATCAAAAATGGCCATGTGGGGGCTAGGAGGGGTGGGGGAGGCCACCCAGGAGGTTCGAGGACAGGGTGCACACCAACACCCACCTGTGTGGGTGTTGCAAAAAAAAAATACCTCCTTGGGCTCATGGCCTGCACGGCTATGCCATTGTGGGAGAACTGCTGTCGCTCTCCTCACCCTCTGCAGCAGCATCAGGAGGTGGTGGCACTATGGGAGGCAGCCCATGCAAATCCCAGGTATGGTCCTCCATGGCAGCAAGCATGCGGGTCTTGAAGGTCTGCATTTCTGCACGCATGGCCTGGCGTGATGCCTGGATCTCCTCACGTGTTGCCTGCATCTCAGCTGAGAGCGAACGTGTGAGCTGCTCCAGCTGCTGTTCTGCCCTAAGATTAGTGGAAGCCCCAAAGTCAACCAGAGTCTGCCTGAGGGTATGTAGTTCTTCCCTCAGGGCTTCCCTGTGGGCCTGGGGCTCTATTGATATCGATTGACGCAGAGTCTCCAGTGCCGCCCGTCAGTCCCTGTTGGACGCCAACATGTCTTTCCTGTGTGATTGGCAAATTGAGTCTGTTGCCTGCTGTTGTTGCTCCATCTGCCTTTCAGGGGGGATAATGGAAGTGGCCACCCTCTCCATTGCCTGAGCCATAATTTCTACTGATGCTGCCTGTTTGGTTACAATAGCGTACATGGAGTTTTCCCATACAGTATTGCCTGGTGGCGCACGGCCATCGTGTCGACGGGCACCACACCTGTTTGGGGCAAGGCGATCTGCACCTTGCTGTGCTGGCACTGCCTGAGGCTGCAGGACTGCATTCCCCCTCTGATCTGCTGGCCCAGGAACAGGATCAGATGCTGTGGAGAGTGACCCTGCATCCGTAACTGCCAAAGGCGGACCTACCAACACGTACATCCCCATAGAAGGTTCTCCCCCTGGTGCAGGTGGGTTGGACAGAACAGAATCCCTGCCCGAAACACTTACCTGTGACGGCACATAAGTCTCTTCATCCGATTCAGCACCCGAATAGAGGTCTGGCGAGGTGCACCCAGAGACACCACTGGCCTGTAGTAACATTGGGTTCTCACCCACCACCACACCATGTCCCCCACTGGTGCCCGGTCGTGCCAGAGATTCCTCCTGGGTCTGCACCATCTCCTCAACCTCAACAGCATCAAGTGCGTCATCACCTGCAAAAACATGAAAGACAACAAATGGAAACAGGCATGAGCACCATAGCACACACATCGGCCGTGACAAGCCACAGATCCAGTACATGATCAACACATGTCCCACATGACTATAACCCTGCTATGCATGCATTGTCAAAGAGTTGGAAGTGGAGTCAAAAAGGCAGACACTGGGTAGAGCAAGATGGAAAAGCAACACATTTGTAGCATGTTGGGTAGCACAGGCATCACACATCAGGCTGTGAGTGGCATGTCTAATACACATACATGACACGTGCCACCACACAGATGTCATGTAGCATATCCACGGTAAAGTACAAAACTACAAAAATATGCCAGTGATTGAGTACTGTCACACATCCATGTGACATCGACATGATGAGAAGATTAATGCTGAATAGTGTTTCAAAATATGCGTGTACCACACACTGAAACACATCCAGTGTCCAAAAATACTGTCATTGTGGGCTGATCAAAGATTGGTCACTTTGAAATCACAGGAAACATCTGTCATGTTCCACATGCAAACAGCCCCTTATAATACTTTGTATGCAGGCCAATACTCCATCAGCCTGAATGGTGTAATCATTAACATAACCAGGTAATAATAGTGCCCCAGTGTGGCCTGTAAACAATGACCGAAGCATATCACATATGTCGTAATAGGGCATAACATTGTCTAGCAAAAAGGGGAGAATGCAAACAATCAGCATGAATGAAGACTTACTAAATCAGACCAATGTAGTTGCAAGACAACAGTTCAAGGTAAAGTACACACATGTGGGCTTAATAAGCATCTGTGGCCAGAAGGGATACAGTCATACCCAAAACCAAGGCATGTGAATGTATGGGAGGAAACGCATGGGTGACCCATTCCACTCAGGTGCACACACCCTCACCTGGCACTGAATCTGAACCCGTCACCCAAACAACATACACATGGATTACACACACACGCATGGGCACTCACCAGACAATGCATCGTAATCAGGTAGTTCTCCCACGCCTTGGATCTGTTCCTCTGTGACAAAGGCCCCAGCAACAGACTCATGTTCAGTGAGTTTGTTGTCCTCTGGTGGAGACCCACCGCCAGTCACCAGAGTAGCGGCATGATTTGAGGCCAGCTTGTTCTTTGCTCTGCATTTCAGGTCATTCCACCGCTTGTAGCAATCATCAGCTGTGCGCCTCACTAAACCAAGGGCACTTATGCGGTCGGCGATGATCTGCCAGTGTGCCTTACGTTGACCAGTTGTGGTCTTGGACCCTGCAGTCACCAGCATTTCGTGGCTACGTGCCGACACATAGGACACAAGTGCATCAAGTTCCGGGTCATGAAAGCAAGTCTTCCTTGACGTGCCGGAGTGTGTAGCCGTGTCTGGGGTCTCAGCCTGTCGTGCCAGAGCACCCTTCTTCCTCTTCTTTAAAGGTGGAGCAGAGCCAGAGTGGCTTGCACCGCTCTAGTCAGTAGGTGCAGAAGCACCGGTGGACTGGGTAGTAGGAGTGTGGGAATGCACAATGACCATAGGTCTTGTTGCAGGCATTGGTTGCAGGGTAATGTTGGCAGGGGGAACTCAGTTTGATGGACCTGGACCGACACTGTCCTGGCTGGGAGAGTCAGAGCTGGGGTGGATGGAGCTGCAGCTGCCCCTGCAGCTTCCCCACCCTGCCTACTCGGGGCAGCAGATGACATAGCTGCCCCAGATCCAGGTGGCTTGGTGACAACTTGCACTGCCACACGTGGCACAAATCACAAATCACATAGTACAAATCACTCCGTATCAAGCTGGCCACGCAACAACACACGGAAGACCATGCTCCTGCCCAGAAGGCCGATTTACTGCCCCACAGAGCCCCGAGTATGCTCCCATCTGCCATCTGCTGCTGCCTGACTGCCTGCTGCCCAAGTGCCCTGCTATTTGCTGCCTGCACGTCAGCCAGGGGTGCAGATGCTGTGACCACCCCTGCTGGAACCGAAGACTCCCGACTGGGATACCATCGCTCCACAGCCCAGCCCCATGACCCAGTTGCCCACCCACTCCTGCATCTGGGGTTGCCATATCGGGCACAACACCATCTGGCACCGCTGGCAACCGCCAGCCAGAGAGGCAGAGGGCCACCAGCTTCAGTGCCAGGGAAGTTGGTGTCCTAGTGGAGCAAGTCCTGGGGCAGTATGATGCCCTCTTTGGAAGTTTGCGCGCCGACAAGGAAGGATGGACAAGGATCTGGATGGACATTGTGACTGCCATCAACGCGGAGGGGGTGGCAGTCCACGATTTACATCATGTCAAGAAGCACTGGGAGGACTTCAGGTCCAGGACCCTCAACAAGGCCCGGCGCCCCGCTAAGGCAGCGGATGCCAAGGGGCGCCGGGTCCAGCTGTCCGACCACAAAATGAGGGTCCTGGAACGCATATGCCCAGCGCTCTACATCCAGATCCTTGAGAGTCAGACCCGTCTGGAGTCGAGCGGTAAGTGTACATGCATGGTTATTGGACGATGTGCGTGTTGTGGTGTGCCTGTAGTGTGCAGGTTGCACATGTGTTTTTGTAGGGCCATGTAGGGATGTGTATGAACATGGGCTTGAGGCTGCCACATATGTGTTGGTAAGCATGCTGGGCAAATGCAGGTGTGGGAGCACACATGTTTGAATTTCTGTGTATGTACATTGGCATGGTTGTGGCATGGATGTTGGTTCATTATGCATGTATCTGCACTGTGTACATGTGCATGTATGTGTATTTGACAAGTGTGCAACTGTGATGCAACATGGATGCACGTGGCACTGATATGTAGAAAGCTGAATGTCAGATGTGACATGTATGGCAATCTCATCACTGCAACAGTTGGTTATGTACACATGCAGGTAAGTGTGGTGAGGTGTGTGCATGTCTAGTGCACTCCCAGTGTTTCATGTGATGTCCGGCTCACCTTTGGCTGTACATGCTGGTGAATGTGTATGGATGCTGCTGCCTGGTGCAATATTGCTGTGGAAATGCTCATGTGTGTGTGTTAAAACGACATGTGTGTTGTGGAGAGTGATGCCTTGTCTGAATTTTGACTATGCCACTCATGTACAACTGTCATGTGTGTATCAGTCCAATGTACTGTGCCCTGATGCCTGTGTTTTATCTCTCCCTGTCTGCAGCGTCGACTGATGAAGAGGGCGGTGAGGGTGCTGTGGAGCACAGCGGCAGGGATCGCACCACCAGCCGGAGACGCAAGGCCCGGCTCCCCTCCCAGATTGTCATCTCGTCGGTGAGTGAGGTGTATGGTGCTGCGGCCAAGGCCGCAGCTGCCGAGGGTAGGTCCTAGAGGCGGAGGTTGGAGGTGGACTCCTCGGCAGCAGAAGGGGCAGCTGAGACCCCACAGGGTCCGACGGAGGAAGATGGCATGGAGTCATCCAAGTTGGTGGGGGGTTTGGTGGAGGAGGAGGCCGTGGAACAGACACACATGGGGTCTGGAGGTGGGGATTCCACTGGTGCTAGTGGTGCAGTGCAGGACCAGGGACAGGAGGCCACCGCGGAGATACATGTGTGCAATCCTGTCCCTGATCCTGTCACTGCATCATCTGGCTCCAGCAGGGATGCCTACGTCCAGACCCGTTTTCAGGGAGGGGAGCGCACAACTGGCTTTCCTCTCCCTGCGGACGTGGCTATCTGGGACCAGGCTGAGCCTATCCTGGGTGGGGTGGCGTTGCGTCAACGGGCCATGCGAGGTGACCTGCAGTCTTTTCATTTGGAGACTGCACGTCATCTTGAATGGCTCGTTGACCGCGTTGACCTACTGGGACAGCTCACCAGGGCCGGATTCCTCCGTTTGCTGGACCTTGTTCCGACCCCCTCCTCACCTGAACCCCCTATGCGCCAGTCGTCCTCCATACCATCTTCCCACCCATGTATCACCTGGGTACCCTGTAGAGCTGCCTCTGACCCTGCGGCCAGTCTGGTGGAGGACACATCCCTGCCACAGTCGGGAGTTGGACGTCCAGCAGGGGTGGCCACCTCAACAACTGCACCCCAGCTGGAGGAGGATGTGCAGGCAGCAAGAGCCAGGGCACAGGCAGAGGCACAGCAGCAGCAGCAACAAGGTGGGAGCCATGATGGCTTGGGGCCTTCAACATCGGAGGGGCAGGCATCGGCCATAGGGCAGGAGGAGCCTGGATTTCAAGTGTCTTCCGTGTGGCAGCGGTTGGGCCACGCCATAGATGCTGAGCGGCAGTGGGAGGAAGAGGCACGGCTCACAATGGTCAGGGCGGAGAACTCCATGAGGCGGGCCGAGTGCCTCAAGGCAATTCGCAGGGAGTTGGAGGAGAACATGTCGTCGTCCCTGCGAACCCTCGGGGCCATGGAAGAGGACCGCCTCCAGGACATTGAGCGGGAGTTCGATGATGCCCTGGCCCGGGACATCCAAAAGTGAGCCGTCGGACTAGCCCGCTGCAATTGTAAATAGTTTTTAGAGTTAGGTTTCCTTTTCCTTTTCCATTTTTTTGTGGTCAATGGACAATGCCACACACATTTGTATATAGTTTTATTTTTAGGTAGTTTCTTAGGTAGGTTTCATTTGTTTGGTTGGGCTCATGGACCCTTTACATCGTTGGACAATGGATTCATTTGATATCTTTTTTGGAATTTTGCACATGGATTAATGAATTTTTATTTTGTACCATGGATTGTATATAGTTTGATCATGGATTAATTTGGAATTTTTTTTTCATTATGGATATGGAGAAATTGATTTTTTTTTCGGACAATGTATTGTAAATAGTTGGACTATGGATCGATTTATCTTTTTTAGTTTTCATTATGAACATGAAACAATGGATATCATTTTTTTACCTTTCCTTTGGATTTGCGTTGGTGGAGGGAGAGTTATGACTGTTTTTCTTTCAATTTTTTTTGGATTGGTTATCATTTTCATTCACTCATCTTTTTCACATGCTTTTCATTTCATGTTTGATATTTTGGTATGCTTTCATTTCATTTATTTATTTATTTATGTACATAATACATTTTCATATGTTAGTTCCATGTGTGGGATTCATTAATTGGGTTCATGCATGTGAAAATGTGGGTTTACACAAGCAATGCCAACCAGTGTATGTGTGTGATGGACATGTGTTGAAGTACATAGTTGAGTTTTGGTTTGTGTCTTGAGATGGGCATGTCAGTGTGGGGTGGATTGGGAAATCATTGCGTCTCAAGAATGGGATGGCAGCATATGTTTTTTTGGTGTAGAAGTGGGCCTTGATTGTGCATCTTTATTTCGTGTAGGGGGGACGTGAGTGGGTCATGAGTGGGGACCTGCTGGCAGGTGCCCCGGACTGCTGGGGGGTGGGGATGCTGGGGGACATGAGTGAGGGCCTGCTGGCAGGTGCCCCGCACTGCTGGGGGGTGGGGGTGCTGGGGGACATGAGTGGGATATGAATGGGGGCCTGCTGGCAGGTGCCCACACTGCTGGGGAGTGGGGGTGCAGGAGGACATGAGTGGGGGCCTGCTGGCAGGTGACCCGCACTGCTGGGAGGTGGGGGTGCAGGGGGACATGAGTGGGACATGAGTGGGGGCCTGCTGGCAGGTGCCCCGCACTGCTGGGGGGTGGGGGTGCAGGGGGACATGAGTGGGGGCCTGCAGGCAGGTGCCCCACACTGCTGGGGGGTGGGGGTTCAGGGGGACATGAGTGGGGGCCTGCTGGCAGGTGCCCTGCACTGCTGGGGCGTGGGGGTGCTGGGGGACATGAGTGAGGGCCTGCTGGCAGGTGCCCCGCACTGCTGGGGGGAGGGGGTGCTGGGGGACATGAGTGGGATATTAATGGGGGCCTGCTGGCAGGTGCCCGCACTGCTGGGGTGTGGGGGTGCAGGGGGACATGAGTGGGGGCCTGCTGGCAGGTGCCCCGCACTGCTGGGAGGTGGGGGTGCAGGGGGACATGAGTGGGATATGAGTGGGGGCCTGCTGGCAGGTGGCCCGGACTGGTGGGGGGTGGGGGTGCAGGGGGACATGAGTGGGGGCCTGCTGGCAGGTGCCCCGCACTGCTGGGGGTGCAAGGGGACATGAGTGGGACATGAGTGGGGGCCTGCTGGCAGGTGCCCCACACAGCTGGGGGGTGGTGGTTCAGGGGGACATGAGTGGGGGACTGCTGGCAGGTGCCCCGCACTTCTGGGGGGTGGGGGTGCTGGGGACATGAGTGGGGGCCTGCTGGCAGGTAACCCGCACTGCAGGGGGGTGGGGGTGTTGGGGGACATGAGTGGGACATGAGTGGGGGCCTGCTGGCAGGTGCCCCGGACTGCTGGGGGGTAGGGGTGCAGGGGGACATGAGTGGGGGCCTGCTGGCAGGTGCCCCGCACTGCTGGGGTTACAGCGGGACATAGTGGGACATGAGTGGGGGCCTGCTGGCAGGTGCCCCGCACTGCTGGGGGTGGTGGGGGTGCAGGAGGACATGAGTGGGGGCCTGCTGGCAGGTGCCCCGGACTGCTGGGGGTGGGGGTGCTGGGGGACATGAGTGGGGGCCTGCTGGCAGGTGCCCCGCACTGCTGGGGGGTGGGGGTGCAGGGGGACATGAGTTGGACATGAGTGGGGGCCTGCTGGCAGGCGCCCCGCACTACTGGGCGGTGGGGGTGCAGGGGGACATGAGTGGGGGCCTGCTGGCAGGTGCCCCGGACTGCTGGGGGGTGGGGGTGCAGGGAGACATGAGGGGGGGCCTGCTGGCAGGCGCCCCGCACTGCTGGGGGTAGTGGTGCCGCACTGCTGGGGGATGGGGGTGCAAGGGGACATGAGTGGGACATGAGTGGGGGCCTGCTGGCAGGTGCCCCACACTGCTGGGGGGTGGGTATTCAGGGGGACATGAGTGGGGGACTGCTGGCAGGTGCCCCGCACTTCTGGGGGGTGGGGGTGCTGGGGGACATGAGTGGGGGCCTGCTGGCAGGTACCCCGCACTGCAGGGGGGTGGGGGTGTTGGGGGACATGAGTGGGACATGAGTGGGGGCCTGCTGGCAGGTGCCCCGGACTGCTGGGGGGTAGGGGTGCAGGGGACATGAGTGGGGGCCTGCTGGCACGTGCCCCGCACTGCTGGGGGTACAGGGGGACATAGTGGGACATGAGTGGGGGCCTGCTGGCAAGTACCCCGCACTGCTGGGGGGGGTGGGGGTGCAGGGGGACATGAGTGGGGGCCTGCTGGCAGGTGCCCCGGACTGCTGGGGGGTGGGGGTGCTGGGGGACATGAGTGGGGGCCTGCTGGCAGGTGCCCCGCACTGCTGGGGGGTGGGGGTGCAGGGGGACATGAGTGGGACATGAGTGGGGGCCTGCTGGCAGGTGCCCCGCACTGCCGGGGGGTGGGGGTGCAGGGGGACATGAGTGGGGGCCTGCTGGCAGGTGCCCCAGACTGCTGGGGGGTGGGGGTACAGGGGGACATGAGTGGAGGCCTGCTGGCAGGTGCCCCGGACTGCTGGGGGGTGGGGGTGCAGGGGGACATGAGTTGGGGCCTGCTGGCAGGTGCCCCGCACTGCTGGGGGGTGGGGGTGCAGGGAGACATGAGGGGGGGCCTGCTGGCAGGCGCCCCGCACTGCTGGGGGTGGGGGTGCAGGGGGACATGAGTTGGTGATCAGTAGTGCAAGCTGACATGTGGCTTGGCTGGGGGGCATGCCCATGGTGGATGGGCTGCCTGTGGGACATGACCAGGGGTGCAGGGTAGTCCCCTGTGGTGTGGGCTGCCTGCAGGGGTCGTGGAGGGTGTAGAGGGAACAGCTGGGAGGACCCACACTGCCAATTCACGTGTGGCACTCCCCGCGCACCCCAGAAATACACGTACCCTGCTCAAATCGCGTGTGAGACTTCACGCGAACCCCAGTTATACACGTATCCTGCTCGCATAGGGCCATTCGCGTGTGAAACTTCCCGTGCATCCCCGAAATACACTTACCATGCTCAAAGCGCGTGTGAGACTTCACGAGAAACCCAGTTATACAAGTACCCCACTCGCACAGGGCCATTCGCGTGTGAAGCTTCCCGCGCACCCCCGAAATACAAGTACCATGCTCAAATCGCGTGTGAGACTTCACGCGAACTCAGTTATACACGTACCCCACTCGCACAGGGCCAATCGCATGTGAAGCTTCCCGAGAACCCCAGTTATACATGTACCCCACTCGCACAGGGACAATCGCGTGTGAAACTTCCCACGAACCCCAGATGTACGCGTACCCCACTCGCACAGGGCCATTTGCGTGTGAAACTTCCTGCGCACCCCCGAAATACAAGTACCATGCTCAAATCGCGTGTGAGACTTCACGCAAACCCCAGTTATACACTTACCCCACTCGCACAGGGCCAATCACGTGTGAAACTTCCCGCAAACCCCCGAAATACATGTACCATGCTCAAATTGTGTGTGAGACTTCACGCGAACCCCAGTTATACATGTTCCCCACTCGCACAGGGCCATTCGAGTGTGAAGCTTCCTGCGCACCCCCGAAATACAAGTACCATGCTCAAATCGTGTGTGAGACTTCACGCGAACCCAGTTATACACGTACGCCACTCGCACAGGGCCAATCGCGTGTGAAGCTTCCCGCGAACCCCAGTTATACACGTACCCCACTCGCACAGGGACAATCGCGTGTGAAACTTCCCACAAACCCCAGTTATACATGTACCCCACTCGCACAGGACCATTTGCGTGTGAAACTTCCCGCGTACCCCTGAAATACAAGTACCATGCTCAAATCGCGTGTGACACTTCACGCGAACCCCAGTTATACACGTACCCCAGTCGCACAGGGCCATTTGCGTGTGAAGCTTCCCGCGCACCCCAAAATACACGTACCATGCTCAAATCGCGTGTGAGACTTCATGCAAACCCAGTTATACACGTACCCCACTCGCACAGGGCCATTCGAGTGTGAAGCTTCCTGCTCACCCCCGAAATACAAGTACCATGCTCAAATCGCGTGTGAGACTTCACGCGAACCCAGTTATACACGTACCCCACTCGCACAGGGCCAATCGCGTGTGAAGCTTCCTGCGAACCCAGTTATACACGTACCCCACTCGCACAGGGACAATCGCGTGTCAAACTTCCCACGAACCCCAGTTATACACGTACCCCGCTCGCTGTGCTGTGACCACCCCTGCTGGAACCGAAGACTCCCGACTGGGATACCATCGCTCCACAGCCCAGCCCCATGACCCAGTTGCCCACCCACTCCTGCATCTGGGGTTGCCATATCGGGCACAACACCATCTGGCACCACTGGCAACTGCCAGCCAGAGAGGCAGAGGGCCACCAGCTTCAGTGCCATGGAAGTTGGTGTCCTGGTGGAGCAAGTCCTGGGGCAGTATGATGCCCTCTTTGGAAGTTCGCGCGCCGACAAGGAAGGACGGACAAGGATCTGGATGGACATCATGACTGCCATCAACGCGGAGGGGGTGGCAGTCCGCGATTTACATCATGTCAAGAAGCACTGGGAGGACTTCAGGTCCAGGACCCTCAACAAGGCCCGGCGCCTCGCTAAGGCAGCGGATGCCAAGTGGCGCTGGGTCCAGCTGTCGGACCACAAAATGAGGGTCCTGGAACGCATATGCCCAGCGCTCTACATCCAGATCCTTGAGAGTCAGACCCGTCTGGAGTCGAGCGGTAAGTGTACATGCATGGTGATTGGACGATGTGCGTGTTGTGGTGTGCCTGTAGTGTGCAGGTTGCACGTGTGTTTTTGTAGGGCCATGTAGGGATGTGTATGAACATGGGCTTGAGGCTGCCACATATGTGTTGGTAAGCATGCTGGGCAAATGCAGGTGTGGGAGCACACATGTTTGAATTTCTGTGTATGTACATTGGCATGGTTGTGGCATGGATGTTGGCTCATTATGCATGTATCTGCACTGTGTACATGTGCATGTATGTGTATTTGACAAGTGTGCAACTGTGATGCAACATGGATGCACGTGACACTGATATGTAGAAAGCTGAATGTCAGATGTGACATGTATGGCAATCTCATCACTGCAACAGTTGGTTATGTACACAGTGCACCAAGTGTGGTGAGGTGTGTGCATGTCTAGTGCACTCCCAGTGTTTCATGTGATGTCCGGCTCACCTTTGGCTGTACATGCTGTTAAATGTGTATGGATGCTGCTGCCTGGTGCAATATTACTGTGGAAATGCTCATGTGTGTGTGTTAAAACGACATGTGTGTTGTGGAGAGTGATGCCGTGTCTGAATTTTGACTATGCCACTCATGTACAACTGTCATGTGTGTATCAGTCCAATGTACTGTGCCCTGATGCCTGTGTTTTATCTCTCCCTGTCTGCAGCGTCGACTGATGAAGAGGGCGGTGAGGGTGCTGTGGAGCACAGCGGCAGGGATCGCACCACCAGCCGGAGACGCAAGGCCCGGCTCCCCTCCCAGATTGTCATCTCGTCGGTGAGTGAGGAGTATGGTGCTGCGTCCCAGGCCGCAGCTGCCGAGGGTAGGTCCTAGAGGCGGAGGTTGGAGGTGGACTCCTCGGCAGCAGAAGGGGCAGCTGAGACCCCACAGGGTCCGACGGAGGAAGATGGCATGGAGTCATCCAAGTTGGTGGGGGGTTTGGTGGAGGAGGAGGCCGTGGAACAGACACACATGGGGTCTGGAGGTGGGGATTCCACTGGTGCTAGTGGTGCAGTGCAGGACCAGGGACAGGAGGCCACCGCGGAGATACATGTGTGCAATCCTGTCCCTGATCCTGTCACTGCATCATCTGGCTCCAGCAGGGATGCCTACGTCCAGACCCGTTTTCAGGGAGGGGAGCGCACAACTGGCTTTCCTCTCCCTGCGGACGTGGCTATCTGGGACCAGGCTAGCCTGTCCTGGGTGGGGTGGCGTTGCGTCAACGGGCCATGCGAGGTGACCTGCAGTCTTTTCATTTGGAGACTGCACGTCATCTTGAATGGCTCGTTGACCGCGTTGACCTACTGGGACAGCTCACCAGGGCCGGATTCCTCCGTTTGCTGGACCTTGTTCCGACCCCCTCCTCACCTGAACCCCCTATGCGCCAGTCGTCCTCCATACCATCTTCCCACCCATGTATCACCTGGGTATCCTGTAGAGCTGCCTCTAACCCTGCGGCCAGGCCGGTGGAGGACACATCCCTGCCACAGTCGGGAGTCGGACGTCCAGCAGGGGTGGCCACCTCAACAACTGCACCCCAGCTGGAGGAGGATGTGCAGGCAGCAAGAGCCAGGGCACAGGCAGAGGCACAGCAGCAGCAGCAACAAGGTGGGAGCCATGATGGCTTGGGGCCTTCAACATCGGAGGGGCAGGCATCGGCCATAGGGCAGGAGGAGCCTGGATTTCAAGTGTCTTCCGTGTGGCAGCGGTTGGGCCACGCCATAGATGCTGAGCGGCAGTGGGAGGAAGAGGCACGGCTCACAATAGTCAGGGCGGAGAACTCCATGAGGCGGGCCGAGTGCCTCGAGGCAATTCGCAGGGAGTTGGAGGAGAACATGTCGTCGTCCCTGCGAACCCTCGGGGCCATGGAAGAGGACCGCCTCCAGGACATTGAGCGGGAGTTCGATGATGCCCTGGCCCGGGACATCCAAAAGTGAGCCGTCGGACTAGCCCGCTGCCATTGTAAATAGTTTTTAGAGTTAGGTTTCCGTTTCCTTTTCCATTTTTTTGTGGTCAATGGACAATGCCACACACATTTGTATATAGTTTTATTTTTAGGTAGTTTCTTAGGTAGGTTTCATTTGTTTGGTTGGGCTCATGGACCCTTTACATCGTTGGACAATGGATTCATTTGATATCTTTTTTGGAATTTTGCACATGGATTAATGAATTTTTATTTTGTACCATGGATTGTATATAGTTTGATCATGGATTAATTTGGAATTTTTTTTTCATTATGGACATGGAGAAATTGATTTTTTTTTTCGGACAATGTATTGTAAATAGTTGGACTATGGATCGATTTATCTTTTTTAGTTTTCATTATGAACATGAAACAATGGATATCATTTTTTTACCTTTCCTTTGGATTTGCGTTGGTGGAGGGAGAGCTATGACTGTTTTTCTTTCAAATATTTTTGGATTGGTTATCATTTTCATTCACTCATCTTTTTCACATGCTTTTCATTTCATGTTTGATATTTTGGTATGCTTTCATTTCATTTATTTATTTATTTATGTACATAATACATTTTCATATGTTAGTTCCATGTGTGGGATTCGTTAATTGGGTTCATGCATGTGAAAATGTGGGTTTACACAAGCAATGCCAACCAGTGTATGTGTGTGATGGACATGTGTTGATGTACATAGTTGAGTTTTGGTTTGTGTCTTGAGATGGGCATGTCAGTGTGGGGTGGATTGGGAAATCATTGCGTCTCAAGAATGGGGTGGCAGCATATGTTTTTTTGGTGTAGAAGTGGGCCTTAATTGTGCATCTTTATTTCGTGTAGGGGGGACGTGAGTGGGACATGAGTGGGGGCCTGCTGGCAGGTGCCCCGGACTGCTGGGGGGTGGGGGTGCAGGGGGACGTGAGTGGGGGCCTCCTGGCAGGTGCCCCGGACTGCTGGGGGGTGGGGATGCTGGGGGACATGAGTGAGGGCCTGCTGGCAGGTGCCCCGCACTGCTGGGGGGTGGGGGTGCTGGGGGACATGAGTGGGATATGAATGGGGGCCTGCTGGCAGGTGCCCGCACTACTGGGGAGTGGGGGTGCAGGAGGACATGAGTGGGGGCCTGCTGGAAGGTGCCCCACACTGCTGGGAGGTGGGGGTGCAGGGGGACATGAGTGGGACATGAGTGGGGGCCTGCTGGCAGGTGCCCCGCACTGCTGGGGGGTGGGGGTGAAGAGGGACATGAGTGGGGGCCTGCTGGCAGGTGCCCCACACTGCTGGGGGGTGGGGGTTCAGGGGGACATGAGTGAGGGCCTGCTGGCAGGTGCCCTGCACTGCTGGGGGGGTGGGGGTGCTGGGGGATATGAGTGAGGGCCTGCTGGCAGGTGCCCCGCACTGCTGGGGGAGGGGGTGC
Organism: Ambystoma mexicanum; assembly: GCF_040938575.1. Taxonomy (NCBI): domain Eukaryota; kingdom Metazoa; phylum Chordata; class Amphibia; order Caudata; family Ambystomatidae; genus Ambystoma; species Ambystoma mexicanum. Next base: position 1,127,896,252 of record NC_090933.1, on the reverse strand, counting down.
TGGGGGACATGAGTGGGATATGAATGGGGGCCTGCTGGCAGGTGCCCATACTGCTGGGGTGTGGGGGTGCAGGGGGACATGAGTGGGGGCCTGCTGGCAGGTGCCCCGCACTACTGGGAGGTGGGGGTGCAGGGGGACATGAGTGGGATATGAGTGGGGGCCTGCTGGCAGGTGCCCCGCACTGCTGGGGGGTGGGGGTGCTGGGGGATATGAGTGGGGGCCTGCTGGCAGGTGCCCCGCACTGCTGGGGGGTGGGGGTGAAGAGGGACATGAGTGGGGGCCTGCTGGCAGGTGCCCCACACTGCTGGGGGGTGGGGGTTCAGGGGGACATGAGTGAGGGCCTGCTGGCAGGTGCCCTGCACTGCTGGGGGGTGGGGGTGCTGGGGGATATGAGTGAGGGCCTGCTGGCAGGTGCCCCGCACTGCTGGGGGAGGGGGTGCTGGGGGACATGAGTGGGATATGAATGGGGGCCTGCTGGCAGGTGGCCGTACTGCTGGGGTGTGGGGGTGCAGGGGGACATGAGTGGGGGCCTGCTGGCAGGTGCCCCGCACTGCTGGGAGGTGGGGGTGCAGGGGGACATGAGTGGGATATGAGTGGGGGCCTGCTGGCAGGTGCCCCGCACTGCTGGGGGGTGGGGGTGCTGGGGGACATGAGTGGGGGCCTGCTGGCAGGTACCCCGCACTGCTGGGGGTAGGGGTGCTGGGGGACATGAGTGGGACATAAGTGGGGGCCTGCTGGCAGGTGCCCCAGACTGGTGGGGGGTGGGGGTGCAGGGGGACATGAGTGGGGGCCTGCTGGCAGGTGCCCCGCACTGCTGGGGGTGCAAGGGGACATGAGTGGGACATGAGTGCGGGCCTGCTGGCAGGTGCCCCACACTGCTGGGGGGTGGTGGTTCAGGGGGACATGAGTGGGGGCCTGCTGGCAGGTGCCCTGGACTGCTGGGGGGTGGGGGTGCTGGGGGACATGAGTGGGGGCCTGCTGGCAGGTGCCCCGCACTGCTGGGGGGTGGGGGTGCAGGAGGACATGAGTGGGGGCCTGCTGGCAGGTGCCCCGGACTGCTGGGGGGTGGTGGTGCTGGGGGACATGAGTGGGGGCCTGCTGGCAGGTGCCCCGCACTGCTGGGGGGTGGGGGTGCAGGGGGACATGAGTTGGACATGAGTGGGGGCCTGCTGGCAGGTGCCCCGCACTTCTGGGCGGTGGGGGTGCAGGGGGACATGAGTGGGGGCCTGCTGGCAGATGCCCCGGACTGCTGGGGGGTGGGGGTGCAGGGAGACATGAGGGGGGGCCTGCTGGAAGGCGCCCCGCACTGCTGGGGGTGGGGGTGCAGGGGGACATGAGTGGATGCCTTCTGGCAGATGCCCCACACTGCTGGGGGGTGGGGATTCAGGGGGACATGAGTGGGGGACTGCTGGCAGGTGCCCCGCACTTCTGGGGGTGGGGGTGCTGGGGGACATGAGTGGGGGCCTGCTGGCAGGTACCCCGCACTGCAGGGGGGTGGGGTGTTGGGGGACATGAGTGGGACATGAGTGGGGGCCTGCTGGCAGGTGCCCCGGACTGCTGGGGGGTAGGGGTGCAGGGGACATGAGTGGGGGCCTGCTGGCAGGTGCCCCGCACTGCTGGGGGGTGGGGGTGCTGGGGGACATGAGTGGGGGCCTGCTGGCAGGTGCCCCGCACTGCTGGGGGGGGTGGGGGTGCAGGGGGACATGAGTGGGACATGAGTGGGGGCCTGCTGGCAGGTGCCCCGCACTGCTGGGGGGTGGGGGTGCAGGGGGACATGAGTGGGGGCCTGCTGGCAGGTACCCCAGACTGCTGGGGGGTGGGGGTACAGGGGGACATGAGTGGAGGCCTGCTGGCAGGTGCCCCGGACTGCTGGGGGGTGGGGGTGCAGGGGGACATGAGTTGGGGCCTGCTGGCAGGTGCCCCGCACTGCTGGGGGGTGGGGGTGCAGGGAGACATGAGGGGGGGCCTGCTGGCAGGCACCCCGCACTGCTGGGGGGTGGGGGTGCAGGGGGACATGAGTTGGTGATCAGTAGTGCAAGCTGACATGTGGCTTGGCTGGGGGGCATGCCCATGGTGGATGGGCTGCCTGCGGGACATGACCAGGGGTGCAGGGTAGTCCCCTGTGGTGTGGGCTGCCTGCAGGGGTCGTGGAGGGTGTAGAGGGAACACCTGGGAGGACCCACACTGCCAATTCACGTGTAGGACTCCCCGCGCACCCCAGAAATACACGTACCCTGCTCAAATTGCGTGTGAGACTTCACGCGAACCCCAGTTATACACGTATACTGCTCGCATAGGGCCATTCGCGTGTGAAGCTTCCCGAGAACCCCAGTTATACATGTACCCCACTCGCACAGGGACAATCGCGTGTGAAACTTCCCACGAACCCCAGTTGTACACGTACCCCACTCACACAGGGCCATTTGCGTGTGAAACATCCTGCGCACCCCCGAAATACAAGTACCATGCTCAAATCGCATGTGAGACTTCTCGCAAACCCCAGTTATACACTTACCCCACTCGCACAGGGCCAATCACGTGTGAAACTTCCCGCAAACCCCCGAAATACACGTACCATGCTCAAATTGTGTGTGAGACTTCACGCGAACCCCAGTTATACACGTACCCCACTCGCACAGGGCCATTCGAGTGTGAAGCTTCCTGCGCACCCCCGAAATACAAGTACCATGCTCAAATTGCGTGTGAGGCTTCACGCGAACCCAGTTATACACGTACCCCACTCTCACAGGGCCAATCGCGTGTGAAGCTTCCCGCGAACCCCAGTTATACACGTACCCCACTCGCACAGGGACAATCGCGTGTGAAACTTCCCACAAACCCCAGTTATACACGTACCCCACTCGCACAGGACCATTTGCGTGTGAAACTTCCCGCGCACCCATGAAATACAAGTACCATGCTCAAATCGCGTGTGAGACTTCACGCGAACCCTAGTTATACACGTACCCCACTCGCACAGGGCCAATCACGTGTGAAACTTCCCGCAAACCCCCAAAATACACGTACCATGCTCAAATCGCGTGTGAGACTTCACATGAACCCCAGTTATACACGTACCCCACTCGCACAGGGCCATTCTCGTGTGAAGCTTCCCGCGCACTCGAAATACACGTACCATGCTCAAATCGCGTGTGAGACTTCACGCAAACCCAGTTATACACGTACCCCACTCGCACAGGGCCATTCGAGTGTGAAGCTTCCTGCGCACCCCCGAAATACACGTACCACGCTCAAATCGCGTGTGAGACTTCACGCAAACCCAGTTATACACGTACCCCACTCGCACAGGGCCAATCGCGTGTGAAGCTTCCCGCGAACCCCAGTTAAACACGTACCCCACTCGCACAGGTGCAATCGTGTGTGAAACTTCCCGTGAACCCCAATTATACACGTACCCCACTCGCACAGGGCCAATCGCGTGTGGAAGTTCCCGCGCACCCCAAAATACATGTACCCGGATCCAATCGCGTTTCAAACTTCACGCAAACCCCAGTAATACACGTACCCCGCTCGCACAGGGCCTATTGCGTGTGAAACTTCACGCGAACCCCAGTAATACACGTTCCCCACTTGGCGTTTGCTGTTTGGCAGCCCTGTAAACTGGTCCAGGGTTAGCGCAGCCCTTTGCACTGGATTGGGGATTTTGATGGCTTTTCCTTGCGCTAGGGGCGTTCTTGGGGGCGTAACTGGTGCTGCTGCAGGGTCGCTGTGCCACTGTGCGCCACGGCTGGTTTTGGTAGCTAAAATCCATGAATACGCTGTCCGGGAAATGGATTTTAGCGCATGCCACTGGCGCAGAGATTTGCACGCGCACACTGTGTGACAGCCACGTGCGCCACTTGTAAGCGATACTCTATGAATTACCCCCTCAGTGTGGGGAGTAAGCTGGGAGATAATCAACTTCTCCAGTAGTTTGCCCAGGAAAGGAGTGATAGAAATAGGTTGATAGTTTGCTGGGATAGAAGGGTCAGCAGAAGGGTTTTCAAGTAGTGGGCGCACCAGAGAGTGTTTGAGGGATGAGGGGAAAACTCCAGACTCAAAAGAGAGGTTGCAGAGGTACACCAATGCTGGAGCAAGCGTGTCAATGTTGTCCTGGATTGTTTTGGAAGGGCATGGGTCCACCGGTTTGGAAGAGGCTTCCATAGACCAGACTAGCCTAGTTACCTCCTCAGGTGTGATGGGGAAAAGCAGGATAAGGGAGAGGGGGAAGAGTGCGAGCGGCCGAAGAGGGCATGGAGGATGTTGATGCATGTGTGAGTTAAGGAGTGAGAGAGGAAAGGATGTCCAAGGTTTTGTTGGTGAATGTGCTGCCAATGATGAGCAGAGGGCCTGGGTGGGTGCAGTGGAAGATGACACTGCAGAAGGGTTTGCATATTCCTTGCAGACATTGAAAAGTTCGGCCGTGTTGTTAGATGCCGCAGATATGTGGGGTTGAATATGGACGCTTTTCTTCGACTGGATGCAGAGTCTATATTGCCTTTGGAGAAGGCGACAGGCCAGTTTGTCAGAGGATGCACCTGAGGCCACCCATTTCCGTTCTGCTACTCTACACCTGCGTTTGAGGGCAGCCAGATCAGAATCGTACTTGCAATTTTTGGGAGGCTTCATTGCACCCTAATGACAGGGGCAAGGATGTCAAAAGTGTTTGAAATAGAGCGATGAAAGTTAGAGAGGGCTGTGTCGGGGGGGAGCCAGCCACAAGAGTAGGGGACGGAGACTAGGATGATGGAAAGGGAGCCACTGTCACTCTTTTCTTGCGGCGGGTGTCCTTGAAGACAGGAGGCAGTCTGGGAATGCCAGTGCTAGAGGAGACAAGAGAGAAAGGTGGGAATAGAGAAGAGAGTGATCGGTCCAGGAGAGTGCTGCAGTAAGAGGGGTAGAGAGAGGGATGTAAGTGGAGATGAGAGCATCCAAGGTGTGGCTTGCTTTATGAGTTGCCCCAGAAGGTAGAATAGATAGATAAAGGCAGTCGCAGAGTTTGCTGAAAGGTCCTGAAGAGTCCATGGAGTCCAGATGGATGTTTAGATCTCCCAGCAGGAGGAGTAGTGAGGAGGTGGGGTAAAGAGAAAGGGCCAGGTCATCCCATTCCGAGAGGACGAGGGTGGGCTCACCTGGAGGCCTATAGAAGGTAGCCAAAGTAAGAGAGGAGACTGGAGAGAGAGCGATCCTGCAGACCAGGCATTCAAAGGAGGAGTAGGCCTGAGTGGGAATGATGGATAGATCTTGTAGCCTTCAGGGAGAAGTGTGTCAAAACTTGTGACAGAGCTGTCATCAAACCATGTCTCAGTGAGGGCAAGAACATCAATGTCCAGGAGTTCAAGGAGGTGGCAGATGTCAGAGGAGTGCTTGACAGCACAGCGAGAGCTAAGATTGGAAATATGGAGCAGATTGCCACTTTTGAGAGACTTACGGGGGGTACATGGGACAGCTGTCCCACCAGCAAGTGGTGAGAGTACCAGGAAGTTGGAAATAGGAGAAGGTAGAGAGTCAGGAGAAGGCAGCAAGACAGGAGGCAAGGCTGGTATTAGGGTTGTAGTGCATGTGGATGTGAGAGCAGAAGGAGGTAAGGGTGCCCTTGAAGAGGAGTGGGAAAAATTGATAAGGCGCAGAAGTATCCTCTCAAAAAGTACAACGTTGGGTTGAGGACCCTGTACCATGACAGTACCATTTAGAAATACATTAATGATGACCATGGACGAAGAGAAGGAGGTAATAAGCACCTCCCAATGGATGCCACCATTGATGTGTGAGGAGGAGTAAAAAGAGAGAGCAGAGCGACCATTTGAAGGGTCCATTGGCCGGGTGAAGGGACGACAAAGAGGATGTCGGTAAGAGTTTTTTTCCGCAGAAGCACTGACATAGGTGTTAGCAATAGGTATGCCTGGGTTGGAGTCCAGGGTGTCCTTTCTGATTTTCCTCCTGCCAGATTAAGTGAGAAGTGAGGGATAGGTGATGGAGAAGCAGTTGGGGATGTCAGGGGAGATGGAAAGTGCCATAGGGGACACAAAGGTGGTGCACTTAACCCGGCAGGAACCTGAGGAATGTGGCAGGAATGGAGCAGGCACAAATGGACACAGAGGGATGGGAAGAGGACAGTGTGAGAAACAGAGGGAGGGGGATGACAGACAAGAACAGAGGGCAGGTGAGTACCAGGCAACGTATAAGTGTGCACACAGCTACATTCTGTTGTAGGTTAAGAACCGAATAACACAATGCAGGATGTGCACACAGCTAATTTTGATTTTGGTCTAAAGCAGAAAACAATGTTGGAAGTGCGCACAGCGAACTTCGATTGATGGCTGAAGCAAAAACCAATGATGGAAGTGCACACATCTAAATTTGATTTTGGGCTAAAGCAGAAACACAGTGATGGAATTGCACACAGTTAAATTTGATTTGGGCCGCAAGCAGAAATAAAACAATGATGGGACTGCACACAGCTAAATTCGATTTTGGGCTAAAGCAGAAAACAATGATGGAAGTGCACACAGCTAAGTTTGATGTTGGGCAAAAGTAGAAAAACTGTGTTGGAAATGCACACAGCTAAAATCAATTTTAGAAGGAGGTATTGAGTTCAGAAGAACAGGTAAAGGAGTGGGGGTGGAGGTGGAGGTAGAATATATGCGCTAGGGTTGAGGAGGCTGACTTTCAGAGAAGTAAAGATTGTAAGGAGTGGCAAAGGCCAGAGCCTGGGAGGTTTCTACAGGCTGTAGTTCATTGTTCACATCTACGTGTCATCCCAAGGTATTTAGTGGACCCGGTCAGCATGGTTGTGTTGCTCAGCCTCCATAATACCTGTTGGTTGAGAGGAGAGAGGCTCCTAGACCCGGCCAGTTAACAGACAGGAACAGACAGGGCCTTACTGTGTGGGCCTTGTAAGTGAGTGCCAGCTAACTCCTGCTAGTGGCTCATGATTGGTAATAAAGACCACAGTCTTCGCAATCAGGGTAGGCAGCAGCACCAGGACTACAATACGTCAAACGCTGCTTCGGCGGCCATTTGTAAAGTACTTTTCATTCTTTTTCTTTTTGCAGAACAGCAATGCCATGTTGCCGTAATAGAACACCCACCCAGCACAAAGATGCACTTCAGTATGGTGGCACCAATTTCATTTTAAAACATGTAGAGGAATTAACTGCAGGATCCAGCACATTCAGCAAAATTCAGGAATTAATTTTAAAAGTATCTCAAAGCTCTTCAGGGCTTACCTTGAGTGCGTGAGGTGGAACGCTGCTCCAGCAGCTTCCAAGGTGGTAGTGGGGCATAGATTCAACCCCTGATATAGGTGTCCTGCCTTCCCTGATCAAGATGGCAAGGAGGAAACAGACAGGGCCTTACCGTGTGGGCCTTGCAAGAGGGAGCCGGCTAACGCCTGCTGATGGCTCCTGACTGGTAATAAAGGCCACGGTCTGTCCAATCAGAGTAGGCAGCAGGCACCAGGGCCACAGTACAACAAATGCTGCTCTGGTGGCCATTTTTAAAGTACTTTTCTTTTTCTTTTTTCTTTTTGCAGAAAGGCAATGGAATGTTGCCGTAGTAGAACACCCACCCAGCACAAAGATGCACTTTAGTGCGGCAGCATCAATTTCATTTTAAAACATGTAGAGTAATTACTGGCAGGATCGAGCATACTCAGGAAAAATATGGGAATATATGTAAAAAGGATCCCAAAGCCCTTCAGGGCTTACCTTGAGTGTGTGAGGTGGAACGCTGCTTCAGCAGCTTCTAAGATGGTAGTGGGGGGTAGATTCAGCCTCTGATGTAGGCATCCTGCCTTCCCTGATGAAGATGGCACATTAAGTATAGACCACACCTATTCATGGGGAGTAAAAACCATATGTTACTTTTTGATTACATTCAGTAATACAAGGGTAGTAGACCCTGTCAGTTATGCAATGACACTAAGCAAAACAATGACATAACCAATGATCCCTGTTACCAGGATACCTTTCTGAATAGAGGAACACAGATTCAAGGAACAGAATTTACCTATAAATACTTTGAGGATAACACAGTTATACTAGGTGAAACCTTTTTGGTGTAATGTACAATTACAGTTGCTTTTCAGGTCAATGGAACAGGGGCTGGGGTCAGCAATAACTCTAACTTATTTTAGGATGGCAAACAGTAAATAAAACCTATATACTTTTTAAAGGAGCTATCAGCAACGTAAAGGTATGTATGAAATCACAACTCTTTTAGCATCTATATAAGACAGACCAGGGAAAGTAAATCCCAATGTTACAGTTTATGAATGACTCAATGTTATTCTAGGTAGGTAAAACCTAAGCAAGACTTATTCTAAACAGGCTATACAGCAGGTCAGGGGAAGCAAGATCCAGTTGAGGAACTTATACACCTATTCTCTGAAAGAAACAGTCAGTGAAGCCAACGGCATTACTCTTGGTAAAGAGGGACAGCCACTTTACAGGTGAGAAAAATGACCTTGTGTATACTTTTCAGAATGACACAACATACATTGATGGTAAGGACTTGTGTAACTGTTCACTCTCTTAGTTACAGTAACCAAGCAACTCATCAGAAGTAAGTACATTAAACACTTGTTATACTTTCCAAGGGATAATCCTTAATTTATCTAGTACTTCGATATTCTATTGAATGCGTTCACTCAGGGGCAGAAGAGGGACCCTAGTGGTCTAGGTGGTAGCTGTAGGGAGGGTGAGAGAGAGTTCTGTTGTAGGCAAAAGTCAGAGTTCTTGAGGAAGGCTGTTCAATAAGTAAGTAGTTCACTTTAAAGTTAGTTAGAGTCCAAGGACCTGTGAGAAGACACCCAAGGAGGATTCCAGCAGTGGGCCTGGGTGAACTAGATGAGAGGACTCCCAATCACAAGAAACACCCCAAAGCTCTACATAATTCATGCAGGCTTAAGGTAAGTAGATAGCCCAGGCAACACATACCTTAGCATGACAGAAGAGTTGCAGCAAAAAGACTTCAGGATCTGCAGCCAGAAACCTGGTTGTTGAATTCCTTTATCATGAAGACAGCAGGGATCACAGGAAAGGCTCTAGGCAAGAGTATATTTGCATGGTTTACTCAGCATAGAAGAAGAGGTTGCAACAGGGAGACTTTAGGATCTGCAGCCAAAAATCCTATCTTTGAATTCCTTCTCATGGAGACTGAAGACAGGACACTGGAAGGGCCTCTGCAGAAGGGATCAATGGGGAAGGCTCCAGGCAAGAGTTTCTTCATGGCTGGATGTGGCTCTGTGGTTCTGGCACCCTTTTCAGAAGCCAGGAGAAGACTGGATATTGCTGATTGGATTCTCATTGTTTGTAAGGTCGAGCACTCTGGATTCACGTCTTTGGAGCTCCTGCAGGATGCCACCAAAGTTTCAGCTCAATTCAGAATTTGGAAGCCTATGCACCGTACGATGGCTTTTGGTCCCAGGGTATTGGGGTAATGCAGCCCTACACGATTACACATTGGGATGGCTTAAAATGCAGGTCTTCTTCAGTCCAGCAGATCTCACTAGGCTTTGGATGAGGGTCATCATTTTTAGGATCCCCAGGTTGATTGGAGGAAAGGGTTGCAGAGGCTCCGGTTAGACAGCAGGTTCTGTGGAAATCGCTACGGCCGTCATTTCTTCTCCTTCCTCTTTGGTTCCAGCTCAAGTGGTGGACTTGTCAGTAGCTTCCAGGTTCTGAGTTTTTATCAGGAACTACTACATAACCTCTGCATTCACTCCTTGCATTTTACAGCAAGGGGTGGTCTGGCAGTCCACTCAGGACAGCCAGCCCCTCACTGGGAGTTTGTTCCTTTCAGGCAAGTTGAAAATCAAAGGGCTGCAGAGTTTTGGACTCCTTCCTCACTTCCTACCTTTCCAGACACTCTGGAGTCTGGGCGGGGAATCCATATGATTTCTGCCGAACACCAAACAGCCGCTGAGGTTGTTCCCATCTAGAATGGCAGGGGAAGACCAAAGAAACAACAAGCACACAGGAAATGGCAAAAGAAGAAGGAACCCTCTCCATTTCAGCAAAATGGTGGCCCTTCTGTGCATTACCGGGGCTGAATTAACAGCCTGCGAGTAATGAAGACTAAAAAGTCCTGAAAGTAGTTACACTGTCACCAACCATTCAAGGAAACGTGCAATTGTAACAAAATGTTACCAGGTGGGGTGTGCTGGCTCACTATATAAAATGTAAAGGGATATGAAAATCTCTCTTTACTACTTGTGAACTGTAGTTCACCTAAGTACATAAAAGAGAAATGAACAGGGGAGCCCATAGGGGCACCCACCCTAACCACAAAAGCTGTAGGAAACTATAACTTCAACATACACTATGGACAGACATTAAATGGTCACCCATATGGTCACCCATAAAAAAAGTAAAAGACTAGGTGAGAGAGTTAAAAGATTCCCTTCACATAGGGACGAGATAAAATTGTTACCTAGTCAAAGCAAAAAGTTCCGGGGTTGACACATGACATATGAAAATCTTACCTAACACACACTAACATTGCCATGTTTGCCCTGCTGAGGCTGACACTTTCTCTGGCATTCATTGCCCTCTATGGCCCCATGTTTGCCCCCCAAATAGAGCAGGTAATGCAGGGGCATGTCCCCGTTCATTTTTAATACTTAGTGGGTGTCATAGCTTCCCTTGATTGTGTGTGGGTCCTACCTAACAGAACATATCCATCCCACACTTTGATGCCATCATACAAACAAGGACTTTACCAAGTTGGGGTCGCATAAACATGAACATTTTATTTGTGGATTCTTTTTTAAAATGTGTCAAATTACAGATTTTTAAGGGATTCCACGTGTTTAATTGTTTATTTATTTGTATATATTTTATTTATATTTAATAATCATATGGTGAAAGCAGTTGGTAGGATCAAGTTCAAAATATATGTTGAAGAAAAGAGCATTATATTTTTGAAAGATTACCGACGTTCTGCCTGAACTACGGCGAAGAACAGATGTAGATATGCACCTTTTCACACCTGCATGTCGTTCTAACCCAAGATGGCCCCTTCTGCAGAACTGGCATTGTTAAAATATCGCCCTCACCGTCTCTCACACCATACTGCACAACAAGAACACAATTGATGTGTAATGTCATTACCGAAGCCAAGTGGGCTTTCTCCCTTAAAATGCCTCACTGCTCCAGCTCCTGAGGGTGCCTGCTTCACTGCAATGGCTTCTAGCATCTCCCTTCTCTACATGGCGCAACTTTATCCAAGCAAGTGTTCGCTTTGACTCTGCTTCACGTGGGCGCCATGATGAGATTGAAGTAAACAGAGATAAATGAACGTTTATTGTGTGCCCCTGGTTGCTGAAAATTGCGTTCTGGCATCATCTTTCATCTATATTGCTGAACCCACGGACACCAGATGATTCAGTTACCTATATCATGCGACTGTACAGTGTTTCAAATCATCTGATGTCAGAGCAGATTCACTGGGACATCCTTACTGCTTCTTTCAGCCAGCCAGCTGCTGACGCATTAGCACGTCCACAAGAGGCAGCAAGGCCTGCTCAGTTGTATCCAGGGACTTCTTATTTGCTCTTAGAAAGTTGTGTACACTGCATTAAGAACTATCACAACCAATGTACATGATACATACTGTACAACGACATTTTATTGTTTGCCTTTCATTTAAACTTCAGAAAGAAATCATGGATACCCAATTGACATTCTCATAGTTGATCTGCTCTACCGAGCTACTAGGTATGGATTTTTGTGCTTCTGAACTATTGCAGCCTACAGTGCTCAGTGGGGCGTTCTCCAAATGCTGGCGGTGATGTATTGGCCGTGATTTAGGTTCTGCTCTGTTCTGCTATGACCCATTCGGGAGAATAAAGAGCTCTACGTCGCTTGCTAGGTTGGTTTGGTCGTCATCAACCCCTATACGCACATACATTCATTTGAAAAGGGTGCTGCCTTTCCGCTGCCACCCACTAAATCGTCACATAAATATCAAGCAGAATAGATCGAGGTAAATAACATTGGTTAAATAGAAACATCAAGGTGAACCATCAGACAACATGATGCAGCAATGCCAGTCCCAAGATGTAACTGGAATCTACTGGTGCTGAGCAGTTCAGAAGAAGTCCAGTATAAATGTTAGTCACTGGGAATTTCCACCAGTGTAAACACGGACCCCCACATATATACCTACAGCACACAGCAGGTGATTTTTTTGAGGAAGAGTGGGTACTGTTATAAGTGGCTCCTGTCCCCATGCATTTATTACTGAGCGGTGAGAAATTCTGTCCTGCCCATGCACCAACATCTGTCTTCATCATTCTAAAGGTGTCACCAGCATTTACAGTGATGCATGACGTGCTCCTACAGCTCATAGCATCTGTCACAGAAACAGAAGAAGGAATAAAGAGAGGATCATATTTCTACATTATCCAAAGCAAACCGTCAGCATTGTTTTCAAAGTCCCACACTCGAGGGGGCAATTGCCTTCTTTGTTAAATGCCCGGTGATTAATGGACGCTTCTCACGCAGACGCACGCATAATAAATCTTGACTTTCGTATGTCTGAAAATCTAATTTTGGACTGGTACAGCGGGTTCTCTGTCATTGGAAGTCACTGTTGGAGCGTCGAGTCTTATGATACTTAATAGCCGCAGAAAGATGGACATGTCTGATGATTGGTAGGACAATCAAACAATACAATTCCGAACACTGGGGCAATTGGAAACATTGGTGTGTTCTCTGGGCATTCTGTGGCGTCCTTCAGAGCTAGCTTTAACTTGAAATAAAGGATCATTTAAAAAAAAATAATAATAATTGGGAAGCAGTGTACTTAGGGGCCAGCAATCAAGACGGTCCTGCTTTCCTTGTCTATGTGCCTCAGGCTATTAGGAAGAAGCACCAGAACCCCAGACCCCAGAACACAACACAAGGCAGGTTTGACTAACATGAGAGAGGAATTCAGGCTTGAGTTGGAAGATGCTTTTTGGCTCTTGGGAACAGCAACAGCGATGGTGAAAGCGGCGGCGAACATTCATGGAAGGGCCATACACCTGACACAGGGCAAAGTACAACCTAGCCTAGTTCCAAAAAGGTGGTCCTAAAAAACCTACAACACACTAAACTCGAGCAGGTAGACATCAACTCATAACATAGGAGGGCAATCAGATAGCCCCTGGTGTAGGGTTTTGAGGGAATATGTACGTGTCAGAGAGGGACAATATGCCACTGTTACGCTGGTCATGTCAAAAGAGGCTTAAAATCATGCTAGACCTCAATTTAAGCAGTAATGTCATGCCAGGACAGGAAATAGGAGGGTGGTACAGATGCATCCTGCAAGGGCGCATGGTAGCTCAAGGGATGCAGACACCAAATAGCAATGCCCAAACTGATGCCATACCGATTGCACACAAAGTAAGACCCATGCCCATGTCCATGAGAAAGGAGGTCAAGGGAGAACCAACTAAAGTGGTGTAGGAGGGTAGATATAAAAGAAGAGAAGTGGCAGTATGGGTGCCACATCGACTGATGGTAAGAATGAGCAGATGAAAACTACAACAATGTGCGTACTAGATAGAAGTGAGAAATTGGTCCTACTGGACTGCCACCACTTGCTCAAAACAAATGGGATGCTGACTAGTGCAGGGGAAGCACAGTTGTTTATTCAAATCATTACTAATGCCGGCCTATCATTAGAGCATACTACACCAAGATTCCAAAGCTTTAACTGCATTCATAAGGCCAGAATGCCTCTGGTGGATTTTCCTGATGTTTGCTTGGATATTGGCATCAGCAGTTTTCCGGGGTGTAATGATATGATATGATATGATGTGGCATTTATAACACGCCTATACACAAGTGTTTCAAGGCACAACAAGGCAAAGGAGGGGGAACAAAGGGAGGACAGACAACAATCCTACTAGGCCAGGTGTCACATACATGGGAGTAGAGTAATAACAAAAAGTTAAAGTAATGGCCAGCAGGTGGCAAGTGCAAAGGTAAGTGCAGACATCAGGTGTCAAGTGCCGGTAGTGGAATGTAGGGATACAGAAACAGTCCCCAAGTGTGGGGTTGGCAGACAGTGCAGGTGTGTATGACTGGCGGGGAAGGGACCTGGGCCCGAGATCAGAGGGTGGCCAGGAAACCAGTGCAGGTCAGTTCCGCCAGGTCAGCAGGGGAGAGGAGGAGAAAAAGCAGAAGCAAAGAGAAAGGTTTTGAGGTGCTTCCGGAACCGGAGATGGTTCTCCTCAAGTTTCAGGGAGGTAGGGAGGTTAGTCCAGAAGGAGGTCCCAGCCGAAGAAAGAGATCTACCACCAAGTCTATGCTTGGAGTAGCGACTGACCCTGCGGGAGTTAGAGGTGGATGAGCAAAGAGTTCGAGAAGGAAGATATTTAGGAAGAGAGAGTTGAAGGTATTGAGGCCCTAGAAGGCCTTGTGGACAATGCAGAGGGTTTTGAACGTAATCCTCGCAGCAGCTGGGAGCCAGTGCAGAGATTTAAGACCTGGAGAGATACGATCCCTGGGCTTGAGGCCAAGGACAAGTCTCGCAGTCCTGTTCTGGATGAGTTGCAGAGGGCGGAGAGTAGAGGCAGGCAGATTTAGAAAGAGGCTGTTGCAATAGTCCAGCCTAGAGAGAACCAGAGCTCTGGAGACAGTGAGCTTCTGGGGGATGGCGAGGAAAGGAAGAATACCTCTGAGGAGTTGCAGCTGGTAGTGTGACTTCTTAGAGACGTCACAGATGTGAGGAGAGAAAGAGAGCGTGGAGTTGAAAATGATCCCAAGGTTTTTAGCCTCACTGGTGGGAGCAGGAATACACCATCTATTCAAAGAAGAAGCTTCCATCCTAATTTTTCAGGTCGTGTTTGGCTTCAACAGGGAGGAACATGATCAGAGATTAGAGAAGATACTAACAGCCTTGAGAGAGTGTGGGAATCCTCTAAGAAAGTTCAGAAGGGACCACATTGAGCTTTTGGGACATGAAGGGCATAAACATTTTTATTATGGTATTTTTGAGCGTGGACCTAGCTTCGAGAAGCAATGGAGCGCTTTGCAGAAGTGTACAATACAGATGCATAACAGAGCACTTTACAGAGGTATGCAACAGTACAGATGCATAACAGAGTGCTTTTCAGAGGTAACAATGGGACAGATGTACAGCGGGCATGGGATACAGAGGGGCACAGAGAAGGGGTACAGCTGTACTGGGTGGCGGGGAGGAGAGGGGTTGATGGTTTTGAGCCAGTCAGGGGGCAAAAGGTGTAAAATCATGGCCTAGGTGTTGAGGAAGAGACGCTCCTTGAAGAGGTGGGTCTTGAGTTCTTTTCTGAATTATAGGAGCGTGGGTGTAAGTCTGATGCTGACAGGGGAGGAGGTTCCATAGCCTTGGGGCGTAGGCAGAGAAGGCTTGTTTTCTGGCCCTTTTCTTTTTGGATTTGGCAGATTTCAAGTCTGCACATGCCCTGCCTTCTCGTGTTGCGATGTCTGCCGGAGATGCTTAGTTTCTCCGCGAGGTAGCTGGGTGACTTGAGGATGACTGCCTTATAAATGATGAAGCAAGACTTGAACAAGATTTGTGCGTGCCGTGGGAGACAGTGAAGGTCGATGAGGGCTGGGGTGATGCGGTGTATCTGCGTAGACCCTTGATGAGGTGTGGGCGCGTGTAGGACACTTCTCAGGGGCACAAGGGAGAACAACGGCAAGCCTTTGAGGAGTGCATTGCCCCCATCAAACCAAAGAAGTGCTTGGAAGTTCACCTGAATCCTGATCAAGTGTGACCACTGCTAGGAATGGCTGATTACTACAGATATTTCATACAGGACACTGAAAGAAAGGCAACTAATTTGAATGGGATGACAAGTGTAAGGAAAGATTTGTGAAAGAGAAATGTAACATGGAAACGACTGCAGTCCTAAGCAAATGTGTCTTCGGAAAGCTGAGCATCAATAACACAGATGCCAGTCAAGTTTGCCCAGGGCAGTGTTCCAGCAAGAGGAAAACAGAGAACTGGAAGAACAGGCGACAGCTTTTGCAACCTTGCTGTCAAGTGGGCAGCTGAGAAGCTTTGTTCCTTTCCATGGGATGTCAGGTTTGAGGTATGCACTGACTATGAGCCTTTGAGGGACATTTTAACCAACAAGGTATAATACTGGGTACCTGCACAAATTCAGAAATAGTGGCATCACGCCAGGAACATAGCTCCGAATTGATATATATACATAGTGTGAAGCACAAATCAGTACATTGCCTGTGAAGATTAACAAACAAAGAGGACCAAATGGACAAGGATTGTTGATGACAAATTTGTTATGAAATTAAAATAATCCAAAGTGATACAAGAAGAAAATGAATTGGCCACCGTGAGGAATCCCATGAGGCAAGACATGAAGAGCCTGGGATGTCAGAAAATGTGGAGTATCGGACATAAGATCCAAATTGAATGCCATGTGCTTTACAGAGGGGATAGAATTGAGCCACCGGGGAACATAAGGAGATGGATCATATAGTGGAGGCACCACAGGGTAGCAAAATGCAATCATAAAAAAGGGAGCTGACTACTTGTGGCATGGATGTCACAAGGATATTGAGAGATGCATCTTGAAATGCGTAAGAAGAGAGAGCAGAGCTGATGCATGCACAGCACGCCATTGATAATAAGCTCAGTCCTGGATGTGCACTGGAAAAGAGTTGGTCATGATATTTAGGATCCAGTGAGAGATGAGACCATACAGAAATACTGTCTTGTTCTTATTGAACACCTTATGAGATTACCAGAAGTTACGTTCACCACAGATAGGGACAAGGCATCAGGCGAGGCTCCTAGACGTGTTTTTGAGCAAATAAGGCTATCCTGGTCGCATTTGGTCTGACGATTTACATCAGAAGCAATGGCCGTAACTGCAGTGCAATCTACAACTTTGGGATTAAAGGCAGTCAAATGCAAGTGTTTAAGGGCTGCATGCAGAACGTGCTAGCATCTGGCATGAACTGAAGGAATGGGGCTGTAGAGGCTTGGTCACCACCTGAAGGTTCACCCTTCACTGTAGGACAAGTGTAAATCCTGTGGTAGGAAGCTCAATGCCATGCTGTGCCCTCTATGGCTAGAGAGAACAAGAGTGGAACGGGTAGTCCATGAAGCGATGAGGAGGAATATAAGAGAGAGATGGTGAAGCAATAGAGAAATATTTGATAGGCTTAAGGCCATTAAAGAAAGAATCTCAGCATGAGCGGGGAGAGAGGTGGTGCAGAATGCTCTCCCTTCAAGTGATGGCAGAGTGTGGAACATAAGCAGAGTCTATTATGATGGGGCTATTCACATCACCAGGAAGGAACAACATCAACCTTTAAGACAGAAGACTTACTAGGGAGGAGGCCACCCACTGCACAAATCGTTAGGAGGACGAGGCCAAGATGGATGCTGAGGAGGAAGAGCCAACTAGAGTGTTTGTATTACGATAACATTGATACATACATGATGTGATTGCATTGTTCCCTGGATGGGCAGGAGCCCATCCCCGACTCCTGCGGACGAACTACACTACATCGCCGTGTTCAGGGTAAGACTACCTCAATGAACACACAGCGCTGTGCACATACTTCGCTCTGTTGTGATCCCTCGATCCGGGAAGCCCCCCTTAAGGCTATCTCCTCTCCAGCAGGCATTGACTGCCACCACAACAGCTGATCGCTGCTTCATCCACCATTATCCACAAGGAGATACCAGCTTTCATTCTGAAAATGGCCGCTGCAGGTTTATGTTTATAGGTTGCTAAGCAGCCTGCTCGATCCTCATTGGCGAGCCCCATCTACTACTGCAACCCGGCTGCACCAGAAGGTGCGAGCCTTCACCTTCCAAGGCACCCCATAAGGCACCCGCCTGTCCGTGCAATTCCGAGATGTTGGACGAACATCTAGCGAAGCTGAGTAAGAACTTCTGCCAAGGACTGGATCAGAACCCGAACCCTCTTATCATAAGACTCACTGCCACCACTGCAAACCCCTTCGACCGCTACCCGCGGCCCATCACTGCGAAGACCCTGTGAAACCAGCCCTACTGTGACAAGACCACACAAACCAAGAAGAATACTAACCCACGACTACATACTCAACCCGAGAAGATGGAGTAATGGGGCTCAAGCCTCGGTATCCAAAAATCACTGCTGATGGATAAAAATCTATCACTAAGAAGAAGAATCGCAAGTCTGTGCTGAGACCACCCCCAACCTTCACTGCCTATATAACTCTCCTTCCCTGGACCGTTGCACCCTAGTCCCTCCTTCTTTGTGAAGCGAACAGCGTTCTGCACAGTCTATGCTGCACCAAGAGGTATGTCAACTGCTCTCTGAGTACTGCCATGCATACCGGCCTGTGCCCCATACTATCACGCAGCTTCTCACGTAGCCCTCCTTCAGTCCCAAGTACTGACCGCTACACCCTAGCTCATCTCTCTTCAATCACAGAACTCAACTTTAACCTTCTCTATAGTGTGGCCCCCATTCCAACCTACAGCGCATGACCTGTGTCCGGCACTAGCTCTCTACTTCGCCAACCCCAGCTATCTGAACCTAAATTATTTGCACTAGCAGTCTCTGCCGTGATCTCTTGCCTATTGAACTGTTTTGTATTATTTGCATCTTGTATCCTATGTCGCGCTCGCTTGCCCACTGACCTTATACTGTGCTTCTTATCGTTAGCATGCTGTGCTGTCATGCCCTGCTCATTTCCCCATTGAGCTGAAATGCGACTTTTGTATCTAGTTCTCTATGCCGCGATCGCTTGTCTATTGACCCTAAACTGTGTTGCATGCTGTAGTATGCTGTGCTACGCTCATCTGCCCACTGAGTTGAATTGTGATATTTGCACCAAATTTTATATGCCACAATCATTTGCCTATTGACTCTAAACTGTATTATTAGCCTTCGTATGTTTTGCTGCGCCCGTTTGCCAATTGAGCCAAAATGTGTTATTTACATTTAGTTTTCTGTGCTGTGAGCTCTTGCCTATTGAGCCGAATCATGTTATTGACAGTTAGTACTCTGTGCTTCGAACATTTATAACTATAAATATAGTCATGATGTTGTGCATCTGACGCCTGCCCACTGAGCCTGACTGAATACTCTTGCATCTAGCCACCAGCTTTTGTGTTTGCACTGCCTGAGCTATTCACTAGCACCCATTAAATTGCTGTTTCCTTGGGGCTCTACTCCACGGTGTAAACGAGCCTACAGCACTTTCAGTGCATCAACCTTCAACACTCTAGATTACTAGAGAACAAGTACACTGTGTAAAGTAACCCACTGCACTACTGGTGATCCAGCCTACTAAGTAAATTAGCCCAATACCATCTCACTGCCTTCCTTGGGTACCAGCCTACCACGCTCCTAGTAAATTAGCATCTTAACATAGTTGTCCGTCTTCCTTCTCCCGGCCTCATCATATCCTTCACCACCATGACTACATTCCACAAAGTCACCCTTGCCATGGTCTCCCCCCTCCCGTTGTTCCATACCATCACCCCTAGCAACTTCCTCCCACCTCTCCAACTTGTCAAAAACCACATACCTATAGTCAGCTCCCTCACTAGGAATGCAGTCAACCCATTACTTAGCCCCACGGAATGGATCCAGCGATTTGCCACTCTGCCTACCCCTCTTATCCCTTGTCCTGTACACATCAGAAACAACAGATTAGTCTCACGCTTCCCTAACCACAAGGTGACCACAAGGATGCTCACGCATCACACACTGCCTAAAATTAACTACTCAGCTGCAACCGCAATATCACACAAATTATCTACCCTCACCACCCCCTCTCCTATCATCACAACGCCCTCCCCAACCCTGGCACAATCCTCCTCGCTAAAGCTGAACTCTGATGGACCCCTAGCCACCCCTCTACTCCCCACTATCAAAGGAGCTCTCATCAATGCCCGCTCGCTAACTGCCCATGCCCTCAACATTGCTGACATTATCACAGCCAACTACATGGACTTCCTGACCATCACTGAAACCTGGCTTCACCAAGCAGCAGGTCCAGCAATTTCACTTGTCCTCCCAGAGGGATGCACTATTACTAGGGCTGACAGAAACTCAGGCAAAGGAGGGGGAGTGGCCTTCATAAGCAAAACCCACCCTGGCCTCAGAGCCATCTCCCATACCAGCCTTCCTTCTGCAGAACTGTCATCAGTCAAAATCGCACTCTCGCCTACTTAAACTATCCTTATGCACCTCATGTACCGCCCTCCAGGCCCGATCTTATCCTTGACGATGACATCACAGGTTCCTCTCTGCTAACACTAAACTTGTCTCACAAACCATCCTCCTGGGTGATCTCAATTTAGGCTTACATGACCCTAACGACACACATGCCCTAGCACTAGAAAACTCCATCTCCCAACTTGGCTTCAAACACAGAATCACAAAACACACTCACATCAAGGGCCGAATCCTTTTTTGATTGGGTGTCAGAACACAACTGTTCCATAACAATACTCCAAAATGAACCTGTTGCGTGGTCAGAACACCATTTCATCTCGTTCAATATCAACAAGCCCACGCCCCAATATTGCACCGCCCACTCTCTCCCGAAACTGCCCAGACATTACAATCACAAGTCTCCTGCCACTCATCAACAACATCCTGTACGCGTCCAATTATAAGAATCTGGATGCGAACAACTTAGTTGAGTTGTACAATGACACACTGGATTCTGCCTTAAACATCTCTGCACTACTGAAGCTAAAAAAAGCCAAACCTACCGCCCACCTTAACAAGTGGTTCATGCCGGAACTAAAAGTCCTAAGGAACACTAAAAGGATGGCCAAAACCACTTGGCAAAACTCACCCATCTTGCAGAACAAAGCCTTGTTTGCTACAGTAGCCGCATCCTACAAATCTGCTATCCTATCCACAAAAAAAGATGCCTGCAACACCAGAATCCTCAATGCCAAATCAAGTTCCAAGGAGCTATTCAGCATCCTAAAGGAACTAGAATCTCAGCACCTCCCACTGAGGACTGCACAAAGGATGCCGCCTGGTGCTCTAAAATCAAGCATGCACTAGCAGATAAAATAGCGCTACAACAAAATAAAATTTAATTTTAAAAGAGTAACCTCTCGAGTACCATCACTACCAAACCAGCGTTTCAGCAAAAACTCCCTCAATGGCCACCCTTCACTTTCTCCCAAGTATCTCCAAAAGAAGTGGAAGACATTATCAAGCGTCTGAAGCCATCTCTATCATCAAGGAAGGAGCCAAAGATCTATCCCTGTTCATAGCTACACTCATAAACTCTTCATTCAACACTAACAATGTACCTAACAATCTCATGGAGGCATGGGTCATGCCTCTCCTAAAAAAACCTAACCTATACCTTAACATTCCAACGAACTACAGGCCTATCACTACCGTCCCCTTCCTCTTGAAAATCTTGGATAGAGTTGCATATCTACAAATACAGAGGCATATGGAGGATAACAATTTACCAGGCCTCAGACAATCTGGCTTTAGGCCGAGACATGGAACGGGGACAGCACTTCTGGACTTGAAAATCCAGATGGATGAGGCAAAGGATAAAGGCAACCTAGCGATTCTGCTGTTGCTAGACTTGTCTGCAGCTTTTGATTTAGTCCACCATCAAATCCTAATTGAACACCTTACTTCTGCAGGAGCCTTCTCCAACACGCCTCCAATTGGATCAAGTCCTTCTTATCCAATCATACCTTTAGAGTTTTCTCACCCTCAGCCTCAGCTTAGCCGATCCCTATATTCTGTGGGGTTCCCCAGGGATCCTGCGTGTCACCAACGCTATACAATATATTCACAAAGCTCCTTTTCGATCGCTTGGATAACCTGGGTGTCATCTATACTAACTGCGCAGACGACACCCAGGTCCTCATTTCCCTCACGGGCCGCTACGATGAGGATTCCACTTTAATCAATGCAATCTATCTAGAAATCCTGGCCTTGATGGCTACCAACAATTTCTGTCTCAATGATGAAAAGACAGAGCTCCTGATGGTCGGCACCCAGGCACGCCTAAATAAACTAGACCTCAAGTACTCAACGTTTAACATTGATGGGAATGTGATCAAAGTCCCTAAGGAAATAAAAACCTTGGGAGTCTATCTTGACTCGACCCTGTCCCTAAAGAAACAAATCAGTGCTGTGGTTTCCTCTACAGCCTATACCAAAAAGCTAATCTACAGTTGTAAACCTTACCTGTCCACCAGCAGCTGTATAACGCTAGCTAGAGCCCTACCGTTGTCAAAGATTGACTACTGTAACACACTCTTCCTAGGAACTTCCGAAAAGAACCTAAATAGGCTCCAGGTCCTTCAAATCAACTCCTTCAGAGCAGCACTTAACCTTCCTAAACCAGCCATATCTCAAGTATCAGACGGGAAGCCAACTGGCTGTCAGTTCGTGACAGAATTACTCTTCACACGCTAGCAATCACACATAAATGCCTGTCTAACACATTTCCCAAATAACTGTCTGACAAATTCAACATCTATCAACCATCTCGGACCACCAGATCTGCCTACACCCATGGCCTTTCAGTTTCAAAGTTCAACTTAAAAATGGCAGGAGGAGCCAGTTTCCCAGTCCAAGCAGCCAAATGCTGGAACACCCTGCCTCTCCCCCACAGACTAGAACCAGCCTTCCTTGCCTTCAAAACGGGTGTAAAAACCTGGCTTAACAACAAGCCCATCCAATGATACATCTGCCCTCTAACGCCTTGCTCAGCACCTTGTGGGGTTGTCCTCCTTGGATTACCCAAACATGTATGTCTTAATTTGTAAAGATTTTTACTCTGACCTAACTGTAACCACTGGTCTGTTCGGGTTAGACCCTGTAATGTGGAGTAGAGGAGGGATATGTGTGACATGATGTAACATTGCATACCTGGAAGACCTTGTGTTTTGTTTGCTGGCAGATTCTGGGTCTGTTGCTGGTGACGTTGTGCAGCATTCCCTAATTCTTTCATCCAGTTTGTTAAAGTCAACCGTGACTCCCTGTGATCTTTACAGAACCCTTAATGTGTTTAGAGTAGTAATGGCTAAACCATAACATTCCTAGCCCTAAAACATTGCTATGATTAGCAATATCATAGGTTGAATTGGTGTAAATCTCTCACGTGACTAGGAAAATGACTTGGTAGTGTATTTAAATTAAACATAAAAGTGCTTGGTTTGAATGGTAAGTTGATCACAATCATTTCCATAAACAGGAGAGATCCAGAGGCCATGTGGGCATGGGCCCAGATATGCCGGTGGCAATGAGCAAGGCAACTGCAAAGTAAGATCTATCCAACTGGTAAGGATGTGAGCATGAGATATATTGCAAGGGACAAGAACAACTATAAGCCTTCACATCACTGCTTCCACTCACCTCCCCTTCATTTGGTGTCCAATGTATGCTGTGTCTGTGACTTGTACATACTCTGGCTGTAACTCTGGTCAGACCTGGCCCTAAACCTTATCCATTCCCGGGTCAGCATGAAAGAGAAAGTGCATCAGTAAAATGCAGAGTGGTATTTTCCTGAGATGAAAAGCCAAACAAATGATAATTCTCTATAGAAAAACAAAATTATCCAGTAAATTTCATGATTCATATACATTAATGGCTGATCAAAATGTTGAGTTGAGGGGCCTAAATATTTCCACAAATTAGCACAAGCAACCAAGCATAGCGAGCAACCTCTTAATAATTAAGGAAAATATTTTAAATGATGTGCTGAAATAATACATTTTGCAGTACAATTTTTGACGAAAGAGGTAAAAAGCCAAACAATTTACATTTGGATCACATGGAAAAATCAGAAAATGCCACGCTAACAGAAGTACACTGAATAGGAGCACTTTATACTATTTCCATGAGGCTGCAGCCACAACCTATCTGTGCCAGTAATGGCCAATTTTTATTTACATACACAAAGCACTTCATGTATATGATACAGATAGGGTGTCCTATCTTTGCCAGTAATGGTATCTTTAAATCACATGTGTAGAGGAACAGACGTACACATATGTAGGAGATCCTACCACCCTACCTCCCCTGTATTGGAGCCATAAAACCATGCCATGTCTAACCTCAGCTACTGTACCAATAATACAGAGAACATATGAAAGACAGTATCCATTAAGACGACCATATCAAATGTACCCTCGATTTGACGACAGCCTACAGGAGGAACTCTCTGAAGGAATATGAGAAAGAGCTAAGGAAATGAACTGATAATGTCATAAGAAAGTGTGCATGACGTTCCGAGATACTGAATGAAGATGATGCATAGTCCTAGAGGACAAATGACAAAGTAAAGAATGGAGTGAACTATCAAGGTGGAAAAGAAGAAGATTACACATTAACAAAGTGCTGCAGAGAACAGAAGCATGAAGAATGTACAGATGCTGAAACGCAAGATAGATCAAGTGATCGTATAGGCAAGCTATAAGTAGCGAGTTGAATGCAGGTCAATCCATCATTTTATAGAAACTGGACATTAGTATCATGAAATAGTAAGACAAAGAATAATTGAGAAAGAATGAAAAGCTGTGTCGTAGTAGAATAGTAGAGTAGTGGAGCTGCATTGAGAGGCTGTCTGGCCTGAAGTCAAGAACTGAGAAGTCGAGGTCAGCTATCTGCACTGAAGAGGAGCGTGTGTGCAGAGGATGAATCCTCTAACGTTAAGGTGCAAGAAAGAACACAAAAGATACCAAGTCTTAATTCATTTAAAACATTTAAATGCGTGCAGAATGAGCAAAATTGTTTTCTCTTGTCAAGTGAGTCAAGGATGGAAATAGGGTTTGAACTTGGAGTTCCAGATATGATAGTGAATGACCTCACTCCCTTTGCAGTCCCAGGATGAGAATATACTGCAAGGCCAAGTACAAAGAAGATTTCATGGAAGAAGCCACAGACGATAAGAGATGCTGGGCTAATTGGCACGACCCCTGGTAGTGTATTTGGCACCACCCCTATGGTGCTACACAAAGCCCATAGCCCCTCGACTTACCTACTCCTGAGTTACTCCGCCACAACCATAGAGGCTGCCTCCCACAGCGTTCACAGTCTCACAACACCTGATCCGCAAGATTCACGCTAACCACGCTTCATTTCATGCTCTCCAGATACGCCCAATGATCCACACTGTAAACGAACATCTGCAGGAACGGCTAACAGTAGCACTTGCCTCCACCCGTAACGCAAAGCAACAGCGTCTGCTTCGAGCCAACGCCTCTCTCTTCTTATAATTACATTAACCCACTGCTCACCGCTCCTAACAAGCAAAATGTGTTACACATAGCATGTAGCCACAACTATACTGCCCCTAGTGTGCCAAACGTGACACCTACGCCACAAAATGCATCAGCGATTTTTCCCCATTGCACAGTGCACCTACTCCAACGCATATTGCCCCATTTGAGTCAAATGTGATGCCCAGCTCCAGTAGGTCTGACCAATTGCATATTGCCCCCTCTGAGTCATATATGATGCCTGGTTCCATTGAGAGTGACCAATTGCATATTGCCCCTTTGAGTCAAATGTGATGTCTAGCTCCAGTAATTGTGACCAATTGCATATTGTCCCCTTTGAGTCAAATGTGATGCCTAGCTCCAGTAAGTGTGACCAATTGCATATTGCCCCCTTTGAGTCAAATGTGATGCCCAGCTTCAGTAAGTGGGACCAATTGCATATTGCCCCCTTTGAGTCAAATGTGTGCCTAGCTCCAGTAAGTGTGACCAATTTCATATTGTCCTTTTTGAGTCATACATGATGCCTAGCTCCTGGGAGAGTGACCAATTGCATATTGCCCCCTTTGAGTCAAATGTGATGCCCAGCTTCAGTGATACCACTCCAATGCATAGTATTCCTACTGAGTGAAATGCTGCAGTCAGCCTTATTGATAGTAACCCTGTGCATACAGCTCCTACCGACATACAGAGCACTACCAGCCGCAAAATAGCTATCAAGGGAGGGCTTATCAATGCCAGATCACTTCTAGCCCATGCCCCTGACATCTCTGACTTCATAACCACTAACCAGCCTGACCTCCTAGTGGTCACAGAAACATGCCTGCACCCTGATGCAGGCTCTGCACTATCGTTAGGTTAGCCATCCCAGATGGATTCACAATATACAAGAAAGATAGAACCTCTGCTAAAGGAGGTGTGGTTGCCCGGATCGCTAAATCGGAACTGTTCCTCAGAGAATCACCAAACCAACCCTTCCCCTCAGGGGAACAACTCTCACTGAAACTCTCCTACCCCAACACTGCTACCACCACTATGTACATCATATATAGACCCGCAGGCCCACTCCATACCTTCGACAAGGACATAGCTCTCCTCCTCTCAAGAAACAGCAAGCCTTCTGTCATCATTCTAGGTGAATTTAACATCTGCCTCCACGACAGCCTAGACCCTAATGCCACGACCCTAATGCCACGGTCATACAAAATACAATGGCCGCCCAAGGACTTACACAACGTATCGAACAAGCTACCCATGACAAAGGTTGCATCTTAGATTGGCTTGCCGACCTGTATGTGTCTACCAACATTACAGCCAACTCCCCATGCTCCTGGTCAGACCATAACATCATCACCTTCACTATTCCTAGACAAACCCTGCCTAAAACTGTGCCACATCTGGCTCCAGCATCTCTCACAAGAAACACACATAATTTAAAATGTTCCCACTTGCTCCCTTTTTTAGGCCAATCACAGAATGCACCCTCTCCTTGGCCAATCCAGCTGCCATGGTAGATCTCTATAACACTACTATCCTCCAGGCCATTGATACAATGGCCCCACTCAAACACTGCAAACCCAAACCCACAGCTCATCTCAACTCTTGGTTCACACCTAACCTAAAAAAATGTAAGATCCAATAAAGGCGCCACACAATCTATGTGGAAAGCCTCACCATCCAAAAATAACGGAGATCTATTTATCACCTCTGCTAAAAAATACAAACAAGCTATACTCCAAGCAAAGAATGTCACATACAACGAGCGTATAGCGAATGCCAAATCTGCCAGTAAAGAACAAGTCACCATCTTGAGCGAACTCGAGTCTCCAACCAATCTGCCAGACACCTGTCATGAAGATGAAACTTGGTACACCTACAGACAGCATGCCCTTCGGGACAAAATATCAATGCTCCAAACAAAAATCGCCAACAAAAAAGACAAGGTAACCCTGCCAGACATCATCGCTGACTCCCGACCACAGGCAATCCCCCCCCCCATTCAAATTTAGGCCAGTCTCCACAACTGAGGTAATCAAAATTATCTCCAGCTTAAAACCATCTAGATGTCAAGGCGATATCTGCCCTGCCCCAGTGATCAAAGATTGTGTCACAGAACTTGTCCCATTCTTCACCTCTCTAATCAATAATTCCCCCTCACATGGCACTGTCCCCAAGAACCTGTAAGAAGCGTGGGTCCTCCCATTTCTAAAAAAATTATTGCTCGACCCAAGCATCCAAACCAATTACAACCCCACTACGACGTTCCCCTTCCTCCTGAAAATCCTCAACCATGCCGCTTACCTTCAGAATCAGGAACATCTAGAAACAAAGAATCTCTTGGGCCTACGTCAATCGGGCTTCAGACCTAGACACAGCACGGAAACAGCGCTCCTTGACCTTAACAACCAAATGGACGCCATCATTGACAATGGGAACTATTGGGAGCCATATTACTTCTCCTAGACCTCTCCGCCATTGCCTGGATAAAATCCTTCCTCTTGGGGCGCATAATGAGAGTTTTCTCCAATTTAGCAAATGCCACCACAGCCCCAGTTCTCTGCGGTCTACCCCAAGGATCATGTGTGTCACCAACGCTTTACAATATTTTTACCAAGTCCCTGTTCGACTGCCTAGATGAATGCAGAGTGTCCTAGGAACATTACGTGGATGACATGCAGATCCTACTGCATCGCTCTGGAGAGTACGATACTGATTCCACCACTCTCAATGATATCTATCAGATGATCCATTCTTGGATGGCCCAACATGAACGCTGTCTAAACGATAACAAAACAGAGTTACTTCTGGTTGGCCTCAGAAAACTTGACCCCAAATACAAACTCCACTGATCTCTGCCTTAATGCCTGTAAGAAAGAGATTCTCTTCATCTGCACACCTGCACTCTCCTTTCCTGTCACTCTCTGGCCGGCCTCCTTGGCCCTCTTCCTGCTCCCACCTGTGAGACTAAGAACCTCAGGGTCATCGTTGACTCCACACTCTCCTTTTCTCCTCACATCTCAGAAGTCTCTAAGAAGTCAATCTACTAACTGCACCTCCTCAGAGGTATTCTTCCTTTCCTCTCCTTACACCAGAAGCTCGCTGTCTCTAGAGCTCTGGTTCTCTCTAGGCTGGACTACTGCAACAGCCTCTGTCTAAATCTGCCTGCTTCTACTCTCTGCCCTCTGCAACGCATCCAGAACAGGACTGCAAGATTTGTCCTTGGCCTCAAGCCCAGAGATTGCATCTCTTCGGCACTGAAATCTCTGCAAAGTGGCTGCAAGGATTAAGTTCAAGACCCTCTGCATTGCCCACAATGCCTCCTGAGGCCTGAGTTCTCAACACCTCCAACTCTCTTCGTAAATACCTTCCTACTCAAGCTCTTCACTGCTCCACCTTCAACTCCCTTAGGGTCAGTCGCTTCTCCAAGCAACAAGTTGGTGGTAGATCTCTTTCTTCGGTGGGGCTTCCTTCTGGAACAGTCTCCCTGACTCTCTGAAACTCGAGGAGAACCATCTCCGGTTCCGGAAGCACCTCAAGACCTTCCTCTTTGCTCTGCCTTCTCTCTCCCACTCCCCTGCTGATTTCCTGTCTGATACTGCACTGTTCACCTGGCTGCCCTCTGATCTCGGGCCCAGGTCCCTACCCACCCATTTGCACACCTGCACGACCTTCCAACAACCCTTGCACTTGGGTCTATATCTGTAACCCTACAGTCCCCTTACTTGCACTTTTTGACACCTGCTTTCTGCACTTACCCTTGAACCTGCGACCTGCTTGCTGCACTTCTTGTTATTGTTTTGATCCCATGTACAGCACTGCCACCTGCCATTTCCCCTGGCACATTTCCCCTACCCCCTCCCCTGCACTTGTGGGATCTCAATGTCACTTGGCCTAGTAAGATCATTGTCTCTGTCCTCCCTCCGTTTCCCCCTTCCTTGCCTTGTCACTCCTTGAAACACTTGCGTATAGGCACGTTACAAATCGCATATCATATTTAAGGCAAACACTTCATAATAGATGGGAATACTATCACTGTCTCGAAAGAAGTCAAAACATTGGGCGTGTATCTGGACTCCTCCTTAACCTTATCCAGACAAGTCAACTCAACAATCTCATCGGCAGCTTACACTGCCCAGCTCATCATCGCATGTAGACCATACCTGTCAACCAACAGCTGCCTGCACTTAGCGAGAGCTCTCACCCTGTGGAAAGTCGACTATTGGAATATTCTCTTGGCTGGCGCATCGACCAGCGGTATCAAAAAACTTTGGTTCAACCAAAACAATGCCCTGCTGGTGGCCGTAAACATCCCTCGAAGAGAGCATATCTCTGAAACAAGACGCAACATGCGCTGGCTGCCAATTCAGGACAGAATCAGATTCCAAACGATGGCAATCACCCATAAATGCCTTACCAAAATAGCTCCTAAATATCTCACAAACCTGCTTACTCCAACCCAAATCACTTAGCCCACATGCTCTGCCTCATTCTACCTTCTCACGGTGCCAAAATTCAAAAGAAGCAAAGCCGGGCGACACAGCTTCCCAGTAGTGGCAGCAAAATGATGGAATGCCCTCCCTCTAGCCATCAGAGCTGACCCCTCCCACTCTTCAATCCGCAGAAGACTCGGGACCTGGCTCCTTACTTCCAACCTGTAGTACTCCCACAGTGGGAGCACTTGCCATATCCACTGCTTACCATTTTTGCATGAATGAACGTTGCACTGAGAACTTCTTCACTGTAAATTATTGCTGTAACTGTAAATATTTAATGATTGTAAATATGCATATCTGTAAATCGCATGTCTTATGCTGTTGCCTGTGGTAACACCTGTAAATTGTGTTACTTTGCTTCTCCAGCACCCAGATACCCACGGGTTAGGCGCGCTCTACAAATGTTAAATAAATAAAATAAATAAATACATTGGATGGTAGGGCAGCCTCATGCCCTAGCTACTTGTAACTGGGTCTTGGTTTATGTGCTCCTAATTGACCCATATGTTCCAGACATGGCACACGCATGCCAAACCCATTTTATTAGTCTTTGTAACAAAGGACCTTATTGATTAAGAAACCAATGAAACACACATATAATTGTATATCTAGATGTGTCCTTAACCAATCCCAACCCTTGATAGGTTTTTCACTATTGCCATGTAATATGACTTCACTCTAACGCATAAAGAAGTATATCATTGTATTTTTTGTGGAAATCGCTGAGAGAATGAGCGTACGTCCATTGACGTTCATTGTGCACTCCCTGTTTTAGATAATTGTTAATAAAACAGCAACTTGCCATCCTCTTGTGTTTGTCTGGTTATTTGGACTCATAATTATTCAGTTGTAATCCCATCCAGCGATAAATCCACGTTCCAGGCCATAAGCTCATGTGGTAGCAGTGCAGATGGTTTCAGATCTAAACTAATTTCTCTTCAAAGTTTTGGACGATCAGGCATCCTCTGCCATTAGCTGGAAGATCGTGGAGTTTCCTATGGAGAGCGGCGAAAGAAATAAACTTACAAGAAGAACTCAGATGGTGGGCAGGTCCCTCTTTGAAGAAATCCCTGCTCTGTTTCCATGGGCGCTCCGTGGACAGGAGGTGAAGTGGTCGGATTGAAGGAGGAGGAGTCAATACCGAAGGCTTTGAGTTGATTAAACGGGTGTAAGTAGATTAAGGGAAATGGCAATATAAAGGGGCAGGATTGTGATATTTTTAGCTATCGGGAAGTTTTGTGTGGATAAAGGAATGCCTAGGTAATCCTATTTCAAGGGATATAGAAGAAGACGTCTCAAATTCCAGTTAGAATATTAAGAAAATACACAATCAGGACCGTGTAAGGTGACGTCTTAAACTCCATACAGGGTAATATAATTGGAGGAGAGGAAAGAATACCTCTTACTATAAATGATTATTGGGAAAAGGGAGGGTGATCACAAAAGTTATTAATGTGTATCATGGTATTATTTTGAGTCTTATTCGATGTATGAAGTTTTGAGAAGTGATGGAAGTGACGATGTGTTGAGTTGAGTATAGTAAATGATTGGCGCCAATCAAAACACAGATAAGGACAGTCAGAAGACAGATTGGTTGTTGAGAGAAAAAAGGATTGAGCAGTGATTGATGGTGCTTGCTCATATTTATTGTTTTTAACATTACAAGTATTGAGCAATAAGCTTTGAGCTAAATAGACATTTATTAAATATTTTATTTTATTGATTTGATTTGTTTAATTCTAACGCGCTGGCAGCACGCAGGCATCGGAGCGCACAAATACACAAGGACAACATGTGGAAGACAGGACATTTCAGATCAGTACAGTGTAGAAATGGTTGAATTATGGAAACCTATTATTTGAAAGAACAAGTTTTTAGAGCTTTTCGGAAGGTGGACACGTTTTTCTCAAGTTTCAGTTTAAACGGAATTCCAAAACTGGACAGCAGAACTGGAAAGGATCTTCCTAGACATCTGGAACGTTTAAATGCAGGACAAGAAATTTAAACAAGGTCAGACGAGCCTTGCGATCTATGTGCGGAGTAACGGTAGATGGCAGATTTCAGATAGGAGGAGGACAAGAAAGCACGTTTTGAAATTAATATGATCTTTTGCAGGCAGCCAGTGGAGATCTTTCCTGTGCTGTGATATGTGTTCTTTCCATGGAATGTTCTTAATAATCTGTATTGTGTCATTCTGAATCGGTTGGACAGGAGGCGTCGGTCCCTAATAACAGGGCGTTAGAATAATCCAGCCGTGAGAGGATGGTGGCACGGGCGATGATGTCACAATTTGCCTCCGTTAGGAGTTGCCTGATGTTTCTTAGTAATTGAAGGTAATGATTACAATTTCTACAAAATTTAAATGAGGTGACAACCTGGTAAGTATTGACAGTTAATAAAGACTTTTCATTATGGAAGACACTTCTCTTATGCGCCTTTCTAAAACATTACCATGACATGTGCCTAAGCTTAAACAGTACAGTGCATAGTGGGTAAAGGGCACAGCTGATAAATTGTTCATGCCATGGTCAAAAGGGGGGTCATTGTCAAAGGCAGTATTACAACACATGACCACATTTGTGCACGCTGTGTACACAGGAAAGAAATTAGAGAAAAGATTGGCAGTTTTAGAACTTTGGAAAATGTAACAAGAGGAGAAAGAGGACCAACCACAGGAGGAGTGGATGCTTACTCAACATAAAGAGGAGGGCATCAAGCCCTCAGCTCCTCCTACTCCACCTGAAACTAAGAATGTAGATGTAGAAGAGAGAGGATTTTATCCTTTGAAAGAATTAAAAGCAGCATCGTGGTATAGTAACCCGACATATGAACCCCCCGCTTATAGCAGTGATAACAGTCCAGAAGAGAGTAAAATGAAGGAAGATGTCTGTAAATTCATACGAGATAAAGAGGAACAAGGTGAGAGATTAAATATATCAACAGATATAGACAGAGAAATTAAGAGATGGAAAGGAGAGAATGATAGGGCCGATGAGGTAACGCTTGTACAGAACATATGGATGGGAGGACAGATATTACTCAAGTTAGATAGAAAATGTATAGAGGAAGTTAGGCAGAAGGATGTCAAAGACGAGCAAGAAAAGCAGCTCAGGGAGGACGAGCAAGGAAGAGAAAGCAGGAAACAATGGGAACATGTATATATATAGAGAGAACAACAAGAGAAGGATGAAAAGCGGGCAGAGGAACAAAGAAAATATGACAGTCGGAAGAAAGAAATAGAAGAAAGGGATAGGAAAGAAAGGAAGAGTGAAGAAGAAGAGGCACATCCAGTGAAGGAAAAAAGATTACAGAGAAGGAGAGAAGAAGAAGAATGAACACAAGAAGTAAGAAGGGAAGAACAACAACAAGAGGAAGAGAGGGCAAGGAGGGATGCGAGAAAATGAAGGGAAGTGGAAGAAGAAATAAAACAGAATAGAAGGTGGCGGGATCTTGACACCTGTCTTGTTTGTAAAGAACAAATAAGACCAAGCGATGAAATATAGGGGCAATGGGAAACAGTAAGCAAAGTTTTCCCAATGAGAGAAATGACTCAAGAAATACCTAAAATAGCACAATAAGAGGAAAGATATGATGCAGAAAGTATTAGAGAGAGGATTGATAAGATATATCAACAAATAAGGCAGAACAGCAAGTATGGTACTCAGGGGAGCGGCAGATGATCCCTGATACCTAAACTACAGGATGAGGAGGACAACATGTTTAGTGACAAACACAGAGCACTGTCTTTGAGTAGATTAAATTTGGACAGAGACGAGGATGATGATAGTCACACCAGTTGGGTTAGAGCAATGTCAGATGAAGAAAGGGTTGGGTATATGCACCCTCTGAGGAAGTCAAAACCTGGATAAAGAAGTGAGATGGTCAAATCTGGAACACCCTAAGGAAAGAACACCAGATCGTACACCAGATCCCTAATTTCCCCAAAGACAGTCATGTAGTGCGAGAGGAGAATCTCCATCTTATGTGAGTAGGACAAAGGTGTTACCAGCACGAAGACGAATACGGACGATTACCCCTACGTTATATAAACAAATAATGGGGTCCAATTATGGGATGGGGTTCTCACAGTTCCCATAGTTAGAGAAGGGGGGAGCAAGACCAAAATATATTCCATGACCTCAGATGGATAAGGATAACTTAAAATGCAAGTTATCTAGTTTGACCTTGGGGGCTTGGAAGTGGATATACGAATTAGTGCTTTGGTGTACCCAATGTAAGGAAGGCATGGTATCAA
Organism: Ambystoma mexicanum; assembly: GCF_040938575.1. Lineage (NCBI taxonomy): Eukaryota > Metazoa > Chordata > Amphibia > Caudata > Ambystomatidae > Ambystoma > Ambystoma mexicanum. The sequence goes on along the minus strand of NC_090933.1, from coordinate 1,127,862,277 downwards.
CAGTAAGACAGGCACAAGTGACCACAGTTCAATGGTGTTTATTGAACTTCAAGAAGGATGTGATAACCACCTATCCAATCCTAAATCTACTGATGGGAGCAAGCTACAACCATCAAATAATAATAATGGAGTCCTAGTGGAGTCTCGTCAAAGTAAGTGCCTATACTAAAATAAACTATTAGCAATCCTTAACGTAATTACAAATAGTGTGGGGTAGTGTTCATGAAAAAGAAAGAAGTGTTCACAAAATTATATGTCACAATGTTCAGGCCGTTGGCCTCCCTTCCCCACGTTTTCAGCATGGGACAAGGCTGTTCACTCGAGCAAAGCACAAACTCTGTCTTCTTCGGCATGAGGATACAGTTCCATTACCAGCATCAGGGTCTTCTGTGCCCAAGTCTCCTTACCTATCAAAAGTCTCTTGATACAGAGAGCCTGATGTACCAAAACAAAACACAAAATTCCTCTCCTCTTATAAGTATCAATTCCGGTGATTCATCCTGGATCCCCCTCAGCCGGGCTCAGATAGCTTTAATATCAAAATTGTTACTGTGGATTCCTCTCTTCCAGGCTCAGATCCCCCTTTTTACAATGTTCAGAGAATATTCTTTCTCTGGTGACTCATGGTTCACCCCGGATGCTGCCCCTCAGCCGGGCTCAGATCCTTCCTCGTAATACAATTAGTCTCCCTCAGCTGGGCTTGGATCAATTTAAGTTTGCATTAAATTATCGAAGACTTTCAAATGTGCACAGGGTCTAGCTTGCCCTGTTGTAGGACCACTTTGATCTCAAAATTCCCTTTTCACAGTTGCCAATAAGTTGTATACCTAACAGAGATCTTGGAATGAGTGGCCACGTGGCGCTGGACCACTCTGTCTACAGCATCTTTCTTGGCCTCTAATGTTCAGTCACTCCTCTGGTTTTCAATTATATTTGCATCGGTTGTCACCTACGTTTCACACACTGTTCTCTTTAGATTTCTTCATACAATGTTGCCTCTTGCAACCTTGGTTCTAACGCAGGCTGGTCTGCTATCAGTCTTTCAGACTCACTGGTTGTGCTGTCTTTACTGGCACTGCTTTGCCATAGGAGCCAAGGACAGTACCACAGCGGCAAATTCTCCTCCCAACCTTGGTTATCGATGAAGGAGAGCAGGTTTCTTCAGCTTTAGTCCCCAGTCTTAGGTTTCTTATTTTCCAAGGTACATGAAAATAACGGTCAGAAAAGGTCAAGGGCACATCCCTCCTTGCAACCCTCTTTGGTCTCGCTGTCTTTCTCTGCATATTAAACTGCCACCTTGGAACTGCTGCCTCCTCGTGTGCTTTGCCTTGCTCAGAGTGTGCTTTTGTGCTCCGTCTTTTATCCATGTGGGGAAGTGTGATTAAGTCAGGTGTGCTTAATGATCAATAATTGCCTGACCTTGCCTGACCATTGTATTGGGACATGTCAGGTATACGGCTCTGGCTTTAGTCCATTTTTGCTCACGGTGAGCTGTCCATGAGAAAGTGTTTATGTCGGGAATGGGGGTGGGGGTGACTTCCTAGATATCCTACCTGGTAGGATGGAGAAAAGGTGTTACAGGGAAGGGGATACCAGGTCTCACCATCCGGTGTCCCACTCCCACTCCCCGAAGACCCATGCTCCAGGTGATCCTCCCACACTGATCCACCCCCAAAAACTGGATACAAAAGCTATATCCTTGTCCTGGCCACCTGGAAGACAGATCCGCGGGGACTAGCAGTTGAGACACCTTCTGGTTTCACACACACACACACACACACACACACACAAAAACATAACTCACAGACACATTGCTGCTACAAGAAAAGTAAGGCCTGCATACCAACATATTAGCACGGCATTACACAAGGCATAACACAAAATGTGTCATAGTCATGGTTTCACACATTGTTCCCTTGCAGCTTAAACCCACCGCAGAATAACCATGCTGCTTATATATATATCCAACTCATACCACTTTGAGAGTGTTGATCACTTGACTTGGTCAGAAGAATGAAAGTCCAGAGTGACACCCAACGATTTGCTGTACATTGCAACATAAAATGTATACATATGCATGCATACCCACTCATACATGAAACACCCACAAACCTACATTAAAATGTGCTGTTTACTCAGTTCACTTTGACAGAATATGTGATGTACAGAGCCTCTTTTCTCATGTAAGCAGCAACTCTGGTAAATCGACTGCATGCTATTGCTGAGACGTGCAACTCAATTAGCATGATATCAGGGGTGTGCCAAACACACCCTTGAACATATTTCGCTGATCATTTATGGGTTCTAATCAGTTTAAAGATTTTGTTTAACAGAAATTAAACAAAACATGGTCAACATTGCAAATAGGTGCATTCAATTACCATGTTAATAATAAATTATAATCACAAAGTTGAAAATAAAAGATAAATAGAAAAGAGAAGAAAGAGACAAATTGAACATCTTTTTTGTAATATTGCTGACTGTAATCAAACATTACTTTCACTGTGGGTATTGTATTACCTTTCTATCTTACATAGGCGCGTGTGACTGAAATTGTCCCTTTATATTCATAATGCTTATATTAATATGACTGTTCTATAAAGAGGCAATACAAAGTGCATCCGTTTGCTTATTCAATGTTGCTTATTTAAAAAAGTTCTCCTAGATAATATCCTAACCAAATGCACTTTGGATAGCTTTTCGCACAGTATAATGTTTAGAATGTATAAGGTAGGTCCTTATGAACAAATAGTTAACTATTATTAGCTTTTCTTGATGTGGATTAGATTTAGGTTATCCATGATATTGGGCCTCATTGCACGGTAGGTGCTAAACCATGGTGTAAACCATGGTGCTATTAGCACCATGGTTCATGCCGGTAATTTACCGATTCCGCCATGGCGGAATGGGGAATTACCACCCTATTCCGTGGTTGGCGGGGCGGTAATTCCCCATGCCGCCATGGCCCTTCCCCATTCCCATTTTTGCCCCATAGGGCATAATGGGAATGGGGAAGGCGCTAATTACGGTACCGCAAATTGCGGTACCGTAATTAGCACCAAGGTCCCTTTGCGGGTCCCTACTTTAACGGCTGGTCTACACCAGCCGTTAAGATCGGGTCCCGCAAAGGGACCTCGTAGTAAGGCGGTAAGGGTTAACGGTCACCGGTAGCATTACCGGTGACCGTTAACACTTACTGCCTGTTACTTATCCTATCACAGTGCAGAACCACTATTAGTCCTTAACCAATGCCTCACCTATTCCACGAATATCCTCCACATGCTGTCACTTCCTCGATTCCTCCTGCTGGTCTCTTGGTTCATCACCACCTGCAATACGATCTCACCTGGATAACGCATGCTTCCTGTTTCCTGTCTCCTGCCTAATTGCCCCTCCCCCAGTCCTGATTGGCCAGCTTTCCACGGCCAATCCTGTTCTATCTTGCCCTCCTGTGAGGTGTATGTGCAAGGGGAAGGCTTTAAAAAGGAGCTCCCCCACATTCTCTCCTCAGGCTTGCTGCAGAATGACTGAGATGGCGCTGGAAGTTCAATGGTACAGTTCATGTTTTAAGTCTGTTTCCTGAGACCGTCTTGTAAGTATGGGGATGGCTCTTTTTTTCCCCTCGCCCTGGAGGTCTAGAGGCTGGTTATTTTCAAGTTCAGCATTGCCAGCATCCTCTGCCAGTCCAATGTGCAATTGCAGCCCGTGTCCCTGGTTGTTTGCTGCGCTTGGGTCTTCGCACTGCAGCTGGTTTTGGTGTTTTCGACATGTGAGTGATAGGTCTGGATGTCCTGGTTCTCTCTTCTCTGATCCAAATTGGATGTGTCTGAAAGTGAGAGAAACACTGGCAAGTTTCTGCATCTAAAGGCAAGGCTGCAAATAAGGGTGTGCAAAGACACGTGCAGGCAAAAAGGGGTTGAGACACAGAAATTGGGTACTATTCTTGTTCCTCCTTCCCCCTCATGCTAAGGACTGGTGCTGGTTCCCCTCCTGACGAGGCCAGGCTACTGGCCTTGCCAACGTGGAAAAAAGAGATGTGTTGGGAAAATGGGATGAGGCATCAAACTGGGGAGTGAAGGGCTGAAGGGGCAAACAATAGAGATGGTAAAAGTGGCAGAGATTGTGGTGTTGTATCCTGGATTAGAGGTATGAGGCATGGATGGTGTAATGGGGACACAGTGTGGGGACAGCTATGGGTGAGGAAGGATTGATTTTTAAGCTCATGTCGCACTAGCGTCTCAGCACAAGGGAAGTTGTGAAATCAATATATTTCTCATGGATCACTTAGAACTGAGATTCTTTTATATTAAGCAGGCTAATTCAACAGGACTAGAAATAGTAGTAATATAGTGATGTAAGTTGATATCACTGTTGAAAACGACCGCTAGTTTGCATGCATTAGAGTATGCCAGGCAGAAATGAAATGGATGATGTAAGGAGGAATGTTGGAGGCAGGCAAGTAGTTCAGTTTTGTCCTACAGGATTTAAGAATTAGACAATAGTTCTTTCCTTTAAGCATTAATGTAGCAAGGAGATCAGGAGCTGCAATAGGAAAGTAGAAGAAAAATATGCTTACATCATACGGAACTATGAGACACATGACCCGAAAGCTGGAGATGAATTGACTAAGGTAGGGTTTGTAAATGGTGACTAGGATGGGGCATTGTGGGAAAACCAATATGGAGGATTGAGACCAGATCAGATGTGTCAATTTCTCAAGAGATGGAGGCAGAATGATGAGAAAGGAAGGAGGAAATCCAGTCAAGGGCAGTGCCCTGCATTCTAAGGTCAGCCAGGTTCTGAAGGAGAGAACTGGGATCGCCCATATCAAATGTGACTGAGAGGTTGAGAAGGATTATAGTTCAATAGTTTAAAGATAGGAGAATATCCTGTTAAATACAAGTTCTAGGATTTTAGAAAAATGGTGGAAGAGGTTTTCAGGCTCACTCTTAACTCTGGTTTTAGCTGAACCTAAAGAATGCAGGAACTTTCTAGAGAGGAATTGAGATGTTGAAGAGGGAGGAAAGGTACTGGTCAATGGGGATGCAGGAGGGGTTCACAGGCTTTAAGGTTGAGAGGGAAAGGTTGGGGAAATTAGCATAGGTGATATGTAGTGGGATTAGTTGGTGGGATAAAGAATCAGGGGAGAGTCAGGTGGTGGAGTTTCTTTTGGTTTTAAAGACCTCGTATGAGTAGTAGGCAAAGTTGGGAAGAAGTGGTAACGTAAGGACAGGACGGATCCAGCATGGTATGTAGTGTGGAGGAAAGTGTGTGAGGGAGAGCAGTGACAATTAATGTAGTAGGATGATTTGGCATCTAGGTCCATCGGAAGGAGAGGATGGCGACTTTTTAGGTGTGCAAAAGACGGACTCATCTCTTCATTTACCACCTATTAAATTATGATATTATATAATTCATTTATAACGCCCCTATACACAAGTGTTCAGTCTTTTAATACATTTAAATAATATTAAATCAATAATGAAATGTTTCATGGTACTGTTAATTCTGGTTTTTCGTGAACACTGGCAATCTTGGGGCAGCTTTGATCATTAGTCATGTTTGAGTAGTAAGAAGCATGTTGTATAGCTGAATTTCAATTGCATATAATAACTCACAATTTGTTTCTCCTTTTTTTCCTTTTTCTCTCTTTTTCAAATGTTTTCCTATGTTTTATAATATTCTCTGTTTTGTCCATTTAAAAGTTGTCAACACTTGCCAGAATGCTAAGCGTGAAACACAGGGCATTTGTTTTGCTCTCACATTCCACCCCCCTATTTTATTTATGTTACTCATATTTATGAGTATTGCACTACATAGTAAAGACACGTTTTAAATGTTCTAAATGTTTTCTTTACGATGTTTTCCAATTTTAAATACATGTGTCTTTGTAATCATTGTTGCTATATGTTTACTTTTTTGGATCATTGAGAACAAATTTGTAAGTGGCACGAACCAATATCCCTATTAAAAACTCACATTCAACTCCTCGACTCAGTGACACAGAGGTAATGTAGGGCGTCACAATTTATATAAGTATCTCATTACATTAGTTGTTAAATAATTATTACAAAATAATTGATTACCAGCGCAGACACATGCATTTCTGTTCAACTAGAAGAATCTCTAAACAGCTGTGCTTAATTCATATTTTGAAATTTGAAATCTCCTGCCACTTTTGGTCACAGAATGTTGAAATGAGGCCTCCGCTTGCCTCAGTGCTTTGGCGAGGTGTCCAAGCGTGTGTGCAGAATAATTTTTGTTTCTAGACAGCTCCTTATCCAGCCTCGTCTGTGCTGGTGCCCTCCCTGACAGCCTCTCCCAAGGGCCATGTGTTTCTGTGCCCTTTCATTCTCTGCTTTTATTTTGAGCAGCTCAGTTCTTGCTGAAGGGACGGGCAGCAGTGCTTCATGGAAAACGTAGATTTATGGCTCTCAAGTGAACTTTGGTGTTTTGGTGTAAATGTTCATCTGATCAATTAATAAGTAGTCTCCATCTGTGATTAACCACATTCTTCATTCACTCCAATGCATGCTTAAGATGCATCAACATTTTAATGTGGGAAGACCATCATAGAAGATTTGAAAGGTTAAAACCAATGCCGAGTAATTGCAGCACCAACAGCCTGAGACTGGCTACTACCTCCCCACAGTCTGTCCATCCCTCGTGAACAGCCTTCCATGGAGCAGAAGCTCCTTAGTCAACTGCAGGTGCAGTGGGCAACCGTGGTGATCCCCCGATGACATCCATACCCGTGGTAAGCGCCCTGAAGAATGCGCGCGCTAATTTGAAAAATAGCGCTTTTCAGAAACCACGCTGAAAATCCATCGATCTTCCTCTACAATTGCCCGATTGTGCATATTAGCACATTGCCATCTTAATCCAGGCTCCGTTGGCCTGCACTGGTATGCATTAATTGTGTTTGCCCAGGCGTCTCCATTGCCCGACACGAGGAAGGAAGCACCTTCCAAGATGGCCGACCGCCGTGAAGCCTAGACATATTTTGTCTTTCATTGTCCCAGGCTCAACATCAGCACACCGATTGGTTAACAGGCCTTTTAAAGAGCCTATCCCGTGAGCCGGCAGGTGGAAGCCAGCCCACGCCAGCAAGGCTATTACAATCGTGATCACCTAACTGCACACCCCCATTATGACTGTCGAATCAACCTTTTACCTGCAGCCGAGCATATACACTGATTTGTTTATACAATTGCTGCGCCGTATCATGCCTTAATCCTGCGCACGTGTATTTGATCCTGTGTATTCCATACCTACCTGTTATACACTCTACCCCGGTACACACGCTACGTTGGTACAACCCTCATATTCACTGCCTCACACGCATTGCCTTATTTTTGTTGCTTAAATTGCATTCGGGCCCAGGTGCCTCACATGCATTGCCTATTTTTGTTGTTTATCTGTGATCGGGCCCAGGTGCCTCACATGCATTGCCTTAATCTTGTTGCTTATATTGCGATCGGGACCAGGTGCCTCACATGCATTGCCTATTTTTGTTGTTTATCTGTGATCGGGCCCAGGTGCATCACATGCATTGCCTTAATCTTGTTGCTTATATTGCGACCGGGACCAGGTGCCTCACATGCATTGCCTATTTTTGCTGCTTAAATTGCGTTCGGGCCCAGGTGTCCAGGTGCCTCCTCACATGCATTGCCTTATTCTTGCTGCTTAATTGCGATCTGTTCTAGATGCCTCACATCCATTGCCTTATTTTTGTTTTTAATTGTGATCTGGCCTAGGTGCCTTTATGTGCATCGCCTTACGCTTGCGGTTTAATTGTGAAAGATGTTAAGTCTAACAACTTTGTTCTGCATAATGGCTGTCACCCTACACTTTGGTACAAAAAGCCAAGTATGCTTTAATAAGCTCCCACCAGCACCTATCCTAGCTCCTAGCCTATTTACCATGATCAAAACAGATATGAATAATAACACCACCCTCCAATCTAAACACTATAGTGTCTTAGGGACAGCAACCCATGCCTCTCTACCATGTGCCACATCTGATAGAAACCATAGACTCTGTGCCAGAATTACCAAATTACATGAACCACTGAGACGATCTCTACCACCTACCAACCTGAAAACGAACTATCAGCATATTATGAAACCTAGTCACACCAACTTGCCATTGCCTGATTCTATTTCTAATATAAATGCCCTCCAAACCAATAATCACAAGTTCAAGCAAACTGATACTAACACAGCTAAGCCTATCCAGGTCAAAGCTGTAACTGAGGCCCTGTCCCTTAAAGGAGCACTTCTCAATGCGAGATCGCTCGTTGCCCACTCCCTTAACATAGCTGACCTAATCACAGAAGGTAATCTGGATTTCCTTGCGATTACTGAGACATGGCTACATAATGCGGCAGGACCGTCGCTTATGGTAGCCATCCCAGATGGCTTTACAATATCTAGACAAGACTGAGATGGCGCACGAGGAGGTGGTATCGCCATTATCTCTAAAATGTGCCTCTCCCTCTGACTAGCCCCTACCCAATTGTCACAATCTTCTGAAACTCTATCTGCTAAATTCCAGATAAACAATTCACAATCACTCACCATTCATCTAATATACAGAGCTCTTGGTCCTCTTGGAACCTTCGAGGAGGATCTGCATAATATACTCACCAACAACCTCGAACCATCCTCTCAACTACTCCTACTAGGGGACTTTAACATAGGCTTTAATGACCCGATGGACAAAAAAAGCTACGGATATAGCTAACACCATCAATGCACTAGGTTTGTCTCAAAAATTTAACAAACCCATCCACTCGAAGGGGAGAACATTAGATTGGATAGTGGATTATAATTGCACAGCTACTATCTCATCCATCATGCCTCAACCCTGGGCAGACCATTCTCTGGTGTCCTTTAACTTATCCACCACCAGACCCACTCCTACGGCCCCTCTACTAGCACCACCATGTTTAACCAGAAAAAAAAGAGCATCACAGTAGATAAAGTAATCCCTGCAATCCTACCCACTCTAAATGCACTGCCAGAAAATCTAGATCCCAGTATTCTAGTCCATGAATTCAACAATACCATGCTCACTACATTGGACAAAATTGCCTTAGATCAAGCAAACCCAAAGCCCATTTAAATAAAGGGTTTACTCCACAACTTAGAGACCTACGCCTCCTGAAAAGAAAAAGTGAAACCAATTGGAGACTAGGCCCCTCCAATGACAATAAAGCTAAATTAACCTCTCTCTCCTGGCATTATAAGAATGAAGTCTGCTTGGCAAAACTTAATTCTTATGACGAACGCATAGCCAAATCCAAATCTGGCATGAAGGAACTCTTTTCCATACTAAAAGAACTAGAGTCACCAATAGCCATACCTGATATTTGTACTAAGGATAAATCCTGGTGCGCAGGCATCCAACATGCACTAGCAAATAAAATTAACATGCTCCAAAATAAAATACAGCAAAAAAAAGAAACGCTGAATCTACAGCACTCGCCCAATATCCCTCCACCCAGTGATCCACCTACGGCACAAAGTAATATATTTGACCTCACTAAAATGTCTACCCTGGAGGTAGAAAAAATCATCCTTTCCCTTAAACCTTCCAATTGCAAAGGCGACATCTGCCCAGCACAAATAATAAAAGATGCTGCCAGAGACGTATCTCATTTCATCTCCAAATTAATTAATGCCTCCTTTGCTTCAGGCACCATCCCTGCCAACCTAAAACATTCTTGGGTGCTCCCACTCCTCAAGAAACAGACATTAGATCCTCTCATCCCCACCAACTACCGTCCCATTACCACGGTACCATTCTTACTTAAAATACTGGACAAAGCTGCTTATATCCAGATTCAAAAACACCTAGAACTGCATAAAATCCTAGGAGATAGACTATCTGGCTTCCGCCCACTAAACGGGACGGAAACTGCCTTAATTGATTTAAAATCCCAAATTGACGAGCTGAGAGACAAAGGGAAGACAGCACTTCTGCTCTTACTTGATCTCTCAGCTGCATTTGATCTAGAGGACCATAAGGTCCTCTGTAGACACCTGGACTCTGTCGCTCACTTCTCCTCTGGGGCTATCAGATGGATTGATTCATTCCTGATCGAGAGAACCATGAGAGTATTCTCTCCATCGGCAGCCACGGACCCTACTTCCCCCCCATCCTGTGCGGTGTTCCTCAAGCCTCTTGTGTCTCGCCAACTCTATACAACATCTTCACCAAGCCCTTGTTTGATGATCTGGGCTGTCTGGGTATCACCTACACTTACTATGCAGATGCTACACAGATTCTCCTCCTGCTTTCTGGGGATCATAGTAAGGACACAGAGCTGGTGAATAGGGTATATCTTATCATCCAGGCATGGATGGCCACTCATGACCTATGCTTGAACGAAAAGACTGAGCTGATAATCATGGGCACACATGCCAACATTAAAAAACTAGGCCAGGAATTTTCCTCATTTAATATCGACGGGAATATCATCAAAGTTTCCAAGGAAGTAAAAACCCTTGGTTTCTACCATGATTCCACCATGTCCTTTGACAAACAGGTAAAAACCCTGGCCTCCACCACGACCTACACTTGCAAGCTCATAAGAGCTGGCAAGCCATTCCTCTCCAACAACAGTTGCATGATCCTGGCCAGAGCCTTAATACTCTCCAGAATTGACTACTGTAAAACCATATACAGTGGTGCTAATAAAATCACCATCCGGAGGCTACATACACAACAAAATAACGCCTTGAGAGCAGCACTTGGCATAAACAAAAGAACTTGTATCTCCTCCATTAGACACCAATATAAATGGCATTCTACTGATAACAAAATACAGCTAAAAACGATATCACTGACCCACAAAGCCTTAAATAACGCTGCCCCTAGTTATCTTATAGATAAACTTCATAGAAGAATCTCTCTCAGACCAACTAGAGCTGGCAATGCCAATTGCCAGGCAGTACCTCTATACAGGCTTAGCACGATTGGTGGTAATAGTTTCCCAGTGAAGGCTGCTAAACTCTGGAACCTACTGCCACAATACCTGAGAGCAGACCAACCTTACCTACACTATGCTATCAAACATCTCATCTCTACTGACTCCTAGTCTCCCATCCTCTAGGCTGTTTCCGCATCTGGCTCAGTATACTCCTACTCGCCCAATATTAAGCCCATCGGTGTAAAGGGCAATCTACTGACGCTGTTTGCTGCTCCTATTTGGCTCTTGCTGAGCCCAACTTTCACGTGTCTCGGAATATCCAGCTTTGCCTGCCTGACACGCTCCGACTCGCGTCAGACTATGGCTGGAGCCGTAGCAGTTTGAAGTGAGCGTCCATAACAACTGCCGTGTTTCACGGGTCACGTGGTACCAACAAGCCATGCCCCCCAGAAGCACGGATAAAAAGAAGACCTGACTGCCCTTGCAGCGTTAAGCCCGTCGGTGTAAAGGGCAATCTACCCGACGCTGTTTGCTGCTGTTTACGGTTGGTGACGCGGTAAGCTCAATAATCCTTCTTTTCTATTTACTGTACATTTCCGATTTTATTGCGAAATAGAGATCATGGATTCTATCAAACCTCGCACTAGATTGCAGGAAAAATTGGAAGAGACATTAGCTAATGCGGCAAAAATACCTATTCCTACCGATTCAGTTGTAAGTTCCACTCAAGATCAATTTAATATCCTTGCTAATACAATAAACAAGACTGCTCAACCACCTACTGTAGAGTCCAAGACAGAAGATAAGGTATTTTCAGTACACACCTCTACAGGAAAGGAAGTACAATGTGATTCCAATTTTCTAATGAAGCAACAAAAAAATAAAATTACACAGACCGCCCTAACAACCTTAAACAGTGAGTCTCTTTCACATATCGCGTCATCTACAAAAGCGGGAAAAAATTGTACAAAAACAAATCTAGATCCATCCTTACAGCAAAGAGCGCGAAACGCAAAACAACAATGGCAAACGTCTTATTATTTGTTAGATTCTCCTCAACGAAATACAAATAAACAACTAGAAAATCGAGTGGCTTGCCTTTCTGTTGCCATCACAGAAATTGATGCAATTCTGGACTCACAAGAACGAAGAAAAGAAATCTTCGGAGACCCAAAGCCCAAGAAAATTATGGCAACAAACATCACATCCACTCCAATTGATAACAAAATCAAATCCAAGCCCTTTAAAATTTCTCCCCCCAAACCTCTCCATCAAAATTTGCACCATTGGATAACAACCAACCTGCAATAGACGAAATTACAATGAACATACCTATGGAGATTCCAGAAAGAATTCCAACCACAATGCTGGATCTCCAAAACAAGTTAGTGGCCGTTTTATCATTAGCCATGGTACCCTTCCTGAAGATTCAAGAAGCAATGGTATATTCTACAAAAGATCAAGCGACCCTACTGGCCATGATCTTAACAAAACAAATCAACATGGAAGCCTCCATAGGCACGATACAAGAACGCCTCAGTTTTAAGGCAGAAGCTTCCCGGACCTGGCAAAGCCGATTAGCAGAAATTGCAAGAATTGACCGGGTTGATAAGCAAAATCTTACAGATACCCTAACAACGATCACAAAGAAAATGCTGGATGACAAAACAAAAAAATACCTCGGGACAGACAACCAACCAGATCATTCCTCAAAACAAGGAAATGTTACAGCTGATGCCAAAATAAATCAAGCTACTCAATACGAAATTCAGGTACACTCTATAAATCCCTCTGCGAGTATGGTAAATGCTGAACCGTCATCATGCACTACTTTTGATATTTTTGACCTAACCAAACGAGGCCATCTAGGAAATCAACCAATATCAAAGAAGAAAACTGCAAAAAAACACCAGACAGGCTCTAGAGCCTTCCTAGGGAGACTCCATGTGCCTGAAAAACATCAAGTGACACCTATAAAACCAAATAAAAAAAATCCTGCAAATACGAAAGAACAAGCACGAACTGACAAGATAAAAGCTTCAATAACATCAAAAATAAATCTCAAAGAAGCAACGACTGGTTCAGGACAAACATCGATACAAAGAGAGGACGAAACACTTGACACACTACTAGCCGCTATTGATCAAGACCCAGGAACCGATTTGACGAGGAATCACCCTGACAATCCTGCAGAGTCCAGTACTCCCAATTGCTCAATCCTCAAAACCAGCCACTAATTGTCTTAGATGAATGTTCGGAGAACTCAACTGTCAATTCGATTTCAATTAATACATCCACTAATATATCTTTTACATATTCAACAGTATCGAACGAGGAAAGTTGGAGCTCAGTTGACACTGAAAACTCCTATAAAAGCGAGGAAGCAAGTACGAGACAGGGCGAATGCACACTCATTCGACCAATTTTTGTGGATCCGAGGAAAGTAAACAATATCTTCCGGCTATCATTAGCAGCAACCAATTTAAATCCCACTGAATCACTGATTATAAATAGATCAAACATTTTACGACTATTCACAGTTATCCCACAATTGACCCAAATCACCTCGGGAGACATTGATCTCCTATGCTTTCCAAACAAGAAGCAGATGGACCAAGTCCATATTGATTTCCACAATCAAAAGACGATAATGCTTGTCCTAGAAACAAAAAATCACCTACTGAAACTGGGATTTATAACTGAAGAAGTCCTTGTAACTAAATCTATGGTCTCTAAAAAATCAAAAATAAACATGAGTCAAGAGTTTTCGAACAAAAATAAACAGAAGAATATAAAAAAAAAAACATTACTGGCTACTGGCTACCTTCTAACAATGATCTGCGAGACAAAGATACCCAACTAAGTTATCACCCGATTCGCAGGACTGAACAATTGCATCTTGATATGTTCTATAGTGCTCAAATCAAACAAAAACTAACACTACGAGCCGACTCTCAAAACGCAAGAAGCAAGACCTACTTATAACAACCAAAATCTAATGAAACTAAGAAAGAAGAGATCACACTATGCTCCAGGAATACCAGAGGTTCAAATCATCTCTTTGAAGAAGGTTCTTTAAATCTAAAAAATGCAATGATAATCTGCCTCCAAGAAACTTGGCTGACTGATGAGGTAATATGCGAAGGCTTCTCGACCTTCATCAATCCAGCGATCACCGCACATCAAGGTAGACCGTCAGCAGGCATGCTGATTATGACAAAAATTAATCTATCCAGGTCAATTGTATCAAAACAAAATCTACATTCCTGGGCCCAATATATTATCATCTGTATTCAAACTCTAAAAGAAGAACTCAGCTATTTAACAATCTTCAATACCTATTGGAACCCATCAGCAATGAATGAGAACATATTCCTCGACTCAATCTTTGATGAATTTGACTCAATTGGTAGAATTTTTACAACAAAATTCATAATTGCTGGTGACTTCAACATTCATCTCTATAGTCCTGAGGGCTTGAGACTAACTTCTTCAAACTTATCCTCAAGAGCTAAAAAATGGTCTGAAGAAATTTGCATTAGAAACTTAACATTGACCGAACAACCAAGAAATGATCAAGATAAACCTCCCCCAACATGGACCCGAGAAAAATCCAATTCAATTATAGATATCTTTATTTCAGAAAAGATCTTAAAAAACCTAATAACAACTGCTAACCATCCACAAATAAATAGCGACCATCACCAAATCTCAATAACATGGACCGCTGCTCAAACTCAAATCTCACGATTAACCTTTTCAGAGCTGGAAATAAACAATGGCCTAAACAAAATTCGAATAAACCAACATCAAATGCCCGAACTGCTGACAAATTTCGAGCATGCAAATTTACCGGATTGTTCAAAACTCAACTACGAGTGGATTTTGCACAAATAAAAGCAACCAAAAAAAACTTGTGGAATCTATCAAAATGAACAGAAACATCAGTTTAACCATGACATCAAATCAATGAAAAAGATCTTATATAAAAAAATCCGCCAACTCAAAAAACAGAAGACAATATCCTACGGGCTTGAAATAAAAAAAGAAAAACAAAAATATTCGAATTTCATAAAATCGCATAAAACTATAATGAAACAATCAGATGCAGAAGCGATTCTGGCAGCTTTAAAACAGAAAAACACCAGACAGCTGTGGTCACTTTTAAATGGTAAATCTAACAGACCAACCATGATACAAGAGATAGAATCTGAAGAATGGTCTCAACACTTTAAAAATCTTTACAAAGCAAATACAGATCGAACACCAGCAAGAAGCTCGAATAGCCAACATTCCAGGGACCTACAATGGGATAAAGATGAAATCAGAAAAACTATCATCTCCTTAAATGCATCGCGAGCACCTGGCCCGGATGGGCTTTCCAACGTCAATTTAAAATCTGCCCCAGAAGAATGGGCTATCTTCTTTTCAAAACTTCTTAAACTAATAGAGACCACTAAACAAATTCCTCGCAGCTGGACCTTGGCAATATTAATCCGATCTTTAAAGCTGGTGACAGGAAAAAGCCAACAAATTATAGACCTATAGCCCTTCTTGATCCATTGGGAAAACTCTTTGCGGGATTTCTAATGAAAAAAATCAATCTATGGGCATCAGAAAACAGTTTTCAAGAAAAGAGACAGACTGGCTTTGCCAATAAAATCGGTACAAATGTCAACCTGCTACTATTGAATATGATCAAGTATGAAGCAATAACAAAGAAACAACAAGTCTATGCTGTTTTATAGACTTAAAAACAGCATTTGACTCGGTGAATAGAGAAAAACTGTGGGTGAAACTAACAGCTTGGGGTTGTCCTCCAAACATCCTTAATCCGATGAAACAGCTCTACTCTAATACATCGATTAGAGTAAGATTGACAAAAGACGGGGCAGTAACAGACGAAATTACTACCTGGAACGGCCTCAAACAAGGGTGCCCCCTCGCTGCATGTTTATACAACCTATACACTTTTGGCTTTGTACAAGCAATCCATGATCCACTCGCGAACCCACCGAAGATCAATAATGAACCGCTAAAGAGCTTAATGTATGCAGATGATATTATAGTCATAGACAAAACACAATCTGGTCTACAAAAAACATTAAATAAAGTGGGCTCTTTCATGAAAGAACATGACCTTCAAATCAAATCAATATTCCTAAAACCAGGCTAATGAGGTTAACATCCTGGCATAGCACCGGACGAAAAAGTGCGAAATTACAAAGAGAAGAAAAAGAGATCGAAGAAACCAAAACACTTAAATATCTTGGTGCATTGATCTATCCATCGCCAACTGAGCAAGAATGGAAAGACCACATCGAGAGAAAAGCAAGATCTCTAGCTCGATTGGGATGCTATTTTCATTGCAAATTCAGAACCTACTCAATAAAATCAACAATTTTATTATACAGACAAAAAGTGGAACCGATTCTAACATACGCCGGAGAAACAATAATCAATCAAGACATAATGAAATGGCAACAATACAAGGCCATTTTCTGGAGAAAAACTCTCGGCTTATCTAATTCATTTCCAATCTCAAGAATTCGGTTTGAACTGGCTTTACAATCCCTTGAATCAATCATTACCTGGAAAAAACTGGACCTCTACAGAAAAATAATTGGCCAGGACAAAATCCCATCTTTAGAGATACTCAAGGAAAAAAAGAACCCTGTATGTGTAACAGCTCTGCATTACTGGTCTAATGAGATAAAAAAAGAAAATGAACACTGAACATATCAGCGAAGACATGCTTATAAATAGACCACAACATGCTAAAAGAAGAGTGCAACAAAATGACTGGATCAAAACAATAGAGGAACAATCAAAATATAAACAAGCGATGATCTCTCCAATAGAAGCAACAACGAGTTACCTCCATATTTAGCATATTTTCCATATCATCAATAAGAGACCTTTTCCTACGACTCTGCTTAAACATCCTACCAACCCGTGATTATCTATTTAGCATAAAACATCCAACAACAACGACTACAGATTGCTGGTTCTGTAAAATCGACAACACCAAAGAGACTCTATTTCATGTAATCATGGTTTGTGATGCCTTAGATGAGAAAAGAAACTTGTTCAAAGACTTCTTTAAAATCTCCCAGAGGCAGATGAATACAGAGGAACGATGGGCACATCTCTTGAAAGGTCACGATAAGAACTTAATCCTAACAGTAATTAAATTTTGGACTGCAATTTTGAACGATAGACTGTTGTAAGAAACACAAACATATATGCCAATCCAATTTTTCATTTTCTGGTTTCCTTATATTTTCTGGTTTTGTTTTTGTTTTCTTGTATTTAGTAAATGATAAAATGAAAAGTTTGTATTATAAAACAAAACATTGAATTAAAAAAAAATTAAACATTAAAAATATTCCCATTTGATCTTTGTGTCACTGCTTATCATACTATGTGTAATGTATTCTACTTTTGTGACTCATTGTAATATATTGTAACCTGTATATTTTCGTAACCCTGTAAGACTTGCATTTTCATATTGCAGTGCCCTGTTACCTACGGGTTTGGTGTGCATAAAAAGTGAATAAACAAACAAATAAACAAACAAACCTTTGCAGGAACTATCCAATAGAGATCTAATGTATACACACCTATTTTGTGCATCCACCTATTCCTTAGTCTATGAATGTCACATGAACAGCCTGATGTGAAAGTTGGAATGGCGACAAGGACAATTGCAGTGCTGCCCCAGGTTCAGCGCATATGCAGAGCAACCCTCTTCATGCCTCATATTTATATACTCTCTGGTCACTGTGAGTACATGAAAGCAAGCTTGCCAGGCAGCATGTTAAATCTCTCTGAATGGTTATAGAGAAAGGTGTGACCTGAGGCTGAGACTGCTCATGCGGGCGGCAAGCTGTGGTCCCATGCATATATCAGTTGTAGGGCCTTTCAGCATTCATACTACAGTGTGTCTATAAGAGCCACCGGCAGAGTTCAGCAGCAGAGTGAAATGACGGTCATTATTGTTCCACTGCATGGGACAGACAGGTTCTAGTTATGATATGATTTGATGTGGCATTTACAACGTGCCTGTACACAAGTGTTTCTAGGCGCAACAAGACAAGAAGGGGGAAACAAAGGGAGGAAAAAATAACAATCTTACTAGGCCTTGTGTCATTCAGACCAAGCAAGTGCGGGTAAGAGGGAAGGGGAGTAATGCCAGGGGTGAAGAGAAGGGGAAGGTAGAGTTAACTCACAAGTGCGCCCAGCAGGTGGCTCGCAAGTGCAGAGAGAAGGGACTGTAGAGTTGCAGATACAGATCCTTAAGTGCTGGGAAGCCCTGAGGCAGAGCAAGGGCAACTGGACATGAAGGAGCCTGGGCTCGAGTTCAGAGGGTGACCAGCGCACAGAGCAGTCAGGTGCATCAGCAGGGGAGAGGAAGAGAGAAAGCAGAAGCGAAAAGGAAGGTCTTAAGTTGCTGTCGTAACCAGAGGTAGTTCTGCTTAAGTGTGAGAGAGGCAGGGAGGCTGTTCCAGAGGGAGACCCCAGCTGAGGCGATAGATGTGCGACCAACTCTCGAGCTCGAGAAGGAAGATGTTTTGGAATATAAAGTTGGAGGTAGAGCAGTCCCAGGCCCCAGAAACCCTTGTGGAGGATGAAGAGGGTCTTGAAGTTGATCCTTGCAGCCACGAGGAGCCAGTGAAGAGATTTCAGAGCCGGAGAGATACGATCCTTAGGCTTGAAGCCAAGGACTAGTCTTGCAGACCTACTCTGAATAAGTTGTAAAGGTCTAAGAGTAGAGGAAGGAAATTTAGAAAGAGGCTGTTGCAAAAGTCCAGCCTAGAGAGGACCAGAGCTCTGTAGACAGTGAACCTCTGGGGGAAAGTGAGTAAAGGAAGAATACCTCTGAGGAGGTGGAGCTGATAGTTGGACTTCTTGGAGACTTCAGAGAAGGAGAGGGTGGAGTCAAAGATAACACCAAGGATCTTAACCTCACAGGAAGGAGCAGGAAGAGGGCCCAGAGTGGGCGGCCAGAGAGAGAGAGAGGAAAGGAGGAAGCAGGTGTCCCAATGAGGAGGATCTTAGTCTTACTGGCATTAAGGCAGAGATCATTGGCAGCACACCATTCCTGAATTGTGGCCAGACAGTCTGGTATGAGAGAAGAATGAGAGTTGGCTGAGGGGAGCTTGAAAGTGAGCTGAGTGTCATCCACATAACATTGAAAAATGAAGCAGAGAATAGCGATCCGGTGGGCAAGAGGTGCCAGGTAGTGGTTGAAGAGCCAGGGAGCGAAGTTAGACCCTGGGGAACACCACAAGTAGAGAGAGAGATAGAAGGGAGGAAAGACCCCAGTTGGAACTGAGAGGGTTGGTCATTGAGAAAGGAGGTCTACCAGGCCAAGGCCTGATCAATAGAACCAAGGTTGTTACGAAGACGATTGAGCAGGATGGCATAGTTGACCGTGTCAAAAGAAGAGGATAGTTCGAGGAGAATGAGGACAGAAGGGAGATTAGAGTCAAGATTGGAGCGAAAGTGTTCACAGGTGTTCAGGAGAGCAGTTTCTGTACTTCTGGCAGCTCTGAAGCCAGACTGGTGGTCATGGTGGCAACCAACATATTCAGTATGTAGATTAAATGGGGAGATGGCCGCTTTTCCAAGAGTTTGCCCAGGAAGGGAGTGATGGAGATCGGGGGATAGTTCACCGGAGAGTAAGGATCGGCTGATGGCTTCTTTAGAAGGGGATGCACAAGAGAGTGCTTAAGGGAAGGAGAAAGTTCCAGTGGCAAAAAAGTGATTGCGGAAATTGGCCAAGGCCTGAGCAAGGGTGTTGATATGGTCCTTGATTGTTCTGGATGAGCAGGGGAGAACCTGCTTTGACAAGACTTTCATAGATCAAACTTGTCTGGATACATCATCAGGGCTGAACAGGGGAAAGGAGGAGAAAGGAGGAGGAGAGAGGGCCTCAGACAGACCAGGAGTGGTAGAAGAGGATGATAGAGGAGGTAGAGGAAGAGAGGTTGGACAGGATGTCCTGCGGTTTAGTAGTGAAATGAGAAGACAAGGCCATGCAATGTACCTGGGAGGGAGCAGGGGAGGTAGAGACTACAGAAGGATTGGCCTGCTCTTTGCAGATTTTGAAAAGTTTGGCCGAGTTGTTAGATGCCACAGAGATGCAGGCTTCGATGTAGGTTCTCTCCATAGAGAGTATAAATGAAAAATGGGCACCTGGCTATTTCCTGACCTTACCAGGTACTATAAAGCAAAATAGACAATTGGTCAGGGCGGCCCTGGTTTTGTAACAGAACACACTGATAATCTAGATAGTGTTGAGAGAAAAGATTGCCCTCTTGTATATAAATACAGACAATTTAGTGAATTTGACATACAGGGTAGCGTAGTGAACCTAACATATGCCTAACAAAAACAAAAAAATGTGTTGAACAGATTGATACATTTCAAACAATACAATGATTGACAATGTGTGTCCCCTTGCATCTTCAGAGGGAATATAATGAGGTAATCTTGTGTTAAACATCAACATTGTAAACCCACTGGGCATCATTAAACATTCAGAGTTGACAAAATAGTGTTTCGGCCTATAGCAATTTGAGTAGCCTTAGATATGGCAGCCTTCATCAGGACGGGAATTCATCACAGCCTGTAGTGTAGATCCTGCTTAGTGGTGGCACAGGATGTTTTGCTAACACAGCCCAAGTACATGCATGTATAGGCACTGATGATTCAGAGAGTGACCCTTGCTTGATAAAAAGGTAGCCTCAGTGATCAGTATGCCATCAGAGTATCCTTCTGGATGGCTATCACAGTGGTCTGATAATCGCCCAAATCAAATGAACGCCAGGGGGTTGTAAATACGTTTGTTGCACTTGTGTGCTGAATTTAAGATTATTTGCCAAGCTTCTGTGTTGTGCTTATGAACGCTGAGTTCTGTGCTCTGAGTTTTGTGTACCTGTGCCAGTTGCTATGACATCACATGTGAAATTAATTTTGATGAAAAGTCCCTACAAAGGGTTGTGTTTATAATGTTGGTAATAAGATGACAGGTGTGATCGGGGGACCTATCATGAACTACTTAATCTATTAAAGAATGTACTCAGTCATTTAACAGCATTGTATTGGAGTGTTGTTGTTAATACAGGAACCTAATCATACCTAAACATAGGGAATGGCTGTAGCATGCACCATAGAAGTACAATATGCATAATCTTCTAATTTTGGATAGTAAAAAAAATGAATGCTACCTTATCAGAGTTTTGAGTAATGTTAAACATGATCTAACAATTCAAGACTTACTACACACTTGTGCTAGTACAAACAATACATCTGAAGACCCACAATGCATACAAATCACTACAGGGAAACTAAAGTAAGGAACAAAGAAACAGCATCACCAGAAAATTGTAATAACAATAAAGTTTACCTTCATGTACACAAATGAATTGTGTGTTTGGGGCCTGCTTATTGCCTCATGTATATGCACCATGAGCTGTGACCAAACCCTAAGGAAAGTTCTTTAAGAACACATATGACCAGGTTAACATCTAGATATATAGTACCTTTTGAATTTTAATATTCTGACTGTCCTAGATATGTCAGTGAACAAAAACAGGTGGCCCAGATATGTGATGTCATCAGTGATGTTATCAATGACATTTGTGATGTCATCTTTGATGTACTGGGCGTTAGTCTCAGCAGTGCACGGTGGTGGGGCGAGTTACGGTTGCTTAGCTTACCATAACTGGCAAATTTCTGAGGTTTATCGGTTTTACTTCTAACCATAACGTCCATTTACCAACGTTTTTTTTCATTGAATTTCATCGGTTTTTATTAGTGAAACTTAACAATAACGTCCCTTTGACAAAGTTTTTTCAGTGAATATATATATTCTCATGTGCAAATGAATCTCACAGAAATGTCCTCAGGTGTATCTCAGAAAAGTTCTAGGAAGTTCTGCATTTACTCATGCCATCTCCAAATGTTGTGAATTGTACCCGTTAGGGCACACCTTAATTGAGGCACAGCATAAAACAAACTACCTAGCTCCCGCCCCTTCCAAATTTTTGTTTTAGCATTTTATGGCATTTAACATTACAGTCAGCATTATTTAGGAATTTGATAATAATGGCTAGTTGTCATAGGAAATACTTTATTTTCTGAGTGTTTAAATTGTTTATTGATGTTCAAGATATATGGGATTGTTTGCCTAAGCTCTAAGTATTATGTACGCTTCTCAAATGTTGTATTGCGAAGCATATCAGAACAACTGAATACTCTATGGATGTTATTTTTTTCAGCAACTCAATGCTCACCTGAGATACTTTGCAATTGTTTAATTTAAAATCATGGCACAGTAAGAAAGGGTGACACTGGATGCCCCCAAATGTTATTACTTGGCTAGACGGGCATTGGGGGAGCCAGTTTAGCCCTTTCTTAATGTGGCATGACGTTTGTTTCTGGGCATCTATGGCAAACCAAGCATGGTTTGTGTTATTACTTGGCTAGAATGGCAGTTTAGCCCCTTTGTACTGTGGCATGATTTTTTTTTTCTGTTCGGGACAGCAGGCCTGGTAGCCTGTAGAACAGCGTCCTGGACAAGGGCATAGACTGCAATGTTGCTGTGTGTTCCTGCTCTGCACCCTCCATGAACAATGGGGGGATATAGCAGGAGCACACTGGACTCCAGGCCATTGACTGCTGGGCCAACTAGGGGCAGAACCAGATGCAGAGCAGAAGCACAGAGCTCCATATCGAACTCGGGTCCGAATGCAGCAGGGAGGGGGCACAGAGTCAAGTCATCATATGGGGGGTGGGAACGATTGTGTGTCAGTTTAGCATTAATATTTCATGGTGCATTTGGTGGGAAAAGTAGAAGGACTTATTTCATAGCTCGCTCCCCCCCCCTACCACTCTTGCAATGCTGAATATTCCCCTCGGTAGATTTACATGGAAATGGCTACCTATGCACTTTACAAACCCCCACTGCACTTGCAACTTGCAACTTCCTGCTTTGGCATGTAAGGGGGGCATGGTATCCACCAGTACTTTTTTGCAATTCCCCAACATGCAGGCTTTCTTTATCTGACTTGTGTCTCCGCTTCCCAACGTGCAGTATTCTCGCACACAGTTTTCCATATTATAAACCTTCTCACCAAGGTGCTTTAGACCTCTCACCTGATGTTCAGGCTCACTCCATGGCAATATGTTATCCTTCTTACACACAGTCTTCCATGTTTCACACTTGTTTCCTACCAGATTGCTTTGTGTCTCTTAACTGATGTTTAGCATTACTCCTTGGCAATGATTTCTCTGTGTCACCCACCAGTTGCAGGTTGAAAGGATTTTCTCATTGGCTCACATTGGAGTTACACCAGCTTTTTCGGTCCCATGGCCCCTTGCTCTCAGAGCCTCGTAAATGTAATGTTTATTTGAGCTGTTCCTCCCCTTCCTTTGGGGTGCTGTGACACTTCATTTGGAGCCATTACTACTCTCCTCTCCCTGACTAAGATCTGCATCGGTATCTGATATACCCCAGTTCTCACGGTCACCACCATATCTTGATCGTAATTTGAGTAGCAGGATCCAGTCGCCTGGACTCTGTCCCTGATTATCTGTGCTGTACCTCTTACCCACTGCGTAAGAGGCAATTGCTGCTCACCACAAGTGAAACAGACCGTCTTCTATTCAAAGCTCTTTCTTTGCTCCTTTGACAGGGTGTGAAGCCACGTCTTTCTGAAAAGGAAAGAAAGACTTCCAAGGTTGTCCTTTCTCCCACCAATAGATATTCACTTCCTCACAATTACAAAGACAGTCTTGAGTCACATGACTTAAATGTTTCTCAGAATTATCCTACATGATATAGTGCTAGTAGCTATGCTGAAAAAGTATTGTTTTTGTTCAACGCACAATGTCAAAAGGCAGATAATATTATTGTTGTTGTAATTATTATTAGCATTATGATTATCATCATTATTATTCTTGTTATTATTTATGTGTGCTTTTTTGATGAATGTGTGCATGCATACTTTAAAGAAATATACATTTGATGGCGATGTTGATCCCATGCACCTGTTTTTTTTTAATTACTGACTTTAGAAATGACTCACATTTTCAAATTACTCTGTAACGTCATGCCAGTATGAATGTTGGCTGATTATGATGTGTGTCTACCAGCTGCTTAATGTAACCCAGTTTCCAAGCCATTTTCTATTTTTGTCATGAGTCATAGGAAATGTCAGCAACAAAATGACTGGCATGGCACGTGGTTGCAGTTAGTGCTGAAATACTTACAACTGTTTTCTACTCCTTCAATTTCGTTTACAGTATTTTGTCAACGTGTTTTGGTAATTGTTCTTAACTGCGGTCTTCTAAATTGAATAAAACATGGTGGTTACAGGAATTGATATTGTATTTTGCATTTTGTTTTTTAAAGTGAATTTTTAAGTCCTTAAAGGCAAGGTGATCTAAGTCCTTAACTCTTGGTATATTACTTTTCAGTGGGCCCACGCTCAGAGCCTTCCCTGAGGATAGTGGGATCAAGTGTAAAAATGATCAGTTACTGCTGACCTAATAACAAAGGATGGCTAAGATTATTCGAATAATCTAGACATTGCAACATATCTCGTCATTATTTTGGGGTGATACCATGCCAAATCTCTCCTCTGTGTCAGTTTCACATGTTGCTCAATTGAGTTTGCACAGCTCAGACTTCTTGGCCCTGATTCATAGAAAAGGGTGCATTGATCCTCCTAAATGCTGCGTGACGAAAACAACTATGCATTTGTTGGTGAATATGCATGTCAACCCTCGCAAAACTCTCCTGAACCTATTACGCTGCTTATGTGCACCCCTAAATCCAATCGGAACCCTGATTGCATGCACGCACCCCAAACTCTGACTTGCGATCTTACTTTTGTGTGGAAAATTCCATGCGCAAGTGCCTGTACGCCTGTCTTTGGGTGGCGGATAGTATGATGGCTTTGCATGGCCTTTTCCCTGCTGAGATGTTGCATGGTTGGGTCCATGAATACGCGTCACTCTGTGCAAATCTGGCCGTGCAATGGACTGCCTGTGGGCTGTCCCTCGCAACGCCCACATTTTCACAGTTTTTTCCCCATTTCTGGGCAAGCCACGCCCATGCCCTACGTGGTTTCTCACACAAGGCACTCGGCCTCTCGCAGAAGTGTGCCACGCAAGTCCAGGGAAATTCCTGCGCATTTGATTCCATGAATCGACAAACGGGGATTTGCGCACAGAAGGGCATGCAAATCCCCAATGTTAAACTCAAATAATTCCATGAATCGGGTGCCTTGTGTGTAAACTCCAGTCACATGTTTGAATGCGGGCAGAGTCGGTCGACTCAACCCTTGCTCTTTGTGATCAAATGAGCACCATTGAACTGGTAAAGAATACAACCTTTTTTTACAGGATCTGGAGTGATTCAGCAAGAAGCATAGCATCTCATGTTTAGTTTAATCTCTAGTGGCCTTTATCTTTGACCTCACCAAAACTTTGGGCTTTGATATTTACACCTATTTTTAAGGAAGCCCCGATCATGCACTGGTTTGGACAGGACCCCTGTGTTATCTCATTACTGGCTTTCTCTTGTACCATCATCCCTTGCTGGGTTAGAAACAATTGGATTAAACTGAACTCCAGGGAAACACTAATCATTCTAGTGGAACATGGCCTTGATATTCGTTTTTCTAATATTGTTCTTGATTCTTTGGAAGACTACAATAGCTAAGTCTTGTCAGAGGGAATCAGGGGTGCCTAATTGATGAGGATGTTTCCTTGGCACAAGAAATCAATGCGGGAGAGTTATCTTGTCACACCACCTTCTCAAAAGCATTCATATCTCATTTGAAGGTCTCTCAGTCCTTGTATTGAAACACCCTGCTCAAAGATGTGTTTTTTCAGAGAAGGTATGAGGGACATTGAATTATGCTTTAGGCTCCATACTCGTGAAGCTCCCTCTTCAGTTTGAGGTCTATTGAACGCCACCATGCCCTAATGGGGACCTCAAAACATGTCCCCTTGCTTAAAATGCCAAGTGTGTCATTCTCAGGATGGGCCTTCTCTCATATTTCCTGAAGGGGCAAGAGATGCAGGAACGCCAGCCAAACCGATGAGCAGAAATTAGAGAACAACTAAGGGACCATGGGATTTGCACACTTGTCAGAGAATATCTGTGACCCAGATTATCCCTGTTCACTATCAGTAGTAATGCCCTTCGTGTCATGGATCATGGATTGATTGTGTTCACAACTTCTGTACATTTCTCATGTGAATCGTAGGAGAGGGTGGTCAGAAGATAACAGAAAGGTGCTCCAAATCCTAGGAAACATTTGGCCGAGTCGTGCCTTAACACCAGTTTAATGCCTATGGAGACAGATTACTTTTCTGATTCCCACTAAGGTCAGGCTCTGCAATCTAACAAATGAAACAGCCTGCAAGCATTGGATGCAAATCTTTGACCCAATCATAACGATTGAGAACGCCTCCACCTAGCTTTCCATTACATCACCTTTTATTTCCTGTGTACCATTACAGAAGGTGAAAAATTGCATATGTTTTGATTCAACAACAAAGGGGCAGTAGATCCCGGTGAGCCAGGTCGCTTCATTCTTGCTTGGGACTAAAAGCAACCGCAGACATGTTTCAGCGTCCCCGGGAACATTCTAAGGGAGGTTTCGCTTGAATTACTGGACACTGCTGTCTTAGGGCACACCCCTGGGAATGCATGTGCCCTGAGGGCAACAGAATGAAACAATAAATACAGTATGGATGACAGTTTTCAATCAAACAGTACCAGGTGATAATTCCTCAAGCACATTCTCTTTCAGTTGCTGTCCCCTCATGAATATGCTGATAACATCTGCATCTATTTATGTCACAGATGTGCACTACTTCACCTAATAGACTTTCATGTTCATGGTGTGGACGCAACGGATCAGTCCAAAATAAACTGCAGTACATTCAGTTAAAGGGATAGTCCAGTAAAAAATGTTCTTTAAAAAATAGATAGGCAACATTAAAAAAATAATACTAGCACTTTTTTTTAAAAACTTCCTATGTAAAATTTTGAGTTATTCAAGCTCAAAATTCGCAAAAGCAAGCACATGGGCGCATCAATTTTGTGAAATGGATGCCCGCTTGTGCTGGCTTTTGCGGCACTAATGAAGGAAAAGCCAGCCAGCTGTAGTAAACAAAAGCTACCTCTGGGTGGCTTTTCCTTCATTGGTGCTGTACCCGGAGGACGGGGACCGGAGACCAGAGCAGGAAAGCTGCAGCTGAATCTCGGTAAGTGCTATTTATTTTAAAAAAAAAATAAGCACTAGCTGCGTTTTTTTTCTAAGTTTTCCGGGCTGGAGGAGCCATTTATGCTTCAAAAGCGACCGCAAACATAAATACAACGTTTTTAAAGCTGCGGTTTTATTTCTAAGTTTTCCGGGTTCCTCCAGAAAAAAAAACGCAGCTAGTGCTTTTTTTTTTTTTTTAAATAAATAGCACTTACCGAGATTCAGCTGCAGCTTTCCTGCTCTGGTCTCCGTTCCCCGTCCTCCGCGTACAGCACCAATGAAGGAAAAGCCACCCAGCGGTAGCTTTTGTTTACTACAGCTGGCTGGCTTTTCCTTCATTAGTGCCGCAAAAGCAAAAGCCAGCACAGGCGGGCATCCATTTCACAAAATGGATGCGCCCATGTGCTTGCTTTTGCGAATTTTGAGCTTGAATAGCTCACAATTTTACATAGGAAGTTTAAAAAAAAAAGTGCTAGTATTATTTTTTTAATGTTGCCTATCTATTTTTAAAATTAACTAAGTTACATCATTGAAAGCAATTACAATGATTGCTTAAAACTTTACTCAACTGCACCACAGTAAATATAGCAGACAAAGTCAAACAAAGGAAAAATGACCATACTCTCAGCAAAAAAGCATCATGATATATACAAAAGAATTGCTCGCCTCACCAATTTATATGAGAACATAATCAACTAATTTGAGATCATTAAGAAATTTGACCACTTCCATTGTCAAAAAGACTTAATTGCCAGAAATAATTCTCTCCCACATATCATCAGTATCTAGCCATCTCTCCCTATCAAAGAACCTCTGCAATCTCCTCAATCTTAATTCCCTTATCCCAGAACAAAATAAGAATCCCACACCAGATGGCCGCCACACCATTTCTGAACACATTGCATTACTAGGTGCTATTTTTAGCAAACTAAATGTTCCACTGTAAAGGTAGCATCTACATAGCCCTGCGGATGTGGTGAGGCGGGTGCCAACTTCTGAGACAAGCATGGTGGCAAAGGCTGTACATTTGTGCAGCTGCATCAGCAGTCACAGCACAAGCTGCGGGTTCAAAACGGGCAAAGGGACGTTCATGGGGCCGCTGTAAAGCCATTAGCGCACCCACATTGATGCTGAGGTATGGCTTGGGCCACTGTAGCATCATGGCGCCCAGCAGCATAGCACTGAGAAGTATGTGGGAAGGCAGACCCCTACGCTTTGCCTTTATATAAATGAGATGAGAGGAAAGGAGAGGGTGGTAGGGTGTGGCTCTGTAGAAGAAAGAGCAGGGGGCTAGGAAACCAGCGTGTAGGCTCTGATGAACAGTAGCAATTCTATCTCCCACACAACACTCGCCTGCCATTCTTACCTCGCCCACAATCCTCATGTTTATGTTAATTTATATCTAGAGCACCGCCTGTGTAAAATGATCACTTCTTGATGCCTTTGGTTGATTTTAGTGGTGATCCCGGTTCTCTCCAGTTGCCTTATTAGAAAAAATGGGTCTTGAGTTCTATTGTAAAAGACATCAGTTTGCTGGTGAGTCATCTTCCGGCTGGATGTTATTCCAGAGGCTGAAAGCAATTGGGGAAAATTGTCTGTCCCCCTATTTGGGATTAGCAGGCAGTTGACCTGCGCATAGTGTGGGGCTCTGTTGCGTCTATTGTGAGAGCTTTTCTTGTAGCTATTACGGTGCAGTGTCTTCAGGTATTTACATACAAGGCAGAGGATATTGAAGGCGGTCCTAGCCTGAACTGGAAACCAATATATGCTTTTCGTTGGTTGGTGATTGGATGGCCCATCCTTAATTTGGGCATGTTCTGAACTGTGGCCTTCTGGACTTTGTATAGACTTTTGACTTGATAGTTTGGGAGGCTGCGTCGGGGCATTGCATTAGTCCAGCCAGAGTTTGCTAGTGCTCCTTCCAACGTTCAGTGCTCCTTTGTTTGTTTTCAGGGTAGAATTATTTTGAGGGTTTCATTTGAAAAATAATTCTGATGTGATGACAGCGCTGACCTGTGAATTCCTATTGAGGTTGCAATAGCAATGAAGCCGAGTTGTGCATCTTTTTTATAGGGCCTATTTTTCAAGTGATAAGCAGGTATTCTCAGAAGAATGAGAAGACAAGACAGCAACAGGATGCATTTTTTAATTTTAGCAACCTTGAGCTGAAAGTTGATATTGTTGGCACTTGACCCCTTGACCCTTAGGAAGATTAGCATGTAATCTGTCTGGGACTGAAAGGGTGAGTTGATGCTTGTTTTGTAGGTCCATGAGTGGCTTGGCAAATTATTCAAAGGTATGGGTTGAGGAGTGTCCTCAGGGACTCAACACAACGCAGATTTGGAAGATATGCATGTATTTGTATATTTATTATTTTTCTTATACCATGCGGCATGGCCCAGTTTGCCACACGGTGCATGATGGGATTTCTAGTTGTACACTTTGGGTGCAGTCAGAAAAAACGGACTTGCACCACATTAGTGCAGGAGTGTGTTGGGTGTTGTAGGCAGTGTCGGACGAATGTAAAGGCTGGGATTGGTCAGTGTGTTGATGGAGCTTTGGCCCGCTAGGTCTGGTAGGTGGTCCGATAATGAGCACAGTGTAGATTCCATTTCATGAAGGGCATTGGATACTGACTGTTATGTGTTACGTGCAATGTTGTATTTTATGTATTGCTTGAGTTGTGCAGTGACTCTTTCTCCATGATATTTATTTCTGCTGCATTAATAGTAAGGATACTTTGTATTAAATTACATATTATTAGGAGATATCTGGCCATGGAGTGTTTGAATCAACCCCACCCCCCCATAAGAGGAAATGACTACTGCTCTGCAAGAGTACATGGGAGAGTAGTGGTGAAACCACCGACTAACCCCCCAATTACTACTAAACCAATAGTGATACCAATCACAAAGGTAAATCAGACACAGCCTGATGGGTATACCTCCTTCAAACCTTTGTGGTAACGTGTGCAGAGGGCAGGAAAGGTGTGAGGTGATCATAGTAGCAACCCACACAACTTATGTAAACTAGTACAAAATAAAATAATGTCCAATCAAGGCCCTATAGAAATATACAATTTTTATTAAAAACAAAAAATGCAAATAACTAACTAAAACACAAGGCAAAATCTACCCTGTAAATAAACACATCATATGCAAGTCCTTGTAGAATTGTACTCTGGGTAGAGCAATCAATTGACATAAAGTGAGTGTTCAAGGTTGTGTCTCATTAGAAGAAGAAAAAGGCAGTGAAACAGGAGCTTAAAGGCCACTTGGAGTTGGGTTTTCAGCAACATCAGGCGGGGTTCTATGTACCCTGTGCCCTGCCATCGAGCTGGTGTCAAGACACGTAGAATAACATTGATCCAGTGGTGAGTCCACATAGAGTTACTGCTCTGAGAGGATTGAGTCAGCGCTCAAGGTGATATGGTTGAATGGATTCAAGTCAGTCGTCAAATCAGGTCAAACAGATGCTTCAGGGAGTGACATGATGGCTTCAAATGGCATGAGTCAATGGTTGAGTCATGTTGAGCTTAGGCTCTGTTGGATTGACAAGATTCTCAAAGGGGGGTGAGTTGAATGCTTATGCACCAATGAGCAGGCGGTTGAGTCAAGGAGGCAATGATCTTCACTGGTGCAGGACAGAGCTGAAATGGGTCAACTAAGCAAGTAATCAGCTCAAAGTTCACAGACTGACAATAACAGCATTGGGGTTCCTCGGTTAGCTGAAATGGCATCAAACATAATAGAATTGGCACAAAGATGGTTCATAATGGTTATACAGGATTCTAGCTGCTCCTGGGCTTCAGGTTTGCTATTATTACCACTCAAGGGGTTCCAGGAAAAGGTGAGTACATTTTGCTCTGCACTACCAGTCCAGGAAGTTTGGGTGGCAACTATATTTGTACCTTAATCACCAGTGAGGAGCCTGGTTCTAATGCAGCAGACAGAATGGCAGATTATGGACCACAGCAGTTCACCCCCACTATTCCCAGGGGATGGGGACAGAGCATTCCACTACCTCTTCACTCCTATGGCAAATGACTGTACTGCACGCCTAAAAGAGGTTCAAAAGTGTATTCTTCTTCTTCCATGGTGTCCAAAGATGAATCAAAGAATGAGGAGCGTCCCTCTCCTTTTGAAGGTAAAATGCCATGGGTGATTGGTCAAAGCAAGCTTGTTGTAGGGGGTCCAATCCCCATTGCTGTAACAAGGGACTTTTATGACGTCACATCCAGAGTGCCTTACTTACAGAAAATGGAGGTTACAACTAAAGGGACCAGAAGCCTAGCAGAAAGCAAGTGATGTGACAAGGCACAAGGGGTTAAGGAACCCTCTTAGCCAGGACTGGGGGCCCACCAGGGGGAAACACAGAGTCAGCGCTACCTCTGAGAGGGAAGTGGCAGCTGGGCGGAACTACCCTTTCCCTTTGCGCCTTTCTGGAAGTTGGCAGTGACCCTCTCTCACATCATGCCTCAAGATCACCATGCTCACCTGAGTTTCTCTGTTTTTTGTAGGCTCTCACAGTACTGGAACCAGGAGATCAAGCAACACAATCCAGAGGCCCATGAGAGCCACAGAAATTACATAAAGACCTCTTCCAGTACTTCCAATTACAACCCTTCCACACATCACTTGATTGGCGGGGATATACCAGCCACGAGGAATGTATCAAGGGAGAAAGCCAGGACTCTGACTCTGTGGAGCAATAATGGAAGCCACTTTCCACTCACGGATGGAAGTGAGGACACTCCTGGGCAAGGGAGAACACTCTAGACCAACAGTGATGAAGATTGGAACAGGAGTAGTTGACCAAGATTATTGGAGAGAAATCAAGCTGCCCCTGACAGACTGATTGGAAGCCACCAATAATACAGAATGAGTGGAAGCACAGCTTTTGGAGATGACAGAAGCCTGAGAAGCCGAGAGCCAGGCCCAAATGTTCCACAGCCCAGTCTTGTAGTATTTGCTATAGCCCCAAGAGCAGATTCCCTCTTGGATAAAGACCCCACACTTCATTGAGAAAAGAGCTGTCCTCTGTCGAGTTAGTGTGACTTTTCAAGAAGATGACATCAACCATCAGCGGTCCAAAAGTACTTCCATAAAGTTGTACTAGAGATGGTGCATTCATAACTCATGCCTGGTTTGGGGCTGGGGAAGTCCCAACCACTCTTCTTAGCTCCCTCGATTGACTCGATGTAAATGCAAAGATCAAACAGTTCTGTGCCGTTTGCCCCAGCAGTCAGAAGACATTACAGGACGATGTACCCAGAGATCTTCCATATCCACTACCAGTCAGAGAGGTACCATTCCACTGCTTCACTATGGATACAGTAAGACCACTGGTACCCTAGAGATCTGGGAATCAATACATCATTTGCTGATAAACTATGTTACGCGATACTCAGATGCCTTTCCTATAAGAAGCAACACAACGCTCAGAACATCATCTACCATGCCCTGACCAGTGGACTGGTGGAACGCTTCAACAAGACACTGAAGCACATCCTGCAGACGTTGGTTCCCGAGGATGGATGTAATTGGGATGGCCTGGTCCCCTAAACTTTGTTTGTAATAAGAAACAATCCCCAAGCCTCCATCCTTTGAAATGGCACATGGAAGAAATCCCTGAGATGTCTTAGACATTCTTCATAAAAAATGGGAAGGACCCCCAGAATCACCTATATAGTGACCACCAGATGATCCAAAACACCTTATGTGTGGATAAGGTGAGAGAATTATTGAAGATACAGCTGGAAGCAGTCCAAGCCCAGCATGAGAGGGATTACAATAAAGGGACAGGACCAAGGCCTCATCACGAGTTGGGCCGTATCCCAACGGTGAATCCGCCGCAATAATACCCAATGCAGTTACCGTTACCGCCACTTGGTCCCATGGTATTACTGCCAGATTACAAGTGACGGTGGCAGTGTAAGTCTCCATTTTCTTTTAGTCCATTGGACTCAATGGGGCATTTTCAGTGCAATTACTGTGGTTGTAATTCTGCTGTTGTAATTGTGCTGAAAATGGGTGGACAGTTGGCGGTTTTACCTCCAGCTCATAGCTAGAGGTGACTTCTCCGATCTTCCACCCAACTCATAGTTGGGCAGTGCGGTAATGTGGCGGTAATGCCGAAACCACTACATTTTTACCTCACTGCGCGACTCGTCATGAGGCCCATATGTACTTTCCTAGTGGGAGACCAAGTAATGGTACCACTCTAGATTACCCAAAATAAACTACTGGTAAGATGACATAGCCCCTATAAATAAACTGAATATCTGGAGAGAGAAAGGCAATCCCTGTTTGTATCTTCTGCATGCTAACAACACCCATAGGGATCCCTTGCCAACAGGGGTCAGTAGAGTAGCTATTGCACTCAGTCTGACCACAAAAGAACACCACTAGTTGGTTAATTGGACAAACAAGTATCCTAATGATCTCCGCCAAGCCTGGAATAGTCCAGAGGTTTGTCCATCAGATACAGACACCTCCCAGCAGGACAATGGGCCTCATTACACGTTATGCGGTAACCATGGTGCTATTAGCGCCATGGTTGCCGCCGGTATTTTACCGTGTCCGCCTTGGTGGATGGTGGAATTACCGGCCTACTCCAAGGTGAGCGGGGCCGGTAATTCCCCATTCACCAAGGCACTTCCCCATTCCTATTTTTGCCCCCATAGGGCTCAATGGGAATGGGGAAGGAGGTAATTACGGTACCGCAAATTGAGGTACCGTAATTAGCACCAAGGTCCCTTTGTGGGCCCGTTCCTTAATGGCTGGTAAAACCAGCCGTTGAGGTCGGGTCCGGCAAAGGGACCTCGTAGTAAGGTGGTAAGGGTTTACCGGTATCGGTGCCCTTACCGGTAACGGTAAACCCTTACCGCATACCGTGTAATGAGGGCCAATCTGTCTAAAAATCCTACCGGCTATCTAAAGGCCAAAATCAAATCAAAAACAAATTATCACTGAAGAGATGAAGACAATGCTTGACTTGGTTGTGATTGAGCAATCCCTTAGCCCCTAGTCTAGGTCTATTGTCTTTGTACCAAATTCAGACCATACAAGTCTATTCGGTATTGACTTATGCCGACTAAATGGCATCTCAAAGTTTGATACATATCCTATGCTGAGGATTGAGGTGGCTAGATTGGCCTCACCCAAGTTTAGGTCAACCTTTTTTTTCAACCAAGGTTTAGTGGCAAGTTCCTCTGGACTAGGAGGCCAATGCCAAAACTGTCTTCCCTCCACCATATGGCTGGTTCTATTTTAAAGTCCTACCCTTTGGACTCATTGTCACATTAAAGAGGCTAATGGACCAAATTCACTCAACCTGCCAAAAATGTGCTGGAGCATATCTGGATGGAATGGTATCACACAGCTCCAGTTGGGTAGAGCACAGTGTGTAAGTAATTGAGAAACGTGTACTTATTAGAAAATCATGACAAGTGTCATCTTGTCAGGTCTTCTGTAAAATACCTTGGACCCCAAGTAAGGCCTGGACAGGTCTTAGCTTATGAGGCCAAGGTCGAAGCCATTCAACAGCTTAGGAAGCCAGTCACAAGAAGGACATGCAAGCTTTTCAAGGCATTGCCAGCTACTATCGTCGGTTCATATCAAAATTCTCTCACACTGCAGGACCCCCTACTGACAAACTAAAGAAAACGTGTCCCAGCATTATCCAATGGGATGAAAAAGCCCAGTAGATTTTTGAACAAATGAAGAAAGACTTAATTTGAAGTCCACTATTGCTCAAGCCAGACTTTGACAAATAATTAATTCCACAGATGGATGATGCTACTGCTGGTCTAGGTCCTATCTCATCTAGATAGTGGGGAAGAAAAGACGATACTATTCATCTATTGAAAGCTCCATCCACAAGAAACAAATTATTCCATAAAAGAGTTAGAGGCCCTCTCCATCAAGTAAGCGGCCTACAGCTTACAGTATTATCTAACTTGACATAATTTCCGGATTAATTATGGATCATGCCTCATTGGTCTGGCTGGCCACAAATAAGGATACTAATTCCTGAGTCCTCAGATTGTTCCTAGCCTCCTAATATTTTTCATTCAAGGTTGAACAATGATCAGGAACCAATCACGCCAATGTTGATTATCTGTAACGGTACTACCAGAAAGCTTGTGGACTGGGAGAAGGGTAAAGGAAGAGGAAGGAAGGGAGAACTTGAGAGAAAGGGTTGAGCTTTATGACAAGGCAAATAACCTGGCCTTGCGAAGAGGGGGTAAAGAACCCTCTAGGTCATAGGTGGATGGCCCATCAGTGAGAAGTCTAGATCCAGCTCTACCTCTGAGATGGAAAGTGTGAGCTGGGTGGGACCCTTACCCCTTACCTTTGCACCTGCCTGGAAATTCGCAATGAACCTTTGTCTCCCACCATGCATCAAGAACACCACATTTGCCAAAGTGTATCTGTTTTTCGAGACTCTACCCCATGGAAACCAGCAGAGTGAGCATGAGTATCTGTAGACGGTGCTGCCTATAATGACATACCCGAAAACCACTTGACCGGCAGAGTTATACCAGTAGCAGGAATCTCAGTGATGGACAAAGCCGGGAATCTGCCACTAGAGTAGTAGTGGGGGCAGTTGAGTAGTAGTGGGAGGAGGAGCAGTGAAGGAGAATGGGAGGAGTGGATAAATCAAAGGGTGGTGGCTGAGAGTAGAAGGAGTGAAACATCAGAGGGATGAAGAATTGGTAGGAGGAGCAAGGAGAGAGCAGTACTGAGAGGAGAGGAGAAGAGAATAGCTGATAGGGCATGACCGATCTAGCTTCAATTCAACAGAGTAATTCAAGGCAAATTCTGAAGGAGTTTGTATAGCCTTCTTTTAGGGAGCCAACATTAGCCTAATACAGCATTTTTGACAGTAGGGTTTTCTGGTCAATAGCACTAATCAGGGGTTGCAGATGCCTGAGGTAGGGAGGGGGGTCATTTGAAGACCGGAGTGGCCATAGTTCCCCCAAACAAAATAAAAACCCTTCAAATGTATCAAGGGTTTGGAGTGTTTTTTGTGCCATCTGTTACACAAGATGTTGGGATCCTTCTCCAGCCTAAACCTCCTCTATGGATACTCTAACCCAACCTCCTTCCCGTGCCTGCAAGCTTGCAAGCCTGAAACACCCAAATTCGAGGCTGGCTTTGAAATGTCAGTGCTGCTGCTCAAGCACTATTCCTATGATAGCTCCTTGGGGAGGTGTCCATGCCTCATGGGAAGGTGTGTCCCTCCCTCCTCGAGAATCAAGTGAAACAGCATCCTGCCAATTATTCCACAAGAGAACCAAGGAGCCACTCAGCATATATGTCAATACACATTGATCCTGTAACATCTGGAAACGGCTCACAGATCTGATGCTGGTATGATTTCAAATTAGTTTGGCTTTCTTAATTGTTTGCACCTAGATGTCACCATTCCACAGCCTGGGATGGCTTATATTTAGAGATTAACTTGACACCAGCATTATTAAGGCCGACAAGTATTTTAATTTATATCAGAGAGGCAGAAATTAATTTGCTACCTCTGTCTGAAGTGACTTTGTTTACCAGCAGCTGTCTCTGATGCACAGGCAACCTTTGAACCTGCACTGTGCCACAGCAGATCAGCTGATGTCACGCCGGTAGACGGCTTTCAGCAAGGCACCTATCTGTACCAGTGGTCGAAGTGAGCAGGAACGGTCAGGAGCGGTGTTCCACTACTTTTATATTTTACCTTTAACAGCTTCACTACTTTTTGCAACCATTTTCACCATTCTGGAACTACTCTTTGTGAAGTTAAAGCACACCTCTCAATATTGCCACCGGATATCAGTTACAACTAAAGTGAAATTTGTTTCGACTCAATTGGCTGTCAACCAGCATGACTGAAACCCTTGAAAATTGTGTTGCACGTTGCTCCTTTCCTTCCTATTCTGTCCCCCTGCCAGAGTCACAGTTCCTCTCCTTTTCTTTTTTTGTACGCTTCGATAACTGATGTGTACTATAATTTTGGAATGGAATAGATTGAA
Organism: Ambystoma mexicanum; assembly: GCF_040938575.1. Classification (NCBI taxonomy): domain Eukaryota; kingdom Metazoa; phylum Chordata; class Amphibia; order Caudata; family Ambystomatidae; genus Ambystoma; species Ambystoma mexicanum. The sequence continues at coordinate 1,127,825,025 of NC_090933.1, read as the reverse complement.
AGGGGGGGTTGTCTAATTAGTAGACCCTCCTTCAGGAATAGAATAAAAAAGCCTGGACTATCCTACCCTGGCAAGATGCATTATGTCACACTATAACATCTACATCCACAAATCTGCTGCATTTGCCATTTTATAACATCATTCTCTCGAAAGGCCCCCTAGGACCTGCAACATGTTCGCAATCTTTTTTTGTGCTCAAACTCCCAGAATCCTCTACATGAATTTGCATTTGAAGAAAGCTTCCTTCACTTCAGTCTTCAGTGACCCCTGCTGCCTCATTTCAACATCCCCACCAAAATTGTATTTTTAGGCTACTTCCTTTTTATGTCCAATGATGCTCTGGAAGTGTTTAACCATCACCAAGTCATTTAGTTTTGGCTATTAGGTGGTGCTGAAAGCGTTACCTTTGAGCCAAAAGTATTGTCATTAAAATAAGAGCTTTAACATAGGAGCTTCAAATTGGGGCTTTAAATGAGGTTCTGTAATGCTTTCAAATGGAGATGACATATGAGGATGGACACATGTTGTTTGACTATGTGTCTACCCATTGAACATCCAATTCTAAGTCAAATCTATGTGATTTTCCTCCCATTCCCACCCATCTCCCCCAAAACCACACCCCTTTTGCAGTATTTGCCTATATTTGTATTGTGTGCTGAATTTGGCAGCCATTTTTACTTCCAATATGGCATTCGCTACATGTTAATGTTTCTAAAGAGTTATATACTAGTGCTTTTAAGTTATGTTATGTATTTCTGTTTAATTTATATCAAAGGTAAACAACGTCCTGTTATAGATATGTTGTGTACAAAAATGTCTCTGAAAATGTCCATGTACTTGCTTGTAGGTGTTGGTGTAGTGTTTTCTGCTGTAAGTAGTACCTGATTGAATATGCTGTATGTTGGTGATGTCAGTAGGATGTGATTGGTTCTGCAATATGTGCTTTTTTTCGGCAAGGGAGCCATTTTATTTCTGCATTTGTTTTTTATTATTATTTTATTTTTCAGGAGACATATTTGGTTCATTCCTACTCAACTAGTATCCAGAGGCATTTAAGCTCTCCTTCCGAAGTCTGCAGTGTAAGGTTCCCTTCACTGTCTTGAGAAGCTCTGAGGAAGCACTGCTCCTCCTTCAGTTTATCCTGCTCCCGCACCCTCTGTCCCCGGATTTAGGACGATCTCTTACTGCAAACACAGAAAACTACGGAAGAGGCGAAGCCTGCTCGTCACATACAGGCCAAGGCCTGCCTTTGACAGCTTCCTTCCGCAAGCTTGCAGTCAAGGGGGAGGAAGGATGCCTACGCCTGCCTCACGCCCACATCTTTCACTGCCAGGTTGAGCACTGTGTCAGGGTCGCTGCATGGTGCCTCTCTGATATGATACAGCTGAATGCCTGCGTCTTTGTCAGTATGAATATACATGCATATGTGTGTGTGTGTGTATCTGCTTAACCTGTCGTCTTGTATGTCATTTAAATCTCTCTTTGGTCTCTCTCTCTCATGTCTTCCGGCAGTGGCCATGTGTTTGTCTGGACATGTGTATGTTTCTGTGCGGATCAATCGTTTTTTTTTAAAAAGATACTTTATTGCACAATTTTGAAAAGGGGTGCCCTCAAAAGGGAATCCAAAAACTAAATGAAGTAACCATTTTCCAGTCACTACTTTATCTAAATTAGTGTCATTTGTCTACAACAAAACTTAAAATATTATTGAAGGAGAGTAAATGACGCTTTAGTTTCTTCTCTTAAGAATGAAAATATAGATGCTTTCACATTGTAAGCGCGAGCTTGTGATGGGTTTTACAAACATATTCTGGCATGAAAACTGCATGAAGTCCTTTTAGCAGCTGATACAACCACATATCCTGTTTCTCCGCAATGTGGTACCACATTCCAGGCTGCTGTTACCGCCACAACCATTAATTGGTCTACTCGTGCCTGTAGACACTTTCTGTGTGGTTCATGGCTTGACAGAAAATCAAAGCAGGCCTGTTGATCGATATTAATTGGCAATTCGTGATTATTAAAATCTTTACTTCTGCTGCCACACTCCTCCATCCTGCTCAGTTAGCAGTGTGGGCTTGCCTGCCATATCGGTCAAGGTATGTGAGCCATGTGTGTCAGTGAGGTGTGTTCGCATGCGTTTCTCTCCAATATGTCAGTGAAAATGTGTGTATGGGTGAATTCTTCTCTGCCTGTTTGTGCCTTTGCAGTATGTGTCATTATAAATGGATCTGCATTTGCTTTAAGGTGTCAGTATATTACTGGCTGTATCTAACAGGGCTGGGCTTGGTGACCCTCTGCAAAGGTAGCTTGATGCTAGATGCGCAGCTGCTGAACTGCGTCAGGGCCTTTACACTTTTTCAGTTGAAAGGGGCCTTGCGGCTCAGCTCAGTTGCCCCCAGCAACTGCCCATGTTGCTAGTCAACAGTCTTATAACAGGGCAATCTATTCCTTTATATATACATTACTTTTGTTCTGGGGATTACAATGTGTGTTTTGCAGCACTCACCTTGCAGGCTGGGTTTGCTGGAGCCCTTCCTGCCCTTGGGGAATATAGATGTGTTATCACCTTTTTGCCTTTTAACACTGGTTATTCCAGTTACCAGTGGAATAACCAGTGTTAAACTGGTTATTCCACATCAGTCACTTGCTGACAAAGAAGGATTTACAGCTTTTCACTGGTTATTTAGTGTTTCAGAACCATGCAGGCTGTCTGTCTGTCCCATAATAACCAGTGTGTCAGACTGTTTTCTGCTGTAACAAGTTGGGCCCCACAACCATTATGTTGAAATAGGCCCCCACACAACTTCAGCTGTGCCTAAGCTGCTTTGAATCCATTAAGAGCAGATGTTACCACAGGTATTGAACATTTTCCCGACTTTGTAAAAAATGAATTAACAATAGACTTATTGTGGGATGAAAGTGCCTTCCGCAGGCGAGTAGCAAAAGTAAGGACTTCTGACCAGTCATAAGCGTTCATTTGCATGAGTTTTAAGATTCAATGAGAATTCTGATGGAGCACTGCCTTATTTATCTCAAGCAAGGTCTTAAAGATCGTTCGTTGAGAGACTTGCAGCCAGTGCATTTGGTGTATTATGACCATATTTCCATAGTTTCATAATTAGTCAGGGGAATCCACATTTTGTGCACCCTTCTATTCCCTGGTGCAGGCGTTGGATAAACCCACATATCCACCCACAGTAGACAAGTATATGTCCAGGACTAGATACTTAACTAGATACTTAACTGTCATGGGTTGGAAACCCCTCTCTGATATTCTGCCACTTGAAAACTGAGGAGTATATTTCGACTCTGGCTCTCGGAAGGGGCTATCTTTATGTCATTGTGTATGTTTGTAGTGTTTGTCTGGATCAGCTTTTCTCAATTCTATTAAAAGAAAAGAAAATTATTAAAACTTATAAAGAATAGGGCTGCAACAGTGAGCCGCACTGGAGACCGACTTGAGAAAAAAAACTAACGCCTTTTAGTTACAGGCTATACTACTCGCTTCTCTGTTTGCAGTGCTTGGTACCACGTACGCAGTTCTATTACTCACGTGAAGGGCTATGCAATAATAAAGCACAATCTAACTGGTTGGCACGTCTATTACTCAACCTTTTAACACATTGGAGGTCATTACGAGTTTGGAGGCAGCCACGGTGCCAATAGCACCATGGCTGCCTCCAAACCAGTGTCCGGGTCCGTGGTGTCGGAATGGGGACTTACCGAGACATTCCGACCCTTGCGGACCCATTAAGTCCCCATTTCTAAAACCATTCCCCATTCTCATTCTAGCCCCCATAGGGCTCAATGGGAATGGGGAAGGAGCTAATAACGGGCGTGCAAATTGCAGGCCCGTTATTAGCTCCCTGGTCCCTTAACGGGTCCCGCTAAGGGCAGCTGGTAAAACCAGCCGGCCCTAGTGGGACCCGCTAAGGGACCTCAGAATGCGGCGGTAGGGGTTAACGGCACCGGAATCCTACCCGGTGCCGTTAACCCCCTACCGCCGTACTCGTAATGACCCCCATTAAGTTGTATTCTTCCCTCTCTTCTTCCCCCTTACGTTTTTTATACTTCACCCTCTTTATTCTTGTATGTATTGGGTTTTCCCTATTCCCGAAGGCTCGCTGTACATTTCCGGATGCCATATTTCTAAAGGTCCACCATATGTAGGAAGCATAATTCTAATGGGAATTAGTGTGGGTGACATGGTACGTTTTCTATACATGCTGTAACTTTTCGTTAGGTCAGGTTCTCAAGACATACTGCATGTCTTCAATTGTCTATTTTGAACATGGCAGCTTCTTAAATCAGCCAGATTCCAAATGCATTGATGCATGTGATGAGCATGGTGAATTCCCCTGCCACACTATATGTAATCATTATTCTAGTTTCTCAGCACATACCTTATAGGTTCAGTGTGTCAGATTGCAAGTGTTTACCCTGTGTGTTTGACTCTACAGTGCACTCTACAGGCGTCATAGGCATAATGCATATGTTGAGTAGGCCTGGTTCTGATGGAATTGCAGGTGCCAGATCCTAAGCAGATGCTGCATACTTCGGGCATGGCATGTTTTACTTGCATTATGCATATTTCAGATGTATGCTGCAGGTGTTCAACAGCCTTTACAGGTTATCATGTGCATTAATATGCATGGCTTCAATGTGACTGTGTGTGTGTGTGTTGTATGTTTTGGAAGCAGATTGTGCACATGTTGCACATGTGAAGGATGAAAGACAGAATGGGGGTAATTCATAGAATTCGGCGCACAAGTGGCGCACGCGGCTGGCGCACAGTGTGCACGTGCGTTAGTCTGCGCCAGCCGCGTATGCCGAAACACATTCAGGCGCACAGCGTATTCATGGATTCCAACATCCACAACCAGCCGTGGCGCAGAGTGGCGCAGCGACCCTGCAGCAGCGTCAGTTACGCCCCCAAGAACGCCCCTCGCGCAGGGAAAAGCCATCAAAATCCCCAATCCAGCGCAAAGGGCAGCAGCAAACGCAGAGCGGGGAGCGTGTATTTCAGGGGTGTGCGGGTGTTCTCACACGCGATAGGCCTGGGTACGTATATTACAGGGGTGCGCGAGAAAATCTACACGCGATTGGGCTGGGTACGTGGATTTCAGGGGTGCGCGAGAAATGCTACACGCGATTGGCCTGGGTACGTGGATTTCAGGGGTGTGCGAGAAATTCTACACGCGATTGGCCTGGGTACGTGTATTACAGGGGTGCGCGAGAAAATCTACACGCGATTGGGCTGGGTACGTGGATTTCAGGGGTGCGCGAGAAATGCTACACGCGATTGGCCTGGGTACGTGGATTTCAGGGGTGCGCGAGAAATTCTACACGCGATTGGCCTGGGTACGTGTATTACAGGGGTGCGCGAGAAAATCTACACGCGATTGGGCTGGGTACGTGGATTTCAGGGGTGCGCGAGAAATGCTACACGCGATTGGCCTGGGTACGTGGATTTCAGGGGTGCGCGAGAAATTCTACACGGGATTGGCCTGGGTACGTGTATTACAGGGGTGGCGAGAAAATCTACACGCGATTGGGCTGGGTATGTGGATTTCAGGGGTGCGCGAGAAATGCTACACGCGATTGGCCTGGGTACGTGGATTTCAGGGGTGCGCGAGAAATTCTACACGCGATAGGCCTGGGTACGTGTATTACAGGGGTGCGCGAGAAAATCTACACGCGATTGGGCTGGGTACGTGGATTTCAGGGGTGCGCGAGAAATGCTACACGCGATTGGCCTGGGTACGTGTATTTCAGGGGTGCGCGAGAAATCCTACACGCGATTGGGCCTGTGCGAGTGGGGCAGTGTATTACGTGGGTGTGCGGGAAGTTGAAGAGGTGAATTGCCAGTGTGGGTCCTCCCAGGTCTCCCCTCTACCCCCTCCACGACCTCTGCAGGCAGCCCACACCACAGGGGACTACCCTGCACCCCTGGTCATGTCCCGCAGGCAGCCCATCCACCATGGGCATGCCCCCCAGCCAAGCCACATGTCCCCTTGCACCCCCACCCCCCAGTACCGTGGGGCACCTGCCAGCAGGCCCCCAACCATGTCCCACTCATGTCCCCTTGCACCCCCACCCCCCAGTCACCAGGGGCAGCCTCCACCAGGCCCCCACCCATGTCTCACACCACCCCCACCCCCCAGTCACCAGGGGCAGCCTCCACAAGGCCCCCACCTATGTCTCCCACCACCCATGTCTCCCACCACCCCCACCCCTCCAGTCACCAGGGGCAGCCTCCACAAGGCCCCCACCCATGTCTCACACCACCCCCACCCCCCAGTCACCAGGGGCAGCCTCCACAAGGCCCCCACCCATGTCTCCCACCACCCCCATCCCCCAGTCACCAGGGGCAGCCTCCACAAGGCCCCCACCCATGTCTCACACCACCCCACGTCACCAGGGGCAGCCTCCACAAGGCCCCCACCCATGTCTCCCACCACCCCCATCCCCCAGCCACCAGGGGCAGCCTCCACCAGGCCCCCACCCATGTCTCCCAGCACCCCCACCCCCCAGCACTGTGGGGCACCTGCCAGCAGGCCCCCACCCATGTCTCCCAGCACCCCCACGTCACCAGGGGCAGCCTCCACAAGGCCCCCACCCATGTCTCCCACCACCCCCATCCCCCAGCCACCAGGGGCAGCCTCCACCAGGCCCCCACACATGTCTCCCACCACCCCCACCCCTCCAGTCACCAGGGGCAGCCTCCACAAGGCCCCCACCCATGTCTCACACCACCCCCACCCCCCAGTCACCAGGGGCAGCCTCCACAAGGCCCCCACCCATGTCTCCCACCACCCCCACCCCCCAGTCACCAGGGGCAGCCTCCACAAGGCCCCCACCCATGTCTCCCACCACCCCCATCCCCCAGTCACCAGGGGCAGCCTCCACAAGGCCCCCACCCATGTCTCCCACCACCCCCAGTCACCAGGGGCAGCCTCCACAAGGCACCCACCCATGTCTCCCAGCACCCCCACCCCCCCAGCACTGTGGGGCACCTGCCAGCAGGCCCCCACCCATGGCTCCCAGCACCCCCACCCCCAGTCACCAGGGGCAGCCTCCACCAGGCCCCCACCCATGTCTCCCACCACCCCCACCCCTCCAGTCACCAGGGGCAGCCTCCACAAGGCCCCCACCCATGTCTCCCACCACCCCCATCCCCCAGCCACCAGGGGCAGCCTCCACCAGGCCCCCACCCATGTCTCCCAGCACCCCCACCCCCCAGCACTGTGGGGCACCTGCCAGCAGGCCCCCACCCATGTCCAGGAACAGAGACTGCCATGCTTCCATGTGTCCATTCCGCACAGAGCCCCCCATGTTGCAATAGAACACATGCACCAACCATGTGGTTCACACATCACTGTACTCACATGCCTGACCATGATGTCCCTGCACACAGACATACGTACATGGCCTATGTCACACATACAGGCAGGTATCAGACAACCAGCACACTGCAACATGCCCTGTCTCACACAGCAATGCTTGGCCACTTACCGCTCAACTCCAGATGGGTCTGCCTCCGAAGGATCTGGGCGTGGAGCGCTGGGTCTACGCGTTCCAGGACCCTCATCTGGATGCCACTCAGGCGTGCCCGGCCCCCCTCCGCGAGGCGCCGTGCCTTATTGAGGGTCCTGGACCTCAAGTCCTCCCAGCGCTTCTTGATGTGCTTGATGTCGCGGGTTGCCACCCCCTCCGCGTTGATGGCAACCACTACATCGTCCCAGATCCTCTCCCGTCCTTCCTCGTTGGCGCGTGGTCTTCCGAAGAGGGCATCATAATGCCCCAGGACATGCTCCACCAGGACACCAACTTCCTTCTCACTGAAGCTGGTGGCCCTCTGCCTCTCTGGCTGGGGGTCGCCACTGGTCTCAGATGGTGCTTGCCCCGACATGGCGACCCCCGAGGCAGGCGTGGGTGGGCAACTGGGTCCTGGGGCTGGGCTGTGGAGCGATGGTATCCCAGTCGGGAGTCTACTGTTCCAGCAGGGGTGGACACAGCAACTGGACCCCTGCAGATGGCTGATGTGCAGGTACCAAATGGCAGGGCACGGTGGCAGCAGGCAGGCAGGCAGGCAGGCAGGCAGCAGCAGATGGCACGTGGGAGGCTGCTCGGGGCACTGGGGGGCAGTGATTCGGCCTTCTGGGCAGGAGCGTGGTCTCCCGTGTGTTTTCGCGTGGCCAGCTTGATACGGAGTGATTTGGCACGTGAAAAATCTGCACGTCAGCGTGTAATTCGAGGAAAGGCCCTTAGCGCGTAAGCGCGTCTGCACGCATACGCATTTTCATTGGACAGAAGGCCCCTCCAGCACAAGCGCCCCTGTGACGTGACGCGTACAGACGTGCATGGGCATTACAGCGCGCGTGAAAAACTGCACGTCCGTGTGTAATGCGCGTAATCGCGCGTGAAAAACTGCACGTCCGCGTGTAATGCGCGTAATCGCACGTGAAAAACTGCACGTCCGCATGTGACGTGACGCGCACGTGCGTTTCCCTCAGCACGGGTTAAAGGTGAGCAGGCCCAGCAGTTCGCTGTACGTGCCTTTCGTGGAGACCGACGTGTGTTGCTGCTTCCAGTTGTTTCGCGCGCCATCTACTTCACAGCTCTCAAGGAAGTATCTCTTCTTTTGGCGGGGGTATTGGCTACGCGTGTTTTTCTGCATCGCGCTAGTCAGACGGTGAGTCGCAAACGCTCCTTTTCCCACTGCGGGTGCCCCTGTGTATTGCACCCATTTTCGATGTCATCGTAGCCTGCGTGTCCCACGCGTACGCGTTATTCGTGTTACTGGGTGCCACCGCGTACTGCGGGAGGTTAAATCCACGCACGTAGGCTGCAGGGTTGCGTGCACGGTTTTACTGCAGTTTTGGGGTGCCTGAGTGTTGCGTGACCCGTCACCACATCACCGGGGTCACATACAGCCTTGCAGGTGCAGGGGGGCTGTTAACATCTTGCTTCCCACCCCCTTCACCCCAATTGCCCAGGTCAAATGTGCTGTACACCTCCCATTGGCACCACTCCATCTGTGCCAGCACTATTACATCTGTGCCATGGTTAGGAGGCCACCAAAGGTGAGGGGCGCCTCAGCTGGGCGTACTCCTCATGGCGGGCGTGATCGGGGACGTGGCCGTGGTGACCAGGGAGTAGGGGGACTCCAGGGTGTCCAGGGCAGCCACAGAGGGGGAAGAGGCAGGGGTGCACCACTTGAGCACAATGTTGTGCCATGTGTTGGTGCAGCCATGCCACCACCCCCTGTGGTTCCGGGGGATGCAGCTCCTGCATCTGGCACTGGCACCCGTATGACCCGGCAGTCCGTTCCATCGACTGCCATGGGCCCAAGGGTAGCGGTAGCTGCAGGTGCAGCTGTGGACACCGCCACCCAGGCTCAGGGTCTGCCAGCGCAGGCTGCGTTGGCACTTGTAGAGCCCTTGGTAGATCTCCAACAGGCCAGGGGGGAAACCATAGGGGCACGCCGGGCTGCTCAGACCAAGACACGTGTCCCTGGGGCAGTCATGTCATCTGCTGCCCCGAACAGCCGGGTGTTGGCAAGTGCAGGGGCAGATGCACCCAACAGCACCCCGGGTTGTGAGTCTGCCAACCAGGACCGTTGCGGTCAATGACCCTGCCACAGCTGATGTTGCTGCGCAGGGTCCATTAGTGGGCACCCATCTGCCACTGACACAAGTCAGGCCTTTGGTCATCCCTCCACCTGCCACTCCCTCGGCTCAATCCACCGAACCCACTGGCCATACTGGTCAGGGCGGCATTAGCCAGCCAGGGTCTGCGCCACAGTCCAAGAGGAGGAAGGTTGCACCTGCAGCACAGGCTGGGACCCCACACACAGCCACGACCTCCTGCACGTCGAGGAAGAAGCCTTTCTGTAAGCAGGAACTGGACTTCCTCGTGGACTACGTGCGGGGACACAGCCGTGACATGCTAGTGGGTGCCAATAGTCAGACTACGGCTGCCCAACGTGACACCCACTGGAAGCATGTTGCGGAACATGTCAGTTCATTCGGACATGAGGTGCGCACGGCGCAGGAGTGCAAAAAGCGCTGGAATGACATCAAGCGCAGCACTAAGGCTAAGCGTGCCTCAAATTACAACTTGACTCTGGTGACTGGCGGTGGGCCTGCACCAGAGGAGGAAGAACTCACTCCGCATGAGGCTCTCGTTGCGGAGTTCATACCACCAGAATTGGTCAAAGGTGTGGGAGAGATGCTGGACTTTGATGCCCAGTCCAGTGAGTGTTGATGCGTAGTTGTTGAGGACGTGTGTGTTTCACTTGTGGGATGTGTTGTGCATGATTGCTGCTACATGTGACGTGTACATGGTTCTGATGTGTAAGTAATGCAATGCTACCGTCATGCATGTCTCCTCTGCCTGCATGCGGGACTCCATGTGGGCATGCTCCCTTGCCCCTCCTCCGCCACTCTGCACCCCAGTTCCACCTTTGCACTGGTCTGCTACATTCTTGCCAATGTGTAGTTTCTTGTTCATGTGTCCTGTGTAGATGCTAACTTCCAGCTTAGAAACTGCCAGACATATGCCGTGTGGTACAGCCTTACTACTCGATGCAGGGTATCCCACTTGTACTGTGCATGGGTCAGATGTCCCGCAGGGACATGAGTGCCCATTCATGCTCCATGTGCATTGCACGCATGCCCCTATGTGTCCTTGACTGGATGATCACTGTAATATGAGTCCTTGGTTACATACATTGCCTGCCATATTATCGGCCTCCCCATGTCAACTGTGGCTCAGTCCTGCGTTGCACACATGTTTAGGCTCTGACAATCTGTGTGGCTCACAGGCCTCAGCCTGTTCAATGGCCAATGACTCTGTCCAACTCTTGTCGTGTCTTCTTCACACGTGGCCGGCCTCCGGATCTTCCATCATGTGTCCTGCCCACTGTCCCAGCATCATTTGCAGTGTTGTAATTTGAATCACATTAAGCTGTTGATGCCAGTCAACACTGCTTGTCAATACATAGGTGTATGGGCAGCCTTTTGATACCATGCTAGGCATCCCTGCTTTGGTACTGGGGTGGAGGGGTGCTTGGCTTCTAGACATGGTACACATTGAATACACAACGCACATGATGTCTGAATTTGACATTGCACTGCCTTCACATTTCCTGGTACACACCATGGAGTGCTTGTACATGTAGGTAGTGAGTGGCGTACACATTTTCAGCACTGCATAGACCCACTTCCATGCAAACTGCCACCTTTCAACAGGTCTGATCACAGAAGCTATTCAAAGTAGACCCAGCATGCATGCCAGGTCATATGTTGTGTGTCACATGTCTGCCGGATGCCTTTGCTGTCGGTGTGTGTGTGTTGTGTGCTTCTGACATGTGTAGTGACCTTTTCCTCTCTATTTTTCAGGTGATGACGCAATGGATGCAGACGATGTGGCACTTCCATGGCAACTATCTCAGGGTGGTAGGGTTGTGACAGTTGACTGTCACTTTGTCATCATCGATTGTCACCTGGTATGTGCCAGGCCTGTGTGCACTCCGCAGGGGTGGGAGTTTTTTTGAAAAATGTGGCCACAAGCTGGGTCCGGGCTTCCTCGCCACGTGCCCTGTCCCCTCCCATGGGCAGCGCCTGTGCCTGTAGTTGGGGATGTGGGGGCACCACCATGTCCACCGGGACGCCCTGCCGTGTTGCAACATTGTGCAGGACACATGCTGCCACAATGATCCTGCACACTACTGGTGGTGCATAGAGTAGTTGCCCACCAGAGCGGTCAAGGGAGCGGAAACGTGACTTGAGCACTCCGAATGTGCGCTCCACTATGCCCCTGGTTGCAATATGGGCGGCGTTGTATCTTACCTGGGGTGGTGTGGTGGGGTTCCGGATTGGCGTCATCATGTGGTTGCTCAGAGGGTAGGCACTGTCCCCTGGGGAGGTGATAATAATTGAGATTATTAGGGTTGGGATATTTGTCTGTGTGTGACTTGCATGCATGTGCAAGGGCATTTGTACTGACCTAGGAGCCATGTGTCGCCATGCTGCCCAGCTTCCAGGGCCCGGCTCAGGGCGGACATTCTGTATATGAAACTGTCATGGGTGGAGCCCGGGTAGTTTGCATAGACAGAGGTGATGATTCCCTTTGCATCGCATACCACCTGTACATTGATGGAATGCCAGTGCTTGCGGTTTCGGCAGATGTGCTCAGTGGCCCTAGGTGGACGTAGGGCCACATGGGTGCAATCTACGGCACCGAGCACTTTGGGGAAGTGTGCCACCCTGAAAAAATCCAGGACAACGGCCTGCCTTTCTGCGGGTGTTCTGGGCATGTATATGTGCCTGCGGACTGAGGGGCGCGCTGTCATGATTGCCAGTACCTGGTGTAGGCAGCGTGACTGCGTGGCCTGTGAGACCCCCACCACTATGGCAGTGGTCCGCTGAAACGACCCAGTGGCCAAAAAATGCAAGACATTGAGCAGCTTCTCGAAGGGGCTCAATGCTTGGGAGCAAAGGGTCGGGGATGTGAGGTCATCTTCCCACTCCCTGACCAGGTCTAGGATGATATGGGGTGGAAACCTATACCTGCCGTAGACCTGGTCGTCAGGCATCCCAAAAAGGCTTGTCCGTGGTGCAAAAATGCGTGCCCTGGCTATTCTCCTCCTCCTGCGGTGTCCCACGATCAGTGCAGCAACAAATGGGGCATTCATCGTCGCTGTATATACGCGTTTGTTGTTTGCGCGCACTTTTATGCTGTCCGCGGGACGCCTCCGTGTGGGCGGACTCGTTGACCCCTGTGCACGTCTTTTGCCGTGCACGGGTTTCCCGTATTCGGGTGTCATCGCGTGTGATCGGAGGGGAGCGAGCGTACATGCGATTGGCCTGGGTACGTGTGTTTCCGGGTGCGCGGGTAGTTCCACACGCGATTAGCCTGGGTATGTGTGTTTCCGGGTGCGCGGGTAGTTCCACACGCGATTAGCCTGGGTACGTGTGTTTCCGGGTGCGCGGGTAGTTCCACACGCGATTAGCCTGGGTACGTGTGTTGCGGGGTGCAGTGAACTTTCACACGCGATTGGTTGAAATCCACGTGTGTTCTGTCATCACGTGCAATGAGGGATACACCCTCGCACGTCACGTCACAGACGCGCTCACGCGCTGAGGGCCTTTGGTCCAATGAAAATGCGTATGCGTGCAGACGCGCTTACGCGCTAATGGCCTTTCCTCGAATTACACGCTGACGTGCAGATTTTTCACGTGCCAAATCACTCCGTATCAAGCTGGCCACGCGAAAACACACGGGAGACCACGCTCCTGCCCAGTAGGCCGAATCACTGCCCCCCATTGCCCCGAGCAGCCTCCCACGTGCCATCTGCTGCTGCCTGCCTGCCTGCCTGCTGCCACCGTGCCCTGCCATTTGGTGCCTGCACATCAGCCATCTGCAGGGGTCCAGTTGCTGTGTCCACCCCTGCTGGAACAGTAGACTCCCGACTGGGATACCATCGCTCCACAGCCCAGCCCCAGGACCCAGTTGCCCACCCACGCCTGCCTCGGGGGTCGCCATGTCGGGGCAAGCACCATCTGAGACCAGTGGCGACCCCCTGCCAGAGAGGCAGAGGGCCACCAGCTTCAGTGAGAAGGAAGTTGGTGTCCTGGTGGAGCATGTCCTGGGGCATTATGATGCCCTTTTCGGAAGACCACGCGCCAACAAGGAAGGACGGGAGAGGATCTGGGACGATGTAGTGGTTGCCATCAACGCGGAGGGGGTGGCAACCCGCGACATCAAGCACATCAAGAAGCGCTGGGAGGACTTGAGGTCCAGGACCCTCAATAAGGCCCGGCGCCTCGCGGAGGGGGGCCGGGCACGCCTGAGTGGCATCCAGATGAGGGTCCTGGAACGCGTAGACCCAGCGCTCCACGCCCAGATCCTTCGGAGGCAGACCCATCTGGAGTTGAGCGGTAAGTGGCCAAGCATTGCTGTGTGAGACAGGGCATGTTGCAGTGTGCTGGTTGTCTGATACCTGCCTGTATGTGTGACATAGGCCATGTACGTATGTGTGTGTGCAGGGACATCATGGTCAGGCATGTGAGTACAGTGATGTGTGAACCACATGGTTGGTGCATGTGTTCTATAGCAACATGGGGGGCTCTGTGCGGAATGGACACATGGAAGCATGGCAGTCTCTGTTCCTGGACATGGGTGGGGGTGAGGGATGGGTGCTGGTCCCATGTACACGTATGGTGTCCATGTGTGTGTGTCTGACCTGCGTGTCTGTGACTTGTAAATGCCATGAATGCATGACACATGTCTGTGACAATGTTCAGATTCACTGATGCAGCCTAGTCATCCTTGTATCCACTGCGTCTGTGGTGTACGAGGCCAGATGGATGGAACTACGGTGAGGTGTGTGCATGTGATGGCAAGACCCATGATGCATGTGAGTTTAAAACCAACATTGTATGAATCATGAGTCCCTTGGTCATGTATGCCAATGTCCATGGCATGCGCCATGCCTGTTACTGTATGTGTTTTGCCTGCACTGACCCATGTGTTGTGGAGGGACATGATGGAAGTGATGTATGACAGTGCCACTCATCTGCTATTGCTTCCTGTCTAGGGGACCATTGTACAGTACCCTGATGCTTGTGTTCTATGTGTCCCTCTACACAGTGGCAAGTGAAGAAGAGGGCGGAGAAGGCGCTGTGGAGCAGAGCGGCGGGGATGCCGCCACGGCTGCAGCGGAAGGGGTGGGTGAGCCCCCACAGGGGCTTGCAACGGCGGAAGACGGCGTGGAGACATCCAGGTTGGTGGTTTCCACAGAGGGGGAGGAGGCCACTACTGAGCCACACATGGGGCCTGGTGGGGGCATCCCCGCTGGTGCAAGTGGTGCAGTCCAGGGCCAGGGGCAGGAGGCAGCACAGGTCGCCGTGGAGGGGCCTGTGCATGTCACTGTCCCTGACACTGTGACTGCACCACCATGCACCAGCAGGGATGCCCCATCCCAGGCCCGTCCACAGGTAGGGGAGATGTCCATGTCATCTGACACTCCTCTACCTGCGGACGAGGGGACCCCTGGCCATGTGGAGAGGGTCCTGATTGGTGTCGCGTTGCGCACGGCTGGCATTTGTGATGAGGTGCATGCTTCCCGGGAGGAGCATGCACATCATCACGAAGAGCACCGTGCGTACGTGAACCATTTGGGAGCCGCCATGGTCGGGGGTTTCCTACATGTGTGTGGCCTTCTGGCGACCCTCTCCTCCTCTGTGGAGGCCATGCGCCAGTCGTGCTCCATGCCGTCTTCCGGCCCAGATGCCACCAAGGCCCCCTGTGGACCTGCCCCGACCAACGCAGCCAGCTCGGTGGGGACCCCATCCCTGCCACAGTCGGGAGTCGAAGGTCCAGCAGGGGTGGACACACCAGCAACTGTCCCCCTGCAGATGGAGGATGTGCCGGCATCATCTGGCAGGGCACGTGCACGATGGCATCGGTGGATTCCATCAGCCTGGATGCCGTCCTGCTGGCAGAGGCAGTGGCGTCGGAGGCAGCAGCAGGCTCGACGTGGGAGGCATCATGGCTCGGGGCCATCAAGATCAGAGGGGCAGGCATCGGCCGGAGGGCAGGAGAACCCTGGGATGGCAGTGTCTTTCATGTGGGAGCAGTTGGTCCAGCGGATAGGTGCGGAGCGGCAGCGGGCGGAAGAGGAGCGGCTCACCATGGTCAGGGCGGAGTTCTCCATGCGTCCGGCGTTGAGGCGGGCTGAGTGCCTCGAGGAAGCTCGCAGGGAGTTTGGGGTGAACACGGGGTTGTCCCTGCGAGACCTCGGGGCCAGGACAGAGTCCCGCCTCCGGGACATCGACATGGAGTTCGATGATGCCCTGGCCGGCAACATCACAGAGTGAGCCTTAGGACTTGCCCGCTGCCATTGTATATAGTTCTTTAGTTAGTTAGTGTTAGGTTTCCTTTATTTTTTAAGTTTTTTTCGGACCGCTCGGACAATGGCCACTTTTCTGTATATATTTTTTTTATTAGTTAGTAGTAGTAGGTTTCATTTATGGTGTTGGGCTCATGGACCCTGGGATATTCTTGTGCATAGTTTGATGTTTGAAAAACATTTGTTGGATTTATATTTGTGTTCACCATGAGGCAATGGTTTTTCCTTATTTTTTCCCCCCATTATTTTGCTTTGGACTACATTAGTTTTTGGATTCCTTTGTTTTTTGATTTTTTCTATTAGTTCTCGGACATGGACCATTTGTTTTGTCATCCCCATTGTTGTGTGTTTTATTTCTTTACTTCATTTTCATCTTTAATACATATATTTATTACTTACATTTGTGGTATTTTCTCATTGGTTTCATGCATGTCATGATATGGGTTTTGACATTCACTTGCACCCATTGTGTATGTGTGTGTGACGGACATGTGTTCATTTACATACTTGCCATTGGGGTTTTATCATGTAATTGCATCTACTATGTGGGTGGATGCAATCCTTGGCTGGGTGTTTGTGCTGGGTATGCTGCCCATTACTGCCATGATTGCATTTCGTCAGGACCTGGGTGCAAGGGGACATGAGTGGGGGCCTGCTGGGGGGTGGGGGTGCAAGGGGACATGAGTTGGACATGGTTGGGGGCCTGCTGGCAGGTGCCCCACAGTGCTGGGGGGTGGGGGTGCAAGGGGACATGAGTGGGGGCCTGCTGGGGGGTGGGGGTGCAAGGGGACATGAGTGGGACATGGTTGGGGGCCTGCTGGCAGGTGCCCCACAGTGCTGGGGGGTGGGGGTGCAAGGGGACATGAGTTGGGTCCTGCTGGGGGGTGGGGGTGCAAGGGGACATGAGTGGGACATGGTTGGGGGCCTGCTGGCAGGTGCCCCACAGTGCTGGGGGGTGGGGGTGCTGGGAGACATGGGTGGGGGCCTTGTGGAGGCTGCCCCTGGTGACTGGAGGGGTGGGGGTGGTGGGAGACATGGGTGGGGGCCTGGTGGAGGCTGCCCCTGGTGACTGGGGGTGGGGGTGCTGGGAGACATGGGTGGGGGCCTGGTGGCAGGTGCCCCACAGTGCTGGGGGGTGGGGGTGCAAGGGGACATGAGTGGGGGCCTGCTGGGGGGTGGGGGTGCAAGGGGACATGAGTGGGACATGGTTGGGGGCCTGCTGGCAGGTGCCCTACAGTGCTGGGGGGTGCAGGTGCAAGGGGACATGAGTGGGGGCCTGGTGGAGGCTGCCCCTGGTGACTGGAGGGGTGGGGGTGGTGGGAGACATGGGTGGGGGCCTGGTGGAGGCTGCCCCTGGTGACTGGGGGTGCTGGGAGACATGGGTGGGGGCCTGCTGGCAGGTGCCCCACAGTGCTGGGGGGTGGGGGTGCTGGGAGACATGGGTGGGGGCCTGGTGGCAGGTGCCCCACAGTGCTGGGGGGTGGGGGTGCAATGGGAAAATGAGTGGGGGCCTGCTGGGGGGTGGGGGTGCAAGGGGACATGAGTGGGACATGGTTGGGGGCCTGATGGCAGGTGCCCTACAGTGCTGGGGGGTGGGGGTGCAAGGGGACATGAGTGGGGGCCTGGTGGAGGCTGCCCCTGGTGACTGGAGGGGTGGGGGTGGCGGGAGACATGGGTGGGGGCCTGGTGGAGGCTGCCCCTGGTGACTGGGGGTGGGGGTACTGGGAGACATGGGTGGGGGCCTGCTGGCAGGTGCCCCACAGTGCTGGGGGGTGGGGGTGCTGGGAGACATGGGTGGGGGCCTGGTGGAGGCTGCCCCTGGTGGCTGGGGGATGGGGGTGGTGGGAGACATGGGTGGGGGCCTTGTGGAGGCTGCCCCTGGTGACTGGAGGGGTGGGGGTGGTGGGAGACATGGGTGGGGGCCTGGTGGAGGCTGCCCCTGGTGACTGGGTGTGGGGGTGCTGGGAGACATGGGTGGGGGCCTTGTGGAGGCTGCCCCTGGTGACTGGAGGGGTGGGGGTGGTGGGAGACATGGGTGGGGGCCTTGTGGAGGCTGCCCCTGGTGACTGGGGGTGGTGAGAGACATGGGTGGGGGCCTTGTGGAGGCTGCCCCTGGTGACTGGGGGTGGGGGTGCTGGGAGACATGGGTGGGGGCCTGCTGGCAGGTGCCCCACAGTGCTGGGGGGTGGGGGTGCTGGGAGACATGGGTGGGGGCCTTGTGGAGGCTGCCCCTGGTGACTGGGGGTGGTGGGAGACATGGGTGGGGGCCTTGTGGAGGCTGCCCCTGGTGACGTGGGGGTGGTGTGAGACATCGGTGAGGGCCTTGTGGAGGCTGCCCCTGGTGACTGGGGGGTGGGGGTGGTGGGAGACATGGTTGGGGGCCTGGTGGCAGGTGCCCCACAGTGCTGGGGGGTGGGGGTGCAAGGGGACATGAGTGGGGGCCTGCTGGGGGGTGGGGGTGCAAGGGGACATGAGTGGGACATGGTTGGGGCCTGCTGGCAGGTGCCCCACAGTGCTGGGGGGTGGGGGTGCAAGGGGACATGAGTGGGGGCCTGCTGGGGGGTGGGGGTGCAAGGGGACATGAGTGGGACATGGTTGGGGGCCTGCTGGCAGGTGCCCCACAGTGCTGGGGGGTGGGGGTGCTGGGAGACATGGGTGGGGGCCTGGTGGAGGCTGCCCCTGGTGGCTGGGGGATGGGGGTGGTGGGAGACATGGGTGGGGGCCTTGTGGAGGCTGCCCCTGGTGACTGGGGGTGGGGGTGCTGGGAGACATGGGTGGGGGCCTGCTGGCAGGTGCCACACAGTGCTGGGGGGTGGGGGTGCAAGGGGACATGAGTGGGGGCCTGCTGGGGGGTGGGGGTGCAAAGGGACATGAGTGGGACATGGGTGGGGGCCTGGTGGAGGCTGCCCCTGGTGGCTGGGGGATGGGGGTGGTGGGAGACATGGGTGGGAGCCTGGTGGAGGCTGCCCCTGGTGACTGGAGGGGTGGGGGTGGTGGGAGACATGGGTGGGGGCCTGGTGGAGGCTGCCCCTGGTGACTGGGGGTGGGGGTGCTGGGAGACATGGGTGGGGGCCTGCTGGCAGGTGCCCCACAGTGCTGGGGGGTGGGGGTGCTGGGAGACATGGGTGGGGGCCTTGTGGAGGCTGCCCCTGGTGACTGGGGGTGGTGGGAGACATGGGTGGGGGCCTTGTGGAGGCTGCCCCTGGTGAGTGGGGGATGGGGGTGGTGTGAGACATGGGTGGGGGCCTTGTGGAGGCTGCCCCTGGTGACTGGGGGGTGGGGGTGGTGGGAGACATGGGTGGGGGCCTTGTGGAGGCTGCCCCTGGTGACTGGGGGGTGGGGTGGTGTGAGACATGGGTGGGGGCCTTGTGGAGGCTGGCCCTGGTGACTGGAGGGGTGGGGGTGGTGGCAGACATGGGTGGGGGCCTGGTGGAGGCTGCCCCTGGTGACTGGGGTGGGGGTGCTGGGAGACATGGGTGGGGGCCTGCTGGCAGGTGCCCCACAGTGCTGGGGGGTGGGGGTGCAGGGGGACATGAGTGGGGGCCTGCTGGGGGGTGGGGGTGCAAGGGGACATGGTTGGGGGCCTGCTGGCAGGTGCCCCACAGTGCTGGGGGGTGGGGGTGCAGGGGGACATGAGTGGGGGCCTTGTGGAGGCTGCCCCTGGTGACTGGAGGGGTGGGGGTGCAAGGGGACATGAGTGGGACATGGTTGGGGGCCTGCTGGCAGGTGCCCCACAGTGCTGGGGGGTGGGGGTGCAAGGGGACATGAGTGGGGGCCTGCTGGGGGGTGGGGGTGGTGGGAGACATGGTTGGGGGCCTGGTGGAGGCTGCCCCTGGTGACTGGAGGGGTGGGTAGTGGTGGGAGACATGGGTGGGGGCCTGGTGGAGGCTGCCCCTGGTGACTGGAGGGGTGGGGGTGGTGGGAGACATGGGTGGGGGCCTGGTGGAGGCTGCCCCTGGTGACTGGAGGGGTGGGGGTGGTGGGAGACATGGGTGGGGGCCTGGTGGAGGCTTCCCCTGGTGACTGGGGGGTGGTGGTGCAAGGGGACATGAGTGGGACATGGTTGGGGGCCTGCTGGCAGGTGCCCCACGGTGCTGGGGGATGGGGGTGCAAGGGGACATGTGGCTTGGCTGGGGGGCATGACCATGGTGGATGGGCTGCCTGCGGGACATGACCAGGGGTGCAGGGTAGTCCCCTGTGGTGTGGGCTGCCTGCAGAGGTCGTGGAGGGGGTAGAGGGGAGACCTGGGAGGACCCACACTGGCAATTCACCTCTTCAACTTCCCGCACACCCACGTAATACACTGCCCCACTCGCACAGGCCCAATCGCGTGTAGGATTTCTCGCGCACCCCTGTAATACACGTACCCAGGCCAATCGCGTGTAGATTTTCTCGCGCACCCCTGAAATCCACGTACCCAGGCCAATCGCGTGTAGCATTTCTCGCGCACCCCTGAAATCCACGTACCCAGGCCAATCGCGTGTAGATTTTCTCGCGCACCCCTGTAATACACGTACCAAGGCCAATCGCGTGTAGATTTTCTCGCGCACCCCTGAAATCCACGTACACAGGCCAATTGCGTGTAGCATTTCTCGCGCACCCCTGTAATACACGTACCCAGGCCAATCGCGTGTAGATTTTCTCGCGCACCCCTGTAATACACGTACCCAGGCCAATCGCGTGTAGCATTTCTCGCGCACCCCTGAAATCCACGTACCCAGGCCAATCGCGTGTAGATTTTCTCGCGCACCCCTGAAATCCACGTACCCAGGCCAATCGCGTGTAGATTTTCTCGTGCACCCCTGAAATCCACGTACCCAGGCCAATCGCGTGTAGATTTTCTCGCGCACCCCTGTAATACACGTACCCAGGCCAATCGCGTGTAGAATTTCTCGCGCAACCCTGAAATCCACGTTCCCCGCTCAATTGCGTATTTAACTTCCCGCGCGCCACTTTTTTGATGCGCTGGGACTCTACCGCCTGCCTTCGTGTGGCGGCCGTGTTTCAGCTTGTGCGTGTCTTTGGCTGTGCGTGGCTTTGCCCTATTCGATTCCATGAATACGTGTGGTTCGAGTGCGTGTGGGCGTTCCGTCTGCTTCCCTGCAGTACATCCCCAGTTACACCCTTATTTTCGCGTGTTGTTCCCCATTCCGCGCGTTACGCCCCATGTCCCGCCCACTTTCTGGTGTGTGCGCTGAGGTTGTGCGCTTTCACTGTGCGCGTCGCGCACGCCTTTCGCGATGTTGCAGTGACGTGTGCGCCATGCACGGGTTTGGCGCACATCCCGAGGAAGACACGCGAAGGGACTTCCATGAATCGCATGCGTGCGCGTGCGCCTCTTTTTTTCCGCTTGCGCCTGCTTGCGCCTGCTTGCGCGTAGATTTTCGGCGCACGTTTGTTCCATGAATCGGCCCCAATGTGTTCACTGTGTCAGCATCTGGGAACTGATCACATTAAGCATAACAATGCGTGACCAGAGGCAACACATTATATTTCCCACATGTGGCACTCAATCGAATATTAACAATATGTAATCGCACATGATCAGCAGTTAATTGAACAAGCATTGACAATGCCAACAGTTTGGACTTTTGTGTATGCATGGGAAAGGCTCTTGCAAGGCACTGTTGTAGTGGTATAAACTGGCCATTAATGGTAGCAGGTGTAAAATGTTGCAAGTACCTGGTCATCTAGTGGCAGTGCCTGGGACATGCAAAATACCTAAACACAAGCCAAAACGTTGGAGTATAATCTGAAGTGGCTTTTTGTGACAAATTATGGCTTTTAAAGTGCTTTCTTTAAATTAAAATGTTTTATTGGTTTAGAACAACAACAAAGTTCAAAAACCTTTAACGTGTAACCATTCCATTTCTTCCACCTCATCACATTACATTCAAAATAACAGATTCATTTCCTGGGTGGAAACCAAAATACAAATTTAAAAGAACTTCAAACTTCAAATCACCACTTCTTAAAATTAAACGTTTAGACTAAATCAAAGAAAACAATTAAAGTGCATTAGTCCAGTACCATTGTTTAAAAATACCCTGCAATTGGCATACGCCACCCATCAGGTACGCCCCTCGTGCACTGCCCTATTGCCCCCAGGAGCAGTTCGAGCCTGTATGCAGCTCTCACACATTAATTTATAGGCAATGGGGATAGTGTTGTCTGTGCACATATCCTTTATTATAAACATATTGAAAACATTTTGTATTAGTATTTCGTACTTTAAACACAAACACAATATATTACACGAAGTCCCTGAAGCATGGCTTCGGCCTAACCCTCAACCCCTGCACACCAGCAGACTGCTTCAGCATAAACCTTAACCCCCAGCACACAAGAACCCCTCATGGCACTATCATGAACAACTCCCACTGTGATGTCACACAAAGCATGAGTTAAACATTTTTTTGTGTTGCTGCTGGTGAACAACAACACAGTGCGAATTCGAAATACGATAAAGTAGGCACACTCGTGCTCATCAAGTAATGCTACAAGTGGGAAGATATGGAGAAAGGCGTCGGAGCACAAAGCTCAAAATGTTGCGTAGTGCCATCGGTATTTTGAACACTTCCATCTACAATTTGACACTCCAGGAAAAGTGTTTGCAAATCTATCTCTGTTAGATACCAAGAATAAGGGCCTGTTCAAAATCGAATCCAAGTGAGGCACTGTTCAGATTTTAGGCTATTTTAAATTTACTGATGTATTTGATCAGAATTCGCCAGGTGATGAGAAAGTGTGTTAAGTCATTTCTCAAGAAGAAGACAGTAGTGTGTGTGACAGATGCAATAATATCAAACACGCTTTGAGAATGCCATCAGTTTTTGCTTTTGTGCAGGTATGGACAATCCATTTGCCAGGCACTTCCAGAGTGGTATCAACTGGCCATAAATGGAAGCAGCTGCAAAATGGTGCGACTACCTCGGCATAGAATAGCAGAGCCTGGAAAATGCCCAATACTTATACACAGGCCAAAACGGTTGGCTTTGCCAGTGCTTGTTGTATTAGTGCCTATTGTGATATGCTTCAAATGTTTACATTTAATTTTTGTTGTTGTGACTCCCAAATAACTGTGAACATGATGTTTCCTTTCAGTTGTCTATCGTCCCCAGCCTGTACACCTATCCTATCCTTTGTCTTGTGTTTCTATTGATGTTCATGCAGTGTTTTTTCCCACCAATCCCTTTTGCCCTCATCCGCGCAGGTCATGAAATGATGCAAAACGAAGCACGGAGAACAAGAAGAAAACAAGGAATGCAATTCACCAGCTGATGAAAGATATGCAAATGAGAGCGGAGGGTTGTGATTCAGTGCCCTCTGTCATCTCATTCCCTTTTCCTGGTGTTTCCTGGTTGACTTTCCTTATTTCTGTCCCAAACTCCTACTTTTCCTCAGTCCCGGTTGCTGTGATGTGTAAGTAATGTAACCAGGCTTGCACTCCTGTAAAGCATTTCCATGGCCCAGGTCTGTTTTCGTTTTTGTACTTTAAATCCTGTAATTTTGCAAATGTTAATTTTGTTGCAATCATTTTCGGTTTGTCAAAGTCTATATGGCAGAAACGACAACAGTAATATTTCATTCATTCAAACTTAAACTTTATCGACATTGGGCGGATGGACTACTTAGCCAACCAAACTTGCCAGTATTGGAACCTGTGACTGCGGTTTCCCTAGTAACCTCTGCAGGGAATGCTTTACTGTGACTGTTGCCAAGCATACTAATTATTTCAATGTCAGACTGGACAACCGTCACCATGCAGAGGCTGAGCGTTCATGGGTTAGTCTGGAGATTGCATTATTTGTAACAGAACGAAGTTGCCTCTACTGTAAAAGAAACGGTGCAAGACTATGTGAGTAGACCAATACAAACACGTCTCGAAAGATCAGAAGTGGTCCCACAACCACAGGAAAGAGGTGCAGGGACATAGACAACAAGTACATGGCAAAGCAGGGACATAAAAATCAAGTATATGCCAAAGCAGGGACAGAGAAATCAAGTATATGGCAAAGCAGGGACAGAGAAATCAAGTATATGCCAAAGCAGGGACAGAGAACCAAGTACATGGCAAAGCAGGGACAGAGAAATCAAGTATATGCCAAAGCAGGGACAGAGAAATCAAGTATATGGCAAAGCAGGGACAGAGAAATCAAGTATATGCCAAAGCAGGGACAGACAATGCTGATCTCAAATGCATGAAAGAAAAGTACTCCACTCTTTCAAATCAGATTTATCGGTGAGCAGGAAGACACAGCTATTTCCCAAATGATCGTGTAGGAGAACATAGTTTATTCAAACTGCTCTGCATTTCCACCGCAGTTTGTTAAGCAACAGGCACCAATGTGTTCTGGACGCCTAATTGGATTCAAAGATGGGCATTTTGGGGAATCAGAGCATGCAGAACATTCTGGCCTTCTTATTGTCAACGTTCATGCTCCTGGCCTGCCTCGGGTTTCCCCGAATTGAGGTATGGCATCCCTTCATAGTAGTGGGAGGAGCTTTCAACAAAAATGCCATGTAGCAGAAACAGAAGACTGATTACGTCATCCTTCTGACGCCTGCTTCCATGGTGTGATGGGTATTTCACCCACCCCTACCGATGAATAACAGATGGTGATGTGGGGTGCAATTACAGCCCAAACAAATATAACCTAAGGGCCCACTGGAAAAACAGCCTGCCAGCCTTCAACAACTTTCACACGAAAATGTGCCTATTAATGCAGAGTATGTGTTTTTCCGCAAGTAACACAAGGAAGAGTTGTGATATAATGGAAAAGATATGTGAATGGTCAAGCATTGGAAATCAAAAGGCCCATCTTTCTTTACAAAGGGAAAGGCTGAACTGAAGAGCAGCCTGTACTTCGCATTTGAAGGAGAAAATCAAAGGCCCCTTCTACATGAAAAGCAGGGGTTTCAAATACTGAAACTGAAATGGGCTAGCATGTGCATTTTGCGGTTTTAAACCAAGACATGAGAAACATCTTTCCCTGATAAAATAAAGATATCAGGGAAACTGGCTGTGTGGGGACATGATGCAATGCATTCAACTGTATAATATGCTTAACATGCAAAATACCAGCAACAATTGAAAAGGCTACTTTGTTTCCATGGGTCACATGTACATTTCATTTAGGTCCTGTTGCTTGTTGTTAGGCAGAATTTGCAAATGACCCCCCCACTGCAGGCCTGTTGGCCTCCTGTTCTGGGAAGGGGATATCTTTGAGACTCATGCATACCAGTTATTTACAACAGAAATAAAGTGTCTATTAGCCCTGGCCAGTAGCACCTAATGGATTAAATGGCAGAATATGTAAACATCAGGCTTGGAGAGCAGAGCCCGGCCTGCATAACTTGGCTTCTAGGAAATAGAAACCAGCAGGGCTAAACTGAACTATTTTTGAAGAAATTAATCTAATGATTACATATATTAATGACGTACCTATAGATTTATATTGCACATGTCATTCTCCTGCATGACTCTCAAACCAAAGGATGAACAGGGTCCATTCATATGTCATCAGAAAGCTAGTAATGAGAAGGTTATTCTGATGTAAATTAGATCGATACACAATCTTTGGAAATTATGTCATCACCTGATTTCTGTTTCTGGCTTCCCCGAAAATGTCCTGAATTTAAGAAATGGCGGACTGATGAATCATACAATTGGGTATGTGGAGATTAACTTACATGTTCATAACTATTATACTTTTTGTGAAAAGCGCAAATAATTATAGCGCACCCATGCAATAAAGTGCTGAAATGAAAGTAAGCTTCACTGATCCGTCACAAGGAGAGGAATAAAAACTTACTGGTGTAAAGACACAGGCAAAGATGAGTCACACTCACAGCCAGAGGTAATCACTTAGTTAGCAGTTTTTCATGCTATGAAAACATCAGTGTCCAAAGTATCAGGTTAAAATCACCTCCTTATTTTCACATAACAACTTAAACGTTTCTTCCATTTTGCTCCAAATGAGATGTTTCGGGAGGCTGAAAAAAACAAATGACGCGTTTCGCTACACCTAGTAGCTTGGTCACATTATTTTGTTCGCGTTAGTCCACTTGATTTATATACACGTGAGGTGTCAGTAACAGACACACAAAAAATCTAACATTACTCACCAAAGAGTCAATCTTTTGTTTTTGTTTCATTCGAGTCCTTTGTCATGGGCACCAATATCTATGTAACCATGGCAATAATGCTAACTCTATGCACATAGTTTCTTCCATGGCATACTGTAGAATTAAAATTAAACTTGGAATTGAAATATACAATTAAAGTAGGCAATTCAATTATGTGATCTAAAACAGCCCCAATATATACAAATACAATTTGAGACAGGCGGCGCAATTACAAAGTGCACATCTTCTTAAACTTTTCAATTCAAGTGATCTACGTGCGTTAACGTTAATGGGACAAGATTGATGTTTTAGGAATTCTGTCCCATGACATTTCATATTCACTATACACCATTCTGTAACTCAAGATGGAATACACTAGATATTAAAAATATAATGTTTCCTGCTTAGCACCATATATATGTCAAATTCTAATAATGTTTCGCTTCTCTAAAGTGCATAGTGCCAAACATTTTAGACTTTTAATTTCAAACTTTACATTTTAAGTTTTCAACTTTAGAATTTCATTTTTAGTAAAGGGTCATTCCATCCCAGCCCATACCTTAAAGTGCTATGTTCTTATTGTCTTCCAACATATTTTGTAGCAAAGTCTAATGACCTTTCGCTGCTATAAAGTGCATAGTGCAACAATTTTAGACTTTACATTTCAATCTTTAAATGTTAAGTTTTCAAATTTTGAATTACAATTTAAAATGTTTAATTTCAAAAGAGCCATTCTGCCCTAGCCCATACCTAAACGTGCGATGTGTTTATTGTCTTCCAACATATTTTGTTAGCTATAAAATACACAGTGCCTATCACATAGTTATTCACAATATGTCACTTTAGTTAAAAAAGCAGTCCAGTATTAAGAAAGGGCATAGTGCCTAAATCTAAGGATAGAAATGATAATGCAGTGTTTTATTTGCCTCCAAGATGCTTAATTGTTTACTTCCTATATAAGGTGGTAAGTGCTTTTTATTGTACCATTCATATAAAGTCCTAAATGCTTTCTCTTATATTTGCTGATTTAAAAAGAAGGGGGCATTTAAGCCCTTATATTTTGCCTATTAGATACTCAATATATTAAAGTGTATCTCGATAGGCAAAATATAGACTGTATAATAGCTTTCTTTTATTATTGCTCTACTACTTGAATGCTCACATTTAAAGAAGATGTTTTTAATTATTCTTTCTACAGTTACTTGTGGAGCCTAGGTGCATTGGTACTTTCTTCAAGTGAACTAAACTTTAACATTTGATTAAATAATTTCATAATTGAAAAGCAAAATAAAATTAGAAAGGAACATTTACTCAAAAACCCATATCAAGAAATCTCTGGGCATCAATCCAAAATTAGAAAACCCTATTAAGCTAACAATTTCTGAAATATTGTGTCTTTTCTACCTTCTTTTGTCAATGCAAGTTTGAAGTTTTAAGTTTTAATTAAGCCTACACCCAACAGCTGGAAAAGTTCTAAATGTAAATGATGTAACATATTACATTTACAATTCTAAAAGATTGCTCTGTATCACACTGTATATTTCTGATCCTAAGTGGATGGATGACATTTTACTCTTATTCCTACTCCTAAGAAGGTATAAAGTTCTTCGTCCACATTGTGCCCCACAGGATTCTTAGTTTCGAAGTCGATGATGTATCTGGTTTCTTGTTGTCTTAGTTGTTTTTGTCTGTCTCCACCCCTTGGTCCTATTTCAATTCTGTGCAGACCAATAAAAGGAAAAGTCACACAATTTTCCCTCATGAATTTCCCAAAAATGTTTGGCCATGGGTTATGTGATATCCTTGTTTTTAATACCCCTCACATGCTGTAAAATGTGTAGCTTTAATTTGCATTTTGTGCTCCCCATGTACCATTTGTTGCACATGCATCTTAATACATATAAAATATAATCTGATTCACACGTGATCCTGCTTGTAATATCTATAGTAGTATTTAAGATAGCGTGTTGGTATGTTGTACAGTCATGTGCAAATTTACAAATTTTGCATTTAGTGCAATTATAAAATCCCATAGTTCTCTTGTTCAGCCATGTATTATTCACATTAGGAGTTTCATTTGCCATAAAGCTACTAACCAGACAGTCTTTGATGTATTTACATTTCCGGAAACTAATGTTGAGGCGTGTACCTAAAGTATGGTTCAGATCAACATCCACCATCAATACCTTCCAATGTCTCTTGAAAATGTTTTTCACTACCGCCACTGATTCTCCGTAAATTAGTACAAGTCGAGTCACATTGTTCTCCTTTTCGGTGCCTCCTCTGTTTATCTTCTCTAGCAGCAGTGTTGATCTCTTGCACATACGTGCTTTAATGTATGTTCGCTCAATGATTTTTTTGGGGTAAGGCTGTTGGTGGAAACCTCATGCTGTGATCTGACTTTCTTTATCATATGTTTCAATTCTGGAGCAATTTCTATGTAACCAAATGAATTACCCATACAGAATGCTCCAAATCAGATTGTTTGAATGTACACTTTTCGTATGTAAGGGGATGTTGACTCCTGTGGGTTTCCGAAACAGTTCACTCCTTAGTTGTTCGTTTTCTACAAAAAACTGTAACATCGAGAAAGATTACTTTTTTATGGCTGTGTGTCTCTGTACATTTTAAATTGTAGTTGTTATTGTTTAAATTTCGAACAAAATCTATCCATTCTTCCTGACTCCTCCATATAACAAAGAGGTCGTCAATGTAACGATATTTAGACATTTCAAATCTTAATCTTCCAATATTCCTTTAATTTCCCAATCTAGTAGAAATTCTTGAACCTTTGTTTCCAATTCTTTAATGGGATTATTTGTTAATCTTTCATAAGTCCTGCCATTGGTCTAGGTTGGACGTGGATACAGAAAAAGAACAGTCAGGTTCTCAGGAACTAACCAGAATTAGATAAGAAAGGAATGAGCTAGTAGAGCGTGTGAGGCAAATAGAAGCATAACTATCAGAGGCAGTGAATTTTAGGGATCTGCAAGAGAAAGCCATTAGTCTTGTTTAGGAAAATTGCCTTTAATATGCAAGTAGCTTAGAAGGCTCACAGAGAGAGAACAAATCACTTCAGCATGAGGTGCAGCAAACAGAAGATTGGTTGGTAGCTCAGAGCAGGGTGCCTGAGACTAATCAGACCTTAGTGACAGAATTAAAAAGTCAGCTCTCCGGATACCAACAGAAAATAAAGAAAGAGAGACACAGGTGTGAGAGTCTCACAAAGGAAATTGAGAATTATAAACACCCTCACCAATCAAGATATGGGACAAGGCCCACTGCTCAAGGTGAGAATTCCCTCCCATCAGGGGCGTCAGATAAGTCATTTGCAACCTCCCAGGTACACATGGGAACTGACCTCATGCATGCCACTGATAATAAACAGATAAAAATGAGGCAGTTGGACTTACCTAGGTTTAGCCCAGTGGTATTCAAACTGTGGGGCGCGGCCCTGCAGGGGGCCGCGGCCGCATCCCAGGGGGGCCATGATAGGCTAGCATGAAATCTAACTGTATTGGAAGAAATACAGACATGGACAGAGCATGAAACTGTCTCAGACACCAATGAAAAAGTGGCCCGCAGTTATAAATAGATATGAATTCCTTTAGTCACAGACTGTTTGAATAGTACCCAAGGGGGTGCTTTGTGTTAAAATGCAAGTAAATTGTGATAGTTAAAGAATATTTATTCAGCAACAATGGTCAAAATTACTAACTACTCAATGGTCAAAATCTAACTGCACAGTGAAGTAACTCATCAAACTGGCCCACATTGGCCAAAAAGGTGGCCCATTTTAAATGGCCCACATTAGCATTTTGCATTTTTGATACATGCATTGCCCTATTGCCCTATAGGCCAGTCTGAGCCTGGCGGCTCATCCATATTGGCGAGGGGGCACCCACCCAGTGGCCCCCTTGCCCATTATGGAGGAGCTAAGGAGCCAGCCCGGTTAAACAATGAGCACTCCCTCAGCCACTTTTTCCAGCTGAGGGAGTGCTCCTGGGATGGCTGAACTGTCAAAGGGAACGACACTTATTCCCTTTGACAGTTCTGTTCAGTGCCCCAGCCGCACATGCTCACTGAGCCATGCAAGGCTGGGGCGTTTTGCTTTGCAAGCATTGCATAGCTCATTGGAAATGCTGGCTGAGGCACTGCATGTCTGTATGTGCGAGCGGGAGCTCCTGTGCCTCCTCGCAAATACGGACAGAGCAGCCTGGAGCGGGGAGTTTTAGAACCCACATGCAGGCACCTGCAGCAGCCACATTAATGTTCATTTTTTTAAATCAAAACATGAGTATGGATGCGTGTATGCTTGTGAGTTTAGGGTGATGGATGCTTGTGTGAATGATAGAGTGATTGCTGTATGAATGTGTGTGTGTGTTAGTTTGTTTTGGTCCATTGAGCTGAGTTTGGCAAGTGGTGGATAGAGGGGGGAGGAGGGTTGGACAACAAAGTCATTTTAAAAATGCCTAAATGCATTTGTTGCACAATCCCCCTACTCACCTGCCATAATCAGCTCTCCTTCTGAGGCACTGTGAAGCCCAGGGAACAGGGATGGTATTTTCTTTACTGGATTTTTATCATAGATGTCCAGTCAAAAATACCATGCTTCCCCCCTTGGCACCCCAATGCCTTGCATACACAAATAATAATGTTGATTGTGTTAGGCCCAGTGGGGGACATGGATGGTATTTTTTTACTGGACATCTATCATAGATGTCCAGTAAAAAATGTCATGCCTGCCTACTGGGCCCCCCAGCACCAACTGCAAACTGTTTGGCTATTTACCAATGTATCTTTTTAAAGTATGCTCTACAATGCAACATTTTAACCCGTTATTTTAAAAAATAATCACGGGGGAAAACCACCCAATTCCCCCTTGATTGGGGGAAATATTTATGCCCCTCCACTTCAAAAATTCACCAGATGCCACTGGCCCTTGGACTGTGTTGGGAACGGGATGGGGGAGCCCAGGGACTGTGGTGGGAGCAGGATGGGCGGGAACCATGGGATAGTGGTGGGAGAGGGTGGGGAAAGCCCATGGTGTGTGATGGGGTGGGGTGAGCACAGGGACTGGGTAGGAGTGGGGTGAGGGAGCCCAGCGACTGTGATGGGAGCATGTGGGGGAGTCCAGGGACTATACTGGGAGTAGGGTGTGGTGACAGCACGCAATAGTGGTGACAGCCTGGGAGGATAGCTCAGCGGCAACGTGGTTGCCTTGGAAGAAAGACAACACGAAGCAACACAGATTCGATCCCCGGGTTTGTGCTTAGAAACCTCTGGGTAATGGGCGCGATATAAATAACCTATCATATCATATCATATATACTGTCCATTTGGCATTTTTGGCAGGACCTTGCCTGCCCAAATTTTCCTCCGGGGGGGGGGGCCCAGAACAAAATGTTTGAAGACCACTTGTTTAGCCAAACTGATCCAGCGTTTCCTGGGAGACTACATAACATTTGGTAAGTACTTCAGACCATGAAAACACCTATGATGAGAAAGTCAGGTAGTTAGATTGGCTGAAGATGGGAATACAAAGAGACCACATTGCCTGCTTCGCTGATGGAGAAAATCCAGACCTTCAGCCTAGGAAGGGCATTCTAAAAACCTCTGCACATTCAGGGGATGATGGGGGAAATTCCCCAGACTCCCTAGAAGGAGGGATGATGAAACAGTGTTCTATCCTGGGCCTAAAAGTAACTACAGGGAACGTGACCCTGAGAGTTCAATACAGTCCAGGTGAATGGAGTCCAGATCCCATGACTCTGGGAGATATTCCCGATTCCACAGAGATAGGGAGCATCTAGAGGACAGGTAATGGTGTACAAATAGTAGCTCCGAGACAGAAAATGAATGGACTCAGGTGGAGGGGAAGAAAAAGACAGGGAAACAGAGCAAGGGTTTTGTGAAAGACCCAATAAGACAAATCAAGGCCATACAGAGCTTCCTGACCCCATACCACAAGAATGTCAAGTATTTAGTATGGGAGCACCTGGAACTTTATGAGCAGATGATGGCGTCATTCCAGAAATGATGTGAATTATATCGCATTTGAGATATAAACATTCTCACCTGAGATCTCCAGTTTGTTTGCAGAACTGGAGGATCAGAATCATTATAAATGGTCCACCTATCAATGAGCCATTTTAAAACATTTCTCCTCACACAGAAACCCAAAAGAGGCATGCAAGGCTGCATATAATTTGCAATGAAGGGAGGATCTGGTGCCTCGGGATTTTGTGCAGGAATGAAATTGTGCATTTGCACAGACTTCCCGGTGGGTGAACACACATATTAGGGAGTTCGTGACCACCTATTTCCAGGCGCTCGCCAAATACATAATCACTCAGCTGGTGCATGATTTTCATGAGCACAGGACCTTGGATTTGCTAATTGAACAAGTCACTAGGATCTATGAGATCCAGAAATGCACTGAGAATAAAAACACCCCGTACCCCCTAAGCTATCTAACACACCTGCTGCAATGAAGGTGCCAGAGGTGAGAACTGCCCCTCCCTTGGACCTGGAGATGGGGAGCCTAAAAGTAACTCTCCTTCCAACAAGGAAAATGGAAAGCAGATGGGACCCATCCCCCTGGCCCAATCGAATGGCAGTCAGGCATGGGCCCAGAACAATGATCCCTCTAACCCTGCCACCTATGTAAGCCCTAGGTACACGGGTTCCAAGCCAATGCTGGAGTATGTATACACTATCCCGCTCCAGGGGGTGACCAATCAGTTAAATACTGCCCTGAGAAACTTTCCCCCAAGCGACCCTTAGGAGAGAAGTATCACTCCACCTCCCAACTTTTCCCCAGATTCCCCACGAACCAGAACTTCCAAAATAATACCCCTCTCTCTTGTCGATTTCAGGACAATAGATCCCTGATCCCAGGAGAAGGGAGATTCAGCATGGAAAATGATGGGGGGAACTTCCAGTACCTAAGCTACTCCGGGGAAGGAACAGTTATCCTTTTCAGGAGCAGCGCAGAGGTATGACTAGAAGCCTCCCTACAACCCGGAACAAATCTTGCAGCTATAGCAATAGGTCCAGCAACTTACAGACAACCTGAGGCAAAGCTGATGGCTCAGTCCAACTCCCAACCTAACCCTGCTTCTCAGAATTCCCCAACACCCTGGTCTGATACACTGGGGGTGGGGGGGGAGAATGATGTGAGGAAACGTCCAACAAGCCACACGTTCTTTAGGAGGAAACCTGGATTAGGGGAGATCCCAAGCCCATTAGGAAGCTTACTTTCTCACCGAGACCAAACCCCTAGAAACCTCCCAGCCTAAATGTGACTCTTCTACCCCTGGAAAGTTAAAACTGAAAGAAAAAAGGCTAAGTAGGAGCGGCCAAAGAAGAACCCACTTTCTGGAGGAACTCAGGATCATTCCCTTTGAGAGAGAAGGGTCCCCGGAGGATTCAGGTAAGGAGACCTTGGCTTTCAGAAACATGGGTATCCCTCCCAAAGAAAAATGGGTTCCAAAAGATCCTGAGTGTGACAGGGTTATTATGGAGACTGACCAAGATAAAAAAAAATCTTCAAGCCCAGAAATACAAGCCAAACAATGCAGAACTAGAGATGTCCTTCCTCCAAACAGGTTCCGAGAACTGCCTCTAGGTAAAGGGGGACAGCAAAGAATCGGGGGAGAAAGAGGATTCCTCAGATTCACCCATTGTTAGTTGTAAAATGTTCCTTACAGATTCTTGAAATCCGACAAAAAAGATCACACAGTGTTGGAGTTCAATATTAAGAAAATGAACATCGGGCTGGCAAATAACTCACAGGTTTTTTTTTGCACGAAGGCTGATTTTCTGCACCGGTCAGGGAGCAGGGTCAGTGTGTATAATCAGTTCTGTGGGACACTGGGTCTCAAGTCACCCTCCTGTCCAAAAATGCCTTTGACCAACTAAACTCAGGACAGAGGAAGGGTCACCAAATTCCTCTCACACCACTTCCCGGACAACTCCAAAATGTTGACAGGAATGATATTTCCATCGAAGGGACTGCAGACCTGGAAATAAAAATTGTGCAACATCGATTAAAACATCTGGTGATAGTCATGACTACAGAGGGCACAGCTTGTTTACTGGGGAACAATCTGATGAGGAGGTTATAACCTCCGATTGACTGTGTAAACAAGGTCCTCTGGACCACAGACTAAACGGCCTATAAAATTGAAAAGGAGTACCAATTATGTAAGCATAAATGGTACCTGTCATTTAATCGAACGATGGTCTGAGAAAGTAGTATTCAATTTCAAGCATAACTGGGTCCCAGACATCACTGTCATCTTTGTAGGAGAACAAACTGGTGATGGGGATCCTTCACCATTCTTGAAAATCAACCTTGCTCCCAGTTTTAAGTGGCAATCCACATTTGAAAACAACACCCCAAAATTGTACACCATTCCTAAATCATACGAAACATTGAATCCTGTGAAACCAGACAATGAAGAACCCACTCTAAGTCTGACAGACATAAAAAAAGGCAAACTGATTTTTTCCCTATTCAGATAAATGAGGGGGAGGAGCCTGTGCTCACCAGAGTATGCCTGAATAATGGAAGGAGCCTCATCAGCGAAGAATTATTCCAGAAACTCCCTAATGATCATACCATTGCCACATTTAAATTGACAAACAGGAAGCAAGTCTGGAAAACCCAAATTCCAAACATCTCCTACCTAGCAGGTGAATGCTAAATATGTCCATTGGCAATAAAAGCAGAGAGCATAATTATTGGGTCGTGAGAGATGTCCCTTCTGCCTTTTATGCCAGTGGTTAAGATTGATTCCAAACCTTCCAGCCATCACCTCTTTGTTTTTGCTTTGTCACCCCGAGTGGGACGGGTATGCCCAGACGTGGGTCCCGTGCCTGCTGGGCCTAGAGACCCAAGCTACTCCTCACTGATGAGCCCCAACAAGGGTGAAACATGTTTGGGGATGCTTGTGGTCTCGTGCAGAAGGGATGTGGCCTAGCAGTGCGGGCTGGACTGCCTCTTTTGGGGTGGGGCCAAGCCTGATTTGCATATGGTCTTTCCCCTTCTGTAATGGCTTGGCAGATGAAGAACGGTGGTCTGGATGGTTGCCCAGAGCAATGCCAGTGGTTAAGATTCATTCTAAACCTTCCAGCCATCACCTCTTTGTTTTTGCTTTGTCACCACGAGTGGGACGGGTATGCCCAGTCGTGGGTTTGTGCCTGCTGGGCCTAGAGACCCAAGCTACTCCTCACTGATGAGCCCCAACAAGGGTGAAACATGTTTGGGGATGCTTGTGGTCTCGTGCAGAAGGGATGTGGCCTAGCAGTTTGGGCTGGACTGCCTCTTTTGGGGTGGGGCCAAGCCTGATTTGCATATGGTCTTTCCCCTTCTGTAATGGCTTGGCAGGTGAAGAACGGTGGTCTGGATGGTTGCCCAGAGCAATGCCAGTGGTTAAGATTCATTCTAAACCTTCCAGCCATCACCTCTTTGTTTTTGTTTTATTTAGGAGGTGACTTTCTCAACTAATTTGCAATTAATTTGGACCTAATTAATAATGAAGCCTGGTCACGAGTGTGAAGTAAACCCATGGGCTTTGACCACACTGAAAAAGCATTCCGGTCAGCTCAACTGCTGCCTTATGTGGTTGAAGTTCAAGTGTGTGAAGTTACCATCCCAAGACAGGTGCGACAATTCACTATTCCCCTCAAAATTAAGCGAGGATAGAACCTCAAACATCAGGACGCCTATATGAATTTAAATTTCCACCTCCACCAACAAGGTTTGTTTTTAAATCCAACACCTATAGTAGACCTATAACGCAAAACTATTCAAATTTTCATGGATAACAACAACCCTCAAAGTATCACTTTGGGCGCAGACACCTTTATTGGAATGGCGGTTGATGCTCAACATTATTCAGTTGATTTAGGAAATTAAATCATGGGCCAATCCCAAATGACTGTTTCGAGATCAGCAACAGTATTCCTCCAGAAAAAGATTTTTACTAGGCATGGGGGGAATTTCTTGTTGGAAAGAGATGACCTGTGACATCAGGAGGGAGTCATGTTTAAAGTCAAGGAGCAAATGGCCAAAGGAGGCCTTGTGCGGATCTGAAGGAGTTGCACATGCGGGTCCACATGTCAAGATGGCCACTTCCCTACATCGATCAGGGGCTATCACAGATCCAAGGGTCAAAGGTGTCCACTGCCATTGACCTGAATGACGGCTACTAGACAGTACCTGTGAGTAGGGAAGACCAGTACAAGTTTGCCTTTAACTTTGGGGGGCAGCAGTATAGGTGGACCCAAACCCCAAATGAATAAATAAACTCTGGCAATGAGTTCAACATCTTTCTACATAAGTCCATGGCCGGCTTGGGCGAAAGTGGAAACCTGGCCTATGTACATTATGTTCTGATGAAGTGTTCAACTGTGGAGGAATATATAGAAGAAATCTGCTATTTTCCGACCCAGTTGTAGAAATCTGGAACAAAACTGTCCTTTCATAAGGCACAGTGGTGTAAGACCCGAGGGTCTTAATCACCAGGCGAAGAAGGTGGAAGCCTCAATGAAATTGAAAGACCATACTACTCTGCGAGAATTAAGAAGCCTTCTTGGACTCACTAATATATTTATTTATTTATTCATAGTTCACTTGTTAGGTGCTTATACAGGAAGCAAATACTGTTTCAAAGCACCCACAGGGCAACAGAGAGGGGTCAGAGGATGAAAGAAAATGTTATTACAACAATAATAATTAAATAAGTAAATAAATAAATAAATAAACCCAAGAAGATAGTAGGGCGGGGAAGACAAACCTACTATGCCTTGTGAGTGTTCAGAACGTGCAAGTGCAAGGGAGAGTGGTATGGGATAGGTGCTGTGGTGCTCATGGTGAGCAGCCAGTGAAGTGCTATGAAGAAAGTGTAATTTCAACCTCCAAGCAAAGGGTGAGCCGAAGCAAGTGCAGAGAATGGAAAGCAGCTGAGATGATAAGAAGTGGGAGGTCAGGGCCCCGAGTATGTATAAAGGCCCTGCACTTCAGTGAAGCTACTGTGCGATTAGCATGGGAGAGAGGAAGTGAAGGAAGATGAGAAGAGGAGGGTCTTGAGGCTTTTCTGAACCTTAAGGAGGTCCTGTTCAAGACAAAGAGGGAGGTGGGGGCTATTCCAAAGAAGGGAGCCCGCTGAGGAAAATGAACAAACACCTGCTCTCTGTTTAGCAAACCGCTTGACATGCAAGGAGTTGGTGACAGAGGAATTCAGGTGTCTAGAGGGGGAGTACTTGGTCAGAAAGAGTTGCAGTTACAGTGGTCCATGGCCCCAGACAGCCTTTTGGATGATGCAGAGGGATTTGAATTTAATCCACACTACAATCGGGAGCCAGTGGAGTTTGGAGTGCAGGAGAGATGCAGTCCCTGGGCTTGAGGCCAATGATAAGTCTTGCTGCTCTATTCTGGATCAGCTGGAGGGGTTGCAGAGTGGACAAAGGTAGATTAAGGAGGAGGCTGTTGCAATAGTCAAGCCTGGAGAGAACCAGAGCCCGGTTAACATTAATTCTCTGAGGGAAGGTGAGGAAAGGTAGAATTCCGTTCAGAAGGAATAACTGAAAGTGGGACTTTTTGACAATGTCTTGAGTATGAGGGAGGAAGGAGAGAGAGGAGTTGAAGATGACTCAGAGATTCCTAGCTTCCGAGGAGGGATCAGGAGAAGGACCCACAAAGGAAGGCCAGAGAGAAGGGAAGAAGTAGGGTGCAGGGGTCCCAATAGGGAAGGTCTCATTTGTGCTGGTATTGAGGCAGAGATCTTTAGAAGTGCACCAGGCCTGGATGGCAGAGAGGCAGTCAGGGATGAAGGAGGGTGCAAGGGTATCAATAGAAAGTTTTAAAAAGAGTTGTGTGTCATCCGCATATCACTGGAAGTTCGGGGGGGAGGAGGAGATGAGGCGTGTAAGCAGAGTAAGATAGATGTTAAAGAGCGTTGTGAAAGAATGGTCCCTGGGGTATGCAATAGATGGAGGAGGAAGTAGGCGAGGAGAAGGAATCTAGTATGACATTAGGAAGGAGGTACACCAGTCCAGTGCCCGCTCTGAGATACCAAGGGTGTCATAGAGCTTTTTTATGAGGATGGGGTGGTTTACTGTGTCAAATGCAGAAGAGAGATCAAGGAGGATGAGGACAGCAGGGGAGTTGGAGTCAGGGGATGCAAGCAATTCTTCACTGGTGTTCGGGAGAGCAGTTTCCATGCTTCTGGATGCTCAGAATCCAGACTGATGGTCATGAAGACCATCAACAAGTTCAGTGTGGGAGTTAATTTGGGGGAGGGCCAACTTCTCAAGTGGTTTCACCTGGAAGGGGGTGATGGAGATGGGGTGATAGTTGCCTGGGCAGGAAGGATCTGCTGATGGTTTTTTAAGGAAGGGGCACACAATGAAGTGCTAGAGGGAGGATGGAAAGGTACCAGTGGCAAAAGAGTGATTACAGAGATCGGCAAGAGCAGGGGTGAGAGGAAATGTGATCCTTGATGGTTCTGGATGAGCAAGGGGAAACATGTTTGGAAGAGACCTTCATGGAGTTAACTACTCTGGTGACTTCTTCCGGAGAGACAGAGGCAAATGAGGAGAAGGAGGAAGGAGGGGGGTGAATGGTCACGGGAGGCAGGGCGGTGGGACGTGTTGAGAGAGTGTGTGGCAAGTCTGATCAGTATGTCCTGGGTTTTGGAAGTGAAGTGATTGGCAAGTGCATTGCAAAGGGCCTGAGATGGAGTAGGGGCAGAAGATACTGCTGATGGATTAGCAAGTTCCCTGCAGAGTTCATCCAAGGAAGCACAAGATTCTTGTGCCTGAATGTGGGCTCTTTTGCATGGATAGACAGTCTGTAGTGCCTTTGGAGCAGGCAGAAGGCCAGTTTGTCAGATGGTGAACCACTTCTATTCTGCAGCCCTGCACTTACGTTTCTGGTCTGCAAGTTTGGAGTCATACCAGGTATTACGCTTGAAGGCAGGTTTCAGGCGGATCCTCAAAACTGGGGCAAGGATGTCAAGGGTGTTGGTAATGGACAGATAGAGGTTGCTGAGGGCAGAATCAGCTACAGAGTCTGTGTTGGGTGGGCAAGGGGGAATGAAGGTGGAAGGGAAGGCAGCAGCTGACATTTGTTTCATCAGACGGATGTTCATGAACCAGGTTGGCAGAGCTTCAGGAGGAGTTGTCACAGGGCCATAGGGACCCAGGTGGGAGATTAGGAGAGAGTGGTCAGACCAGGAGAGAGGGGTGACTAGGAGAGTAGAGAGTGAGGTTGGAGTGGATGATGGTGTCTAGCGTGTGTCCAGCAGAATGGGTTTGGCTAGAGGAAAGAATGGAGAGGCATAGGGAGGAGCAGAGGTCAGTGAAGAGGGTGGTTGCTGCGCATGGGGAGTCTAAGTGGATGTTGAAGTCACCTAGGAGTAGCAGGTTGGAGGTGGTAATGAGTAGGGAAGAACAGAAGTCCGCCCACTCAGAGAGGAACAGAGAAGAAGCGCCTGAAGACCGATAGATGGTAACAATGGTTAGGGTGGAGGAAGGAGAGATGACCAATTTGCATACTAGGCTCTCAAAGGACAAATAGGGCTGAGTCGGTAGGATGGAAGAAGGAATCCACTCAGGGAAGATTAAGGCAACCCCACTGCAAGCACAGTGGGGTCGAGGCTTTGAGGTGATCTTAAAGCAATCATTATAGATGAAAGTTCATTGAAGACTATGCAGAGGTCACTTGAGCTTTGGTCCTGAACCCAAAGGCCCTTTAAGACAAGGCAACACTCTACAGGGTGGATGGGGATGGAGAAATTACTCAAACATCAAGATTAAAACCGACTCAGGAAGTTGGCAAAAGACTTGGGGACTGATCACGACTTTGGCAGTAACGCCGGTGGTATTACCGCCAGCGGTATTAGCCCTACCGCCGAACTCTACGGTGCTAATAGTGCCGGATCACGAGTTCGGCGGTAATGTTAATCCCCATTCCCCATTGAGCCCATTCGGTAATGCCCCATTCCCCATTGGGCTCAATGGGGAATTTTCGTGCTCTTACCGCCGGCAGATTTCCCGCCAGCAGTAATAGCGCAAATTTTCAGCGGATTTCGCCCCAGCTCAGAGCTGGGGCGAAATCCGCCGAAGTCTTGATTTGGCGGACCCTTAAATCCGGCAGTAATAGCGCTACTGCCGGATTTAAGAGTTACCGCCAAAGTCGTGATCAGGCCCTTGGACTGTTTTAATAACAATTATCTAAAACAGGGAGTACAGTAAACATCAACGGATGC
This sequence comes from Ambystoma mexicanum, assembly GCF_040938575.1. Classification (NCBI taxonomy): domain Eukaryota; kingdom Metazoa; phylum Chordata; class Amphibia; order Caudata; family Ambystomatidae; genus Ambystoma; species Ambystoma mexicanum. The sequence goes on along the minus strand of NC_090933.1, from coordinate 1,127,784,696 downwards.
CTGGATGTAAGATCTCAGCACATTTCATAAAAACACACACTTATATATGAAAAAATGTGTCATCATGTCATACTACGTGGCAAACTAAGAAAACCTATCTGGGACTGTGATTGGGTAATGGGAAACATCTAGGTATACTTTCTATGAGGGTTGGTGTTGTGATTGGGTATCTACTGTCAGGTGGACATTTCTGCCCACCCCTATTGCAAGTCATTGCGAGCATCATCAAACACACGTCTCATTGGGTCTCTAAACTATAGGACCCTTTGGTACGTGGACCTTTATAATTGGTTGGCACACTTGTACCCTTCTGGAATTTTCCACTCGTTAGCAGCATGTGAGCTGGTACTCCAGCTGCTGGTGGCTTTGGCCTGGTCATGCCTCACCACCCAATTAGCCCATCATCCATCATCATTCAAGCTGTCTGCCATGAGAATAGTCTTTTGAAGTTGGCCTTGCACGTATCACTGCTGCTGGGATAAAAGGGAGTACAAGCATGGCTTTATCTTCTGGTCTGAGTGTAGCTCACCCAAAGTCTATTTTCATCTGACCATGTGACTAGAGACAAGGTTTTGAGCTCCTTCGTTGTATTTAATGGTATTAAATTAATAAAACTTTGCACTCATTGTCCTTCCGTCACACGTTAACAGTAGCTTGGCTCTCGCTTTCCGTTCATTTGATCTTTTAATGATAATTAACTCGTTTCCTGGTTGCCTCATCCCTTGACACTGGGCCAGACAGACGTCCTTGATTCTTCTTCCATCCTCAGCTGGGCTTATTCTGCCGTGACACACTTGTCAGCCCTCTATTCATGAGGTCCAGTTTGCTCAAATACGATGTGAATTTTCCAGATTCCTATACATAGATATACCTTGGCACATCGCTGCAATCTATTCACTACATAGCCAGCCTTAGGATTACTTCACCTACTTGCATTACTGCATCTGTACATATAATTTGGTTGTCTTTTTCTTCCATGCTCTTCACAAGTGCAATCTTCATTCCGCATATGAAGGTTTACTCGATTCTCACTTCATCATCAGATTCTATATGGTCTATTCACCTTCTCTCTTGTCATCTCTTCTGAGGTGTGTCACTTTGCTTCATGTGACATCACCAGTCTCTTCTCTCATCCGCCTTCACGTGCTCTTCAGGGATCTTTCCCAAGAGGCTGTCAGCTCTTTGTGGATACATAAAGAATGGTTTCCTTAATGGATACTTTGCTTCTAAGGCTGCTCGTGGCATAGGCATCATTACAGGTGTCGCCTTTGTCACTATGTCTGGTTCCTAACAGACAGGCAATTTAGGGGCGTGACTTCTGGTAAAGGCTTTTGGCTCCTCCTCTACAGTCCCTCTACTAAAGGCTGGAGTCAAGTGGGAGTGGAGTCTGGAACAATCTGAGACAGTTAAACAACTGAAAAGAAGCCTTTCCCAGGCTCTGTGTTTGGCTTACCCCATAAAGAACAAGGATTTCTTCTTGGAGACGGGGGTCTTAGATAAGATTCTTGCCTAACAGTGGTGGTGTATCAAAAGCATTGTAGAAAAGGTGTTAGACCCACCCCTCCTCAAACTGAATGGTGATAACTTTTCAGGCTGATCAATAGTTCCTTGTATTGCAAAAATCAGAATTGTAGCGCTTTATAGTCCAAAAAAGCACATTTGAGGTCAACATATATTTTTAGGGTCAGAATGCCTTACACAGTGGAGTGTATCTCAGGTAGTACACATATATTATGAATATCAAAAATCTAGTCGGAGAACCTCACATAAAATAAATTCAAAACGAGGTTACTATTTGGTCGAAAGACTGAATATTCAGATGGGGTTAAAAATACAAAATGATTGCTAGAAATACCAAATGGTCAAATTTCACATAGTCATGCTGAAATAATAAAATAATTCTCTAATAGTAGTTCATTTAAAGTTCATTGAAGAGGGGCATGTCTGGAACATTTTGTCTGGACTTCTTGGCTGCAATTCTGACATTGATGAGCTGGGGGAGGCCAGGTAATGATCTAGGAAAGTAGCAATTAGAGCAGACAGCTGTTAAACTAGCAACAATTGAGTTGGGTTTATTGGGCAGTCCACTGCAGCTGTAGACTTTTTGGCAGAAAAACAGAGTATAGCCTGCCAAAAGGACCTCGAAGAGGCTGCCAAGGTTGTTCTTTCTCTAGACATCAAAGGTTTTTTAATAAATGTCAGAAGGATCCCACACAAATTTAATTAGCCTGTATGCCAAGTGATGTCATAGGGACCTGGTGAGTGGTGGTTAAGCCAGCAAATCACAGGCATGAGGGCTTGTCCTTAATTGTCAGGCCCAATCAAAATGTAGTGCATCATAAAATGAGGTATTGTGCCAATTGCAAAACGTATAAAAGGCAGTGAATTTGGGAACTCAGTGCTGTTATTTCTGATGTCTGAATAAAGAGGATATTTTGAAAATCAGTCCAGGTTCCTATCTTGGCCTCTCTGCCTCTTTTGTCCAGATTCTACATGCCTGATCCAAAGATGCCATCAAGATGCAATCCAGGAGGGTGTTGGGCCATTGTCTTCATCATGAAAAAGTCAACAAAGTCATATTGTACACAAGCAAAACCTTTTCTTCTGTGGAGGAAAAATTGAATGAGTGTGGAAAGGCCCTCCTGGCAATGGTTTGGGTGTTGAAAAATGATTACCCATTTGTCCAATCCAGGGTGCGGCACATCATTGTCGAGTCTCCTCACCAACTGTTGCAATATTTTCAAAGTGACAGAATGCTGGCGGTGAAATCAGTAATTGCAGAATTACTTCCTGGATTCTGTCCATGCAATGCTTTCCTGTGGAGGTCAGATATGGCCAAAACAAGAAAGTCCCCTAGCGCAAGGGGTGGCAGACTTGCATGACTGTGCTCAAGAAAACTGTCTCGAGGACGAAAGTCTAATGACCAACAACAATATGGAGGCATACGTTACTTCCCCATACAAGATCTATGGAGAAAACACGTCTGGGGTTACCCACAGTTTATGTGGATGTGTGCTCCTACCATGTTGATAACAACAAGGAAAAATATGTAGTTGCTGCCATCGGGAATGCCTGGGTGAACGATACCGAGGAACCCTCTGCTGGTTACAAAATAGGACCCTGAAGTAGTCAGGTTGCGGAGTTGATGGCCATTCATCAAGCCATCCTCATTGCAGTGAACCACAATGAACTGGTCATAATCACTAACTCTGATTATGTCAGGAATGGGTTTGTGCACGCTCACACCAGAGAACATACAATCCGCTAGGGAAAAAGGCCCAATGCACCACTTGCAAGGATAACAAGTATTTATTTCTAAAAAATAAAAATGCACCAGCAAAGAACTCTGCTGCTGCCAAACGTTCTGCCAAATTGGGGATGTTCAGCAGGTTAAAAGGATGCCTGACATCATCAGTGCCATCATTACATACAGTGAAAACCTGCAAGGGTGGTTGGGGAAACCCTGTGCATGGGCGGCCCATGGAATGCTTGAACCACTGGTCCCTGCCTTCTAATCCTTTGCCGTCCACGTGGATGCTGTCAAGCTCATAATCCACAGAAAAACCGGCCATAACAAGCAATTAGTTACTTTGAAAAGAATGCTACTCTATCACTGTAATGGTGCACCTGGCAGATATAGACATGGGCCCAGGGGGGAGGTCATACTAACTCACATACTTCACTCGCTCCCAGATGCGTCAGCAGCCTTCAAGGTTCTCCACCCTCTTTTTGAGCTATAATTTCATCCCTGCTGGGCACCTTGCAGCACAAATCAAATGACCCACGTGTGAAGGGAAGATAGCCTTGCTTTGTGATCGATCAACGGTCTAAAACCTTTATGGTCAGGGGTCTGGGCCTGGCTGGCACCATGGCATGTGGGGGTATTGGGTTCAAAGCATAGGAGGGCTGCAACTCTGGCACCGGGGTGTTTGGGCTGAGGGGGCATGCAGTCTGTATAGTTGGATGATGACTGCCAAGAGGCACTCTGCCCCTTCTCGTGGCCTAGCAGAGCACATTCTTCCCAGGGCGTGAAGGCCTATAGCCTCTGAGACAATGTACAGCTTATAACTTCTCTGAAGCTCACTTGGGGTGTGGGTTTATGTCTGTATTACTAATGTAGTCCTAATACTCAGACGTTTGGTGTTTTTCTCTGTGCTTGGGCCTACATTTCAAAATGGGTGTCTATAACTAAGATGGCATTCTCACAAGCCTCCACTGTATAGCTACTTATGAATGTGATTGCACAATCTCCTGTGAGCACACCCTTCTCCGCCTGCTCTCTCGATGTGGGGTCTATCATTTGTCCCTTATTCAGAATGGCCTAAGGGGCTGGGAAGACCCTCTCTCCTTTCCAACTTGGAGCACCTCATTAACTAGAAGACTCGAGGCATGCTTTCCCAACAATAAACCCTTACAGAATGCAAAACTGATACAGTCAATTGACAATCTGGCGACCTCCAATGAGATGACCATTTATTGGAAGAAAATAGAAGGTCATTATAAAATAGAGGGGCCAGATAACAATGGAAATGACATGTCTGACCAGCTGGCTTAAAATAGAGCTCAATTCGATTTTGCCGGTAAATAGGATTTCTGGGTGTTGATGAAGTTTTCAAAGATGTTCCGGATAAAGGAGGGGTTGTTGGTATGGCGAGCCCTATCTGGATGTGACAATTGGGCAGTAGCTGCCTCCTTCCGAAAACTGAGGTTGAACTGCACCCATGGCACGACCACTACACGACCACTGCTAGTCATAGGGGGTTTCATATGACATTATAAATCTTGCACGAGGTTGCCTGCTGCCACACATGGGCCAGGACCTCAACACTTACCTTCAGGGGTGACTGGTGTGTACTCAATTCCAACTCAGTTCACTCACACAATCAGAGCTCCCCTACAAAAAAGGGGAATGACACTGCCTTGATCAGAATTGCAAGCCGATTTCATTGTGCCAGTGATATGCTCCTCCGAGGAAACAAGAGCATGTTCACTGTAACCTGCTTGTTCACAAGGTGGGTAGAATGTCTTCCAGCCCTGAATTATAAGGCACAGACAGCTGCTGCACTAATGAACAACCACATCTTCTCTTGTTTCGGCCTACCACAAAGCATTGAGTCGGATCGAGGAAGTCATTTTACCAGTGAGGTGATGGCAAGGTTTTGGGAGATTCTAGGGGTAAAAAGTACACTCCACATTGCCTACCACCCAGCCCTGTGCAGGGAGGTAGAGAGATACAACAAGGCAATTGAGAGCATCTTAAAGAAGTTTGTGGCAGATACTGGACTCAGCTGGGACATCCGATTACTGCATGTCCAGATGGCCATTAGGTCTACACCCTCTCTGCTTCTAAAATGTCTCCATTTTAGCTGATGACCAGACACAAATGGTGCTACCTCAGCATCTGCTCTACAGAACTCAGCAGCAGACACTGATAAATGCATCCACTAGACACTGATAAATGCATCACCTACTCATGAGTTCATTGAACATTTCAGGAAGCACCTTTTGCTTAGAAAAGTTGGCTGAAGGGATGAAAACATACTATGAAATAAAGAACACCAAGAAGGAGTAGGTGACAAGGTTTACATGTACAATTTTTGAAGGAATTAAACTACGGAGCAGAAATTCTGTACTGTCATGCACCCTGACTGGTTCTTGTGGAAGAAGTGGAGGCTGCACTTCCATTAATGGGCCACCACGTGGTTTCCTCACAATCGCTTTCCGCGGTCAAGTTGTTCTGTCCACCCCAGGCAGCTGCCGGGTGCTATTTAACCTTCATTCTACCATCAACCCCTGCTTTACCACTAATTAGCCTTTTGTTTTGCTATATGCTAGTGTGTAACCCTTCACGTTCAGCTCTCGGATCGTGTCTTTTCTCTGTGGTTTGCTTTCTGTGGCTATGCCTTTCCTTTTCTCTACTTCCATTCCTGCCTGGCTTCTGCTCTCTCACCTTTCCTCTGGTTTTCCGGCTCCCCTGCAAGGTCTCCCGTGTCGGGCTTCGGCACTCCCTCCCACTCCCTCTCTCTCCCGCTGGCTCCCTATTTGGTCTCCTGCCATCCCGCTTTCTCTTTCTCCTCCTTTCATCCCGGATTTTTCCCCTGGAGTTCGTTTGCATACCTAACTGCCGTGGCTCCCATCTCAAACCTGAGTATTCCGCCCTTCCTTCATGGTCAGAAGCATGCCTTCCTTCCCGGAGCTGCCTTGGACTCTACATCTCGACTCCTCACTCAAGACAAGGACAGACCTTCACCACTCTGCAGTTCATGTTTTTTTTATGCCTTTCCTGGCTTTTTCCCCTTTTTCCGGTTATTTCACGGAAGAAGCTACTTGCTTTCTAGTTGCTAAGTGGGCATTGTGGCTTCCCTCTGAGGTAGACCCTCTCTCTACAAAAAAAAGATTACCGCAGACGGAGAAGAAGTAAGGAAACACCCAGCAGTACCAGCACATCAGGTGAGGAGGAGGTACTGGGATACGATTTGGGTGAATAATCTGAGGAGGTTGACAGCCAGGTGCCTTTGAGATTGTAGATAAAATATCATATGTTACCAACAAGATCCACATCCCAAAAGGACAGACGGTAGAAAAATGGGTCCACATTCACCAGAACGATACATAAGACCTGAGCGAAGGGAAACAACAGGACAGGAAAAATGAAAGAGTAAAAAAACATGACATAACATGCCATTTTTCCAATTTCTCATTGAGACCGATTTACAATGAATCAGGTCCATAAACCAAATTCAGCTTCCTTTCCCCTCCTCATCTAAAATATCTTTAAAAAGATTTCCACTATTTACATTATCTGCTTATCCTAATAAACAATCTTTCACCCGGCCATTCAGAACACTATGTTACATCTTTCAAGCATCTGAATTACTGCTATCGTCATTGCCTGTGAGTGTCCGGCAATCAGTCTCTCCCAGAAAATTTCTGGGATAAAATGCGTTGATTCAAAGCCAAATTTTCCAAAAAGGGCTGATCTTGCTTGCCAGGTACCTTCACAATCCATTAATAGATGTCTAATAGTTTGTGCTTCTGCATCCTTGCATACCTGACACAAATGGATTGCTGAATCTCCAAGTCCTCTTTTTGCAAGCACCTCCCCTGTGTGTATTACGTTCAAACGCAATCTTAGGAAATTGTTTATAATTCTCCAATCCAGAAATTTCACCAGATATTTATTCAAATAGCCTAGTTTCTTATTTGCTTTCTGGTGTGGATTTGGAATTGGCGCCGTACGTGCTTCCTCGATCATTTGGATCCAATCCTTCTTACCCCATCTTTTTCTTGCTTTCACCGGCTTGTCTATTTATGTTTGGATCTCAATATCTTCCTCGGCTAGGCCGACTTCTACTTGTGCACGTAGGTTTGACAACATTTTTGATCTGTTGTTGTCCATCTGGACCTTTATGTCTGCATAAAGTGTTCCTTCTTGTGCTGTTGTTATAAGGCGAAAGAGTGAGGCTAATTTCCAAATTATTTGCCCTTTCAAGGAAAGGCACATTGGTAGCCCAAGAACATTTTTCCACAGGAGTCCTTCCCATCTTTCCCACATTGCATTCCATGACTGCGGTTTTACTTCCACCCTGTATAATATTGGGACTGGGACTTGCTAACTGGGATTGCCTTGGCTTGGTAGAATTTTATTAATGGAATAAGTGAAAATCTGCCATACCTCATTAGTATTTTCTTCATCTGTGCAGATAATTGTTTCACTTTCATTAAGATGTCATTTTCTACCTTACATGTCGCTGGTGATGCATAGATTTTATATTCTAGATATGTCAGATCTTCTACCCTTGGGATCTGTTGACCTCCCATTGACCAACCTTGGTAGACCACTTTTTTGTTTTTCTGTCTGAACATTATTTTTTATTCATTTGGGTTCAGGGCTAGCCCATTTTCTTCTGCATAGCTATGCAACCTATTCAGCAGACGTTGCAGTCCAATCGCTTTACTGTCTATGAGGACTATATCGACATAGGCAAGCCAGTGGATCTTCTATTCATTCCATTCACCATTGGACTAGCCAATGCCGACAAAGCCAAATATTCTCCCATGTCGGCCACATATAGATTGAAAAAAAAAGGTGCACCCAGGCACCCCTGCCACACTCCCCATTCCACCCCAATTGGCTCTGACAGATGACCCTCTTCGTCTAAACGTACTCTGACCGTGTTATTTTTATGGAACTCTGTAAGCATCCCTAATATGCCTTCTGGGATCCCCTTTGCCCTGCGCTTTAGCTAGAGCCTCTCTCTATCCACCCGGTTGAAGGCTTTGGAGAAATCTACCCATGCCCCAGGTAACTGCTGACCTCCTCTACTCCTTGAGTTTTCACTGATTATATTTAGCATTAATCCATTAAGGGCAGTGGATAGGCCCCTCCTAAAGCCTGTTTGGCATTTTGATAGAATCTTCCTTTCCCTTTTCCAATGCTCCAATTCCCCCAGCAGAATCTTCATGAAAACCTTACTATCTATGTCCAGAAGTGTGATAGGATGGTAGTTATTTGCCACTGTCCTATAACCCCCCTGGACCAAAGGTGTAACATCTGCAAACTTCCATGACAAGGGCAGTTCTCGGTTTGCCAAGATCTCCCCGAATAATCAGTTTAGGAGTTTTGCCCAGAGGGCGGGATTGTTTTTTAACACCTGGTAGATCAGGCCATTCGGGTCTGCTGCTTTGGAGGCCGAGCCTTTACTGATTAGATTGATTATGTATTGCTAGTCAAAGGATAGACTCCAGGTTGCTTGCATGTTATCGTGTATTCCGGTTTTCTTCGGTTTCCCAAATACTAACTTTATATGCTCAATCCAATCTTTTTCGGCAACCAAATTACACTGCTTTTTTATTGATTTCCCATCCAGTTGATGCATTATGGACCAGAAGTCTCTTGTGTCTCTTTTCCCAATTCATTCCAACACATGTTCCCCATCCTGCTGTGACCTCCATATCTTCCTTGCTACTGAACAGGCTTTATATTGCTGCAGTAGAGCCCTTGATTCATTTTTCCTGCTCTAGCTATTTCCCTTTTTAATAGTTCTTAGCCTTTTATTCAGTTCTTTTTTCCTAAGCATGGTTTCTTCTTTGAACAAATGTCCATGAATTTGTTTTGGACCATCACCACTGCTTGAAGGGAGATAGATAGACCAAACACATTATAGAAAACCCTCTGGGTTACAGTTCCTAAATGGGGTATTATCTGAGATCCTCATTAGAATGTCATTCAACTTATTTCCCTCATATTTATATTTGAGAAGACGTACTCTTCCTTTCTTACACTCAATTTTTTGATTAACCCTATCTTGGAGATACATCATTAAATCTGGGAACACTAATTCCATCCGCTGATGGATGATCACTACCTCCCCCATCCACAACATATAGCGTGGCCTTTTGTTCAAAGAGATCTGCTGAGAGAAATAGATAGTCCAATGTGGATATGGCTATTCCCTGGGATCTAGTCGGTTTGGCCGGGATATCCCTCAGTAGTTTCCCGTTTGCCATTTTTAGCACCCAGTCATTTACCATTCTCAGAGATCCTACATGATGTTTGATTTGTTTGATCTTTTAAACGAAAGTTGGGTGCATTGTGTGTTTAGATCATCCCCCAATATTATTGAGGCCCCTTCAAACATACCTCTGATTTTACCTAAGATATTTGCTAGTACTTCAAGGAAAATGTGCAACTCTAAACACATGGGGTTCCAATAGATATTAAGAAATATCACCTCCAAGGCCCAGCTTCTTTTTCTCAAATTGACTTTGCAAACCTGAATTCCCTTGATAATTTCTTTTAGTAGGGTAACATCCTTGAATTTTGAATTTTTAAGAGCCATAAGCAGGCCTCCACTTGGCCTGCCTCTGGCTTTTTGCTGGGCAGCCTGTGTGGTTATTGAATAACCTTCCACTGCAATTGAGTTGACCAACCACGTTTCTTGGAGCATCAAGACGTCCCCCTTCTCAAACAAATATTCTTTCATGTTCTTGGAGGTGATGTTATTGGGACCCCTTGTATTCCAGCAAAAGACATTTAAACCCAGATTGTTAAAGAGGTTTTTGGCCTATTCCCAGCTTCTTAAACACTTCTGATAATATGCTGGGCAACATGGACAGCAGGTTCTCTAGTATGGTTCCCCCTGACAATTTTTCTTCTTTCAGTGCAGTGCTAGTCTCATCCTATCCCGCTTGCGATGTCCACTATGGACCCACCCTGGTGGGTTCTTTCTTTCCTCCTGGCTCAGAGGTAGATACTAAGCGATTCTGTTTCCTTAGTTCTATAGACACCCCCTCGATTGCTCCATAGGCTTCCCTTTATGCTAGGTCCACTTCTGCTATAAATGGATGATCATGATTTAGGAAACAGACAGACTCAATGTCTTGTGTATTGAGCAGGCAAAGGCTGGGCAACTTTTTTTTAGCATGGATAGTATCACCCCACTATTTAGGGATTTCATATTGTGTTTATTTGAGATGAGAGTGAGCCGGATTGTTGGGATTGCAAAAGCTGAATTCGCTTTCAGCTCTTTTTTCCCTTGCTTATCTTCATTTATTCGATGTTCTTCATTTCCTGAATTTTGACCGGGTGACGTTTCCAATCTTATTGATTTTCCTACTCCGTTGTAGTCCATGCCTATGATACTGCATTTCCCTTCACCCAGTCTGATTTCTTCTTTTGGCGCCGGGATGTTGGGCTTTTTTGCCCCTTCAGCAAGAAAATCGGGGCTATCTTCTGATTATTATTTAGCACTCCATTTTCCGTAATGTTGAATAATTGTTGCCCCACTGTCAGTCTCTGTTTCATCTTCGTGAATATTGGAGCTATCCGTAGCACTCCCTCTGATGTTGTTTGCTTTTTGGGCAAGGCCTCCTCTTCCTTTCCCCTTGCTGCTAATGTTTGTTGTATCGCTGATAAGTCTAGGCCCTGTTTTGTTGTTTCCACTTGTAATTCCTGTAGCCTATACATTATTACACAGTTTATTACATTACTGCAGCCCACAACTGATCCTTCCAAATTGGCCATTTCCTTCATACGTTCTAGTAGTGTACCTGTTTGTGACTGCACTTACCCCCTCAGCAACTCAAATAGTTTAATGCTGATACAGTGTTTTCATTTATTTGGTTTCCCACTACATTGTTTTGTGCTATCTGTGGTACGTGCAAGTCTGTGTCTAGCACATCCTCCGTGGCATCAATGCCCTTGTTTGTTATTTCACAGCTGTTTGATTCCTTAACTACATCTTACAAATCTAATCTTTCTGGTGCCACTTGGTTATTCCCCTCATAGGAAGAGGACAGAGTTTCAATATTGTCTTTTCTTGTACGTTTCCTGGGCTGATGATTCTTGTGATTATTCAAAGCCACTTCTTCTTCATTTGCAATTTTGCTTCTTTTTTTCCAAAATGATCTTATATTTTCAGTTGGATTTTCCTCGTTTTTACCATAAATTCCAAGCCTTTTTTCCAATTTTGTTTGATGGTATTTTGGGCTCCTTCTGACCCCCCCCCCTCTCTGGTGTAGGGGTTGCATATTCTGCATGGATTAAACCTTGGATGTTTTGTGCCCTTATTATGGGGCAGATTTTCGGCCACCCCCTGTTATAAGGAACCCATTTGGTGACTGTGCAATTTTTTCTCCCATTGCAGGCTCTTCCCGCTCTGGAGCCCTCTGATCTTCCTCCAAGGGGTAGCTATGTAGTTTCATTGTTTCTATGTGTGCAGATTTTATTTGCTCCTGGTACTACTTTCTGTTATGCCCCCAACTTTTACTGAGGTTCTCAATTTTATTTTGTGGCAGGAACTAAATTCCTATGATTTGTTTTATTCTTACCCCGGCTTACAGTCCTCCACGCTATTCTGAGGGACTTGTGATGCCGCTTTGGCAAGGTCTCTTCTGACCTCCTTTGACAGTCGCTATAAGCACTAATCAAGTTTCCATGCAATGTAATTTATTATTTTTCCTTTTTGATTTCCCCAAAAATGTCCTTTATGGGAATAGTATACTAATCATATGGTTCGGGTGATTATTTGCGTTCCGGTTGGGATCAAAGGATTTATTTCCTGCAGTCTCCCGACCGGACGCGCTACTTAAGTGCTGTTAAAAAAAAAGAGGAAATAGCTGTTTTGCCCACTTTAGTGTGCTTGTTTTGGGCAAAATACAGCGTATCCTGCATGACCTGTGTCTCCTCTTTACCGTATCTAAGACATACTGTTAACACTAGTTTACACAGTGATTTCCGCCCTAACCAAACCAAGACCAAGTCACTTGACAACTCTGCGACTTGGCAACTCCCGCCGAGCTTAAGGCTTGAAGTTCGAGAGCTCAGAGCTTGAAACACCAAAGCTCCAAAGTTCCACTAATCGAGCGGCTCCCAGCGGTTGGCACTATTCCATAATACTTAGCCGTGCAGGCTTTGTCCTTACCCTTGACCTCTCCTGATCTTGACAGACAGGCTGCAACTAGGCTCCGAGACTCACTGGACAACCGACTGTCACTGGCTTCAGGCTATGCTCAGGTGCCGAAAACACACAGCACAGTGACTCTCTGGGAGGGGAATGAAAGGGTTTTAAGGAAAGAACCTTCAGGACGTGCGGTTGTGCACAGAATCAAGAGTCAAGCCGCACCTCTCGTCTCTCGTCTCTCTCAATACTCCAAATGAGACTGCTTCTGACTCTCAAAGGATAAACATACTCGTACTTAGCTCTTAAACGGTTAAGTGAGTGGGTTCTAAAACAACAAATCTTCTAAACTGTCCCCACTCCCTAGACCTGGCCTGCAAACAGAAGGGTGTTGCCTGTCATTGATGCTTGGGCTTTTGGGGCTCTGTGGAGATGTGCAAAAGAGAGACCTCATGTATCTAACACTGAATGTGTGATTTATGTCTTGTTTTAAAATCAAGGAGAGAAAAAGACCTAGGCTATTAGCCTTCGGTGTGGGCCACACAGCCGTATTGCCCACTTGGGGGTAATTTGCTTATTAGAAGTTCATTCAATTGCTTCTTATTGTTTAATAATCACTTGAGACGTTGTTAGTGAGTCTCTTGATCAACATTTCTTATGTGTTTGTTTGTGCTATGTTGTGGGTACCCTGTATTAATACTTACGTGTATTGGTTACTAATGCTGCACAGTCGAAATATGATTTGTTAAGTCCCTGATGAAGGATACATTATCCGAAATGCATTGGCCACAAACTTTGTTCGCCTTGTAACACATTTGCCTTGTAATAAGTTGAATACAACTCACATTACAGTGAGATATAAACACAATTTGTTGTATAACTAACAATGTCTCAAGTGGTTATTAAACAATAAGAAGCAATTGAATGAACTTCAAATAAGCAAATTACCCACAAGTGGGCAATACGGGTGTGCGGCCCACACCGAAGGCTAATAGCCTAGGTCTTTTTCTCTCCTGTAATTGTTTGGGCCCAGCACGGTGGCACTCCATGGTGGGCTGCACCCCACATAAAACTTTGATATTGATATATATATAATTTTGTTAAAATATCAACAAACACATGAAAAATAAGCAGTGCCCACTCAACCTCTCATCTGTTCTTGTTTTAAAATCAAACCTGTGTTTATTTCTAAGCTAACTTTTGGTGCAGTAATATTTACCACATGAAGTTTTTTTTTTTACAAATCTGTCATTTCAACAGCTAGCATGTTGAGTGCACATGAAACTCCATGTAGCAAGCCTTGAAGGCAAACCAGTTTCCATAAAATGAAAAGTGTGCATATGTTTTCACACTACAAAAGTACATCCAGAAACATTGAAGATTATGTTCTAGTATTGTGCCATATTATTATTATTGAAATTCAACATACAACGGGATTCATGGGAAAAGAGTTTTGATAATTTATTTAGCCTGTGTTCCATGTTTGTGAGACAAAAGTAAATGTAAAAAAAGTGAGTTTTGTAATTGAAGAAGTGTTTTCTGCCACAAAGGAGGTGACATGTATAATAAACAAAATAGGTATTCATTGAGCTTATAATTAAAATTAATGTATATTCTTTCTATACCTCGGCCTGGTTATTGGCTCACTGTGGGTATGGGGGGAGATTTGTGTGGCTCTATATGCGTCTTCAATAGGGCCAGCTCTAATAGAAAACTTAAGTGACGTATTGTAGGGCTCCTTGATTTGGGGAGACTGCCCAGGTTAAGGGTGGCCTCTCAATATAACGCTACAGTGAGCAAATAAGAAATGCTAGAAGGCATTCCGGAATGTTGGGCCTAGCAGCAGCAGCTTAAGCTTGCAGCTCCTGGTCTCCTCCCTTAAGATATTACATATTATAATTATGAACTCAAAGAAGAACATCCAAGAACCTGTCAACCCGATTCCCAAGAAGCAGAAGCAGCTTATGGATGTGGAGGATGAGGAGGAGGAAAATCCTAGCCCTCAGGCTATCTATAAGCTGCTCAGACAGGTCACCAAGGATATGAAGGAAGTCAAACTGACCATGGCAGATTTCAACTCTAAAGTCTCACACCTGGATGTCAGGGTTTCAGATTTGGAAAATACATCTGAAAATATTGGTACAGAAATGGCTGGTAGCTTCAGAGCTTTTAACATCCTGAAAAGTGACCTATCTAGAGAAAAGGAGAAACGCTTGGAGATGGACTTGAGACTTTGTGACGAAAAAATTAGGATAATTGGAATAGAAGAGTGTACTGATCCTGCTGGAGAGAAACTGGCACCACTTTTTTTGCAAATCTTTGAGTACTGCTATGGTGTGAATTACATTGTTGAGGCTGATTTGAACAATATTTATCGAGTTGGCAGGTTTGTCAGTGCCAGACCGAGGAATATTCTTGTTACCTTTCTCTTTTCAAGAAAGAAGGAGTTAGTTTTGAATGTTGCAAGAGCCAAAGGTCCAATCACTTTCAAGGGGAAACCCTTTTCTACATACCCAGACTTCCCAAAAGAACATCTAGAAACAAGGAAATCTTTTAAAAATGTCAAGGATCTGGCTAAGGTACTGAATATAAAGGTTTTTCTGAACAAGTATAATTCGATGACGCTCTCTTTACCATCCAGTGAAATATCCTCCAGTGATCCTAATGAGGCTATTTCAAAGTTGGAGAAAATTTGTGATGGCTCTATGTCTGTGCCTGAAAATACCTTGGATATGGAATAATGGATTCTGTTTTTACAGATTTACTAACTGTGCGCTTTCTACTAATATCGTTATTCATTTAACATTGTTAATTAGTTTCAGAAATGGCGCCGCCTTATCATTTCTGTTAAATGTTTCTTTCGGAATTGTTACGTATGCTGCTTTGCAGGTCATTATTTTTTGAAGATCGCTTGTGACAAAAAGAAAGAACCTTCATTCACGCATCTCTGTCAGCTGACACGTCGCATAACTATTATGTTGCTTCGATGCTGTGTGTGGATCTGTTCTTGTTTCTTTCATCGCGTATGCCGTGAGCCGGAACAGGAAGTTGGGGGGAATTTCGTTCTCGGCTCGCTCGTCCCTCGTCTCCTGTGTGGGAGGATTGATGATTTGTTTACTTGGCAGCTCGCAGGAGAGTGTTGGGCGGAACACAACCTTTGGAATGTTCTGTCATCCACACGGACGAATAGTTGCGTTGGTAAAATCTTCGATTCACCTCTTTGGAGCAGTGGAGGAGCTGGGTCCCTGGAGCACTCTGAGAACAGATTGGTTCTAATGTTTGTGACTTGAGTGTTCAGTTTTGTTGTGTCTGCCTGCGAACACTGTTTATGACATATTTTTCCTTTTACTTTCCAATCCTGAAGACACTATTTGTTTGTTTGTTTGTTTGTTTGTTTGTTTATTTATAGGGCGCCAGAAAACCCTTGGGTAGCTGGGCGCACAGAATAACAAGAATGCTTAAAACTTGGTTACAGGTTGCATATTACAGGTTGTTGGTACATAAATTGTATACAGTAATTACATTATGTACATTCTATACATGTAAGGGTGGAAAGGTAACAAATTGTATACAGTAAATACATTATGTACATTTTACATGTAAGAGTGGAGGGGTACGTGTGTCATCAGATCACAATGCTCAGGGTCAACGGTATTGTATTATTGGTATTATATGACTGGTCCTGGAAACTGGCTAATGCACATGATACTCTGAATTAGTATGCATAACTTTTTTGTTGGACTGTGTGCATCCAATGGGGGCTGATCATTACTTGATGAGGGACTATTGGTTTGTGAGAACCTTACAGTTTTGTTGGTTTCATTGCACAGATTTCGGCTGGACATTAGGTCATTCTTTTCAAATATACATTTATTGTTGACTATCTGTTCTGGCCCTGTGCCTTCACAGTTCTTTGGAGAGGAATATGGACCTTATCTAACCTTTTATGTCGACATATCTTTTAAGAATGTTTGGAATAGTTATTTACCGGCTCTGTTAGTGATTGCTAGGCTACCATTTATTTTAATTTAATGTGGTTGGGTTTATGTGATGTACATTCTGGGCAAGGTTCTATATACTCCTTCACGACTATGTTATCTGCGAAACTGTTAATAATGAATGACATGTGAGAATGAATATGGATGTTGTGAAAATATGGAGGTCAATTCAGGGTTCAAGGGGCATATGGGTGAAGGTTCTAACTCTGTGAGATAATCTCAAGGACATACATAACTTTTTCCCATTCGAATGCTGTTGATTATTGAAAAAGGCGAAGTTAAATAACTAACAAGGCATGCTATTGCTCTTACTGTATTATACTCATCTATATTTTATTTAGTATACTTATCCTTCTTGAGCCTGGAATTCGGAGACCTGTGATGGTGAAACATTATTTGTTATTATTATAACTTTATGCCTCATTGTGGTTATGAGACATTATCTTAAGTAATGGTTATGGTGCGCGCTTATTTAGATGTTGTGGTTTGACCTAGGAGAAAATAGTATGGAATAGGAGATGGAGGATTGTGAGCATGTTATCATATATGTAGTTCCATTAATACTGTGATGTAGGACAGTTAGAAAGGTATAGTTGTATTTGGCTGCAGTTGTATGTTTGCAGATTTTTCATTTAATTAAATTGGGAATTAGAGTTCTATTTTTCAATTGGGAGGGGATTGGGAGTGGCTGGAGATTTATGTTTGTAGTGTTGGCTTCCAGTGTTCTGAGTGTGAGGAGGGGGTGGTGTTTTATATTTTCTATTTTTGTTAAATCTTTTTTGACTGTTGATGTTCAAGATATTAGTATACTTCAATATTTTTTAGAGAAAATGACATGTCCTGGAAAGCAACATTTGAGAATACTGACTTGGAATGTGAATTGGCTGAATAATGCTAGCAAGAGACAGCAAATGTTGAATTACATGGGGGATAAGCATTGTGATATCTAGTTTTTGCAGGAGACACACCTGTTGAAGGAAGAGGTCAAACACTTACAGAAACAATGGGTGGGTGGTGTGTTTGGTTCATTTTATTCTTCCAGATCTAGGGGTGTGGCAATTTTAATTTGTAAAGGTGCCCCTATCAAGATCCTCTGTCAGGATTCTGACAAAGATGGGAGAATTATTGTTTTGTTGATTGAATAGCAAGGTGTGAAGGTGATTCTATGTAACATGTATGTGCCTTCTACTGATGATAGTACATTTTTTAGAAAAGTCTCACAAATGATACAGACCCAGGATTTTCCGAATCTGGTGTTGGGTGGGGACTTTAATTTGGTGATGGATTCAAAGCCAGATTGAAGTAATGGCAGGGCCGAAATTATAAGAGACACCTATTTTAGATCCTTTCAATCTATGACAGAGGAGAATGATTTGAAAAATTGTTGGCGTTTAATGCACCCGGGTTTGAGAGAATACAGTTTTTATTCGAATTCTCACAATACTTTCTCTTGCATTGATATGCTCTTAACTAGCGGTAAAATGACTGAAAATTTCAAGTCGGTAAGATTGGTAATATTGATGTTTCAGATCATGCCCCGGTCTCTATAGCAGTGAAACTAGATTTTGAAAGTCTTTTACATGGAGAATGAATACTTTTATTTTACAAGATGAGGACTTAGTTGATCAAATCAGAACTGAAGCAGATCATTTTGTGAGAGAGAATTGGTCTGATGAATTGGATGTCAAAGTGATATGGCAAGCATTTAAATGCACAGTCAGGGGCCTCGTATTAGGCCTTTCCAGTGGGAAAAGGAAATGGATCTAAGAATAGATCTGGAAAAGTGCATTAAGGAGGTGACTGATGTCTTGGTGGCTGATCCGAATTGCCCTGTTAAAAAAATGGAATTATATAACTTAAAGAGAGAGATGAATAGAGTTATTAGCGAAAGTACAGAGAAACAGTTGTTCCACCTCAAATGCTCCTACTTTGAACGAAGCAAAAAATGTGAACGTTGGTTGTCCTATAGGCTTCGGCAACAATGTTCTGAAAGGGCTATTACATCTATTTGTGGCCATGATGGTCGTACGACATTTAACCCCATTGAAATAAACAATATTTAAAAATGTATTATATGCAGCTATATCAAAATGAACGAGATATCACGGGTAATGGTGAATCATTTCTTGACTCCTTAGAAATTCCAAAAGTTTCAGAAAATGGCAAAATGGCTCTTGAGAAGCCAATTACAATAGAGGAGATCAAATCAGCAATTCACAAATTAAATATTGGTAAAGCACCAGAACCAATGGGATTCCGGAAGAACTGTATAAGATTTTATCTGACTCTGTGATAGAATTATTGAAGGATATGTTCATTACCTCACAAACTGTTGGGCTTCTGCCACCCTCGACTGTACATGAAACAATTTCTGTTTTTTTGAAGAAGGGTAAAGACTGTGACCTACCCAAAAGTTATCGTCCCATAAGCTTAATCAACACTGACAATAACATTCTAGCTAAGGTCTTAGCTTTAAGAATTGATCACCTGATGGGAACTATGGTACATGACAATAAATCAGGCTTTCTCAGGAATCATAGTACCTCTAGCAATATACTGAAATTCCCAGGAATCGTAGTACATTTAGCAATATACGGAAATTGTTATTAACAATGTCCACAGCTCAGTCCTCGAATGAGGACATTGCCGCCTTTTCGCTTGATGCGCAAAAGGCATTTGACAGGATAAATTGGAACTACCTTTTCTCAGTCTTAAGGAAATTGAACTTTGGGGAGAGCTTTATCTCATGGATAAACCTCTTATATGGTCTTCCTTTGGCAGATGTCAAGACTAATCTAAATTGTTTTATTTACAGAGAGTTACTAGGCTGGGTTGTTCCCTTTCACCTTTGCTTTTCATCTTGATGATTGAACCTCTGGCAATTGCTTTAAGGTGCAATCAAAACTTATGCAGAGTTAGTTTTCAAGGGGTCTCGCAAAAAATGTGGTCTTATGCGGATGATCTTCTGCTAATTTTTAAGAATTTGGACAGCTCCATACCAATATTGATGGAAACACTGAACACATTTTACAAAGTTGCGGGCTACAAAATCAACTGGTCTAAGTCTGAAGTTTTGCCATTGACATTTTGGTGTGATAAATCACTAATTTCTTCGTGGGGTTTCCAGTGGTGTGAGAAGAGGATGAAATATCTGGGTGTGTGGCTTACCCCGTGGATTGAGAACATGGTGCATGAGAACATGAGTGAAGTGTGTAAAGATTTTAAACTGTGTCTGGAGAGATGGGCGCAATTAAAGTTATCGTTATGGGGTGAAGCAAATGCATTGGAAATGTCTGCTGCACCGAAAATCAATTACACTCTTAGCATGCTTCCGCTGGATATCAGAAATTCCTATTGGAAATAATTGGAATATTTGGTTCAGTCGTTCATTTGGGACAATAAACCTCCAAGATTACAACTGTGGAAACTTCAGCTCCCAACGGAAAAGGGCAGTCTTGGCATCCCAAATTTCCGTGCCTATCATTTACCATTTTCGTGTCAGTTTATTATCCCATTTCTTAAAGATCTGCCAGATGAGTGGGTTATTGCTGAGTCAGGCCTGGCTGGTCCTCTTTTGCCAAAGGCTATCTTGACCACAACAAATACTGCAAACAACAAAAATCCCATTACTGAATTTCTAAGGATTTGTTGGAAAAATGTGTATGTATATTTAGGTTCAGATGCCTTGAGATCTCCCAGAGCGTCTTTATGGATGAATGCAGCCATTAAGGAAAAAGGAAGGACATTGTTTTGGGTGAATTGGTTTATTGGTGCAGTGTGTTGGATTGAGGATTTGTGGCAAAATGGAAACTGGATTTCTGGGATGGAAGTTCGCAGAAGATGGGACATTGTTGTTTATACTGAACTTGAATACAGACATCTGAAGAAATGTATTGGGGAGGTTAAGTCTGAGGGTGATGTTGATCTGAACCTACTAATAGATGCACAAGTGCCTAGAGTGGAGGGGATTGCAAGCAGAGTGTACAGACAAATTGTATCTAAATACAAGGAAAATGTAAAGCTTTGAGAAGAATGGAACTCAAGGTTAAGTATTGATATCTCAGAGGAGCATTGGATGGATATGTGTGGGAATGTTAAACTCTGTTCGTTGAATTAATGTGAAAGAGCTAGACAGATTAAAATTTTGAATAGTCTTTATTGGAGGGCAGAGAGATTGGTGAAACGAGGGATGTCTGATACGAATGATTTCTGGAAATGCTTGAGTCATGTGGTCTCACTGGAACATATGCTCTAGTATTGCTCGTGTGTTCATGGGTTTTGGACTGATGTTTGCGAAATGGGTCTACATGTTCTAGAATGTTTAATTGATTTGGATTTTAAAACAATGATCTTAGGCAGTAATGATTTGCTGGATAACCTCTCAATTTCCCAGAAAAAATTCTTGTTCAGAGGTGCGTTATTTGGAAAAAAGATGATTCTCCGTAATTGGAAATCACAAGTATTACCGCTTTCTTCCGACTGGATTTCTGAGATGCATTCTCTTGCAAATATGGAGGAGGTAATATACAGAAGAGAGAAGAGACTGGACAAGTTTGAAAACATTTGGAGAACATTTTTGGATGTATATTCATTTTCATTCTTTTACTTGTTGATTTTCTGTTTTTGTTTTAATGGGGGGTTTGATTTGGGCATGTGTAATTCTTATGGTTTTTCTATTCTGGATCTTCATTAATCTTGACTGTATGCTTCTTTGATTTGCCTTTCACTGTTTTACTTTTGTATAAATAAACAAATAAAAAATTAAAATAAGAAATGCTAGAAGGAATAATGAACATGGCACGCACAGTCAGTCGATAGAGTACTCTCATTTAAAAGGAATGTCTTGTATAGCACTGCACCCACAGGCCAGGAGAAGGGGGCAGAAAATGTGGTATTTGTAGACTCCAAAGCCGTACAGACAACTGTAATCGCTACCCAGTGGAAGCTCTTTCGTAATGCTGGTTTTCCCTATTCTCCATGCAAAGGCAGTGCCATTTTCCTTACCCAATGACTATTTGGGAATGCACCTTCGGTATTGCAGGTTCATATTTTAGGAGGCATTCTTGCACATCGCTCAATGGCATCAAAACACCTGCCACTCGGACGTACTTTGGTAGCAAAGCGCGGTACCAAATGTTGCTTTACACGATCCTGTACTTCATGCCTGCAGAATGTGTGGGCATTCGTAAGAGAGCTCATAGCAATGGAGAGTCCTTAGGTGAAAGGTAGAGCAGATACATGAAGAGAAAAATAAACCAATTGGTGCCTGTGTTTGTGTGCGTGTTTGCACACGTTTAAATATGCTGCTTGAGAGATGAAGGTTTGTGTCTTTGTCTCTTTGTGAATATATGAATGTATGTGATTGCATTAGTAGCGTGTGCAAGGTTTTAGGATGGCTGCAAGACAAAGTGTTATTGAGCATTGCTGATATAATTGCCATGGTCAGCATGAAAATGTCTTCTCACAGTGGCAATATTGCATTATTATGTGAAGCAATATGATTGTGTTCTTACAGTGGAATTACTGGGAATATTGGGCAGAGCAAACATTAGTTTGTTCTTATAGTGGCAATACTGGCATATATTGCCACAGTCAGGAGGAAAATGCCTCCTTACACTAGCATAGTATTGTATGGTATTGTACTGTAGCTGTCATATATATAGATATATAGCACCGTTTACCATTATTATAGTCTCAATGTGCTAGTGGTGGAAATGCCCTCAGAGACCAAAGTCCTGGGTGTTGGAGGTCATGGAGTAGGATTAGGATGCGTGTGCTCATTTGGCCAAATAATGCCTAGCAGGGCTGGCCAGGCTCTGATAGAAAGCAACCCATGTGGTCAGGCAAGTGGATTGGTGCTGAGAGGAGTCAGGAGATGGCGTGAGTGCTAGAGACTCGCTATGTGTCCAGGGTGCCCGAATTCGACAGAGGACTTCACTGTATACTGATTTCAGAGGTTTTGAGGCAAAGTATGGTGTAAGTAGACAAAACTAATATGTAACTAGGGAGACCGAATTTGTTGTAGTCGTTGCTGTATTCTGATGTGTGCGGGTATCCATACCTGCTGGCAGTGTCCACTGGAGTGGTGCGCTATACATACCTAGCAGTTTGTGTGGAGATTTGTTTATGTGTGCACGATCAGGTAGTGGTTCCTCTGACGATTGTTGCGGGTGAGGTAAAATGGTTAGCAACATCATCAGTCTGTGCTTCACAAATTGCAACTAGAGGAGCACGGGTTATACTTACAGTCTCTTCCAGGTGGAGAACATGGCGAATCTTCCCAGATACTGTGCGCATACTAAACCTTCCCAATTGTTACCTTTACCATGGTAGGCCAACCCTATAGTTCATCCAGGCACGTTACCCGCCTATCCCTCGAATCTTTCCAGTGCGATTCCGGAGTAGGTCTTGATTGCCTTCAATGATCAATGCACGATGACCCCTCACCTGTGCCTTTATCATGAGCATAAGTATCATGAAATGTGACTTTTAGGCATACTTATGTCATATAATGAGAGCAAAAGACATCATGAAAAGGTGTTGGCAAAGGATTAGGATGCGTGTTGACAAAGGCTCCTGTGAACTGTTGATGACAGGGGTAAAAAAATAATAATAATCTGTGTTGCCCTAAAGAACAACTTGTAAATTGTATGACCTTTTGCACAACTTTTTACAAAAGGCGTGCTGCAGAATGCATAATTGTAACCAATTATTCAAAAAATGTCTTGGTGGATACCACTTCCCCCTGTTTTCTTGGATGTCCCTTGGTGTGCTAAGCTAGTCACACTCAATCATGTGAAATATGTACACCCCTCCAGTGAACACATTCTCCTTAAGGCATTACGTCGACCAATGTCTGAAGCCCAATCTCTTTTCACATTGCACGAGCTTTCTCAACATGCAGTGTCGCAGTACCAAATGCATTTGGAAAAATCAACTTAGGGCATTTCCGTACACTATCAAGTCTGAACTACTTTCAATTCCTATTCTATTCTGCAATTCGGAATTGCAAATCAGTCTGTGATGATGGCTGCAGAATGCAGGCTCTCTTTAGAATTTACACACATGTCACATTCGCCAAAGACTAACTTTTGAAATGTTGGCTCGGGGGTGTATGTCTCTTCACAAGTGCCATTCACGATAACCTTTCCCTTGCGGTAAAACTGCATGAATAAAGGCGCCATATATTTGATGTGTGGAAATTCAAATGTGAAGCTTACAAAAAACGGAGCAGGGGATTAGGATGGGCACTGCAGTCCGGGGCAGCAGCAGACTCCAGTTAGTAGGGCTTCATAGAGCTGAATAGTTGTGCCATTCGAAATAAACATAATTTGACAGGCGGACATCATTAATCAGCATCACAAAAAGTAGATGCTCCAGTGTAGTACCTCGCTGCTGACAGGCGGAATCGTGTTCCTTTACTTGCAAATGTGGCCCTTTGCCTGCTTTCAAAAGATAACAAAATGCCACGAGGGGTTGCTAAACCCTGCTCACCGAATGTATCTAGTGAGCGTGCTATTCTTAGACAGAGCGAGAGAGAACAGTATCTGGTCAGAAGAGAACAGGAAAAAGAAGGGCCAATCACATTTTCGAGAGCTTTATATTGCAACCTCATTAAGAGGTTCGTGGTGCGGTTCGAAAATGGGAATAACAGCCACTTTTACAGCATTGACAAATTTACATTTTCAGTATTGAAACTTGATAAAAATTCAACCGGATTTGTGGGGACATTTCTTTCACACAGAATCTTTACCACATTTGATAAAATCTCACAGGGGGGCGGGGATAAGGCATTTCCCGGGTAGAGCCCTATGGAGCTCCAAAATGGAGAGTAACGGAAGGGTCGGCATGACTCACAATCATGCTGACCCTTCAGGTTGCAGTCAGGGACGTCATTTCACCAAAATGCCAGGGGTAGCCGAAGTGACATCACACGATCCTTGACCCCTGATGACATCACAGGAAGTGATGTCATTTGACCCCACCCGAAGTGATATCGCGGGAAGCGATGGAACATGACATTTCACCCGTTGACAAAACAGGAAGTGGCATCACATACCATTGTACACTACGAAAAATATGGTTACAATATCACTATAATGTGATGTACATTTCATACAAGAATGGATCACCATATGTATTGTTAAGATCAGTGTGTATAGGCCCATATTATGAAATTACTGTGAATGCAAGCAGACGTCCATGACCAAATGATAATGATGTGTTATTATATAGCACTTACGCTTAAGCGCTTTATATCGAAAAAAACATGCATCCAATATCACCAAACCTGTGTTGGTACTCATTTATCGACCTCAGAAGGACGAAAGGGTGATTTGAGGCATTTAAGAACAGACTAAATCAGTGACTCACCCCCTGAAGTGTGCCTGAAATAAACCTTTAATGAGTCTAGCAAATATTGTGTAGAATTCCAGAAAGACAATTATTTGGTATTCCTAATCTTTCTTATTTAGGGTCAGTGTTGAAAGTGTTAGACTTGTGGCACTCCTGTTCTTATTTTTCTTCTTTTTTTTGAAGGGGCCTGAAAAAGAAAGCCAGCCACCCCAGACAGAAGTAAAGAGCCACACGGTGCTGGCCCCAGCCCAGGAGCTTGTATTACACAAAAAAAATAGTTTTTAAATTTTTTAATTTGTTAGAGGTCACAAGGGAAACCACAGAGGTCACAAGGGAGACCTCAGAGGACACAATTGCAACCTCTGGTGACCCCTAAATGACGTGCCTGGTTGCAGTATGCTCACAGCTAAATGCCATATAGATAATTCCGTTTGGTAGTAAGGGAAAAACTCATTTGTGGGGGTTCTGCTGTCAGCTGATGAATAAATGTCTTACAAATGCACTTGTTACTATGTACAGGGAAGACACTATAGGTTCATATCCTCTGTGGGCATTGAACACAGGGACGCGGTTTCAGGCTAGTATACCAGTCACACCACCTATTCCTAGCCCAAGCACTTCCTTGGCCAGCGCTGAACCCAGTCATCCCCCAGTACCCAGTATAGGTGCCATCATGGCTGCGCCTGTAAGCACTGCTATTTCACCAGGACCTAGCGTGTGCCAGTGCTACACCAGAAGATAGAGGCACCAAACTGATCACTTCCTCCATGGTGGACACTTTCAAGGAAGTGTTGAATGAAGCCATCGCAACACCAGCCAAGCATGGCCCCTATGTCTGTCTGATATCTTTTCTGGTGAGAGACCGACCGTGAGAGGTGAAGAAGAATATCAACTTTGCATGGATCAGCTAAGACAGATGATGCATGACTGGATAGCTCCAGACTGGGGGGGGGAGAGGCATTGCATTTGCTCTAGCAGCGTCTTTGTTCTAGATGGAATTACCAATAAAATGTCTCAGACCAAGTAACCGGAGAGACTCAAAGGAGATGGTAAAACACTGCTTTGATCTCAATGAAGGAAAGCAGGGTGCATCATCATTCATCAAGTTAATTCATGCAGGATCAAAATGTCTTTTTGATTATACATAGTTTATATAATCCTAGATGCGTCATCTATGACATCATCCTACGTGGCATATTACAAACAGCTATCGAGCGGTGGGATTGGATTAGGGGAACATGTCTACATATAGAATGGGTGAATATTAATCTCCCATTGGCAGTCCCTTGTCTGTAGGACACGCCCTGAGCTACTTCTAAATACGTATAACACTCATTACAGCAGAGAATATGACAGCAGAATAATACTTGCAACATTGTATGTAAAAGTGCATGGCAGGTTTTTCTGATTGGTTGGCAACCCAAATCGAACCTTGGACATTCGGTTCGCTAGCAGCACGTACATAGAAACCAAACCCAGTTGCTTGGAGATATGTTAGCTCTCCCCTTGTTTTCCCAATTAGCCAATTAGTCTACCCGCTCTAATCGGTAGGCTTCATGTCAGTGTCCTCTGTTTGAAGACTGACTTTATCAGTATGCACTGTCTCGGAACATTCAAGGGAGTGTAGGCACACAATTATCTTAGCTTCAAGCCTAATGAATAGCCCTTGTTTGCAAGCTCTTCATCACATGTTACAATACCACAAATGTGTCCATTTTGACAGTGCATTCAACACTATTTGATTCAATTATACTGGGTGCAGTTGCTCCTCTTGGCCGTTAGAGACTTGCTCACTCTATTCCATATAAGCTTTGCAAACTTTTAATTGTCCAATACATGGCATCTGTAAATGTTCTTTTTCCTCCTAATCTTGAGAAATATGTCCTTCGCACGTGGTGTGCTCGTTGGACTTCCTTCCTACTTTTCCTTCATCTCTCGAAATAGCATCCTTGGTCCTAGGCCAATGTACTCCTCTGTTTTGCAAGGGAAAAACAACTTCTTCATCACCTTTTCACTTTAAGATCCTGGGTTCATATTTTGAGGTAGCTGGGTTGATTGACATAAGCCTTTATCTATCTTCTTCTAATGGTCATCCTAAACATTAAATATATGCCTCTCATAAGCAAGCTTCTATATGATCTTTCTATCTTGCGTATTTACAGTTATTGACCAGTGAGCCATTTTATTATTCTCAGAGAACGGACCCAGAAACTACATTGATTTGAATAACTGGTCTGGGAGCTGCATACTCTAGAAGGAGACCTGAGGACAAAGTATACAGTCTACCAAGTCAACTGGTTTGTCCATACACAGCCCCGAAGTATAACCATCCATAAAGACGACAATGAATTGAATCTGAATCGAACAAATTTCTTGCGTCTATTCAATCATATCCCTCCTCTGCGGTTGATAAATTCAGATGACATTAAAATCGTTGAATACGTGAATGAACGTTGCTCTGATGCTGTGCTGTTACACATAGACGCAGCAGGTGTACGCAATACACTCCTCAAAGCAGCTGAAGATCTACTGCTGTTTGGCTTTGATATTTCTGTCGAACCAGAACAGCAAGCCTGGACCAGTGATTCCAATCAGTAGGTATTAAGTTTGGCTGACATAAATCCAGCAGAGGTGAGATCTCTACGTCATAGCATGTTCTCTGAGGGGAAACCATCTGATTCAAACACCCGAAAAGAAAAAAAAGCTAGTCTCCAGAGAAATCGGAACCAGGCTAGCCATGACTATGCTACCAGGATGTCACCTCTTCCATCATATCGAGCAACACACGAGGGTACCATCATTTGCTTCAGGATTTCGAGGTCCCCTTAGATTATGTCTTTGCTATTTGCTTGCAAGAGACCTGGTTGATCGATGCACCAATGAGAGATGGATTTGTCACAATGATCAACCCGGCTATTAAAAACAAACAAGGGCGCCCGAGTGCAGGACTATTGACCATGATACGAGTGTCGCAAAATTGGTCTAGCCCAAGTTGTGTCAATCCAAACCCATATATTCAAGCCTCTATAATGCACTCACAGACTGAAAATCCAAACGTCTCTTATTCCTTGCTACTGATAAATTGTTATTGGAACCCAGCGAAAATACAAGAAGCGGACTACATCTCTGCGATCAATGGCCTAATGGATGACGCGCTGATGAAATATCATAACCTGACAATCATCTGCTGTGGAGACTTAAATGGATCTTGGTTCAAGCGTGATCCTCAGTCTAACATATACAGCCAGCTCGTACATGAGGATCTAGGTGCGAAGGAACAACGTTGGTCCACTCTAATGGAGACGCATAACTGTGTGATGTTGAATGGTAGATTGAGAGGTGATATGCCGGCTCAACCGACATGGCATCGTAAATCTTTGCACAGTATTATTGATTACTTCTGGGTGTCCAAGAATCTTGAAGAAAAAATAAGCTCGCTGCAGTCCATAAGTTCAACAAAGAGCGATCATAGGATACTAAAACTAGATTACCTATTGCCAGGGCCCAAATCTGTACTCTGATATCCGGTGCAAGTGGAGGCATATCCAAGTGGCAATCGCCTAAGATTGAGCATCAAGAAAATATGCGCCTTAACGGAAAACCTGATGAACCTGCCAAGTGGGGTTAACTATACGCCGCTGTTAGCAATATATAAATCAACAAACAACGCGGTACCTAGTCAACCTACAATTCATAATCATTGGTTTAGCAAAGTGATGGATGCCAAAAAAAAAGAGCTAAGAAGTGACATCCGCAGTTTAAAAAAACAAAAAAACATCTCTTGGACAATTATGCGTAATGAAGTCAAAACAAGAAGAGCAACCTATAGAAACTGGACTAGATCCCAAAAACTCATCGTCGAGCAAGACCGCGCTGAACTCATGATGAAGTTGTTGGTCACCAAGAACACACGACACACTTGGAAAATCTTGAATATGGGGCCGTCAATAAGTACAAACTTAACACAGAAAACGATCACTGGTGATAGTTGGTGTAAGCACTTCACAGCAGTCTTTAATAACCAGTCTATAGTGCTGATGTTAGCTCTTGAAGCTAAACTAGTGCCGTGGGATGTTCAAATGTCACAAACTGAAATTGTGGATGCTATTAAGTCACTCAAAAACTTGCGCGCTGCTGGGCCAGATATGATCAGCAATGTGATGCTAAAAAAAAAAACACAAATTTGGGCCCCTTTTATTGAGTGCCTTTTTCAAAACATCGCAAGTGCACAAAGAGTGCCTGAGTCCTGGTTTACTGCAATTGTGATCCCGGTTCATAAGAAGGGCAGTTGGGAGGCTCCCGAAAACTATAGGCCCATTGCTCTCTTAGACTGCATCGGTAAACTATTTGGTTCCAATTTGAGAGTGAAACTGGCATCCTGGGCTAAAAATGCAGGAATTCCTGATGTACGTCAAACAGGGTTTTCAAAGGGCACAGGAGTAGACGTAAATCTCTCTATATTAACAGCCCTGAAACTAGACGCCCTAAAACAAAACTCCAAACTACATCTAGCCTTCATTGATATGAAGCAAGCGTTTGATGGCATCAATCGCGAACTGCTCTGGAAAAAATTAATTAATTGGAATTGCCCTGAAGATATCCTTATCCCAATAATGGCTCTCCACACGAACACTTCATTTCGCGTTCGCCTTAATAACAATGGCGACTTATCAGACAGTATCCTCACGACAAGGGGAGTGAAGCAAGGTTGTCCGCTTGCCACCGACCTGTTCAAACTATTTCTTGCAGATCTCCCGAATCATCTTGAGCAGGCACACTGTTTCCCCCCAAGATTAAATCTGTCCTCTGTACGCTATATTGCATACGCAGACGATCTGGTATTGATTGATAAAACTCAGATCGGCTTACAACGGCTCTTAAATTGTCTTTTTGATTACCTAACCATTAATGAGCTGGTAATCAATCCAGACAAAATGAAAATACTATCAATAGGTACAAAAACTAGCAAAAAAGATTGTGCATTTAATTGGGCCGTTGGAGGACAGCGATTATCCACAACTAATTCAATCCGTTATCTGGGTGTCCAGTTTAACAATTCAATTTGTGAAGAGCAGTGGCTAAGTGTCCTAAAACTGAAAGCAGCACGATTGGCGATCCAAGCGGCAAAGCTCAATAATACCTTTGGAAAATTTTCGCTAACTCCGGTTCTAACGTTCTACCTTCATAAGGTAGTTCCTATTTTAACATTCGGCGCAGAAGCCGGTTGGAACATCAGTGAGCAAAAATGGAACCAATTAGAGGGGCTCTTCTGGAGACGAGTTTTGAATCTTCCGGACTGTGTGTCAATCATCTTGATACGCCATGAATTATCATTGAATTCCCTCTTCACCCATATGATATGGAAGTCCATCTTGCTATGGCGGAAAATAAAAGAGGTGAGTGGGGCACCAGCCTATAAAATATTTACTTCTATTGACGACTCACACACCAGCCGACTGTTAGACCAATGGCTCAATAAAGTTCAAGAGTGGATCGTGGCTGCAGAAATCAATAACTTCGATTTATTTTCTTGTCCCAAACTTGCCAAAAGAAAATTTGATGCATGGTCGTGGATCGTTAATGTTGAAAAACGTTCAGCAATTCCAACTTCTCAATGGCTAGGTAATGCTAAAAAAAAACTCAACTGCCAAGCCAAATATTTGTCACAATGTTATACTCGTTTCTATCGTGAGCAATTCCTACGCTTCCGGCTAAACACCTTGAAATCGAAGGAAATCCTATATCAAAGGAAACACCCCAATATAAATAATAATTTATGTCGCTTTTGTGCTGCTGCTGTAGAATCACTGAAACATTTAATCCTAAATTGTCCAGCAATATGCGACCAGCGCACTGCCTATTTAGGCGAATTTGACCCTTTGGATGAGAACATGGCGACATGGTGGGTCATGATTTCCTCTGGACAAAACAACAAACATGTATGTGCCATTGTAAATGATCTAACTATGCTTCTGAAGTTTCCTTTGGACTATAAAGACACTCCGAACTGAAATCTCGGTAGCACATAAAGATGCCGGTAGACTATTGTGTCTATTGCAAAGAAATGATGTGTCGATGTCTTGAAACAAAAGTTTTTTCTCTTTGTCAAAACTGTAGTTTTTCAATAAAAATAAAAAAAATAAAAAGTATAATCTGCAACAACAAGTGGAGGAATTGTGCCAAAGCATCCAGGCAATACAGCTGCAGAAGATGTTGGCCAAACCGCGGTCTGTAGAGACAGCCAGGCTACCAGTACACGGAATAGGCTCTACACCATCTTCGTAAGAGAGAGAACACCAGCTCTTCGCCCTGGCAGTTCTGCCACAGGTTTGAGCCGGAAGGCCACACCCTCCATATGTGCACAAACCCACCAATTTACATCAGAGTTGCAGAGAGGTTCGAGACCTTGAACACTCCAACACACACAATGATGGGAAACAACAGTGAGGACCAGGAAGTCAAGCACCTGAATCCTCTGAATTATTATGCACTGACTGAACAGAGACATGAAACAATGAGTGCACCAGCAGCTGGGCCCAAGGCTGCAGTGAAATCACTGGTGAGCAAGTCATCTGGGAATCAGCATTCACATAGACCAGCTAGTCCACCTGAGCGGAAGATCACCTGTAGTCTAACTTCCAGCATGCACGGCACCCGAACATCATGGGGAATTCCAGACTGGTCTCTGGGACCACCAGCCATCATGACAATTGCGCTCACTGTACAACAGGCACAAGCACTTCTGGATAGCAGCTCACAGCTGACTATCATGCATGAGACATTATACAGAAAACACCTGGTGCATATCCCATTGGAGCCCTTGGCTGGACTGAAACGTCTCGGCCTGGGAGACAAACATTGCAAATATCTGGATACATCCAGATCAGATTGCAGTTTTCATGTGATGTAGCTGGTGTCAACACTCCTATCAACACCCTGGTTCTAATATGCAGCAGCCGTAGTGAAGATCCTGCAGCACCAGTGGTGATTGCAATCAATTCCTCGATGTTGGATGCACTAGCGGCATGACATCGTGGGCGGGCCTGACCATTAGCCATGCTCATTATCTTTGCTCCCCATTTCCCAACAGCCGAACTTGCAGAGAGAGCTCCACATGATGGACCCATTAGAGATGTTCAAACCACCCAGTTCAGGCAGATCACAATCCTGGCACACTCCACAGTTATAGGTCCTTGCAGAGTGCGACTCAGTGGGGAGCGATACCCAAGACATCTGGTGATGGAGGCCCCAGAATGTGGGGAGCTCCCAGGGGGTTTACTGCTTCAGCACACCCTGGTGACAATGAATGTAACTGACTTGAAGACCATCAAGGTGCAAAACATGAATGTGACCAATAGGACCGTCTGCTTACCAGGATACACCATCATCGGACAGTTGCACCTAACCACTTCTTTATCCCCAGCAAGTGTTTCCACCAGCTCATCTGTGGTGGTGTTGTATCCAAAGGCCTTGGACTTTGGATAGTCCCTGAACTCAGAAAGGGACAATGACCACCTGTGGAACAGCTCGTCCTGTACACAGACTTTTTCTCCATTAGCCCCTAGAATAACACAATAGAAGACTTATGAAGGTGCTAGATCACCTGTGGGAGCAAGGGCTAAAGGTCAGTTTGGACAAGTGTCAGTTTTGAAGGATGAGCATCAAGTACATCAAACACATCATTTCCATGGATGGCATCAATGTGGATCTGTAAAAGGTGGACATCCTCCTCACCTGTCCAAGATCTCAAATGTTCAAAGAGTTACAGAGTTTCTTGGTTTTCTGTAATTTCTACCAGAAGTACATCACGCTATATGCCAACATCACCCGACCACTTGTGAAACTCACCAAAGTATACCCACCTACCCATAGAACTGGAGGGATACTGCCGACTGTTGAACGGGGCTACCAAGTTCACAATTTGGAATTTTCAGCATTGAAGTGGGCCATGACAAAGAAGTTCCAGGATTACCTCTATTGTGCCACTTTGATGGATAGTTGCTGGATGATAATGTGAACTCTTCTCTTGACCTGTCTGACCTCAAGGAAAGATGTAAATCTATTCTTCTCAATATCGGCTCGAATGTGGAGACCCTAGTTAAAAATCCCTTGCAAACTGAAAGGTCCCTGTTGGACTCTGATTGGATTTTGACTACTGATGCCTTCCACTCATATGCATCTATGAGTCACCTTGCCCATGAGCACAAACGTGGAGGATCCCTCTCTTCTATCTTGCTCCCATATCTCAACCGCTACTATCGTGGGCTACTACTTAGGCTACGATGGAATCTACTACCAACTAAGGAAATCCTGCTTAGGAGGAAACAATTAACAAATGAAGGAGTTGGATGTAGATTCTGCCACATTAAACCTGAGTCGATAAAACACCTAGCCCTCGAGTGTGAATCACTTAAGGCACTAAGGTCTACATTTCTTCTACCCCTGGGGCATTATCACTTAAGCTGTAGTGAGGATATGGTATGGACGCGTTGCCTTAGTATTTAGAATGTACATGAGGGTTTGGCATGATCAGGTTTTATTAAAAGCCTTGACATTCTGAAAACTTGAGAAAGAAACTCCTAGCTATTGGCTCTGTTTACCCGGGGTAAGTTTCTCTGAGAACCTGGTATCATCCACCAATTAATGTTTGGGGAAATGCCTAAAGTTATAATAATGGAAAGATGTTTATACTGCTTTTTATCTTGTAATCACATGAAGTTATGAGGTTTTTTAATCTCTTTATTCCTATCTAATTCTTAATTTGTATGGAATCTTTTTGGATATACTGTGATGTGGTTACTCTTTTTATATGCGCTGTTAATTTGTTTTTTGTCATTTGATTTTATTGTGATACTACTGTGATTTTTTTTTCTTTTCAATATAAATTTGTAAAGGTTTAATTTAAACCATTTGCAATAAAAGATAAATTAAAAAAAGATGGACAATGAACCCATCACTTATGTGTTGAAGTTGGCGAAGCTGGATCATACCGGACACTGATGGCTCAGCGCATCATCCACATAAAATTAGGTTTACAATACAAACATGGGCACACTAACATCGATGCTAATGCCTTCTCTCGGAAGCCTCATGCTCAGCTGGATGGTACACCTGGATCCACCTCATGGAAGGAGTTGTCTTCTGCAGGCATCAGAGCTATCTGCCAGGCTGCACATCAGCAGTAGCCAGACAAAGCCTAGAGCATCAATAGCTTTGGATCCACAGCTCAAGCAGTACCCATCATCTGCAGCAACATCACCAGTCTGCGGGTTTCTGAGCTACCACCTCTGACCTGAGATAAAATCTATACATCACAGTTTGCGGTTTATGGCATCTCTCCATTCCTGAAAGCCAAGACATGATATGATATGATATTTATAATGCGCCTACACAACTGTTTCAAGGTGCAACGCAGCAAGGGAGGGGGAACACAGGGAAGATAGAGACAATGTTCTTACTAGGCCAGGTGTCACTGAGATCGCGCAAGTGCAGGGGATGGGGGATTGGACCATGGGATTGGATATGTCCAAAGCTATCTATCCTGACCCAGAGCAAGCTGCAATGCTGACGAAGTTGAGAGCGGTGGAATCATTTACAAGGAAAGCAAAGCTGGAAACTGGCTACTACATTCCCTAGTGTTGTCACAGAGATTCCACCCGTGCTGTATTGCATGTACTCCATGACCAGCATGGACATATTGGCAGCAACAAAGCCTTTGAGTTGGCCCAGAGATGGCTTTTCTGGTGTAGACTAGTGGCAGATGTTGTGTAGTATTGCTAGCACTGTGACAGTTCACCTGGAGGACCACAGCTTGTGCTTCTTCACCTGGAGAGTTCCTGGCACATTGATCTTATCTGCATCAACTTTCTCAAGTTGGAGATGGACAGACAAGGTGTGCAGAACATCCTGGTGGTGACAGACAACTTCACTCAGTAAATGCATGCGATTCCCACTAAAGATAAGCTGTAGCTAGTTGACATCAAGGAGACCCATACAACTCCATACCACCCTCAGGGGGGTGCCCAAGTGGAGAGGTTCAATCGCACCCTGTTGGCGATGCTGGGCATCCTTAGGTTAGAGTAGGCTAACAGGTGGAGTCAGCAGGTGGCCCTCCTGACCGACCCTTTCTTACAACTGTACAACATACAATTCCACCAGGTTTAAATCTGCAGTCCTATGTATTGAGTTGTCTGCAGATGAAACAGACAGCAATAATTATGGCAGCTATGTGAAGCAGCTCAAGTGTAAATTAGAGCAAGTACATCAGCTTGCTCAGGCAACCACGGATATGACAGGGCAAGGAAACAAACGCTGCTACGACACCAAGATCATGTTTAATGCTCTTCAGCCTTGTGAACATGTGTTGATTCCCAGCCAGGGAAAGATCAGACGTAATAAGCTAGGCAGCAAGTGGAAGTCTCAGCCGTTCATCATTGTGCATCAGCTAGAAGAGCTCCCTGTCTATAAACTGAGAGAGGAGGGATGGCTAAGTAACATCAAGACCGTGCACCTCAACCACCTGCTGAATCCGACAGATCCTTTGAATGCTCAATCCCTGGATGCATCTCAAGCTATTGAGTCAGTGAGACCAGTAGAAGACCAACTGGAAGACAGTGAGGATAGTGACACCAAGGATGATAAGCTTGGTGTCTACATAGATCATTGGTTAGTTCAGACACTAGTGTGGGTCCCTACAAAGAAAAACCCAGATTCCACTCCTAGAGAACCTAAACCCCAACATGAGAATGTTCCTGCAGAATACAATCCAGATCCTGTTCCAATCACACCCAGTACCCTGGACAGGGTAGAGAAACACATGCCTGTTCCTCCACTGGAAGATAGGGACCCTGACGCGGTACATGGTGGACTGCCTAGTCAGGAGGAAATCCTAGATGAGATCCCAGCTGCTCTCCGTTGGTCCACTAGGAAGAGCAGACCAGTGATGAATTTATACATGATTCACCAGGGGTATAGTGTGTGGTTTCCATTGCCCTATTCTCTGAGTTTTTAATTCCTCTTTCATTAGAACAGGTACCTAGGAGTTCAGGGATACTGTGGGCAGTGTCTGTTATTCAGGGTACTTGGTGGCAACTGGTGGCCTGTTGCACAAAATATTGGCTTGATAAATTCATAGAGCAAGCCAAGGCTATCCTCAGGACAGGGGGGAACATGTAACCCAGTGGCAGGGGAAAAGAAAAAATAAACAAAAGAAAAAGGAGCTGCGACAGGACCCTTGAAAATAAAACAGAATAAATTGAACAACAGACTCTTGCGCGTACATGTCACAAATGAAGATCCTTTGAAAAATGTGTTCCCAACCCTCACGATGGAGGCTTGAGAGGTCCCCTGTCCTGTATTACCGATGTGGCCTGGGCCAGGTTAGTGACACTCAACTGACAGGCAGGGAGCACTTAACATCACTGCCACCATCCCGGCGCACCTCCTCTTACTGCTATGGGTCCTGGGCACTGCAAATACCGGCACTCTCCCAGCAGAGAGTGTCCAAAAAGAAGAGGATGATGTGGAGGAAATCCCTATCTCCAGTACTCAAAGTGAGTCCTGGGTGTGGCGATTTTTTACGACCATTGGAAATGTTCTAAGAGATCATGCAAGCAAGGTGAAATGCAGTGAGTGAAAAGTTGTATTCAGTCGCGAGAAACCTGGGTTGTATTCCTATGGGACAACTTCCATGAGGCACCACACCAAATCTAACCACCAAAATGCTCTGAGGAAGGCGATACCTTTCTGAGGTAAGAGTAGGTAGACATCCTCCACCCCATCATCTTCAACTGCTCTTGTTACCACAAAGGATACTCCTTTGGGGCAGTGAATCCCAGCGGTGGGTTCACAGACCATACCAAATGCTGTTCACCCTTACCTTTCGAGGGTCACAGTCCTATGTTTGTACTGTGAAGCACCGATCTGTAGGGGAGAGCAGTTTCGGAGTGCTTTCGAGTCCACGGTCACAGAGCATGACAAACACTGCCACCTACCTTGATTAAGGCCTTCCCAACATCTACCTGCGTCCACCTGCCGCTTTGTCTGTGTCATTGGTGCCCCTTTCTTCCCTTGCCTCC
Organism: Ambystoma mexicanum; assembly: GCF_040938575.1. NCBI lineage: Eukaryota > Metazoa > Chordata > Amphibia > Caudata > Ambystomatidae > Ambystoma > Ambystoma mexicanum. The sequence goes on along the minus strand of NC_090933.1, from coordinate 1,127,747,865 downwards.
TTTCCCCGCCTTACCTTAGCCCTACTGAAAAAAACACACAAAAGCCAAAAGAAAATACAAAACCTAGAAGTGAGAAAAAAAGTCACAGTCGGTAGTCCATGGACATCTCAAAAAATTCCAGACGTGGTATGGGAGAATTAAAATCATTTTAATGTTTTTGTGTTAAAAAAGGGTGGCTGTTAATCTTAATAGAACCTTTTTTTGTGTTTTTGGTTTTTATATTTTTTTTTTACTTTTGGTTTTATTAACTGAACTGAGGAATATTTTACTGAACGCAATTATTTCTTTGAACTTTCAGAAAAAGTGCATATATTTTTCTGTTTTTTGCATTTTCTTTGTTTCAACTACTAAAGAATACTTCAACCCATACTTTATATGTTCACAAAAACAGCTTCAAAGCATTTTGAATGTTTTCCAGAAAATTATGATTACCCACATTAGTTAGATGTACTTGACCTCTGTGTAAAATGTTGGCAATGTCAAATGTAATGTTCTCATTATGAAAAGATGCCATGCAAACATCTCGTTAAAAAGCACACACAGCTTTATTGACATTGCGCCTTGCTTTTTCCATTTGCGTCCAAAATACATTTGAGCACTTCCACATTTATCTCCGAGCAACGCAATTTTCGAATTTGGGAAATATATCCGTCAACATTCCAATTGTATCACTCATTGCAAATTGCAATGAAATTCCAGTAACGTACCCCATACTGTTCCCTCCAAAATGTACAACAATAATGTCCAGATGTTTTAAGTGAACCATATTCTTACAAAACCGGAGTAAGTCAGGCCACTTCATTCCTGGCACTCCATACCATGACACTTCACATTAATGAAATCCAAGATTTTTAGCCACTCCACAGTGCTCAGCATACACCTTCAGCCAATGAATCCAAGAGTCCCCCAAAACCCATACATTATGCCTCCAGAAAGACATAGCCATAGCCATCATCAGTGCTCCCAGCAAACAAAACTCCTGCATCCCTCTCTTCCTGTACACCAGACCCAGGAAACCTGATTGGCTGATCCCCCGGTGTCCGCGGACATCCACGACTGTCTGCGATCTCTGCAGTCCCCTCCCAAAAGACCCAGATCTTGCACGTGCCGTCCGCAGATTACCACAGTGTCCATGGACGTCACAGCCAGGCAAACATGTGGAGGGGAGATTAAACACAATTTCACTTATTTATTCTGTCGTGGTGGCTTGAAAAATAACCTCTTTCTTGTAGGGGTTTGATAACACACCCCTTTTATTTTCCTTTTTTTGGCTTTATGTACTGTACACAATTTTCTTACTGGACCTTTTTCAATGCATTCCTAACATTGTAAAGAAACATTGCATTTCCGACACCTGTAAAATGAACTTCATCTTCACGAAAACCTTATATTGTCATTCTCAAAAGGTGACATTCCTGCAGCATAAAAAAAGCAGAAACAGTTTTATTGACAAGCTCTCTCGATTCTTCTATTTGTGCACTGAAAAAGTTTAGACATCTCCATGTTTGCCTCTGATTCACATCAGAAAAAGTCTTTGCAGCAGGAAACAGTTCCATTAGGCTTTTCAAGAAATCCTTCAGGGCAACCTGCAAATACATTGGAGTCACATACCCCAAACTGTCCCCTCCACAATGCACAATTGCAATGTCTGGACATTTAAAGTGACCCATACTCTGACAGAATGAGAACAGGCTTGCCCAGTTTATGCCACAAACTGCATGCCACAAAGCGTCCACTTCTGCTAATCCAATACTTCCAAAGATGCCATGATTTTCAGCATACACCTTCAATGACTGAATTGAAGAATCTACCAAAACACACCCTGCTTCATCAAAGCCATAGGCATAGCCATCTTCACTACACACAACAATCAAAACACCTAGTACCCTCTCTTCCTGTAAACCACAACCAGAATACCTCATTGGCTAATCCCTACAGTCCCCTTTCCATACCAGGCATCCTTGAAAGACCTGGATGTGGCACATGACATCCGCTGACTACTGCGGTGTCCGCGAACCCCGTAACACAGAGGCAGCCCTTCTACCCTTTCAACTGTCATGTTCTAAACACTCCCTCATTGTCTGCTTTCAAAGAGTCACACATCCATCCAGCAATCACATCCAAAAACTCTACACCTGATCCTGTCATCTTAGTTCAACACCTCAGATGTGCACTTGAACTATCTCCTGCCAATCACAGCCATCTGCTTCAAAAACTACTGTGAAACTTTCCAATATTTCTATTTCTGCAACATCCGCATCTAACAATACATAGTGCAGGTATGCTTATATTTTGTAAGTATTTTCTGCAACTCATTTAGAATATATTTATAGAGGGTTCCTGCTACTTACCCTGAAATAAGCTTCTGAATAAGCATATTCTCTTTTTACCCACTCCAGTAGAATCTATGCATTGCAGCATTCAGCACCTGCTCACATCAAGCAGCAAATACTTGCAATGCTGTCATTAAAAAAGTATCTTTTAGGAGCATTTTCATGAAACTTAAAAAAAAGCATATGTGCATTTATAGCGGCACTGTGTGTAACTTTTTTCTAGAAAAGCAAAAGCACATTGAAACGATTTATACAACATGTTTAAATGGCAATTGGTGTGTGCAAGTTCGATATGTTGGCAGTACACGCATACTTGCAAACATAACCCATTCCAAACTATATGTGCTTATCAAATCTTTTTTTCTTTGCATTCTGTCACTTCTAATACCACTTCTCCCATTATAAAACTCAGATGGTAACTCCCAGAATCTAAAGTCAAAACCAAGACTGCATAGACGCTTGCACAGTATGACATGTGCATTAAATACAATTGGAAAATACTGTGCATTTCAAAATATTTCTTTTTAGCAGCATTTCTATTAAAGCTAACATGTGCATGTATACATTTACAACAGCACTGTGTGTATCTTTAAAAAAAAAAAAAGAAAGCAAATGCAAGCAATGTGTTCAACATTTTTAAGTGCCACTTGGTGTATGCAAGTTTAATAACTTAGCAGCACATGAATACTTGCTAACATAATTCATTCCAATCTGTAGGTGCTTATCCAGTCCTACTTTGTTCTCTGCATTCTGGGACTTGTGGCCCACATTTTCTAATAGAAAAAGTGAAACTAAAACTCCCACAATACAAAGATAACAATAAACACTTAATTAGCACCTACATATAAGAATGCAACATATTGGCAAGTATACATGTAATACCAACATATTAAACTGCTACACAATTGCCAGTTAAACATGTTCTACACATCTTTTTCATTTGCTTTTCTTTTCTTTTACAAAAAAAGTTAATCAGTGCTGCTAAAAATTCACATACCATTTTCTAACTTTCATAAAAATGCTCCTAAAAAGAAACCTTTTTAAACGCTCTGCAGTTTCCATGTTTCATTCCTTATAAATGTCACACTTTCAACCTCACTCATTACATGCCTCACACTGCCATCATTCGCCACCTGCTCACACATACATGTATATGACCAAAGTGTCTATATCCAACGCTTTCACGTAATTATAAAGTACTCCTCTTTCCTATTTCCAACCTCTACTATATGACACCACAACAGTCCCCCATTGCATTACTACTAGGCCACCATTTTCCTATTGTTACAAATAGATTGCACCACAAACACATCACTTCTTTCATTACAATCAGCAGCACTAAAATAACCTACAAATGCACCCTTTTATTATGCACATTTTGCCCTGTTCCTTCTAATCTCCCAAACAGAACTACTCCTATTCCAATTGTTTTAACAACATAGTTAACAAACCTTAGTACACTATCTATAACACAAATGTATTAACACTTTTTTCCCAACAACTCCTCCTACAATCATAAATAACAACTTTTTTACTAAAAGTACTTCACCATTACCATACATATGCATTAACTTTCTTTTACAATTTCAGGAAAGAAGAACACTCCTGAAGACACCAAGCAGAAAAAGACTGCTCTTCACATCCAGCGAAGTAAGTGCATAACTATAGTATTCATCTGTCTGTTCTTGCAACAGTATAGTTTCGCTGTATATCAGCCTACAGTTTTCCTTTTAAATCAACATTTATTTCACTCTTACACATTATATTTCAACATTCACACTCTTTCTATACTCATCTAAAGACCATCATTACAACACCCAACTGTTCTCCTCAAAAAATCATAATGTCCCTACTTATTCATTCACACCAACACCCTCTTACTCACTAACCCAATCCCTCCACACCTCTACACACTCTTACTCTTACAACCTTCACACCCATAACAATCATCCCACTGCACAATCACACAGCACCCTATTCATCTCTACCATCACATTCTCAAACCCATTCACAATATATCCATATACTTTCCACAAAGTTCACACCCAAACTTTCTTTTTTCCAACAGACACAACAGAATGCCTACTAAAAAGCACTACATAGAAAACAAATAAAAAATAGAGCAGATGAGAATAATAAAAGCAAGCCATACCGTCATTCACTTCTGAAACAATTAATAGAAAACATTAAAACAATACTGCTAGTAAAGTCACTCAACAAAACTGAACCAGCAAGCACTAAAAAAAGTAAGGCCCCTCTTCTAAAAACTAAAACAAAAAAAAATGTATAAGCAAAAGTAAACCGTGTAATGGCACTATCACTATATTTGCCAATATTAATGTAGCCACAGTGAGGCATTCCAAAAAATTCATTTTTAGAAAGAAATTTCCACTGTAGAGTGTTTCACAATTTTATGAAGACCTCTGAAAAGTCACGATCTACCTGTAAAAACTAATGCAAAATACTAATCCTCAAAGTTCTAATTGTCAGTGCATTTCTACTGAAAAGAAAGTTGTTTATATTTGTTTTAAACAGAATGAAACCACTAACAAAATGATCAGTACATTACAAAAAGTACTTCTGAACAATCACAATGACACTATAGATACCTTTTCAAAATTATGTGAAGGTGAATGGATCCACACAAGCAGCACAGAAGCATATTTCAATGTGGAGGCTTATAAGCAAGAAAATAAAAGCAATTGCTATAGACACTAATGGCCGAAGGTATGAAATGGTAGGAGACACCATTATGGCGCAAGAAACTGTGATAGAAAAAAAATCCTCCAACATTGATTGAACCAGCTGTTCCTTTCACCCAAACAATCCACCCAGTGTACAATTTGACATGCAGCTCAATGTGCAACGTATGCCAACAATCCTGCAAACCTTATGACAATTTCTCAATCATTATTGAAACTATAAGATAAAAGTAGAATCAAAACTTTACAAAGCATGGACTCCTGTCCAGTGCACAGCCCCACTGCACTGTGAGGACATTCATTAGCCTGCATTTCGGGAACTGCTTGCAAAGGCATGTTCCACCACATACAAATGTTAGCAGCACACAATTCAACTATATGGAATCTTATGCATAGATTGCACTATGCAAAAAGTCCTGCTCTGCAACTGCAACATTTAAATAACATTTTCCAACATGAACCCGCTAAACAACTCCTTCAAGAAATAGAGCACATAGAAAGTACACATTTTGGACCTGATGTTCACTTAGAAAATATAGTACCTCTAGAAAACATTAGTGCAAACCTAACACACACCAACCTCCTAACAAAAACATAAAAAAAGAAATAGCAAAGTTTCAAAACACATCTGCTGAAATACCAGACCAAGTATGGGTCTGTTGTCGCAGAACTTTTCATAAAAAGAACACAAAATAGTAGATATGTCCAACAAAATAGAGGACAATGAGGAATCCCAATGGTTCCAATTAGCTTTATATCTAACAACAGAAAATAAATAAAAAATAATTGACCCCTCAATAGTTTGCACCTACTGCAAAAAAAGCTACTGCAATAAAAATGCCATCACATGCTGTCACTAATAACTTCTGACTTCCACAGGCTCTCCAACAACTTAACTTGTATTATAATCCAAAACAGTACACCCATTTCAAGCTACAATACACCTTCACCCCAAAAGAGTCAAATTACCTCCTTCTGAGTTACTAAAAGGCATTACTAAAAGGCATTCATGATAAAGTAGTACATTTGCAATTAGATCTTAGAGACAATGGAGAAACTCTACGAGTACAACAGCCAATAGATCAATACTTGATTGTACTAGTTAATGGTGAGCAATGAAAGACAAACATATTTGGCAACAACTAGTCGACAAAGTTAGACAAGCCGTACAATATCTGAAAGAAACAATGAGTACTAAAAAGATATAAACATAGAGGAGAACTTAAGAGAAACCTCCAAAATAATTCAGGATACACCACCAACTGGCCAATTTGAATGTGTAGATCATATTACTGCAGCCAACATTTTGGACCATTATACAATGCACCCACTACACTCCAAAGACACCCTAGAAGATGCATTAGATACATATAAAATGTGTCAAGCCAAGGGATCTCCAATGACCATATGGGAGAATAATTGTAGAAGCACATTCCTTTCTTCCACCCTTTCCTACAGGAAAAGGAGGAGGATATAATGAAATATCCACACAAATAACTGCTTCAGAATATTTCTCTTTACAACTGTATTCTGAAGACACCAGATTAAGAAAAAATATAGAATACCTTTTCCAAATGTTCGAAAAGTTAGCTAGCAGTTGCACGCACATTAAAAACAGGCTCTAATTTGTTAAACATGTCAAGCAGTTGCTTCAAAAGATACAAGACAAAGATGAAGTGTTGCAGTCTAGTATCATAAACTCTTGGCAAACATGCATGGTACAAAAGAATATTAGTTCCGACCTCATACTGATGTACATTTTGGCTAATGAACCTATTCCCACCCACATGTTTTGTTACTTTAAGTTGTGCAAAATATACATTGGATGACTTGTGCGACTTCTTATGCATAGCATACCAAAATAAAGAAGGAATAGATATACCAATACCCTGTGAATAAATCAGGTACTGTCCCGATCACTTTATTGCACTTCATCTGCAATAAAAGTACCCCTCCACTTTGAGAAATTGAACACTTCTTTTGGAAAAAAGAATATCACTCTAGAGTTGCACCACACACCCACATGCTTTTGTGGATAAAGCTGTTCACAAATTTGGCCATGACAATGATTCCACTGTTTTACAGTTTATTCAAGCTACATTACCTGCAACATCCCTAGTGAAACCACACATAGTGACCTATTTACACAAATTGCATGCTTCCAAAAACATAAGTGTTGCAAATACTTCTGACATAGATCTGAAACCAAAGGCAAATACTATACCAAATGTTGCTTTGGCTTCCCTAGACAAGTTTCAGCAAAATGACAAGTTAAATTAAATCATTTTTTTAAATGTCCTGGCTGTTGGGATCCTTTGTGGCTATTGTTTCTATCTCTTGGTAGGATTTTAGTACTCTTTTTTGGGATGAAGCTGGACCAAGGTTTAGCCAGACAATGGGCCTCATTACGAGTTGGGCGCAAAGGGATACCGGGCACCGGTAAGGACACCGGTGCCGGTAATCCCTTTGCGCCCTATTCCAAGTTCCCTTAGCGGGTCCCTTCCTAAATGCCTGGTTTTACCAGGTGTTAAGGACGGGACCCGTTAAGTTACTTTAGAGCTAATAACGGTACCGCAGTTTGCGGTACCGTTATTAGCGCCTTCCCATTGAGCCCTATGGGGGCTCAAATGGGAATGGGGGATGGCCTTTACAATGGGGACATACCGGTCCCACAAAGGATGGAATAGATTGATTACCTCCAAACTAAGAATGAGGCCCAATGTGTTCACATATGCCATATAAGGCTGTACCTGTTAAACTGTCTGCAGCTTCATAGCACCTGCATTCTCTATGGGAGAGTAATTTTATACCGAAGCTGTGCAATGAATGTGTTTTGTCAGATGATATTCCAGAGGCCTTTTAGCTCAGTTTTCTCAGCTTGGTGAGATAAGCTGTGACATATCTTGCAACAGCAGTGGAATTGTCTCCAATGTATTTTATATCTATGTTTGCATTCCGAAAGAGGGCAATGATTACATTGTGATCATTGATCTACTTGAATGCTTTGTCCCTTTTAATATTGTATGTGTTTTTCGGGGATGTGTCTTTTATGCTGGGTCTAACAGAAGACATCAAGATATTTATTTGTCCTTTTTTGAAAACTGGTCTATGGAAGCCAAAGCCAAATTTGGTGTAGTATTTACCTTTGTTTTCATATCAACGCTGGCAGTATTTTCCACACTTATGTTTTTGGAAGAGTAAGATTTGTGTACATTGGTCACTGTGTGTGGTTTCTGAAGGGATATTGCAGGTAATGTATTTTTCAATAAACTGTAACACAGCTGTCAATGTGATGGGCAAATGTGTGATCATCTTTTATCCACAAAAGCATGTGGATGTATGTGCTCCTACGGCTTGATATTCTATTCTCTTAATGAAGTGTTACACTTCGCCCTGTGGAGAGGTAGTTTTATTGCAGATGAAGTGCAGCATGACAATGAAGCGATGGTGAAAATACCTTGATACATTGACAGGGCCGAGAGAAAAGTGTTCTCCTGGTGTTTTCATATCTATATTTATTTTGGTTTGCAGTGTGTAAGAAGTTGTACAAGTCCTCGCATGCATACTCTGCACAACTTTAAGCAACAAACCATGCAGATGGACCTAGGATCCTTAACATACAATGTACATCAGCATGACGTCGGAACCAGTATTCTCTTGTACCATGCATGTTTGCCAAGAGATTTGTGATACTTGACTGCAAAACCTCATCTTTGTCTTTTATCTTTTGAAGCAGTTGGGTAGCGGACATGTTTAAAAAATTAGAGCCTGTTTTTAATGTGTGTGCAACTCTATAACATAGAGCTGCTAGTTCATATTCAAACAGGAGGTGAAACATGTATTCTACATTTTGTCTGAACCTGGGGTCTTCAGAATACATTTGTAAAGAACAATATTCTGATGCACTAATTTGTGTGGATCTTTCATCATATCTTCCTCCTTTTCCTGTAGGAAAGAGTAGAGTAAATGAAAGTGGTTCTACACTTTTTTACCATCTGCTATTTGGGGATCCTTTAGCTTGACGCATTTCATATATTCCTAATTTTATATACCTCAATGGTGTCTTTGGACTGTAGTAGGTGAATTTTATACAGTTCTAAAATGTTGGCTACAGTAACAGGATCTACACGTTCAAATTGGGCAGTTGTTGATGAATCTTGAATTATTTAAGTGGTTTCTCTTAATTTTTCCTCTATGTTTATATCATTGTAGTATTCATTGTTTTGTTTCAGATATCGTAAGGATTGTCTAACTTTGTTCAAGTCGACTAGTTGTTACCAAATGTATTTGTCTTTTATTTGTCTTTTGTTGGTACACCATTAACTAGTATAATCAAAGATCGATCTATTGGCAGTTGTACTCCTAGGGTTTCTACATTTTCTGTAAGATCTAATGGCAAATATACTACTTTGCCACGGATGCCTTTTAGTAACTCAGATGGAGGCAATTTGGCTGTTTTCATTTGAAGGTGTAATATAGTTTGAAATGGGTGTATTGTTTGGATTATAATGCTCTCATACAAGTTAAGTTGTTGGAGAGCTTTTCAAAGTGGAAAATATAAGTTATTAGTGATAGCAAGTGATGGCATATGGTTATTGTCAAGCTTTGTATTGCAGTACATGCAAACTATTGAGGGTTCAGTTATTTTGTATTTATTTTCAGCTGTTAGATATAAAGCTAATTGTAACCATTGGGATATCTCATTGTCCTCTATTTTATACGCTAGATCTACTATTTGTGTGCTCTTTTTTATAAAAAGTTCTGCGACAACAGACAACAGAGAGGAAATGGCGTGCTTCATGTTCATCCTCTGACAAACTGGCCTGCCGCCTGCTCCAAAGGCAGTATCGGCTCTCCGTTCTCACCAAGAAGAGAGCCCTTATCCAAGCCCGCATCTCTGCGGCATCTAACAACTCCGCCGAACTCTTTAAAATCTGCAAGGAGCTGGCCAACCCTGTTGCAGTCTCTACCTCTCCTGTCCCCTCCCAGGCCCTCTTCACTGCATTGGCCTCTCACTTCATCTCTAAAACTCAGGACATCCTGTCCTCGCTCTCCTCCTTTCACCTCCCTCCCTCCCTTCCCGGCTCTTCCTCTGGCCCTTCTGCAGTCACCCCTCCTCCCTCTTTCTCTGCCTTTCCACTTTTCTCTGTTGACGAGGTTTCCAGACAAGTCCGATCTATGAAAGTCTTGTCTAAACAGGTTCACCCCTGTTCCTCCAAAACTATCAAGGACCACATCGAATCCCTGGCTCCTGCCCTGGCTGACTTTTGCAACCACTCCTTCGCCTCTGGAGTCTTCCCTTCCCCCCTCAAGCACTCCCTTGTGCACCCTCTTCTCAAGAAACCCTCTTCCGACCCCTCCTGCCTGGCTAACTATCGCCCTATCTCCATCACTCCCTTCCTGGGCAAGCTCCTGGAGAAACTGGCCATCTCCCAGCTAAACCTCCATGCTGAATCTGTTGGTAGTCTTCATGACCATCAATCTGGTTTCAGAGCTGCCAGAAGCACGGAAACTGCTCTCCTGAACATCCGTGAATACCTGCTCTTGAACCTCGATTCCAGCACTCCGTGTGTTCTCATTCTGCTCGATCTCTCCTCTGCCTTTGACACTGTCAACCATGCCATCCTGCTCAACCGTCTCCGTGAAAACTTGGGTATCACTGGTCAGGCTCTGGCGTGGCTGACCTCTTTCCTTTCAAATCGACCCTCCCAGGTCCAACTGGGGTCCTTCCTCTCCGACATCTTTTTCTTCACCTGTGGTGTCCCCCAGGGATCAAATCTCTCTCCCTGGCTGTTCAACCAGTATATGGCACTCCTTGCCCACCGCATCGCCGCTCTCTGCCCTAATTTTCAGTGCTATGCGGACGATACCCAGCTCATTTTCAGGCTACCCTCAGCCTCCCCCTCTCCTTCCCTCATCTCTGACTGTCTGTCTGCTATCCAGGAATGGTGTGCCGCAAATGACCTCTGCCTTAATGCCAGTAAGACTGAGATCCTACTCATTGGTACACCCACTCCCTCCTTCCCTGCAGCTCTCTGGCCTGCCTCCCTTGGCCCCCTCCCTGCTCCTACCTGCAATGCAAAAAACCTTGGGGTCATCTTCGACTCCACACTCTCCTTCTCTCCTCATATTTCTGACGTCGCTAAGAAGTCACACTACCAGCTGCACCTCCTCAGAGGTATTCTTCCCTTCCTCTCCTTCCCCCAGAAGCTCACTGTCTCCCGAGCCCTGGTTCTCTCGAAGCTGGATTACTGTAACAGCCTCTACCTTAATCTGCCTGCCTCCACTCTCCGCCCTCTGCAACTCATACAGAACAGAACTGCGAGACTTGTCCTTGGCCTCAAGCCCAGGGACCGTATCTCTCCAGGACTGAAATCTCTACACTGGCTCCCAGTAGCTGCGAGGATAAAGTTCAAAACCCTCTGCATTGTCCACAAGGCCTTCTGGGGCCTTGGTCCTATATACCTTCAACTCGTTCTTCCCAAATATCTTCCTTCCCGAGCCCTTCGCTCATCCGCCTCCAACTCCCTCAGGGTCAGCCGCTTCTCGAAGCAACGAGCTGGGGGTAGATCTCTCTCCGCGGCAGGGGCCTCCCTCTGGAACAGCCTTCCTGCCTCCCTGAAACTTGAGGAGAACCATCTCCGGTTCCGGAAGCACCTCAAAACCTTCCTCTTGGCCTCTGCTTTCTCTCTCCCTCTCCCCTGCTGAACAGCCAATTATTCCTCACTGATACTGCACTGATTCTGCAACTGGACCACTCTTAACGGCCTCGGTCCTGGGCCCAGCCACTCTCCACTTGCACTGATGCCCTGGAACCCCTCTGCACTGCGGGACTGTCTCTGTATCCCTACAGCCCCCCCCTTTTCCAGCACTTGTTCTGCACTTACCTTGCACTTGCCACCAATTGGCCCTATTTATTTATTACTTTACGCCACTTACCTTTACTGCACTCCCCCCCCTTCCCCTTGCACTTTTCCCCCTCCCCCACCCTTGCGCGATCTGAATGGCACCTGGCCTAGTAGGATCGTTGTCTGTTTCCCCTTGTTTCCTCCCCTCCCTGCCTCGTCGCGCCTTGAAACACCTGTGTATAGGCGCGTTACAAATGCCACATCATATCATATCATATCATATCATATCATACATGCACTGGTATTTCAGCAGATGTCTTTTGAAACGTAGCTATTTATTTTTTCTATGTGTTTGTTGGGAGGTTTCCACCAATGTTTTCGGAAGTTACTGAATTTTCTAAGTCAACTTCAGTTCTAAGTGTTTACTTTGGATGTAATCTATTTCTCGAAGGAGTTCTTTAGCTGTTCAATGTAGGAGAATGTTATTTAAATGTTGCAGTTCTAGAGCAGGACTTTTTGTATTATATAGTCTATGCACAAGATTTCGTATAGCTGAATGGTGTGTTGTGAACATTTTGATGTGGTGGAAGGTGCTTTTGCAAGCAGTTCCTGAAATGCAGGATAATGAATGTCCTCGAAGTCCAGTGTGGCTGTGCACTGGACAAAAGTCCATGGTTTTAAAATGTTAATTTTAGTTTTGTCTTTTAGTTTCACATAGTGATTGAAGAATTGCCGTAAAGATTGAAAGGATTGTTGGCATACATTACACTTTGAGCTGCATGTCCATTTATACACTGAACGGTTTGTTTGGGTGAAATAAATAATTGTTTGAAAGTTTCTTTGGAGCGTTTTATCTATAAGGGTTTCTTTTGCCAAAATGCTGTCTCCTACCATTTCATACCGTCAGCCATTACTGTCTATGGCAATTGGGTTGTTTTGAATCTTCTTCATTGAAATATGGTCATTTGCTGCTCGTGTGAACCCATTCTCCTTCACAGAGGTTTTAAAAGGTATCTATATTGACACTGCGTATGTTTAGAAGTACTTTTGTAATGCATTGATTCATTTAGTTAGTGGTTTCATTTAGTAAAAAAATCAATATGAACAATTTTCTCTTTAGTAGAAATGCACTGTAAATTAGAGGTTAAAGGATTAGTCTTCTGTGGTAGTTTTTAAGGGTAATGGTAGATTGTGACTTTTCTTCTGTATTTATAATATGGTGAAGAACTATATGGTGAAACATTTTTGTTAAATACATTTTTTTGAATGCTTTATAGTGGCTACGTTAATATTAGTAGCTATAGAGTTAGGTTCATTAGTAGGTCTTTGCATATCTTTGTTTACTTTTACTTTTTTGAAGAGGGGCTGTACTTTTTTAGTTGTTGCTGGTTTTGTTTTGTTGAGTGAGGTTAGTAGCTGTTTTGTTTTAATATTTCCTATAAATACTTTTAGAGGTGTATGTCTATATGTCTTACTTTTATTCTTATCAGCTCTATTTCTTCTTTGTTTTCTACTGAGTTGCTTTTTAGTAGGTGTTATGTTCTGTCTGCTGGAAAAAAAGAAAGTTTGGGTTTAAAAGTTGTGGAATGTATGTGCTGGTATTGTTGATGGGTGTGGGTGTGACTGTAGAGATGAAGAGAGTGCTGTGTGATTGTGGAGTGGGATGATAGAGTGTGTAGGTGTGATAGGCTTGGGTTAGTGAGTAATGGAGTGGTGATGTGATTGAATAGGTAGGGGCATTATGATGTTTTGAGAAAAACAGTGGTTGTTGTAATGGCAGTGTTTAGGTGGGCATAGGAAGAGTGTGAATGTTGCAATATAATGAATAAGTGTGAATAAAATGTGCTTCGAATAGAATATTCTATGCTAATATATAGTTGAAGTACATTGTTACAATTAGAAAAATATACATGCTATAATGATGTACTTACTTTGCAGGATGTGAAGAGTGTTCTTTTTTCAGTAGCTGTCTTTGCCAATTGTCTCCTATCCTTTAATTGTAAAAGAAAGTTAGTGGGTATATGTGGTAATGGTGAAGTATTTTAAGTAAGAGAGGTTGTTATTTAGGAAGGTGGGAGGAGTTGTTGGGAAAAAGAGTTAATAAAGTTGTGTTATGGGTGGTGTATGAATGTGTGTTAACTATGTTGTTAAAACAATTTAAGTATGAGTAGTGCTGTTTGGCCCATTACTAGGAACAGAGCAAAAATGGGTGTCAGAAAAAGTGCACATCTACTTTATTTCTGTGCTGCTGTTTTTAATAGAAGTGCTGTGTTTGTGATGTCATGTATTTGTAATATGTTGCAGTGTTTTTAAAGAATATGAAACTGTGGCCTACCGGTAATGCAATGATGGATTGTTTTTGCAGCAGTGGTTGGTGTCTTAAAGTAGAGGTTCAGAAAGAAATCAATCAGTCAATCAGTGTGTATTTGGTACAAACCATTAACATCCAACATACCACAAAAAAGAGGATACATATTATACAAAGAAAGCCTATCTGCCCCATAGACTCTTTCGCAAAAGAAACAAGATCATAGATAAAAACCTTGTCTGTTGAATGCATTATTAAAATCATTGCCTCTGCACAGTTTCTCACCCTATTCTTTAAAAAGTGGTATTTTTGCCATTTTCTTCTTGGACCAATATTATCCTTACATACCAGCAAAAAACTAGGCCGAATTTCAGTCAATCACAGCCCACAAGGGCATTTCTTGTCTGTGCGCAGCCACGGGGTCCTGGAACATTCCGGTAGAACGTTTAACCTTATCATAAGGATTATTCTTCTGCAATGGTGCAATTTCACCTTTGTGATAAGATTTCTGACTGTCCTTCTGTCACAGTTTTCCCTATACAATTTCATTGTTGACAGTTTTAGCAATAGCCCCTGCATGCTCTCCCATTCCATTTTCTCAGCGCAACTCACAACCATGCTCCTCCTTTACCCTTTAGATGCACTGCGTAAATAGGTTAAATCACCTATCTCCCATCTTTCATTCTTTTTATATGAGATGAAGTGTTATATATAGATACTTTGGTGGTATACACATATGTGTGTGCAAGTGGAGAATGGTGGCAATGTAAGGGATGTAATGTGTGAGGTTGGGAATTGTGAGATTTAGATGGAATTAAAACTGGAAAATGCTGACCGTTTAAAATGTTAGCTTTTTTTGATAAAAGTAAACAAATGCAGATGTGCTTTTATAGCAGCACTGTGTGTAACTTATTTGTACAAGAAAAGAACAGCAGATGGAAAAGGTGTGTAGCACATTTTGAAGTGGCAGTTGGTGTGTAAAAGTGAATATGATGGTAGTACATGCATACTTGCCAACATGATTCATCGCAATATGTAGGTGTTTCTGAAGTGTTATTTTTTTCTTTGTGTTGTGGGAGTTGAAGTTACACCTTTTCCATTAGACAACATGGACTACAAGTCCCAGAATGCATAGAAGAAAGTAGGACTGGATAACCACCCACATATTGGATTGGGTCATGTTAGAAGGTATGCAAGTTCTGTCAAGATATTAAACTTCCACACACTAAGTGGCACTGAAAAATGTTGCACACATGTTTTACATATCGCAACTATAAGAGACTAGAGGGAAAATAACATATTTTTTGTATTGGACCACCTTGCAGCAACCCTCTGTAGCACACAGCCGACGCCTTTATAATGTATGTGCAAGGGGTCCCTTGTTTTCTCATCCTCATCCGGTTTTGACCCTAATTGTATGTCATCAATTATTAAATTCACATACCACATCTCGTTTTTATATAAAAAATAATATACATTTTATTTTCATATATTAAAAATATGTCATCTTATTCTTTTCTCTTAAACAAACTTCATCAACAATCACAATATTTTATCTGATTTTCTCATTTTACTTTACAATACCATTTATGATACCACAATTTATTTTTCTGACAAGCTATCTCTTGGGCAATCTGTCATGCGATACTTCTTTTTGCTTTTTTATGCCAGTGTTATTAATCGCATCAAGATCCTATCTGTCAGTCTGTTATCAGTTGCAGTATTGACTAATAGTCTTAAACTTTCTTTATCACTGGTGATTTTCACTTAACCTTCCATTCTTTCCTCATTCACATCACACCCACATGTTTCATTCCTCAACTCTACTTTCACACTATTAACCAGGAAATTCTTCAGGGGGAAAAAACACAACAGTAATTTGTCTCCAATTTGTGCTTGTCCTCTACTTTTGCCTGGGATGTAAGCTGCTTTCTCTATCTCTTCTATTTCGACTCTGGGTCAGACTACGGATGATGGTCATTTTTCAAAATCTTGGATCCCAGATCCTCCTTTTGGACTTCCTCCTTTTGTGTTTTTGTTGTCTTCAGTCATGTGAGCGCCCTGAGGTCTGCGGGCATGTTGGCTTTATATAACATTTCTGCAGTCTCTACTTGGATTTGAAGAAGAAATCAGTCTGGTGGTGCGGGTTCACTAAAGCCAATCCTGGAAACCTTGCAGATACGAGTGAAATCAAAAATATGTTGTTGTGTGCCTGGTCTTCATCGGATTCCTCAGTGTGTCAGATGTCATGGAGAAAGCTAAATCAGAACGGGGAAGTTTTCAACAGAGTCAAACTTAGATTTGCACATATGCTTTTTTCTTTGTTTAACAAAGAAGTTACACACAATGCTACTGTAAATGTATATATGCATTTCTTAACTTTTGTAAAAATTCTCCTATTCAGAAGGTTCTTACAAGGTACGTGGCAGGAACCATGTATAGATACATTTGTAAAAAGAGTTGAAAAAAATACTTTAAAAAAATAAATATACCTTTACAATGTCTTGTTAGATGAAGATGTTGTATATGCAAATAGAAATCTTGGAGAATTTTACAGTAGTTTTTGATGCAGGTGGCTGTTAGTAAGAGGAGACGTGCACTCAGAGATTTCAAGAGTACATCTGAAGTGTTGAACTGAGATGACAGGATTACAAGTAGATGTGATTGGTGGATGGATGTGTGAATGTTTGAAAGCAGCCAATGAGGGATTGTTATAAACATGAAAGTAGAAAGTGTTGAATTGCTGACCTGTGCTACGGTGTCCACAGTCACTGCATGTGCCATCTTGGTCTTTTAAGGATGCCTGGCATGGTAATGGGACTGCGGAGACCGCGGACAGTCGTGGATATTCGCGGGCATCGGGGGATCAGCCAATCAGGTTTCCTGGGTGCGGTGTACAGGACGAGAGGGTAGAGTTTTGTTTAGTGAGTGCAGTGAAGATGGCTATGTGTTTGAGGAAGCAGAGTGTATGGATTCAGGCAGACTCTTGGATCCATTGGCTGAAGGTGTATTCTGAGCACTGTGCATTGTCTGAGAATCTTGGATTCAATGAATTTCAAGTTTCATGGTATGGAATTTGAGCAATGAAGTGGGTGGAATTCCTCCCATTTTGTGCGAATATGGTTCACTTGCAGCATCTGAACATCATTCTAGTTCACTGTGGCGGCAACAGTTTGGGATATGTTACCAGAATATCATTACAGTTTGCAATGGAGGATACATTTGGAAAGTTGATGGAAATGTTTCCACATTCAAAAATAATTTTTTCTCGGATAGCTCAGAGACAAATGTGTATGCGTTCAAATTTATTTTGTCCTCACATTGAGAAGGCAAGGCGCAATGTAAACAAAGTTGTATGTACCCTTTTGCGCGACGTTGGTATGACACAATGAAAATACTAAATTTGATATTGTCAAACTTTGGTGCAACTAACTGATGTGGGAAAGCAGATTTTTCTCAAAAATGTTCAAAATGCATTGACACAGTTTCTTTGAACACATAAAATATGGATTTACGTATGTATTCTTTAGAAGTTGAATTAAAGACAAGTAAAAAGAGTAAAGGCACTTTTTCAAAGTTACAAAAAATCATATCCGTTCTGCAGAATATTTTTTAGTTTATTACATACAATGAAATAATCAAAAAAAGTATAAACGTGAAAAAGAGAAGAAAAAAGGTCCTCATAAAAGCCACCATTTTTTAACGAAAAATCATTAAAATGATTTTCATTCTCCCACCCCACACCTGTAATTTTTCAGATGTCCGTGACTATGGAGGCTGCAAAGGGGCCTGAGATTTTTTTTCAGTTCTATTTTTGTTTCTTTCAGGCGAAGCAAGGTAAGGTGGGGGAGAGAAGAGAGGGAAGGGGCACCAACCACAGGGAGAGAGAGGGGTAGGTGGAGAGAGGAAGATGTTTGGCGTGCCTTAAATTTGAGGTGGGGGCATTGATTCCCACGTTCCTTGACCACAGCCTCGAAAGCCCTATGAAACTGCTCCTCCCTGCAATTGGTGCATCGCAGTACAAACATAGTACTGTGACCCTTAAAAGGTAAGGGTGAACAGTGTTCTGTATGTCCTGTGAGGTGGCCACTGGGATCCTCTTCTCCACAGCAATAGTCTGTTTGGCAACAGGAACAGTGGAGGAAAATGGGGTAGAGGCCATCACCCTCCTTCTCCCTGAAAAAGGTACTGCCTTCTTCAGAGCCCCCAAGTGGTTTGATCTGATGTGGCGGCACATGGAGGTGGTCCCAGAGGAGTACATCCTAGATTTTCCACGACTGAGTACAACTTTGCACTCAGCGCATCTGACCTTAGCTGCCCGAGCCTTTGGTACACCCGCAATGGTGGTGAAAAACCACCACACCCACGACTCACTCTGGGCACTGGAGGTAGGCACGGGGAGGAGGGATGGCTATGACAGATGCCATTGGATTCAGTTGTGACATTTCTGCAAAGCAGGTGCTCTCAGCTGCTTTCTCCACGATATCCAGATTGAGAATGACTGGAAGTAATGGTGAGTCCCCGCATAGGAACCGTCCACGGATCGCACAGACTGTCCGCGGACTACCAAGTCTCAAATAGGCCTTGGGAAGTTGTAAAAAGTTGCGAGATCAACTAAGAAATGGGTCTAGGAGCTCTCTAAGTATGAAATGTCAACTTGAAACACCCTAGATTGGTGGTAAATGCAGTTTTAGACTGTACACGGAGCATAGACATCATCCGTGGTCAGGCTGTCATGCTGCCCTGCTGCTGCCACATGATGACGTCCGGGGATGTCCACGGTGCCAATGGCCATCCGCAGACACCCACCATGTAGGAGACGCAGAGCACATGTGCATGGGTTTCCACAAAATGGACTTGTTGTCCACAGACACCGCCATTTTGGAAATGGAGACCGCATACTATTAGTTGGGCTTTTAAAAATAAAAAAAAAGACACCAATATACAAGGCATTTATAGAAGAAAACACATTTTTATTCATGAAAGGGATGGGTATCAGAATGGGAAGCATACATGGGAGAATTTGGGATTTGTAGGAAGTCTTGATTAGGGGAGGGTGGAGAGAAGTTTCATCAATCCGTGTTTCTGTACATTTTCAAAATCTGTTTGTGGTGATTGTTGGGGCAAGGGGAACAGGTGCAAGTATGACAGTGCTAATTAACCTTTAGAAATAACATTATTTGTTACATAAATTAAAAGTTATTTACAAATATTATTAAATGTATCCAACTTTTCAGTAAAGTATACACTATAAGAAAAGAAGACATTATTTAAATTAGCTGTTTATAAAGTACATTATTTGTTTCTATTAAAAGATGTATTTCTCACGATTAGAGATTGCATCATCTCTCATTTCTTCATTTCACTTTTAGGAAGTATTCCTCGAGTCATTCAAGTGTGTTTGCCATTTCTGTCCAAATAAAAAAATTGTAATATTTCTTTATGACAAATTTTTATATAAAGAATGGTAATAATAAAGAAATAAATGCACTGTACTCACTATTTGGTGAGAGATAGTTTTGGAATGGGTTTCTAATCTATCTTAGTCTGTATGAAGAGTTCTATTGAACTGATAATTTGGGGTGTACAGTTATGGTTGGCGCTTGGTGCATTCTATAATATTGTGTGATAAGTGGACGAATAGTTTTCACATTTTGATATGTTGAATTGTACACAAAGGTATATTTGGGTGTAGCAAATATAAGTAATGGTGTTTTATGTATCTGTTTTTGTGGGTTGAAGGGTAAAACATTTTCTGTTGACCCCTGTGCTTCTGGGTTTTGTTGGTGCCATCTGATGCTCATTGACTTTCGCTCTGTCAGCTGACTCCAGACATTGTGGCTGAGTGCAATGTATTAGGGGTACTGATTAAAAATAGGTATAAAGAACTTGTAACGAATTAATAGCGCTGGTAAAGTTTTTTTATAAAATTCACAGAAAAAACTTTGTTAAAAGGATGTTATGATTAAGTTGTACCAATAAAAGCGTATGAAATTCAATGAAAAAATGTTGTTAAAGTGACGTTATGGTTAAGTTGCACTAATAAAAACCAATGAAATTGAGTGAAAGAACATCGTTAAAGGGGCGTTATGGTTACAAGTAAAACCGAAAACCCCCAGAAATATGCCAGTTATGGTAAGCTAAGATTAACACCCAGGACATGAACAATTACATCATGATGACATCACTGATGATATCACATGTCAAATTATTCTGATAAAAAGTCGCTAGAAGGAGTTGTGTGGACAAAGCTAGTAGCAAAATATCACATATGATCGTGGGACATCTGATGACTACTTAATGTATTTAAAAATGTATTCATTTAAAGAAAATATTATATTGGAGTGGTCTTGTTGATACAATAACCGAATAATACATACACATAGGAAATGGCTGCAGCATGCACCACAGAAGTATAGTATTATTTATCTGGTAATATTAGTCAGTGAAATAATGAAGTCAAGGCCATCACAATTTCATCTAATGTTAAATTTTAAATTAATAGCTAACAATAAAAGAGTTACTAGACACTTGCGTTAGAATAAGCAATACATATAAAGAGTCACAATGCATTTGAATCTGAGATACATGCAGTGAAACTCAAGTAAGAAGGAAACAAAGAGCATCACAAGAAAATAACAATAACATTAGATTTTCTGATCATCTATAATTTTGTGTTGAGGCGTGCTTATTTGCCCATGTATGTGCATCATAAACTCAGGCCAAACCCTAAGGAAA
Organism: Ambystoma mexicanum; assembly: GCF_040938575.1. Classification (NCBI taxonomy): domain Eukaryota; kingdom Metazoa; phylum Chordata; class Amphibia; order Caudata; family Ambystomatidae; genus Ambystoma; species Ambystoma mexicanum. The sequence continues at coordinate 1,127,726,936 of NC_090933.1, read as the reverse complement.
CTACCATAACAACATAGAACAAGCTTAATGTCTAGATAAAAAGCGCCTTTTCAATTTTAAAATTCTTTGTGTCAGCAAAGAAAAACAACTGGCGTAGGCTAGTCACTGAACCAAACAAGTGAACCAGATATGTGATGTCATGATATGATATATGATATGATATGGTATTTGTAACGCGCCTATACACAAGTGTTTCAAGGCGCGACGAGGCAGGGAGGGAGGGAAACAAGGGGAAGACAGACAAACGATCCTACTAGGCCAGGTGTCATTCAGATCGCGCAAGTGCAGAGGTAAGGGGAAAAGGAGGAAGTGCAGGGGCAGGAGGTGGGGGGGAAAGTGCAGTACAAGGTAAGTAGCGTAAAAAATAATAATTAATAAATAATAAATAAAAAGGGCCAGCTGGTGGCAAGTGCGAGGTAAGTGCAGAGCAAGTGCTGGGAAGGGGGCTGTAGGGTACAGTGACAGTCCCACAGTGCAGGGGGAGCCAGGGAGGCAGTGCAAGTGGAGAGTGGCTGGGCCCTGGACCGAGGTTGCTGAGAGTGGCCCAGATGCAGGTTTAGTGCTGAATTCAGTGGGGCGTTAAGCAGGTTTAGCAGGGGAGAGGGAGAGAGAAGGCAGAAGCGAAGAGGAAGGTTTTGAGGTGCTTCCGGAACCGGAGATGGTTCTCCTCAAGTTTCAGGGAGGCAGGAAGGCTGTTCCAGAGGGAGGCCCCTGCTGCGGAGAGAGATCTACTCCCAGCTCGTTGCTTCGAGAAGCGGCTGACCATGAGGGAGTTGGAGACGGATGAGCGAAGGGCTCGTGAAGGAAGATATTTAGGAAGAGAGAGTTGAAGGTATTTAGGTCCCAGGCCCCAGAAGGCCTTGTGGACAATGCAGAGGGTTTTGAACTTAATCCTCGCAGCCACTGGGAGCCAGTGAAGGGATTTCAGTCCTGGAGAGATATGGTCCCTGGGCTTGAGGCCAAGGACAAGTCTCGCAGTTCTGTTCTGGATAAGTTGCAGAGGGCGGAGAGTGGAGGCAGGCAGATTAAGATAGAGGCTGTTACAGTAGTCCAGCCTTGAGAGAACCAGGGCTCGGGAGACAGTGAGCTTCTGGGGGAAGGAGAGGAAGGGAAGAATACCTCTGAGGAGGTGCAGCTGGTAGTGTGACTTCTTAGAGACATCAGATATATGAGGAGAGAAGGAGAGTGTGGAGTCGAAGATGACCCCGAGGTTTTTAGCCTTGCAGGTAGGGGCAGGAAGGGGGCCAAGGGAGGCCGGCCAGAGAGCTGCAGGGAAGGAGGGAGTGGGTGTGCCGATGAGTAGAATCTCAGTCTTACTGGCATTGAGGCAGAGGTCATTGGCGGCACACCATTCCTGGATAGCAGACAGACAGTCGGAGATGAGGGAAGGAGAGGAGGAGGCCGAGGGTAGCCTGAAAATGAGCTGGGTATCGTCTGCATAGCACTGGAAGTAGGGGCAGAGAGCGGCGATGCGGTGGGCAAGGAGTGCCAGATACTGGTTGAAAAGCCAGGGAGAGAGGTTGGAACCCTGGGGACACCAAAGGTGGAGAAAAAGATGTCAGAGAGGAAGGAGCCCATTTGGACCTGGGAGGGTCGACCGGAAAGGAAAGAAGTCAGCCATGAGTGATTTCATCAATGACATTTGTGATGTCATATTTCGTGTCCTGGGTGTTAGTCTTGGCAGTGCAAAGTGGTGGCGTGAGTTATGGTTGCTTAGCTTACCATAACTGGCGAATTCCTGGGGTTTCTTGGCTTTACTTGTAACCATAATGTCCCTTTAACACATTTTTTCACTAAATTTCATTGGTTTTTATTAGTGCAACTTAACCATAATGTCCCTTTAACAACGTTTTTTGGGGATGGGATGTTAAGGTGTGAATGTGCTTGCTGGATAGTGTTGGCCAAAGGAAGTCATAAGTCCATAATGAAAGTCAGAAAAAGCATGGTCAGTAGACGAGGCATGAATAGGGAAGAGAGACAGGAGAGAACTCCTCACATCATCAAAGTAAGGGCAATAAGAGAGACCTGGTTGCATTTTATTTTGGTCATTGACGATGGAAGAGGTGAATAAAGGGTGTAAGGACCAAGATTTTAATTTGAAAACATGGTGTGATTACAGGGAGAAGGAACAAAGGCTAGGCTAGAGAATGAGAGCAAAGTAGAAAAAAAGTCAAGGTCAAGAGAGTTCCCACCAGTGGGTTTGCTAGTCATGAATGGTGTAGAAAGTATGGTCACAAAGGTAGGAGTTAAGTTCAAGGTTGCAGACTCTTGTGAAGTGTAAAATCCCTGCACATGGAAATGGGGATGCAGGAAGGAAATGACACAAGGAGAAGGAGAAGGTCAGGGAAGAAGGAGTTAAGTGCACCAGTGAGTCAGAACAGTGGGAGAAGTAGAAGGGAGGCATGGGTCAGTGGTGACAAGCTTATTTATAAGGAACCCCCAACACCTGAACAACCAGGTCAGGAAGAGTGGGATAAGGTAGCAACTCTCTAACGTTTCTACTTAATATCCAAACTATATTATATTCATGGTTATTCCAATATTTGAATTAGTCTCTGCAACCGCCCCTACACACCCAATTTCTTGTATTAATGAGCTCTTGAGCCATTTGGTTTAGGCAACACATAAAACCTGTGGCCTCTCTGTCCCAACCTCTCACCTTACACATAAATAGGGCCACAGCCAGATCATGGTGGTCTCCACAATGCACCTGCCCAACCCCACCTCTGTCCATTGTTGACTCAACTGCCAAAGTCTAGATGCAGCACTATTGATTTCTGCATTTCAGTCTCCAGAAAAGTATTGTCTTTCCTCACATACAATATCATCCTGCCAATAATTAAAGGAACACAAAATAATGGAACTGAAATGGGTTACCTTCTGGTTAATAAGTTGTGGGACTAATGAAACAGACCATTTTTATTTAGTATTTGTATTTTATTTAATTTTTAGAGCACTTAATGCCTAAGCATGGCACATAGTAGATAACGGTTCAGTAAAAAGGAACATGTTAGGGAAACAAAACTAACAGATCAGTGAGAAACAAGATGAGCTTTAAGGCGTGTCTTAAAAAGGGGGAAAGAAGATATGGAACATAGAGAGAGAGGGAGAGAGTTCCAATTTTTGGGCACAAGCAGAGTAAAGTAGCTGAAACAGGGACAGATATATACTAGAAAGAGATTTAGGAAGAGAGATAGGGAGGGGCAAGGCCACAGACACACTTGAAAACAACATTAAGACAGTTAAAAAGTAAATGAGTTTCGAAGGAAAGCCAGTGTAGAGAATGTAGAGCATAAGTAATAGAGTTGTGGGGGGAAAGAGTGCAGAGCCAGGATAGATGAAGGTGAGATGCTGGAAGACCAATGAGAACAGAGGAGCAGTAGAATAGTCTAGCAAAAACTAGAGCGGAAATGTGGAGCTTGGTAGAGGAGATTGTAAGAAATCGACAAGCTTTAGAAAAGTTGAACAGTTGATAGTGGCAGGAACGAGAAATAGAAGCAATGTGAGTGGAAAAGGAGAGTGAAGAATCAAGAATGACAACAAGATTGCGAGCCGATGGATAGGTGAAAATGAAAGAAGGGGCAAATGAGACTAAGGAGGAGGTAGTAGAGGGGCAATAGTAGGAGCAAGGAAGAAAATAACTTTTATTTTTGAAGGATTAAGGTGGAGATAGGGATCCATGACTGAACAGCAAAAAGAAAGGCAGTCAAGGAAGTGTGAATAGATTTGGTAAAAGAAATGAAGGATAGAAAGATTTGCGAGTCATTCACATAGAGGTGATACAAAAAGCTAAAAGAAGAGATGATAGAGTAGAGAGGAGAGGCATGGATGGAAAAAAGGTGCAGGGCCACGGAGGGAGCCTTGGGGAATCAATGTGAGAGGGGCAAGATGGACGAAGAGTGACCAGCCCAGTAGACATAGAAAGTGTGTCCTGAGAGGAAAGAATGAAACCAATTTCAGCAAGAGAAGAATAGAAATGTCGTCCCTGTGAAACAAGGCAGAGAGATCAAGAAGTACAAGGAGAGAGGAAAGTGTAGTGGTGGTGAGAAGTGAGAAGTGAATTAGTGACAGACAAGAGAGCAGTTTCAGTGGAGAGTCGGAAAGGAGGTAAGAAAGAGTGTAGGTTAATAACAGAAAACTTGGGAATAAACTAGAAGAGGGAGGGAAGGATAAAATCAATAGCTGAAGAAAAAGAGGTAATATCAAAGAGTCGAAGGTCCTGGTGATAGAAGGGGGAGAGGGTTGAGGGGGGCAAGAGGAAGTGGAGAGAGAAAAGGAGAATGAAAGATGTGAGTGGTCAGAACAGTAGATTGGGAGAGCAGTAACTGAAGCAGAGAGAGGGATAGTGGAGAAAGTAAGGTCAAGTGAAGATACTGATGTATGAGCAGGAGGAGTGGGAACCTGTTATAGTGAATACAAATTAAGAATACAGAGGAGAGACACATTTGTATGGGTAGATGAGAGATGGAGTTTAAAGTCACCCAGAAGGACACGAAGGGAATTAAAAAAAACAGAGTGGGCCTTATTGTTGAGGGAACGAGAGTTTCAGAGTGCAACATTAAAGGTAAGGCACAAATCAGTAAAAGGAGGATAGATAAGGTTAGCATAATTGCGGAAACTAGAATAATTGGTCTGGAGATGGTGTTGAAAAGCAGGCATGAAAGTGTGAGACAAGCAGAGGAAACAGAAATAAACAGCTGAAGAGTGCTGTAGATACACCAGTGATTGTACACAGAAAAAGAGTCCCAGAAGACTGTTGAAGGGGGTGTATGGAGGGTTTGAACTCCCGCAAAGAAGAGGTCACAGCCTGTTAAATGAAGGAGAGAGATACAACATTGTATTGTACATTACAATTTAATGTGGCTCTACCCCTGATGAATTTCCTAACAATAGTCATAAAAGTCTAAGGAAAGAAACATGTTGGGAGTGTTTGAGAATGCAGTATGAAAGTTTGGAATGAGTGGAGTAAAGACTGATGGGTGTAAGTGAAAAGGACTAGGGTGTGCCGGCTCAATTAGAGAAGGTTCTGACCACAGATCCATATTGGAAATTAGTTTAATGAGAGAATGAAAACATTGATGAATTAAGGGACCACAATATACAGTGTCAATAGGTTGAAAATTGTGAAATCTGTTTGATATTGATATATGCACGTTTGATATAAAAGTGTATGATTTTTTACAATACTATGTTTTATAAAACAACGAATAAATTGATATTTTTGATACTTTAAATGTGATGATTTAATGATTAATAACACATACAAATGGGCAGACACGATTCGAATAAGGGGAAACAAGTGACCTGGTGAATACATTATATCGTGGCATATTTTAGAGGGCTGTTCACACGTAGTCTAGAGAAATATCTCCTCTAGTCTCTCGGGTGTTTGTAAGGAGTGTGTACGGTCGTTAGGCCATGAGACATTTTACAAGAAAAAAGTCATCTGATAGATGACGTCACCCTCAACTTGGGAGGAACAGGTGACACATGATACAAGTCTAGACATGGCTGCAGAAAAATGTAAAAGTTATGACGAAGAGTACATAACAGAACTACTTAGCAAATCCACATTGTTTGGAGGTGAACTAGGTGATACATCTAACCTCACTATTTGGGATGAATTAACCCAAGTTAAAAAGAGATCAATTAGATCTGAGCTCCATGGCAGTATAATGCTGGAGTACTTGAGAAACAGTATACTACCACAAGGGCTTGTAGTAAGAAATTAGCCAAGGATCTTCCTAGAAGATAAAGAGTTTTTGTTATAGTGGAGTTACATTGGGAACAAATGCAGAAGAGATTGGGTCATTCTGATAATAGATACCGCCAAACATACCACAGAAAAGATTGCCATCGACCTGCTAAAATTAGAAGAAAAAATTAAATAAATTGTTCCAATTGAACAGTACAAAAAAAGATTGGATGAATTGCTGAATGAGATGAAGTCATTCAAAGAGGACCTAACCAAAGAATGGATTAGGAGACTCAAAAGAGAGATACAACAATTCACCCATGAAAAGGCTTTCCCCTATGTCCAAGAGAACTATTATACCAAAGCGCAAGACGACCAGATACAAAATCAAAAACAGAGCAACAGCAAAAGGAGAGTCAGGGTTAGAGGAACGTCCTATAGCTCAAGTGAGGACAGTACAGGCAAAGGCAGTAGTACAGGGAGAAGAGGATGAGCCTCAGAGTTCAATACAGGAAGACGGCCCGGTAGGAGAGGTGGTGAAACAAGAAGAAATAGTAACAGAGGAAATCCCAATGGCCAACATTTTTTAGGACGGGACCAACAGGAATGGGACCCAGACCAGAGAGTCATGACCCGCAGCATGAAACCACTGTGGTAAATCTGTCTAAGTATGAACTTACCACGAACGAGAAACAAACACTGGAAAAAGGCTTTGGTTTTGTGACCACCAACAAACACAATCGGTTCAAATTCAGAGAAGAATTCTCAGAATTTATGAGACAAATACATCTGAAACAGCTTTTTGATGACAAATCGGAGCTTACGGAACAGGATAGTGGGCTACACAGAAAATCAGATTTTTGCCCACCAACACAATCGCAAACAGCTGAAGCCCGAGTTTTCAAAAATAGGGTAATACAAGAAATTACGGAGCTCGAAATGACAACAGAAAAAGAAAAAAACGTTCCAAAATCTGAACCATGATGAAAAAGCCACACTCAAGTCATTGCTTTTTAATGAATCAATTATAATTCGAAAAGTGGATAAGGGTGGTGCCACAGTGATCCTGAATAGAACAGACTATGCAGAGGAATGCATGAGACAACTCACAGACACCACTAATTACAAACAGCTGGAAGAAAATCCGACGTTGAAATTGGAAAGGCTAATCCACCAGAAAGTGGCAAAAGCAGAGGAAAGGAGGTGGATTACGAAAAAAGAGGCCGATTTCCTTGTGGTAGACAAACCAAGGATTCCACAATTTTGCATTCTCCCGAAAATTCACAAAAGCCTCACTAGACCACCAGGGAGACCGATTGTGTCAGGGTGTGACTCAATTTTGGAGCCATTATCAAAATTTGTGGACCACTTCATGCAGATAAATCAAGCAGGTAGAAGGCAGACCCTTTAACACCAATGATGAGATACTGATCTGTTTAGATGTGGTAGCCCTTTATACAAATATGCCTCAGAGGACCTCATTGGAGGTTTTGGAATTAAGATTGCTTACAGAAAATATAAATGCAAATACACCAACCTCCTTTATCATGTGGTGTGCTGAAATGGCGTTAATGGAGAGTTATTTCCATTTTAATGGCCATTGTTACAAACAAGTACAGGGAACAGCAATGGGGGCCACATTGGCCCCAAGCATTGCAAATTTACATATGGAAGCCTTCGAGAAGAGCTGTATCTATTCAGATACCAATCCATTTAGAAAGAACATACTACTATGGAGAAGATACATAGATGATGTTCTTATCATTTGGAAAGGAGATGAAAATATGGCCACCCGTTTTTTCGAGTAGATTAATATACAAAACCAACATCTAAAATTCACCGAAGATTTGAGCAAGGATGAAGTCAACTACCTTGATGTTACAATTAAAGTGGACAAAGATAAGGGTGAACTATATGTGAAACCATATAAAAAACTGACAGAACGTAATGCATTATTGCATTACAGTAGTTTTCACCCAACTCATACACGTGACAACCTACCTTTCGGGCAGTTTTTACGACTGAAGAAAAACAGCACAAACAAGACAGATTACAAAGATAGGGCTAAGAAACTAAGAACTAGCCTGCATGAAAGAGGGTACCTGGTGAATTTGACCAATAAAGACACCAAAAGAGCTGACAATAACTATTGGGAAGCAATCCTCGAGAAAATGCCTAAAGTCAAAAATAAAGACAATTTGGTCTTTGTCAACACATACAGCAACCTCTACATTGATGTAAAATGAGAACATGCCACAAATATGGGTGTCTTGCTAATGCAATATAAAGAATAAGTTAAAGAAGGAGATCTGGGTCACGATGGAGTGTAGACCGGAGCATGACATAAAGAAATGGTAAAGATAATTAGGTAAAGAGACAATAATACCTAAGAGAATAATACATGAGAAGCCTGTCAATAATACCAAGTGGGGGTGCGCCATCGAAAGGTGAAAAGGAGGAGTTAATAAGTTAATGATTCCCTCCTGCTGTGACGCTAAGCATAGCAAAGTTGTATCTAATGAAAAATACAACCAGGATATGTCGAACACTAAAAGTCGATTGTCCTTTACTTGTTTCCCACAGATATCCACTCGGTGTCTTAGCCGGAAGAGAGGAACTAAGGGAGGGAAAAGATGTGGATCCCCTAATGGTTCAAAGAAGACAACATTGTATTGTACATTACAATTTAATGTGGCTCTACACCTGAGGAATTTCCTAACAATAGTCATAAAAGTCTAAGGAAAGAAACATGTTGGGAGTGTTTGAGAATACAGCATGAAAGTTTGGAATGAGTTGAGTAAAGACTGATGGGTGTAAGTGAAAAGGATTAGGGTGTGCCGGTTCAATTGGAGAAGGTTCTGACCACAGATCCATATTGAAAATGTATTTAATGATAGAATAAAACATTGATGAATTACGGGACCACAATATATAGTTGAAGTACAGTGTCAATAGGTTGAAAATTGTAAAATCTGTATATTGATGTATGCATGTTTGATAAAAAAGTGTATGCTTTTTTACGATACTATGTTTTATAAAAAAAATGGATAAATTGATATTTTTGATACTTTAAATGGGTATGTGATGATTTAATGATTAATAACACATATAAACAGGCAGACACAATTGGAATAAGGGGAAACAAGTGACCCGGTGAATACATTATATTGTACCAAATTGAAGAGGGATGTTCACACGTGGTGTAGAGAAATATCTCCTCTAGTCTCTTGGGTGTTTGTAAGGAGAGAGATACAAACCTGCTGGTAAATAGAAGACAGCATAGTGAGGGTCAGGATATGCTGCCCAGAAGTGGACAGCTGCAGGCAGCATCTGACTCTCCTGGACTTTGCCAGAGCTTTGCCTCTTTGGTGATGTAAGCAGGGTCCAGAGGTCGCTGGGCAGGCTGGGAGTGGGTATGGCAGGCACCAGCTGAATGGGCGAGAGATGGAGAGTCCGGTGGCAGAGAGGCACCACTGAGGAGCTGGTCTTTTAAAGGGCTGCTGTGGCAGACCACAGAGCAGGTGAGTGGCAGTTCCCCAAGGGAGTAGAGCAGCAGGTCTTCCTTCCAGTCTTTGACACAGGCAGCCACCATGCCGAAGTGTAGATTAGGCGAGGCTCAAGTAGTAATCTACACATAGTGCTACATAGCTCTCAGCCACCCTGAAGCCAGACACCACACATCCGGTTTAACAGAACCCAACAGACCAGGAGCAGAGCCACGCATGCCACACATGTCAGAGCTGCAGACAGGTTCTGACTTTGCCAGACTTCGCTGGGGCTTTTCCCCGGATGTGTTGTAAGCAGGGTCTGGAGGCCGGTGGGCAGGCCTGGGGCCGTGGCAGGGACCAGCTGGATGGGCGAGAGCTGGAGAGTCCGGTGGGAGCAAAGCACCCAGTGGGAGAGAGGCACCGCTGAAGGGCCAGTCTGAGGAGGGGCTGGGTGGCAGACCACCAAGTAGGTGAGTGGTAGTCCCCAAGGGAGGGTAGCAGCAGGTCTACCTTGCAGTATTTGGCATGGGCAGTAACTGTGCAGAATGGTAGATTGGGCAAAGTTCAGGCAGTAATTCATGCGTAGAGCTACACAGCTCTCAGCCGTCCTGAAGTCAGACACCACACATAGGGATAAACAGCACCCAACAGCCCAGGAGCAGAGCCATGCAACGCAACACACAATCTGAGGTTTCAGGGACTAAAGGATGAAAAACGTATTGGGGTGGACTTTGACAGCTACCATGGAGAGAAGAAATGCTGAAACACACTTTCATCCTGTCATTGGATGCGTGTTTGCTTGGGACTGGTCAGGTAAAAGGAAGAGTGCATATGCAACCTACCAAGAGTAAAGCAAGTAACTCCACGTTCGCCATCGCAGAACATTGTCAACAAACTGAAAGACATATTGAAGTGCATAAACTGTAGGTCACTTTTCTATTATTACAGAAGTCACAAACTGTCTGCCCTCATGCAAGGGAACAATGGTCAACCAAAGCCATATTCGTAAAACTGAGTTGGAGCCCCGAGGTGCAATTCCGTTCGAGGCAACCCCTGAGCACCAAGCAAATCCTGAGGACCACTGATCACTGACAAAATCCCAGCACCCAAGTGTCAACCAGGTCTTAATGCTTCCACGATGATGACATTAACATGTCATGGCACCATAATGCCCCTGATGCCCAAGCAACCATGAAGGTCTCAATGCTTTTGTCAGCCAAGCTGTTCCTGACACACAGCCATGAAACCGACACAAAACATAGACTTGCAACCTGAACCAACCTGCAATACCCCTCCACATAAACATAACAACAACTCTACCTTTGTCAGCCAGCAGTGGAATCCACTCTTTCGTTCTTCTACACCTGCTTAAATTCTGCAAAACATACATGGAACCTCATCCCCCAATTGGTCATTACACACCTTACCAACTCTCTGACCCATCACATAGGTAGAAAGCACACTAAAACGCCCCCCCTTCATCATCCATCATTCATTGAACAAAACATTGCACTATTATACATAAATGCTGTGTTAAACTGGTCCTAGAAGGTAGAAGGGGGGCCCTTTTATACTTTAGCTGTGCTCCCTCAACACCTACTTTCAAGATCCTCAGGTAAGTGCAAATCTAATACTTTCCTAGTAGAAAACTAGGACTCACTTGCAGACAAACTGAATCACTCCACTGTAATATAGGTAAGATCCAGAATTGGGTGCAGGTAAACCTTTTATAAAGGTCAAGGTCCAGGGTGGAATATTTATAAATCCATTGACTTCAGCAGCATGCACACAAATAAGAAGACATGGGAGGGTGACAGAGTTAATACATAATATCTTGTTGGTGTGTTGTCCTTGCTGAAGTGTGATTCTCAAAGTGTATGCTTCCAGAATGTGGAACTAGAGCAGGGCCAAGGGCGATGACAGGCCAGGCCCAACCATACGTTCATTATCACTGTGGCATGCAGGTGGACGCAGGGCACTTGTCCAGGTTGACAGCAAAGCCTCTAAAACAAAGGAGTTGCAATTTTTATTTTATATTGTACTTACAACCAGCGAGAGGTTTCTAATTTACAACCAGCGAGTGTTTTCCAAGCTGCGGGGTCAGGATTCGAAACTGTGTTGCGCTGTGTTGTCCTGGTGCCAAGACAAACGTGTTGCTATCCTTACTCCTCTCCGCTGTACTGGAAGAGCAAAGAGCAAGTACTCTGCTGATGAGAGTGGGAAGCTTCTTTCCCAGCATCCATCTTTTATTATTTCTTAGTTTCATAATGCACTAGCTCAGCTCAAATTAAGGCATCTCATACATATTTAAATGATACATTTGTTGAAAGGCTGAAATAAAACAAACAAATCACCCCTGGCTGGTCCCTTCAACCTGGGCAAGTGTTCTAACCTTTTGTCCACAAATGCTCTAGCTATGTCAGAATGCTAATGTGCCTGAGAAAAGTGCACCTGTGTGCACTGTGGACTGGGCAATCTTTTGCATGCACTTCAAACGACAAGGTGACACTGAGTGGTGAAACAAAAGAGGTCTCGCACTGCAAAATCAGCTCTGCAAGATCAGCTCTGCAAAATCAGCTGTTGATCAGGGATATTTTGTGGATAAAATAGTGGTGAGCTATGTCAATGGAAATGCTGAGTTGTGCAATAAAAAAGACTGATATGTCCAGACATAGTTCTTAATAAGACTAATTAAACTGTAATAAATAGAACGCAAAATAATGAACATTTGCCTTTTCATTTTCATTAATGTCGTTTTTTCTAAATAATAAACACAAATAATATACCCGGATTTCAGGGTATTATAATAGTCTGGATACTCAGCAAGTTTCTTCCCAAAAAGGTAAAACTTGCCAACTGCTTGTACTGTTTGTTTAGTGAGCACTGATTGTTTAGTGAGTATGTGTTTTCAGATTTTTTTAAATCATAAAAACCCTGGATTGGGGGGTCTTGATTTGTCTCACGTAGTACATAGTTTTCCCATCTTATCACATTACACATGTTGTTGCAATTTGCTAATGTATTTAAGTGCACGTAATCCTAGAATTAGCATTATAATTGTTTAATTAAAGAAGCTGTGGATTTCGTTTTCAATCATACAGAAAATAAAAGAGTTAGCTAATTTGTAAAAAAATAATTTGGGGTAAAATGTTGGTACTTTATTATTATCTAGGAACTTCTCCCCCACAGATCACTTAATTCTCACAATCTCTGCCACCCCTATCTCTTCTAGTCCAGTTTCTAAGATCTCTTTATGGCTACTCAATCCCACTCTTTGTCTGTCACAAAGCACATTCTATACTTGGCCTCTTCTTTCGCTTTAATGTCCACTTCCTTTACTTAACTGAGACCTGGATCACTCCAACAAATTCTATAATTCCCTCCTTTATTCTCCAGCCTTATGGCTAATGTCTGCCATACACCAGAGGCGTTGCAAGGGGGGGGGCGGCTGACAGGGCTATGGCTCTGGATCTTTTGGTTGTAGCCCCAGATAGAAGTCAGGGGCTACAACCAAAAGGCTAGCTAGCCCTGAGTCCTGACAGTCCTGTCATTAGCTTAGCCCCGGATCTGTTCCAGACCTAGCAACACCCCTGCCATATGGCATGTACCTCTGACAGCATAGGTGGCACCGGCATTCACCTATTCTCCTCTTGGACTCACTCCCCTTCAGCCATCTACAATGTTTTCCTTCATTTGAATATCATTTCTCCACTTTGGGCCTGATCACGACTTTGGCGGTAACCCTTAAATCCGGCGGTAGCGCTATTACTGCCGGATTTAAGGGTCCGCCAAATCAGGACTTCAGTGGATTTTGCCCCAGCTCTGAGCTGGGGGGAAATACGCTGAAAATTTGCGCTATTACCGCCGGCGGGAAATCCGCCGGCGGTAAGAGCGCACATTTTCCCCATTGAGCCCAATGGGGAATGGGGCATTCCCGAATGGGCTCAATGGGGAATGGGGAATTACATTACTGCCGAACTCGTGATCCGGCACTATTAGCGCCGGGGGAGTTCGGCGGTAGGGCTAATACTGCCAGCGGTAATACCGCCGGCGTTACCGCCAAAGTCGTGATCAGGCCCTTTCTCTAAACCTCTGCCAGTGTTGTTTTTTAAAAATTCTTAATCCATCCGTTGTCCTCTCTGGAATTTCAATGATGACTTAGACTCCCTTCTTGCCACTCACTTCTCTCTTTTTCCTTCTCGGAGACTAAAAGACTCCACCTTACTGCTATCTACTCTATGGCCCACTCTCCGCCTTTTTGCGTCTTTTCATTTAACATTTCCCTTCAATCCTTCTCATAGTTCTGGATGTTCTGTTGATATTATCCTAACCTCAGTCATACTACCATCACTGTATCTGCTTATCCTTTCCACTCCTTTGATCATTGTTTTCTTTCTTTCTCTCCCCTGTTGTCTTGCCCCTCCTTCCTCCTCATCCATTCTCTCTCTCTCTCTCGCTGTGATCCATGTTCTTTTGACGGTTTCCTTCAGCTCCACTCTTAATGGCTCCCTTGTAGGGGTAACTCTACTACAAAAATGTTAAGACACAGCATTATCGGCTGCCACACTCTATGTTCGATAAAAGCGACCTCCTTTCATAAGGAATAGGATTGTTTTTCTTCTGACCATTCTGAGGAGCTGCTTTATTCGTACCTTATGTGGGGCGAGAATATAGCTTTGACTATTGCTCTTGTTAGTTTATTTAAGGGAAATTGAGCGTATCTGTTAAAAATATAAATCTTTCTTTTACTTCTTTTTCTGTTTTAATATGGAATGATTGTTTTTTATGCTGTTAGTTTTTTTCCTGTTGTTTTAGATCTTTTATGTACGGTATTGAACTGTGTTTAAGGTTTTCTGTAAACCATGGCACATTAAATAAAACAAACTATAAAATGTTTAATGTGTGAGAAACCTCAAGGTGTCTCACTCGCTAGTCCCTGGGGATCTTTCATCCAGGTGGAAGGACAGGGGCATTGCTTTTAGATCCAGTTCCTGGCAGTGGACCAGTGTGGGAGGATAACCTGAATGAGGGGTCTTCTGGGAGTGGAAGTGGGACACCGGATGGTGAGATGTGGCATAGCCTTCCCTGTAACACCCTTTCCTCATCCTACCAGGTAGGCTACCTAGAAACTCAAGCCCCCCTGCCTCAAACACTTTCTCACAGACAGCTCATCATGAGCGAAAACAGACTAACACCAGAGTCATATACCTGACATGTCCCAATACAATGATCAGGCAACGTCAGGCAATTTCTGATCATTACACACACTTGACTTCCATTACACTTTCCCACACGGATAAAAGGCGGAGCACGAAAGCACACTCTGAGCAAGGCAAAGCACATGAGGAATGAGCAGTTCCCATGTGGCAGTACAATACGAGCAGAAAGACGGTGAGACCAGAGAGGGTTGCAAGAAGGGAAGTGCCCTAGACCTTTTCAGACCATTACTTTCATGAACCTCGGAAAGTAAGCAACCTAAGACCAGGAACCAAAGCTGAACAAACCTGCATTGTGCATCAGAGCTACCCGGTGCTCTCCTGCATCGATAACCAAGGCGGGAAGGAACGATTGCTGTTGCGGTACTGTCCTTGGCTTCTATAACAAAGCAGTCCCAGTAAAGACAACACAGCCGGTGAGTCGGAGAGACTGATACCAAACCAGCCTGTGTTAGAACGAAGATTACAAGCAGCAACATTTTATATTCAACATTATTGAAAACCAGACAAATTATGTTATTGAACTTTGGGAGGTCAAGCAAGCTACCGTAGACAGAGTGGTCCGGCACCACTTGGGTGCTCATTCAAAGGTCTCTGTTAGGTATCCAATAAATTGGCAACTGTGGAAAAGGAAATCTTGATATCGAATTGGTCCTGCAATGGGTCAAATCCCATGAACATTCAAAAGTCTTCGATAGTTGAATATATACTACTATTGGTCCGAGCCCAGCTGAGGGAGATTAATTGTATAAGAGGAAGAGTCTGAGACTGGCTCGGGGGGATCCAGGGTGAACTATGAATCACCCAAACAAATATATTCTGTGAACATTGTAAGAGGGGGATCAGAGCCCAGAAGAGGGTGATCCACAAAAGAATGATCATGATATGAAAAGGATCTGAGCCCAGATAAGGGGTCATCCAGGGTGAATCACCCGAAGTGAACACTTATAAGAAGAAAGGAACTGTGTGTTTTATTTTTTACATCAGGCCCTCTGAAGCAAGAGACTTTTGAGAGGTAAAGAGACTTGTACCTCAGAAGGCACAGATGTTGGTAATGGAATTGTATCCTCGTGCCGAAGAAGCCAGACTGTGTACTTCGCTCAAGTGAACCACCTTGTCCCGTACTGAAAACGTGGGGAAGTGAAGCCAACGGCCTGAACATCCTGACATATCATTTTGTGAACACTTCTATCTTCTTCATGAACACGACCCCACACTTTGCATAATTAGTGGTAAGGATTGACAATATTTTTTTTTTAGTATAGGCCCTTTTATTTTGATGAGACCCCAATAGGACTGCATTATTATTATTTGATGGTCGTAGCTTGCTCCATCTGTAGATTTAGGGTTAGATAGGCATTTATCACACCCTTGTTGAAGTCTTACTGTTGATACCAGGCCTCCCTTACAAATGTCTCCCCTTCCCAATAACTTCTCTTTGTTTTCCGCTGATCTTGTTGCCACTATCCTGCATCAGTGTACAAGCCAAAAAAATATATGTAAGTCCTATTAATAATATTGATAGATTGTGTGCAAAGTTTATTGTTATTTATAACACGCTTAATACCCAGAGGTTTCTAAGCGAGCAACCGGGAGTCAAACCTGTGTTGCTCCATTTCGTCATGCTTCCAAGGCGAGCATGTTGCCTCTTAGCTATTCTCCTGAGACAGCATGGTCCTCTGGAGCAGGCTTCCTTAGATTAACTGTTCGTATGCGTGGGTGATGAGCTTGAGGTGATAACATTTGAGCTAATGAGAAGGAAATGCCCTGCTGTGTGATAATTCAGTCAATTGGGGCTGAGCCACCACTGCTCTGTTTAACTTGAGGCCCACTTCAACCTGTTATTTCAAAAATGTGCAGCCGCTCATTCTGTTATAGCCGTGCCAAAGGGGTCTGCGTTAACATGGCTCCATCTGGGGTCAGTCTTGTTGAAAGATAAGAGAGTGCCTGGATACTACTTGACCAGCGATGGTCTGGCACAAATTGCCAGACTCCTGACCAGTGGTGCATAAGAGGCAGAGTGAACAGAGTGAGGGAAGGTCCTCCAGGAATGGTTGTTATCTACGGACATCAAGACCTGGATCCCCAAGACATCTCTGCTGCTAAATGACTGCTGCACATTTTTCTCAGAGGCACAAGCACAAGGCACATGGTTGAAGTTCTGTCCCTTATTTGAGAAACCACTGAAATAGGACAGTGTGTCAGGAAATCTACCTGAAAGAAAAAGATGCAAAGCAAAACATTACAGTGTAAAAATCAAAAAGCCTACTGTAGCCTGTGCACAGAATCTGAAAAATGGCACTGCGAGGATATGTGTGATCTTAGCGACCCACCTACAACAATAGTATATATTTAACCTTCTATAACAAGCCACAAAACAGCATCTTTTCAGTTACATGGAAGAATCAAACAATCATTTTTCAATGGAAAAACAGTCCAATCTGGGATGAAAATCACTACAGTTTTTATAAACATGGAAAACTGAATTAGAACCTGTATTATGCCTGGTTCCTATTACAGGACTGAAAATCACATTTCTATGAAGAAATATAGAGGGATATTAAAGACATATCTTTGATAGGAGTTTGATTTAAAACATGTGATAATATTGCCCTATATTGCATAAATGTAAAAGAAATGTGGGGAAAATAAAATGAAATTTAACTTTCAAATTAAATGTTGTATTGGTGAATAAACCGCTTAGGCACAGACCACCAAATGGTATTCCTTCCCTCAACCCACATTAACACAGCAACAGGACTGGGGGATGGTTTTCCTTCCCATGAGAAAAGTGTGAACAATGGCTTTGAAGCTGACCATAAATGCTGATGATTCTACCTGCAGCTGGTTGTCAGGAAGCCAGGCCTTAGAGAGGAAAACAAATGGTACTCATTCGACTTCCATCTGTCTCTGAGATTAGGCTAAAGACCTTTAAAATACATTGGACCTCATTACACGGATGGTGGTGAACCATGGCGCTATTAGCGCCATGGTTCATGCCGGTAAAATACCGGCAACGCCTTGGTGGAAAAGGGAATTACCGCCCTGTTCCAAGGTTGGCGGGGCGGTAATTCCCCCTTCCACCATTGCCCTTCCCCATTCCAATTTTTGCCCTATAGGGCTCTATGGGAATGGGGAAGGCGCTAATTATGGTACCGCAAATTGCGGTACCGTAATTAGCTCCCTGGTCCCTTTGCGGGTTGGATTTTTAACGCCTGCAAAAAGCAGGCGTTAAATTCCCCAACCCGCAAAGGGACCTCGTAGTAAGGCTGTAAGGATTTACCGGTACCGGTAAAATACCGGTACCAGTAAACCCTTACCGCCATCCGTGTAATGAGGCCCATTTTATTTGCTCTGGGAAGCGGTGATCAGCGGTCCCCTCACAAAAAGTCTGATCTGCAGATCGGCCAGGCCATTCTAAAAGGAAGAACTACACACGTTTAGAGACCGGGAGTCTGCCTCAAGTGAAAAGGTCCTAGAATCACTCAGTGGGGTGTACATGAATTGTAAATGGCACTGCCATCGCTGTACTTCAAAGAACTTGCACCATGAACTCCTACATTCTAAGGAGTCATAAATGCCCCCAACTTGGAGCTCAGACTAAATGATGTTCTGTTGTCAGGCAGAAGAACTGTAGATGCATTTTAATATTTTGTAAAATAGAAAAAAATATCTTTAAAATGTGACATATGGAATAATATTTTTGCTTGTAACTATTGAACGTAAGGTCCTAAAGACTTAATATTTTTTTTAAATAATGATCATGATAAACTTTTCAGCTGAATGCAAAATGATGTTTCAGTGGTATTATGTTCATTATGTAAATTAGATGAATGTAGATATCACCAGTGATTTATATATCCTAGCATCCATGCCGGCGAGTATGCTATTGTGATATGAAAATATATTTTCTTTATAAATGTGTCGGTTGAGACATTTATAAAATCTGTAACTAGTCCATCTTAGGTCTTGCCGAGATGGAACGTGTATTATTTAGTTCACCTAAGTGAGAGTAATCTGATGAACTCATTAGTTACTTAATCACATGTGAGGAACATGCTGTTACAGAAAACTTCAATTGGTTAAGGTACAATTATCCAAGATGACATCACATCAATTGGGAGGAAAACAGGGTGTAGAAATCTCCCATTGGACTGGGGCTGGTTTAGCGTGATGTAATTTTTGGTGCATTGTCCAATCACATACATAGACCAATTAAATTAGATACTCTGGATACTGACTCACTCGCTCACTCACTGACTTGCCCGCTGATGGTGCAGAAGAAGGAGAGGCAAGACATTGATAAAAACAGAAAGGAAATGGAATAGATTGCTTTACTTTTGGACCCATATTTGGATTACCAGCAGTACACTGCAAGAGAGTTAAATCTGCATCTGGAGTTAAAGTCCCAGGCCTTCTTCAGAGGGAAAGACAACAGACAGGTGCAAATAGATAAAGAAGGGAACCAGACGGTGGAGGTAAGCTGACAACAACTTGCTGACTGATGCCCACCTGTACCAGATGGGAAGAATTGAACCAGTCCTTAAGAGGGCAGACACAGCCAAAAGAAATTGGCATGTTTTTAGAATATTGATGGGAAATAATCCTGAGGTAAGCGACACTCTAATGTGGAATAGATTAAACGCTGCCCCCTGTCATTTTTAATTGCTAGGGGGTGGGGGTGTATAAATTGACTGTACACACTGAGAAATCAAGAAATATTTTAGAAGTTAATGTGCTTCTGGAATTCTAGATTTGAAAGAATAGGGTCAATGGTGTGCATACTGAGATATCCTCTGCTTCCATCTCTGTGTAAGGATCAAACACAGAAGAAGTATTCTGATAGTCAAAAGCAATGGTCGAAGTGTACCAAAAGAAGTAGTGGTACTATGTTGCCTGCTCGTCTGCCCAGTTCCCCACAAACCCCACCGCCACGCCGCCTCCCATGCACAATGCAAACCCCAAAACACATGTGCCTGCTGTTTAATGGAACGTTCAGTGTAGTGCACTGAAAGTGCAAGTTTCAACTGCTTCCTACACTTTTATTTTAAAACAAAACCATTCCAGAACCGTTTCCTTTTAAAATAAAAGTATAGGAACGCCAAAACTTAATTAAAAGAAGTAGAGGAGCACCACTCCCGACCGCTCCCGCCCACTTCGACCACTGGTCAAAAGGATATCTCACTGTGTTGCTACGTAGAACAATAATGTAAATTGAAGTTAGTTCTTGGTTACATAACCAAGCAGCGTTCTTTTACTGGTGCTGAATCATTCAAAACATAGGGGAAAATGTAATTAACCCATTTTCCACCTTTAAGTTGTCCATTGAAAATGAGAAAGGTACACTTTTGCACAGCAATGAGTACCTTTGAAGAACTATTGAAGGGAATCTAGCAAACAGGCATGTTAAAAAGACATGTTTCTCTTTGCAAGTGATATACATGCAAGAATGTCAAGTAGCAGGTATTTGAATTGAGTTTTCAAGAACAATGTTTGAAATTCTGACGTGTTCATTAAGTAATGGGGAGGTATCTATTTTCAATAAAGGAGAAGCAGAGTGTTATGTGTTGTACCTGTTATTGTGTATATATGATTATATCCTGTATTGATTTCATTTGGCCATTTGTTTATCAGGTTGCTGTGTTACAGTCATTAAGCACATGCCATGTTTACCTGTATCCTCGTATACCTGGTTTTATTCAAGGTTCCATCCAGAGAGATATATACGGTCTGGTGAATGTGCAGTTTTCCAGTTGACACGCTGCACAGGAGGGCCTCTATGTGTTATAATAAACACTTATTCTGTGTAATTTACTGTGGCTACAGAGTATCCTTTTTTACATAGAGACTTGGAAAGGCAGGGATATTCTGATTCATTTTTCTTTTACTTATGAAAACTTTATCCAGAGTCCTCATTCATTTATCAGTCCATAGTGGATGGGTGCTCAGGATAAACCAAATGTATAGATGGTGTTGTGTGTTTACAAAAGTAAATTCAAGTGAGTGTAGCATATAAAGGTGATAAGACCAATGTTTTAGTCATTCTTCATAGAGGTTGGAATTTCATAGATCCATACTTTTTTAAAATGTAAATTAATTAAATTATTTATATTTATTAATGAATTGACCTTCTGTGCAACCATGTGTTTCTTGTCCTGAAAGGGGAGGGAGACTCTAAGAAATCTATATTGTAAAATTGGTAGTCCCAGATTCATAAAAATAACTTTATTGAACAAATAAAGATTGGCAGTGCCTGATTTTGTCTGGGTGGGAAATTCCCCCAACTAGTTGTGACCCGATTAAAACATCCTACAAGTGTTTCAGATTGGTGTTAGTTTGTATTTCCTTCCTTTCTTCACATGCCATAACATCCCTGTTATTCTAAACTCCACACACAATCACAGAGGCCTACAAGGGATAACAAAAATAAAATGTAACGCTCACCTGAATCCCTCGGAGGCACAGGTCTGGGCTGGGGGTTCTCGGAGTCTTCTAGGGTCACGCGCAGGCCTCGAATGCCACCCTGGAAAGGCCCTCTCCTCACTGAGATCTTGATCTGAAGGGTGAGGTGTCTGCAATTGTGAGAGCAAGGGGTTAATAGGATATATAAGCCTGACTGGGCAAGCTGACTCCCCTTCCTGGTACTCCCCACGTAGTTCGTAGGCTAAATGTGCTCACCTTATATAGGTGAAAGCGGAGCTCTCCATCCTGCGTCTGTGCAGGGGCGCCGAAGCCAGTTACTTCACTGGTTAATTGTCCAGCCTCTTGGTTGCAGAGGATGAAGATTTGGAGCTAGGCCGTCGTTAGCAGCACGAACGGCGGTTGCTTGAATGGAGAGCGATGGAAAGGCGAAGGTATTGCAGGCAAGTAAGTAAAAAATGTCAATTCGAAGTTCAAAGCACTTCTTAATGTCTCTTTTCCTTTTTCAGGTTGCAGAAGCAGCTGGGTAGAAAAATAGATGTCGAGGAATGCGCCGAGGAGTGAGAAAGATGAGAGCTGCCCAAAACACGTGCGTATGGATGGGGTTTTGTATTTCTTAATGATGTCCTTTTGTTTTGCAGATGCGAGTAGCAGCGTCGGCGGAGGCGAGAAGAATGCAGCGCAGGTAGGAAAAGTTTCACGATGGTTACTAACCAATGTCCTTGCTTCCAAAGGGTGCCGAAAAATGGAGAGCTGCAGCCCGTGGCTTGAGATGTACCGATGGATTGGGTAAGTGCTGCGCTGGTTGTTATCTCGTGCAAACCTGGTGTTCTTTTCCCTTCTCAGATGCTGCAGAAGATGAAGATGGTATTTCAGAAGGTAAGATTACGGATTTCTCTTCCCTAGATGCAGAAGTTGAAGATTCTCTGGAGCTGACACGGTGAGCGTCTTGCTGCTATTGCAGAATAACGCGAAGCACGTTGCTCTGATCGGGCGTGGTTTAAATAGTCCTACTGGAGTGCTTAGGTGTCTCCTTCCACAGCAGCCTCGCCCAAGTAAAAAGTCCAGCTTCCAGAATAGTTCCCGTATCCAGTCCCAGGGAGTGGTGCTGGCCACACCCAGAAGGTAAAGTAGTTCCAGCCATGGATGGATGAGGAGTTCATCCTGCAGGGGAGTGAGCAGCATGGTCTGCAGCCGGTAGGTCCACCCAAGCACCATTCCTTACATCATGAGCCCGGCACGTCCTGTGCCGGGACTGGGTCCCCTTATGAGCCTGGCGCCACTGGCGCCAGGACAAGGTCCATAAGGCCCCTATGGGAGCCGATGGGTGCCTGAAAATAAAGTTGTGACCCAGCTTCCGAGGCAGTTGGGCTAAACCTGACTCCTTGGAGGCTGCGGTCATGACATAAAACCAGGAAAGAGACTTTTCCATCCCTAAAACCCAGGAAAGGATTGAAAGGTGCAAATATGAAAGCTGTCCTCACTCTTCCATTTGTCTCCGGACAGGTTTCTTCTTATGGAGGCTCTGAGAGACTTACACCAGACTACTAAAACATAAAAGTCAAAGTTATGGACGCAAGGGATGGACTGCATTCCATGAACACTCACATTGAAATGAAAGCAAAGGATGTATGAAAGTTCAAAGTGAGGATCAATAACTTCTCAGTCTCCCTGTACCCAATGAGGGCAGTAGTGTTTTCCCTTCGGTGGGATGTGCTACATCAAAATCAAATAGATTCAACAGATTTGTATACTCTCTGATGTCACCTATGAGGATTGCCTATCCTATCAGGGACTCTTCATCACTGTCAATACTCTCTGCATACCCCACAAGCCTTCCACAGACCAGGGCTTACATTTCTCCATAGTGATTTGATTAAATCTGAACCCTCACGTACTTTAGTGCGATCACAAGAAAGAATTCATGGGGATTTGCCCATTCTCAGTACTAGCAGCACCATTATAAAATCCTCCATTCATGTGGCATTCACAATTAGACCACCCATCTTGTTATGGATTGTACTTGGACTTGGCTGGTTCCTCCACTCATTCCATTTCCCTCCTGACTGCCCTGACTTGTCATGACTCTTCCTGCTGTAGTCGGCCCAGGTGCCGGTGAACATTGTGAGCTGCTCCATCGCCTGCCCCCTCCGGATCCCAGAGTACAACATGCAACTGGGTCAAAAGACTCTTCCAGAAAGCAGACTTGTGCTGGCTACTCCACCTGCCGCACTTCCATTAGCCCTCCTGACTGCCCTGACTTGCATTGAATCTTCCTGCTGTATTCGATCCAGGTGCCTGTGAACATTGTGGGCAGCTCTATCACCCCACACCACCCCATCCTGATCCTGGTGCGGATCATGTGATTGGGTCACACAACTCTTACCATATGTAGAGTTCCCTAAGGGTATGCGTGTCCTGGTCATCCTCTTCAAGGGGCACCAAATCTAAAGGCTTCATCTCCCCTGTTTGTTCCTTGTTGGGACTGTTGGAAGTTTCGTCTCTCTTTTTGATGTGCTCTTCTATTCTCTCTAACCTGCACCATGACTAAATGTCATTATATTCAGTGGTGCAGTTGGCCTCTTTGCTGCCAGCCTCCTACTTACCAGGCTTCAACTACCAACTCTTCCATCTGGCAGCTTGTTGTACACTCTATTTTCCAGTTATTCCTCATTCTAACTGCTTTAGCTCTTCTGCTTAGGCCTGCTCTTATTCCTATTATACAATCGCTGATTGGAAGAGCAGTGGAAGAAGCCGTGGACAATGATTGGATCAGCAGCAAAACGAGTGAATTTCTAATCAATCAACACCATATTACACCGGTATTCTACGGACTGCCAAAGATCCATAAAAACTAGAGTAATCCACCCCTTAGGCCCATAGTGGCTGGTACGGATAGCATATTTGATCCGTTGGCTATAGACATTGACCGCCTACTGCAACCATTGATCCAAGTCATTCCAACATACCTCAAAGACACCACTGATTTCATCAATTGTATCCAAGAAGTTAGAGCACTGAGTGTGGAGCACTGATCACTGAGTGAGGACTGCATACTTTTCAGTATGGATGTCTGCAGTCTGTACACTTCCATCCCGCATGAGGAAGGGATCCAATCTGTAGAATGGCTATTGCTGAACTCACAAGCGACCAGAGAAGACCCACAATTCATCATGAATCTATTGAGCCGGATACTGAACAATAACAATTTCAGATTTCAAGGAAATTACTATCTACAGGTCACGGGGACATCAATGTGGTCAGCAATGGCCCCAGTATACGCTAACACTTTTATGTACAGATTTGAGCACACCTATGTACTAGAGAATATGGAGTGGTCGAACAAGATACTGCTATGGAAGCGCTTCATTGATGACATCTTCGGGATCTGGTGTTGGATACAAGAGGAATTGACTGCGTTCTTCAATTACCTGAACTCAACACATCAAAGCATTAAATTCACAACGGAAAGAGGGGCATCCTCTCTACATTTCCTAGATGTCTGTTTGGAAATCAAAAACAATCAGATCACCACCAATGTCTACCACAAACTGACCGATGTCAATAATCTATTACATTTCTCATGTTTTCACCCCAAATCAATGCTGGACAGCCTTCCCTACAGCCAAATCCTTAGGCTCAAGAGAATTATTTCCGACCCAGCAGGCCTAGATGTGGAATGTACGAAGCTTTTGGAGAAATTTGAAAAGAGGGGCTATCCACATACTGTCTTGGAAGAGGCGAAAGAGAGATCATCTGGTTTAAGCAAAGAACAATTACTGACCCCTAAAGTCAAGAATAAGGAGACACCATTACTATACATCTCCAAATATTCTCTTCAAAGCTTCCAAGTGGGAAGAGCAATCAAGAAACACTGGAGCATTCTCCACAGTGAGCCGCTCCTTCACAAATTATTCCCCAAAACCCTGATGATGGCTTTCAAAAGGGGACAGAATCTTAGGGATAAACTAGTGAGAGCCTAGAAACCTCCTTAAGAGAAGCAAATGATGTTGAGCACAAGGAGGAACCCGTTTGGCCTGTTCACATTGCAATAATGTGATAAAAGGTGAATTTGTGGCACACCCCCAGGCGGGTAAAAAAAATAAACTCAGAGATTTTGCCACCTGCATCTCAGTAGGTGTGATATACGCCCACAAATGCCCATGTGGCAAACTGTATGTGGGCCAGACCACCAGGGCAGTGAAAGACAAGATTACTGTTCATAAGTCAAACATCAGATGCAAAAACATTATATTTCCCCTGGCGAGGCATTTTTTACAATACCAACATACAGTAGCCCAAATAAAATGTTTGGTTTTGGAAGTAGTTAAAAAACCATACAGAGGAGGATATTATCAATCAACCCTCTCCCACAGAGAATATTATTGGATAGATCTCCTGGACACTCTCAACCCTAGAGGACTCAATGAGGAGTTCTCACTTAGATGTTTCATCTGAAATACAACTGATTAATGACTTTCTTTTTTGATTTTCATTCCCTTTGTGTGCTCGTATTTGGATGCAACTCGAAAGAGCATTATCCACTAGTGGTACCCCACCCCGCCAACTCGGGGATTACATCCATTACAAATGTACTCACTGTAAAGTCCATCGATTGACTATGCATCACTAGAGTAATTTAAGATGTTGAACATTATACAGATGTAATCCAATTTGTAGCGTGTATAAACTTACAGTGGAACAAATGTTAAGATGATGTAAATCCGGGATTTGTCAACCGGCCCACTGAGCAGATGTTACTCCATGTATAATACGGTATGAATCTTGAACTCCTCACATGTTCATTAATGCACCTCAATCTGCTGTGACTGCTATGTAATCTTCACATGTCTCTAATATTCATATTGGGACTCATAACGTTAGCTTTGTTATTACACTAATCCGCATACCCACATAACATATTTTTAGTTTACCATAGGTACATCCTTTCTTTTCACTTTTCATGACCACACTTGAGTGGCTACTCGTATTCTGATAATATGAGAACAGTTCCATTGCATTCCATTTCAAGATGCGCCCACAGAATATATTGACCTTATGTCATCCTGAATGCTCACATAACATGCTGGGTATTCCATTCTTTATTTTTACAAGGAACGCTCACCATTGCTATAGTTACCCCTGACACGCTTACCTTCCAGCGTCCTGGAAGGTTTCCTGGGAAACAGTGTATCCCACCACAACTATACCGAGGGACACATTGCCCGCTTTGAGACACATGCGGTCGCGGCCTCCCGCTTTGAAAAAAATGTGTTCCGCTCGCATACCGCACTCGGCATTATTAGGTAAGAACTAAACGGGAAAACAAACACTTCAATCCTAGACGCGGGTCTACTTATGATGTTACTATCGCACAATGTATGACAGTGAACCATAATATTGTTTTAGGTTCTAGTCTATAGAGTGCCATAAGAATGACTGTTATTTCCAGCACGTATGACAATGAGGAGCACGTTAACCTCCTGGACCCTGCCTCTCGGTTGCTGAGAGGTAAGACCATCAATAGAACTATTGCATTTTTGCATGCCAGAAAATCTATCTCTTTATAATTAGAACTTGAATAGTATAAACTACAACAGACACGGATTAAAGATGACTAGATTTACGTTAGTTGTCATTTTATAAATGAACGTTAACACCCAGATGCGGGTTATCTGGCGGGCGTTGTAGCCACTCTACATTATATGTGCCCCCACTCCAGTAGAACCAGGTCATAATTAGCAAAATATTTGCCACATATATTCACCTCTTAAAATTCTTTCAATATATCCTGTCTGAGCAATATTTTGTATTCGCCAAATATATATGTGCTTTGTCCACATTTAGGTTGCCGACCTGGCAACAGGAAGGCCCTGCACCCTATTGACGCCTGTGGACTCAGATTATCATTAAACGCCAATTTCGCCACCACGTGTCTCTTTAACTAGTTCTGTACAGATATGTTGGTTTTCATCTTTGCTCGACATGTTACATTTAAATAAACACTAGTTAGACTTGGTGATTATGGGTATTAGACATGTATCCCTAAATTATAGATTCACTGATTGCTAGAATTACATAATGGTCTCAACGGCTATCCCCTTTTGGAGGGGGTGTTCGATGGATAAGAGGAGCCTCTCTTAATAACTATGAACCATCTGTTAAATGTTGGTATACAAGGACCTTCCTTTTACCTGTTAAAATCAAGCTAATCAACCGGGGTCCATTGGTACTGGGTGTTCTTGAATCCATGTTTTATGAGCACAATACTTATGTCTATCTATTTGTCAGCAATTTGTCAGCAATTTGACACACTTTTTATTTACCTTACTGTGTTGCAGTTCACACTTTTTGGCTCAAGAAGAGGGATGTTTATCGCATCAGCCTTTGTATCTGAATTGCATATGTACATGTTATATACTGATCTGAAAACATCATTTACTGCTTGACATTTGATTTGGTCTCAGCATCAAATGATTTAATGACAAAGAATTGGCTATAGTGATTAAACTATTTTGTTTTCACTAAATGATTGCCTAAATCATTGCCTAAATCATTGCTTGTTCGTATATTTACTTCACTAAAGATTGCAAAACGTTGTTTTACAAAGATTTTTACTTAACCATCATTTGATGGTATACTAATAGTGTGCAAGGGACGGGAGGGCTCCTACCATTGGATCCTCTTTTTTCTCTCTACATATAGGTATTTGTGGTCCTGTGCCAAGTTCACGTTTTCTCCCCCGCACCTTAAAAGAATACTAAATAAACTCACACATCCCGCCAATCATATAAAACAAAAGGCGAGTGCATCTACAACCCTTCTCACAGTCTGCTCTTATTCCTACCCACTACTCTTATTATCCTTCCTTTAATTTTCACTCTCATCATTCCTGCAATCTTTAAAATGGTATACAGGTTCCCTCTTTCACATCATCTTCCACCATCTCTATTGTATTACTTTATGTTCACTTTATGACACCTTATTATGTCTAAATGTTCAATTCCTCTGTATAACAGAAACCTTGCTTCTGACTCTGGTATCCCCGCCTTCCTCACTTCTCCTGGTACTAAGTTCATTCATATTGCTCGTACTACAAGCATCGGAGGCGGCACAGTTCTTCTCTTCCATTCCACTTTCTCACTCTTGTTTCTCCCCACCCCCCCTTCTTATCCGTCCTTTGAATATAATGTCTGCTCTACTAGCAGGCCATTATCCTTGTCTTCCTTGATTATTTATCGGTTGCCTAGTCCTCTTTCTTGCTTCTGTGAAGATCTTGACTCGCTGCTATCTTAAATCTTACCACTTGAGTTCCTTTTTTTTCTTACTTGAGGATTTCAATCTCCATCTTTTCACCACTCAGAATTCCACTTCTTTTCATCCCATCATTCAATCCTATCACCCTTTTAAATGTGCCACTCCTCTGTCTCATGTTTCTGGTTCTTGCCTGGATCTTATATTTTCTTTGCATCCCACTAATTCTACTATCTAGGTCTCACCCTTCTTTTCTTCCAATCACTTTCTGCTCTCCTTCTCCTTCTCTCCTTCCTCCCCACTCCTCCACCCTTTTCGATCACTTTCTTTCATCGCAATCTTTGACATTTCAACAATTACCACTTTTCTGTTACACTCTCTAACTCCCTTCCATCTATTTCTAATTTGTCCAACCTCTCAGCCGATACTGTGTTATCTTCTCCAAATGATGGTCTTCTCTCTTCGGTTGACTCCCTATATCCAGCATGCCCCTTGCAACATTTTCGCAAACCCCCTCAACTTGGGCTATCCCCCTCACCACCTGTACATCTGCTCTTCTCTTCATCAAGAGAGGCACTGGAAGAATCTAAGCTTTCATGGCTGGTTTTCAGTCTCTCTCTTCCTTGCATTCTTCCTATAATTCTTCCTTACTCACTGTCAAAAAGCAATACTCTCTGACTTCATTCTTGTACTTTCCCCTCACCCTCTTTATCTATTCCAACTTTTGAACCATATTCTATCCCCCTCTCTTTGTGTCCCTTCCCCCTAATCTTCTCTTTCTGCTGCTGACTTTGCTCAGGTCTTTACTGATAATGTTCGGCTTCTGTGCACTTCTATACAAGGTGCATCTGCCTCATCTGAGACATTTCTAGGCACTGCTCCACACGCAGAATATTCTCTCTCTTCTCTCCGCCTAATCTCTACTTACTGATGCTGACACTGCATGTGGCATTGCTGGTGCTCACCCTACTGCTTCACCTCTTGCCCTATCTCATCCTCTCTTATTCCTTAGGTCCTTCCTATGCTGATCCCTTTTCTTTCCATCTTTCTGAACCTCTCCCTCTCTCCTTCTTGATTTCCTTCTTCCTTCTTGATCCATCTATCCCTGCTAATTTCCGACCCATTTCTTTGCTTCCTTACAGTTCCAAAATTCTTGTATGCTTAGTCTATACTCCAGTCTCATGTTTCCTTGATCAGCATTCATTGTTTTCTCTGCTACAATATGGAATTTCCCCCATCAGTACACCAAAATGGCTCTTTATAATGTCACCAATTCCTAACTTAATGCTTGGCATGCTAAACATTCTTCTATTCTGATCTTGCTCGATTTCTCTTCTGCTTTCGACACAGTGGACTACCTTCTTCTCTCTTCCCTGGCTCTGTGCTCTCCGGGTTTCAGTCCTGACTCTCTGATCGCTCCTTTGTAGTTTCTTGGGCTGGAAAGCTCTGTGAAAGCACAATATTCTCCAGGGCTCTGTTCTCCATCTACATCTCCTTTCTCACCCATATTATCACCTCATTTAACCATTAATGTAATTTCTACATGGATGTCACCCAAATCTTTCTTTCATTTTCTTCCTTCTCTGATACTATTCATTGTACTATCACTTCCTGTCTTCTTTCTGTCCAGCCCTAAATCCATTCCCGTTTCCTTCTTCTAAACTCAGCTATTTCCTTTCCCCTGCCCAGATGTCCATCGGCACGCAACCTCAGTGTTTCCTTCGACTCTTCTCGTTCTTTTGCTGCACACATTTCCAACACTGCACGTGTCAATCACTTACATATTTTTTAAATTCATTAAGTCCATCGTTTTCTCACCTTTCCAGTCACTAAACTCATTATCTCTTATATGTTCTTATCTCGCCTCGACTGCTGCTCTGCCCTACTGATTGGACTGCCCGCATATCGACTACCTTCTCTATCTTTAACTCCTCCATCCATATTCTCTTTTCTATTTCCCCTCATACTTCAATCTCATCCTCTCTCTGCTCCATTTCTTGGCTTTCTTTTGAATCTCGGCTTCTTTTTCATTTTCTCGGTATTGTTTTGAAATGTCTCCATGGCCTGGCACTCTCTTATTTTGCTTCTTTAGTTTCATTCTGTCCCCTCCCACTCATTACAATCCCAACCCCTCTTTCTTCTAACAGTTGCTTAACCCCCGTGCGCACAACTCGTTTCCAGTCTTTTTTCCATACTTGTTCCCAAGTTTTGGAATTCTCTTCCTCTCACTACTCGCTCTTCTACTTTTTCTACTTTTCGGTCGACTGCAAAACCGTACCTTCTCTCACACTCGTTTTCCTCCTTCCTTGGTGATCGATTGTTTTTACCTAATTATTGTACCACATTATCTTGTGTAGAGCATTGATGAAAGTGCTTCATAAATTCAAAAATGAAATATAATTAAATCAAATGGCATCATTAGAAAGAGTAGCAGTCTAAAATTCACCATGCACAGGGATAATGTACTCATCAAACCAGTAGTCAGTAATGTATCGACCAGTATGGGGGCATCTTGCCCACTAGAGGGCTCCACAGAGCAGAAGACTGGGACATTTAAGCGGGGGCTGGGACCTTGTATCCAGCCGCTGCCTCGTCAGGTGGGCCCTGAAGCTGTGTGACAGAGTCCCGGCTATGCATTCTCTGCCATCTCAAGTGCCACCTTTTCACTTTTCTTTGTTTCTATAAGTGCCCTGTTAACGGGCAACAATTTAACCTAATGACTGGAGCAACCATTTTGGGACTTTGTTGAAGGCACCTGCTCACCTTTAGTACCATCATGAACAGGGGAAAATGCCGATGTCAATGTCACTTTTAACGGTTTCTTAATTACTGATGTTAAATGTAGTTTGCAGGGCTTTACTAAGGCATGAATTGTTCGTCATTTGGAAAAGTGATGGGACATGTCCAAATTATAGAGACCTCACCATCCCCTCAAACCATTTACCAGACCTGTGTCTACTACCAATATAATTAAAGAGAGTTACACAAAAGAGATCCTTGTAAAGACTAATTATATGCACCCCTCGGGCCAAGCCGCTTCCATCACTGCCACCCACCTTCTCGGTTATCCGCCCCATGAAGCTTGTATTAGTTGAGGCTTTCGCTGTCGCCTTCTCACCCCGTCTCCCCCATTGGCTGACTCTCACCCTGACACAGCCCTCTCCACGCTCCGCTCTGCTATATCTGATACTTTTTATATCCCTGCCCCTGTCATGAGAATCCGCCAGAAGCCCAAAGCCAAGTGCAACTCCTGGTACGACAAAGACCTCGTCACCCTAAAAAGCAAGTGCAGGGTGTACCGAGAGGAAATGGCGTGCTTCATGTACATTCTTTGACAAACTGGCCTGCCGCCTGCTCCAAAGGCAATACTGGCTATCTGTCCTCACTAAGAAGAGAGCTCATATCCAAGCCCGCGTCTCTGCACCATCTAACAACTCGGCTGAACTCTTTAAAATCTGCAGGGAACTGGCCAATCCTGTCGCAGTCTCTACCGCTCGTGTCCTTACCCAGGCCCTCTGCACGGTACTGGCTTCTCACTTCATCTCTAAAACTCAGGACATCCTGTCCTCATTCTCCTTCTCTCCCCTCCCTCCCTCTACTCCCTGCTCTTCCTCTGGCCCTTCTGCCGCCACCTCTCCTCCCTCCTTCTCTGCGTTTCCCATGTTCTCTGCAGACAAAGTTTCTAAACAAGTCTGATCTATGAAAGTCTCATCAAAACAGGTTCACCCCTGTTCCTCCAAAACCATCAAGGACCACATCAACTTCCTGGCTCCTGCCCTGTCTGATTTCTGCAACCACTCGTTCCCCACTGGAGTCTTCCCATCCCCCCTGAAGCACTCCCTTGTGCACCATCTTCTTAAGAAACCCTCTACCGGCCCCTCTTTCCTGGCTAACTATCGCCCAATCTCCATCACTCCCTTTATGGGCAAGCTCCTGGAGAAACTGGCCATCTCCCAGCTTAATTTCCACACTGAATCTGTTGGTTGTCTTCATGCCCATCAGTCTGGCTTCAGAGCTGCCAGAAGCATGGAAACTGCTCTTCTGAACATCCGTGAAGACCTGCTCTCGAATCTTGACTTTAACACCCCCTGTATCCTCATCCTGCTTGATCTCTCTTCTGCCTTTGACACTGTCAACCATGCCATCCTGCTCAATCGTCTCCATGATAACCTGGGTATCACTGATCAGGCCCTGGCGTGGCTGACTTCTTTCCTCTCCGACCGACCCTCCCAGGACCAACTTGGGTCCTTCCTCTCCGCTATCTTTTTCTCTAGAAACACTTGTGTATAGGCGTGTTACAAATGCCATATCATCTCATATCATATCATACCTGTTGTGTCCCCCAGGGGTCCAACCCCTCTACCTGGCTGTTCAACCAATACCTGGCAATCTTTTCCCACCGCATTGCCGCTCTCTGCCCCAACTTTCGGTGCTATGCGGATGACACACAGCTCATTTTCAGGCTACCTTTGTCCACCTCTTCTCCTTCCCTCATCTATGACTGTCTGTCTGCTATCCAGGAGTGGTGTGCCGCCAATGACCTCTGCCTTAATGCCAGTAAGACTGAGATTCTCCTCATCGGCACACCTGCTCCCTCTTTTCTTGTAGCTCTTCGACTCCACACTCTCCTTCTCTCCTCACATCTCTGACGTCTCCAAGAAGTCACACTACCAGCTGCACCTCCTCAGAGGTATTCTTCCTTTCTTCTCCTTACCCCATAAACTCACTGTCTCCAGAGCTCTGGTTCTCTCTAGGCTGCATTACTGCAATAGCCTCTTTTTAAATCTGCCTGCCTCTACTCTTCGCCCTTTGCAACTCATCCATAACAGGACTGCGAGACTTGTCCTTGGCCTCAAGCCCAGGGATCGTATCTCCCCAGGACTGAAATCTCTGCACTGGCTCCCAGTGGCTGCGAGGATTAAGTTCAAACCCTATGCATTGTCCACAAGGCATTCTGGGGGACGGACCCTCAATACCTTCAACTCTCTCTTCCTAAATATCTTCCATCTCGAGCTCTTCGCTTATCTGCCTCCAACTCCCTCAGGGTCATTCGCTTCTCCAAGCAATGAGTTGGTGGTAGATCTGTCTCTTCGGCTGGGGCCTCCCTCTGGAACAGCCACCCTGCCTCCCTTAAACTTGAGGAGAACCATCTCGGGTTCTGGATGCACCTCAAAACCTTTCTCTTTGCTTCTGCTTGTTCTCTTCCTCTCCCCTGCTGATCTCCTGGATGTTACCAGAACTGCACTGGTTACCTGGACTCCCTCTGATCTCGGGCCCAGGTCCCTCCCCGCCAGTCTCACACACCTGCACTGCCCTCCTGGCAACCCCTGCACTTGGAGACTGTATCCCTACAGTCCCCCTACCAGCTCTTGACATCTGATGCCTGCACTTACCCTTGCACTTGCCACTTTCTGGCCGTTACTTTACTTATTGTTATTACCTATTCCCATGTACTGCACTGTCCCTTCCCCCTTCCCACGCACTTGCATGATCTGAATGACACCTGGCCTAGTAGGATCGTTGTCTGTCCTCCTTTTGTTCCCCCTCCCTTGCCTCGTCGCGCCTTGAAACACTTGTGTACAGGCGAGTTATAAATACCATATATCATGCATGATGTCCACTAGTTTGACATGCAAAAAAAGGGTTTTCTTTTATGTGGATAGTCCAATGTCCAGAACATCATGCTTAAGCAAACTGGAAGTTTGTAACAAACAATCTCTATACCCATGTGACCTTACTACACATGTATTTTAGTGTGTGCCTTAAAGTGCAAAAGGTACAGTTGTGTAAAACAGGACATTTTTGTACTTTTATTATTTTTCTTTTTGGGGCATGTAGTTTTCCATTTAAATTGTGCAAACAGAACCAGAATTCTATTATTTTGGCTTAACCTGTTTCTGTGTGGATTTAGCTATTTTCAAGATGCTTTACTATGTGATATGTACATTTTGTAAGTAATCACTATAAGACATTCATTACAAGTGAGGCAGTAAGGGGTTAACGGCTCTGGTAAAGGTGCCGGCGTTGTTAACCCCATACCGCCTCATTACGAGGTCCCCTCACGGGACCCGCTCTGGGCGTCTGGTCAGACCAGATGTCCTTTGCGGGTCCCGCGAGGGGACCAGCATGCTAACAACAGGCCCATCATTAACAGGCCCATTGTTAGCATGCTCCCCATTCCCATTGAGCCCTATAGGGGCTCAAATGTGAATGGGGATGGTCCAGGTTCCCTTAATCGGGAAATACCGGGCCCTCCAAAGTTGGAATGGCCCGGTATTTCCCCATTCAGGGACCACAGACCCGGACCTGATTTTGGAGGAAGCCATGCCCTTATACTTGCAATTTTTTCCGGCTCCCGCAAATGGGCAATTACCGGGTCATTACGGCCCTGCCTGACCCGGTAATTGCCCATTTGCTGGCGTCGGAAAAAAGATGCTCCCCATTCCCATTCGACCCCATAGGGTTGAATGGGAATGGGGAGGCCGGATGCACTGGCACTGTTCATAACAGTGCCGGTACAAGCGACATACTGTGCTCGCGGGTGCCTTTCTGTCCGCCAGGTCCGACCTGGCGGGCAGAAAGGCACCCGCGAGCACAACTCGTAGAACTATGGTACCGGCATGTTTACTAGTACTGTAGTTCCCGGACCGGCAAACTTATAATGAGGCCCAATATTTATTTTTGTCATGCTTGAATGTGAACACTTAAATATTTGTGCCAAGCAAAACTTGGAAAGTATGCTGTTGAGTGCCAAAAATGCAGTATGGTTCGAAACCCTGGCTTTACTCCTTAGCCAAAGTGTGTGATCTGGGGCAAATGATTAAATATCACTGTGAATTAACTGCAAAAATTGGAGCCTTTAGAAGTGATTAAGTTGATACTACTCAATAAGAACCTGTTGACTATGGGGCAAATTTAATGATTTTAGGGACAACATCCTCGTGCTCCTGTCTGTGGCCCTTAGGACTGTCCCGTAGTAATGTGTCATTCTTGCACTGTCCTATCCTCCGTTGCATAACATTGCATAACATTGCCTTTGACATTAAGATACTTTGCCTGATTCATGGAACGTTTTCCTATGGGATTGCGCCATTATAAAATACTTCCATGAATCAGGCCCATAGTCTCACCAGCCAGCCAGTGCACCACAGATTCGTGTACAGCAGACTGACTGCGGCAGACCCAACATTAATTTCTTCCCGTTGCTGCCCATCACTGAAGTTGCTTGAGCTGTCCATAGTACAGCCCCACTGGCGGATGTGTAAACCACCAGATACTTCACAATCTACAAGAGGCAGTGTAGGGGACCAATGTAGAATCAGGGGGAGCTGAACAAGTTTGCTTTGTTGAAATGTTGATATGTGCAAGTCTGAAAAGACAGGGTTTGCTGTGGAGTGGACTATTTATATAATTTGTGAGTCGTTTTGAGCAGTGATCAATGTATGCTCCAGACTGCTAATGTAAATTGTTTCTGGGGTTGTCTGTGGTGTCTCTCGGAGTGGTGTTCAAGAAGTACAGGGAGATTTGGTGGCCTATCTGTTGGCAGTGTGGTGTATAGGATAGTTCAGTGTAGAAGCATGTCTTCAGGTAGTGTACGTTCCATTTCGAAAGCTGCGCTGCTGGTGTTGTTTTGGTGTTGGAGTTGTGTGACGAGTTGTGTTTTCTGTTAGGGTGGGAGCTAGAATGATTTTGAGGTGGTTATTTTTACCCTGTCTTCCCCAACAAACCACCTAATAACTATGGGCATTCTTCTTCCCTTTGGAAACATCACAGTTGGTCACACTTACTTGTTTATATCAATGAGAAAGATTCTCCAGCTGATATGCCTCATTATGCCATATGATAGGCAAGGTGATGATATTTCATTTGTGTTGGACCTTCCTTCTGACTACCCACTGACACCTCAAAGGCACTCCAACTGTAGTGTCACCCAGTCCTACATGGGATTATGGTAAAATGCAGATGGGCATGGACCATAAACTAGCAAATGGCAAAGATACGATTTGAAGAATATGTCTGCACTGCTCCCAATGTTTCGGGGTAGGTGTGTACCTGGCAAAAGACATGACAACAAATACAGGGTTTGGTCTTTCCCCTCAAACATGTCAGCACTCTTTAAGTGTTGCAGATGATTGTTTGATGTGCAAATGTTGTGTACATGATGCATACCTTTATCAAATAATGACTCCAAGAAGATTGGTTGGACATCACAAAGGGGCTCTTCTCGTGGTGCCTAGTTCTTGAACCCATTAAGACCTACTGAACAGTTTAAGGAGATATCATGTTTTCCAGTGTCAAGTGTGAAATGGTTAACCATTCCTGTGTTTTAGACTCAGAGCAGAGGAAAACGTTTAGAAAGTAAAATAATGTTTGAATGTGTGTTTGTGTGAATGTGTTTGGGACAAAGGTTCAGTTTTTGGGCACTGCAAGTGACATGATGTGGGACTGGGGTCAGCATGGGCATATATTTAGACAGACTGCAGGATTTGATTTGGGTACTATCAGCATGAAGGTTGGACAGCAAGAGCACATATGTTTGGGAAAGATCCGTGTTTGTTGTGCTCTAGCAGTATGTGCATGTGTTGTACAGAGGCAATCCTGGCATGCATTGTGAATACCAAAATCATGACCTTGTTCAGACACAAAAGGCATGAAAGGGCAAGAGAACTGGTTTGGGTATAACTTGGTTGAAAGTGGGGCAATATTGGCATATATTGTGAAGCGTGGTCTCCTGAGTTTATTTTGGGGCTGCCTGCATCAACACTAGCGCAAGATGCTTCTGAGCGCTTTTTGTGACCTGGCATCTTTTGGAGCGTTTCATGTAGCCCCTGCAGAGCAGAGTGTAACTTCTACATTGTCACCCAATTTTTCTGGAAGCTTTGCTGTGAAATGAATGATTTCAACGCAATATTTAAAAAAAATGTGAAGGATAAACACTGGCCAAAACCATACTGGTTTCGTTCACGTGCACTCACTCGGTTGAATTCAGGAAAATAATCCATGCCCCTCCATTTTTACAAATTCCCCAGTTTACGCCCTCTAGACTGTACTGGTTTTGTCGGAGTGCGGCATGGAAGCCATTAAGATGGGTAGTTAGGTCCTGCTACTTTCTTTTCCCACACTTGGTAAATGCCGATTTTCCCGCCCAAAAAGAAATTACGTTTTTCCATAGTTCGCCCTGCACTCCTGCCACGCTGGATACCTCCCTGCATCAGTCAACTACCATCTCCCCACTATACATTCAGCTGAAGCATTTAAGAGTATTTCCGGCAGAACGCCATGCAAATGTCACTTCCGGATGTACATACCATAACATGTTAACCAGCACTGCATAGACCTGTTATTATGTAAGCCCACCACTACTATGTTTAATGTTCTTTACTTATAAAGTTGTTAACTTTGTCACTATAACAGCAGCATGATATTTCCAAATGACAGCGTGCAGAACATTTTTGTTGCCAGACAGTTAGCGAGACCCAGAGAGCTATAGAGTTTGCAAGGCCTAACGACCTCTCCAACTCACTGGCAACAATGCGCGGCTTCAATATCCAGCTGACCTTTCATCCGAGCTCACAGCATCGCTGCTTTCCTCCTGCCAATAACAATAGGACGACAGGGGGCAGGATTCCCCTTCCCAGAACACTGTGAACTGCTCCCCTTCAGAGGGCCACCTGCTTTAAAGATCTCAACAGCTCCTGCTGGTCTGTTTTCTTTATGGGGTTCATTGTGAAGGCACAAATTAGGCCAGCAGCCTGAGGGGCCGTCGAGAATAGCTATCCCCTTTGATAAAACACCTTTTCGCTCCATCATAAGATAGTTTTATTTCGCTCTTATTCCTTTCTTTTTTTAAAGTGTCGCCGTCTAACTTAAACTTTGTGGGGTGCTTCATTTCACTCCTCCTTTATCAACTGCATATGCCACTGTTGGTATGCACAGCACAGCACAGCCCAGCACAGCTAGACCGCTCTGCAAGAGAAAACCTTTCTCATATGCCGTGTTTCTCAGGTATGCTTAGGGCCATAAGACATTTCATACTTCTATTTATAATTGGGAAATGTCCCGATTGGCCATCCTATATTTGCTGTCACTGGATCAGGGAGATAAGACTAAAGTAATAGCCGCAGGCACATAGAAACATGTCAAGCTATATTTTTACTTAATTCTAGCACCCTAGCCTTTAAACGGTTACTACCATGTACAAAACAGTTTCACTTATTTATTTATTTGCATTTATATAGCACGCAAGCAGCCCAGGGGCATCGCGGTGCTGTTACTAGAAAAGGGCTTAGTTACTTTACATAGAAAAACGGCTAGGTTACATTAGCCCATACATGAGTTTAGATATGCATGAATGGTTACACATGTGATATAGCAGCATTGGGTTACAAGATTAAGCTGCATATCATGATTCAATGTCAATGGGATACAGATGTTTGTATTCGGACACATAGGAATCGCTGGGTAAGGTCTTGGTGGCGGTGTGTGCAAGGTTGTACACAAATAGTCTTGCTTTGATTGCTTGTGGAAGGCGAGATGTGAAGGTTCAGCTCTGAGAGCACGTGGGGGAGAGTTCCAATGCCTGGAGGCAATGAAGTGGAAGCTAGCACCTCCACCTCTGGCACGCTTAACTCGAGGAACAGGCAGTAGATTGGCGTATGGTGTTCTTGTGAGTCTGGAGGCGGGTGGATTGATGACTCTGTGAGAGAGGTAGGGAGGTGCTGGGTGATGGATGCATTTATGAGTGAGGGCAAGAGTTTTGAAGAGGATGCGTTAGCGGACAGGCAGCCAAAGCGCTTGCTGTCTGGCTGCTGAGATGTGTTCTCATTTGGGAATGTCCAATGCAGCTCGAAGGGTGTTATTTTGAACCATTTGCAGTTTGTCCACATTTTTAGCTGAGGTTCCCGTGAAGAGAACATTACAATAGTCCAGTCTTGAACCTATTAGGGCTCTACTAATGGACAGACAGTTTGTGGTGGACAGGAATGGTCTGGTGGCGTTGAGGAGTTTAGAGTAATATGCTGCAGAGAGAGCAATTGCACTAACTTGTCTCGACATAGTTATGTTGGCATCTAAGTAGACACCCAGAGTGTTCACTGATTGTGAGACGGGGATGCTGGTGTTGTCAATGGTGAAGGTAGGTACTGGTTGTCTACTTTAATCCGTGAGTCAGTGGGGGCTAACAGTAGTAGTTCAGTCTCATCCCGTTCAATCACATCCAGTTCTCAGCCATCCATGTGTGGATGGTGGAATAGATGGAGTCTAACTCTCTGAAGAGGGTAAATATTTATTTGCAGTTGGATTTGGCATTGGCAATTCTTGTGTTGTATGAGTTGGCCTTCGCGTGAATTATTGCTTTTTTGTATTCATTGGAAAGTTTGTTGAATTCGAGTTTGTCTGAGGCAAGTTGGTTGGTTTGCCACTTAGACAGGGCTCCACGTTTTTTGGAGCACAGGGCCGAGAGTTCAAGGTTAAACCATGTGTTGGAATGTTTGTTGGCTTTGCTTTTTGGGAAGTTAGGGGAGCAATGAGCGAAGGGATATTAGTGTACACCAATTAAAAAGAATAACAAGTATTACGATATCAGAAAAGAATCGTCAAAATATTTTGAGGTGCAGGGGAGGAACTATGACCCTGGCACAAGATCACAAAACAATATAACAAAAAGGAGATCGCAAAGTAGAATTCTCCCATCCCCTGCACACTCTCATAAGCTGCATGTAGAGCCAATATTCAATATACCAGTAGAACAAGGTGGTCCATAAGGCCACTAAGAACAACCAGCGCTAATGCCAATAGTTATGAATATAAAAGGCAGCGTTCAACATGAATATTTGAGGGTACCTAGACCAAGTGCCCTCGGTAAGAAACAAGGTCAATATAATCAGTGAACTGCGCCAATTTACAATAATACATCAATCAGTTGAGTTATATTTTTAATTCCATTCCACAGCCTGACACGTGTTTCGAGCAGAGCTCTTCTTCAAAGGCTGTGCATCAAATTACAATTTAAAACCATTAGCATGTTGACCAGTGTATACGCATCATACCAATTGGGCAAACACATAGGGGTTGAAAAAGGGGGAATTGGCCACAATCATAAATATGTGATACATAACAGCATTGTTTAAATCATTACAGTGTTACATAATCAGTATGATTGGATAACCATAAATGATAAAGAGAAAATAAAAATAAATTACTGTTTCCAAAAGACATCCATCCGGTTCCGAAACCAATAAGAAGGATGACAAAACAACATGACAAGAAAATAAGTGAGGTGCGGTGACTAAGCAACCCTGGATGTTAAGATTGGCTGAATTACCAATAATAATTAAAATATCAAGGTATAATTACCGTTGATGCTTGTCGAAGGCGAATAATCTGTGCAACAAGAATTAGTGTCCAAAGTCACAATTATTGCAAAATGCCATGATGTTGCCAAAATTAATGTGACAAAAACCGAAAACCAAGATTAGCAATGTTTTGCACTTACCAATAGTACGATTAATTCTAGGGTACAATTCCAGGACTAGACAGGATTAAAGTAAATATAACAATAAGTGTTAGAGCTACATAGCCCATTCAAAGAGTTTTTAATTTTTCGCAACACATTATTAATGGAAGTAAAAGAATTACCTTAATGTAAATTGCAATTGCAATGACTAATTATAGTAGACTGCAAAGATCCGCAATGTAGGGGGGAATGTTGCCCACGAAGATACAATATATCCGCCAATTCAAAGTAGCCATGATAGTCCGATGTCAGTTGACAATTGAGCAATTAGTAGAAAAAGACAGAGAGCCAGAGCACAGAGTTAGGTGAATGAATAGTAACCGAACATGATTAAATGTCAGGGACCGTGTCGAAGGAGCAGCATCTCACTTACCAGCCTTCCGGCAACAACTGTATCCAAGGGAGAGTGCGCGCGCGCGAGATGCAGCTGGTGTAGTTAAACAGGAGAACTAGGACACGAGAGCAAGACCGTAACGAACCATCCAGCGGCAGCCATGTTGGGTGAGGAAACCACTGGCTGCCAATCAAATCTCAATGGAGACAGACTAATAAGCCAAAATTGGCAGCCGAACCTACACGCAATTACATATAGTGATTGACGTTGTATTATGAATTAGAAATAACGCACTAAATTTATCATGCATCCTGGTTGTGTAATCTGCCTCACACACTTGTTAACTCATCACGATACATAAATCACGGTAAAGTTACTTCCCATTGCACGCAAAATAATAATATATAGCATTAAGAACAAGGTAATGGTGTGTAGCCACCTACGGTGTCATCTGCACTAGCAACCAACCTAATAATTGCACCAAATATAATCATATATATAATAGCTAAAAGGATTATGAAAACCCATTTGTAAACGGGCCAGCTATACATGGACCAGGAGTTTAGTCGGTGATTATATAAAACCTCATTTAAGTCATAAATAATTTTAGTTGAAACAAATTAATAGCATATAAAGTTAAAAATTAACTGAAATGCAGATGGAATCATGAAAAAACAGAAATTGTCTGAAATACAAGTTGAATCATAAGAAAACGTGAAATTCATGTCTTTTGGAAACAGTAATTTATTTTTATTTTCTCTTTATCATTTATGGTTATCCAATCATACTGATTATGTAACACTGTAATGATTTAAACAATGCTGTTATGTATCACATATTTATGATTGTGGCCAATTCCCCCTTTTTCAACCCCTATGTGTTTGCCCAATTGGTATGATGCGTATACACTGGTCAACATGCTAATGGTTTTAAATTGTAATTTGATGCACAGCCTTTGAAGAAGAGCTCTGCTCGAAACACGTGTCAGGCTGTGGAATGGAATTAAAAATATAACTCAACTGATTGATGTATTATTGTAAATTGGCGCAGTTCACTGATTATATTGACAATATTCAATATAGAATTTTTGTTAACAGTAGGTACATAGTATAGAGACACAAGAAAGTAAGTCTATAATTTGCATATAAGAACAAAGATTTAATAACAACAACACATTTTTTTTGTAACAACTACAAAGTCTGTACAGAGTTGACACGTTTCGAGGTTAGAACCCCTTCTTCAAGAGCCATAACAGACTAGAAATGAAAAATGACACACAATACCAAATCAATATTACATACTTTCTCGAGACACTTTCAATAACTCATTATTTACACCAGTCAATTTCACATGTGAATGTTCAACCGTGCTGATACAATCCTGGGGTGTGAATCTCCATCACCAATAACCTCCTGGATGTGACCCCCCATCAAAGTAAGTAGATTGTACTGATAGACCTCCCCAGCGACCTGGTGAGTCATTTTCCCATCCTTCAGACACCTTTTGCATGCAACACATGCTACTATGTATAGGGATAGCCCATCTGTCCTGTGGGGCTTACCTGGGTTCTGTGGTTGTTGCGCAACCCAGACAGAAACAATGTGAAATGGAGTAAGGAAACAAATCCTACACAAAGAGAAAGGAGGACCAGCATGATCAACTGCATCCCCCACGAACTACATATAGATAAGATAATTAATTCCAATAAGATATAACCAACCTTAGACAGATGGCACTTTTCTACTTCTCGTCTCTTTAAAGACAATGATGTCTCAAATTCAACAGGGCAGTGATGCGAAGCAATATATTCACAAGTCGGCAAGAGTTCACTCTAGTAAAGAAAAAACCATTGGAAAATAGCTGCGTATTACTACAAACTCTTGTGGAAATCCATAATCTTAACAATCCATACAATTAAACCACTATAAAACCAGTTAATGGATGCATGATCTAAGTGAAACGACTTACCCCCTACCGTGTTCGCACAGCCACTTATCAATTGGCGAATATTTCAACAGAACACCAATATGGATTAAATAGCTAATATCGTTCACGCATCCTCTGTCTCATATTACAGCTAATCCATCATCCTGAGAGCAATAGCACTGTAAAAAAACACTAGATGAGTATATCAATAGGAGATCAACGCCTCTTAGACCCACTGATAACAGAGGTCAGGTCATGTCACTCAGTTCTAGTGTACGATCGTAGCTTACCATTCTTGGCAAAACACTCCTGCATTCATCTGTATCCAGTATGCACTGTGCGACTAGATCGCCATGGTGACCCACTATGCTACCATCATACACGGTACGCCCTGGTGCGGAATCTAGTTAAATCTGGTCATGGACAAACACTAAAGAAGGACTAGCCTGCGCGTTAAGCTGCATACATTCGTTCTCCTTGGAACGGCTTGTTTGCCCCCATTAGTAGTTCTCAACAAGTGCCACATATCTGCCTGATGTAGCAGAATTCTTAATATACTACACAAATCTACCGCGGTAGATAGAGTGAGAATGTCTCATATATTAAAACGCAGTAACAAGCAACATATTGTTGACGTGTGCAAAGCCCTAGGGTAAGAATATTTTCCAGTAGAGGTTAAATGAAGCAAACACGTATTATCTGTCCAATTAAAAAATTACAGAACTAAAACTAAAAGCGCATCATCATACCATGCCAGTGCTTAACCCGCATTGTATATTGGCAACGTATCCTGAAAGTGATTCAATACCCTGCATTGTTTAGTGGCAAGGTGTCCCAACAATTATTCAATACCAAATATCCCAATGGGTCAACATGCAAGGGCTATACATCTTACATTTTAGATGTACACAAAATCTTAACAAAATCTTCAAGCCAGAAGTCACAGACAGACAAATCCTTCCCAGTTCCCACCATGTGTCAATGCGATTATGTCTGTTTATGACAACTGATTTATCTACATCCATTCTGGATCTGAGTCCAGTAGGAACTAGCATCACTGTTACGGTTGTCCTCGATTATACAGTGCATGCAGCAATGTTATTGTCTACTCCGTCAAACTATGACGTCAATCTATAATGGAGCACATTAGCTTACCAGGCCTTATAAAGGTAGTTGCCGGGCTTGGTACAATGCTTTCCGTCTATGGTTGCTGGCTGCTTAGCATGGGCCTTAGGTGAGGGCCCGGCATTAGCCTGCTGGCTCCCTGATTGGGGAGCTTAAAGCAAATACTGACCAATCAAATGAATGAACAAACTGTAGAAGAGTCAACACTCCGGGGTTAACATGGCAGCGGCCATTTTAGAGGGTGTTTCGTCCTCAGCAAACAATGGATGAGATATCAGCTTCTGCTGATGTAGATGTGGGCGGTATGCACTGAAGCAGCCTATTGTCCTCTGTTCCCACCCCTTC
Source organism: Ambystoma mexicanum (assembly GCF_040938575.1). NCBI lineage: Eukaryota > Metazoa > Chordata > Amphibia > Caudata > Ambystomatidae > Ambystoma > Ambystoma mexicanum. The sequence goes on along the minus strand of NC_090933.1, from coordinate 1,127,682,619 downwards.
CAATGGCATCTGTGTGATATGCTCGAATATTAAAGGGCACACCCAAAAAAGACCTTTAATGTTCGAAATATATCACTCCACTTCCCCCTTCTTCCCCCTTCCGCCTGGTGAATTTGGGGGGTTTTACCCTGCAACCTCCCATGACCATAGCTGATTTAGCCCTGCCTCACATACAAATACACACAAACACACACATACACACACACACACACACACACACCCACACACAGGCACACAACTTCTCCCCACAACATACACATATGCACGCAAACAAACACCTACCTGTCAGCTGTCTATCGTCTTGCCTCTACCCCCTGCCCATCTTGGATCACCTGTCAGCCCCTGCGTGCACTCGTGTGCAGCAGGGGTGTGACAGTTAAATTCAGAAAGACAGCTCTGTTGGTCTTCTCCACTGGTGTGTATGTATTTTATGTATTACCATACTTTTTCGAAAAATAATTATCCCCCATCTACCTAGGTCATATATTCTCTCTACTCGTCAATTCAAAGTAAAGAGAGTACCCACAGTGTGCTATACAATACTGATATTGGTACTAGTCCCTTTGTAAATATCACATACTTTCACTTCTTTTTAGACATCCAGGTGACCACCCTCTCTCCTTTCCCTGAAGAAGGATCCTGAATCTGAAACATGTCCAGACTATGGGGGGCATGACGAGTAGGGGGGTAAGGGATACCGGGCACCGGTAAGGAGACTGGTGCTGGTAATCCCTTACCGCCCTACTACGAGTTCCCTTAGCGGTCCCTCCTTTAACACCTGGTCTGACCATGCGTTATGGACAGGACCCGTTAAGGGACTTCAGAGCTAATAACGGTCCCGCAAAGGTCGGACTACACTGGTAATTCCCCATTGAACCATACCGGTGCCGGACCCATTATTGGAGGCAGTCATGGCGCCATGACTACCTCCAATCTCGGAATGAGGCCCTATGTCTTTGCACTAATTTTGGCAACAAGTTTAATATGTTTACAAAAGTAAAATTGCAATGATTAATTACAATCATATTATGCTTATGCATGTTTTCAAATGTATGTGTTTTGTAAATAATATGTGTAATTTCAGCATTTATGTATTTCCGATTAATTTATTCGTCTAAAGTCAAGTTCAAGTTTCAAAGTTTACTTTGGAAATTTTTATTCCATAAAACTACATTTTCATACATAATACTAAAACACAACTGAAACAATCGGATTGAATTCAGATTGAAAGTTACTTCATAAACAAAGTTCATTGAAGTATTTGAGCGAATTAATATCTGCAAGTCATATGACTAACCTTACGGCACACAACATATCAAAAAAAGTGCAGGAAAATGTTGCAAGCCATGGGAGTTTAATTTAGATTTGCTAGAGAATACTAAGTACAACCAGTTGCCATGACCTTAAGAACATATGTGGCCAAATCCAAGGCCACAGTAAAATATGGCGACTGAAGAAAATCATTATTTTTAAGCTCTCCTTTGTCTGCCATCTTCTGCTCCAAACTTTGCTGTCCATGGGGACCTTGGAATGTCACATCTAGAGGATGACCTATTGTGTGAAACAGTGATGCTTTGGTTGAAAACCTGGACTAACTAAAAAGCAGCATTGTTTTAAATAATACTAAATCACATTATCTCTGGTGAGGCAGACTGCATGTCCATAACTTGACTTTCCCTTGTAAGGAAATGTTTCCAAAGTTAATGCTGGTGGCCACTTTACAATTCCAACCAACATCACAAGTCGTTAGGCATTGAAACTATGGGAAATCTGATATCTTTTTTATTGATTAGACAAGAAGAGAGGGATGTCCGAAAAACAGCCAATTGTGCTCATACAGTTCCAGTGGTCGAAGTGAGCAGGAGCGGTCGGGAGCGGTGCTCCTCTACTTTTTTAAATTACGTTTTACAGCTCCTATACTTTTATTTTAAAAAGAAACCGTTCCGGAATGGCTTCGTTTTAATATAAAAGTGTAGGAAGACGTTGCAGCTTGCACTTGCAGTGCACTGCACCGAACGTTCCCTTAAACAGCAGGTGCAAGAGTTTGGGGGGTTTGTGTTGTGTGTGGGAGGGGCGTGGTGATGGGGTTTGTGGGGAGTGGGTGCAGGCCAGCAGGGAACATAGTTCCACTACTTCTTTTTGTACACTTCGACCGCTGTACAGTTCTTATGTCTATTAAAATCTCTGACAATCTATTACGGACTAATCTTAAATCTGAACGGCTTTTGATTACTAGAGCTAGATTCAAGGTATACCATTTAACCCCTAAAAGGTCATTAGTGGTGGGCTGCAGCTTCATGGACAGGGGGTCACACACCCACCGTCTGAACTTTTAAAAATAAATGTTTAAAATGTGATTTTCTTTTGTCTAGAATGTAGACTGCAGTTAAATTATTCATTCAGTTCAAACATTCGAGTTTTATATTATACCATGATGTCACCAGTACCCACTTCAGAATGTTGTTTTATATATAGGTGATTTATAAGGAGCAATGTGGTGCCAAATGTTCTTTTCATAGCACAGGGCACTTGCTCCCTAAGTGTCATATGTGCACAATAGGTTTAGTGGGGCTTTTTCCAATGGAAATCAGGGAGTACTTTTGATCACAATTACGTGCAACTTTAATTTCCCCAACAAAGATTTCAAAGGGGAAACCTGCTCAGACACACAACTATTTAATTAATATAAAATGAGAATAATAGTAAGGGAACTAAGACTTGCCCAACACAACTGATGTCCAGTGACAGTAAATGCTGGAACAAACATGCCATTATGTAAATAGGCCAATATATATATATATACCAGATCTTCTGGGCAGTTCAAGTCCTTTAGCATCTGTCATAACTTACTTTTATTGGCCTTATCAAAGGCAGTGTTATGGTCCATGAACACAAGATCATTTATTTAGTTCTTTAAATAGATTGTAGCTCAGATTATGAGATACACGTTTGGAGATTGTTCACTTGCTCCCAAAACTTCACTGAATCCCAACTGAATATCAGAAAGGACATTTCCATTATCAGCCCACTCTTTCAGGCATCCCAACATTACTCTGCCAAAGATTTTAAATTGTTAATCGAGAAGGGATATCAGGCTATAGATAGCTGGGGAATTGTTTTTCCCCTTTTAAAGATTGGGAATAAAGTCTATGTATATGAATAGTTTTCCTTTTCTAGGTAGTCCCTGGTGTCTTAATGCATCCTTATATACAAAATAATCTTATGAAAGCACTTCAAATATGTTTTGAATACATTATGATAGCTGATGTAGAATTCATCACATCACCATGTCCCGATTTAACACAGGGAACCAAACTGTGCATGACGAATTTGCCTCTTCATTGCCACTATGCCTCTTTGATCTTAATGAGCATGTATCTATCATGTTTATCTATAACACATCTAATACCATACTGTGTTTGGTTTCTAAGCGCGGATCCGGGATTCAAATCTCTGTTGCTCTGTGTGGTCTTGCTTTCAAGACCAGCCCATTTCCCCTGTGCTATCCTTTGTTCACGGAGGATAGCACATTGTGCACAGGTGCAGAGGTTGCCCTCTGAGACTGACCTCATTTACTGATTTGGAAAGTTAATCCAGAATGTACTTTATCTGTGTCTATGCCTCCTAGTTGATTTCATGTCTGACATATGTCTCCTCTTTTGAGGTGTATCAGTATGAGTAACTCATGGACATTCTGGGCATTTTGTGTGTCCCAAGAGGTTTGTGCCAGTATCACAACACATTGCATCTTGCATTCTTATTCATGGTTATCAGGGCCTGGTGATTTGTCTCCATGGAGGATCACTTTGCATTGATGAACATAGATAGATGAGCATACAGTGGGGCTTTCACGCCCAAACTACAGCCAACCATTATTTATCCAGATGTAAGCAGGCACTTGCCACAATTAACAATTTCCTGCTAACTTAAGAATCAAATCTTTTGGCAGAGACTTGTTCTGAATTGTGTTGGGACAAAGATGCACCTTGTGAGTTCAGTACAACGTGAGGGGCCAGAATAAGACATTTGCTCATCCTTCCCTAAGCCTTTATTAATGGGCATAGACCACAAAAAAACTGTCCTTCTAGCATGGAGTGCTCCCTCTTTGGGATGCTGAGGGTTGCAGAATATTTTATACATCTGGCAGATTAACTGGATGTTCTGAAGAACAAGTGCACGTAACTTGCGTCTGATGGCTTGATGTCTCAGCGACAGCCTCTATTCTCTCAGGTTGCTTGCCCCTTCTGTCAGTAGATGCACTTTTTGACTTCTTAAGCCATCAGTGCGAGTTGAAGAGATAAGTCCAACCTAATGTGACGAATCATGGGATTCAGTCACTTTGACCCAGGTGGGAGCCATTCCATGTGAGGCTAGGTAGGTGAGCATGCTATGTGATACCAACCCTAGGGGTAGAGGCAAGCAGACCTCACTGAGAGAGACACCCCCTTGGGGACAAAGACTCTCATTTCAAAGAGGAAATACCTAAGTTACTCACCCACACCCCAGCTCCAGCAACTTTCATCCAAAGAAGTTACGAAGAACCAATTAATATATATACTGTGATGTAGAAACATTAAATACACGTGATAAAGAAAATGAGTAAAATACTGTGAAGAAGAAGATTGTCCGAGTCATGCATAGTGCTCAGGCAACAGAAAAAAGGACTTAGATGCTCTGCTGGGGAAGGTCCACCTATGCATCATGAAAGGAGGAGGAGAAATCCTGTCAGAAAAAGGAAGCCTGGGAGATCCAAATCAGCTGTGTGTGGAACGCTGAATCAGACCGGGACGCTCAGCTTCCAAATGTGGAAACAATGTGGCGAGCTAAAACGATGCGAGAAAAGGGTGAAGAAGTGGTGGCATGACTGAGAGTCAGTGGAATGTTAAGTCCAACAACGACACTGAGACCACAGACCCAAGAAAGAGCTGGTGCAGAGAAGGAGAGAGAGAAGTCGAGAGGCAAGAAGCCTACCTGATGAGCAGAAGGAAGCATCTAACTTCCCCTCTACTGTATACTTTATAGGTATATGATTAGGTTCACAGATGCAAAGATGACACTAAACCATTTGTTTTTATATATTCTCATTATATTATATACAAATACAATTCACAATTATTAGTTCTTACCATGAATACATTGCATCATCATCTGGAAAACAAAATAAAGAGAATATAGAACTAACAAGCCTTTTTAAAACCTGGTTTCATTTTCCCACATTCTGAACATGACAAAATAAAAATGCAGGGATTTCCTATCCTGTCTACACTGCACTACATCCATGCGACCTTACACAGAGACCTCACTTGTGCATATCTTCTTACCAAAAGTGTTTCTTTGAAGTCCCCCCACGCAATCTTGTTTCACTCACCTCACAAAGGCAGGCCCAGTCAGCACTAACGGCTCCTGTAATCTTGTGTGTCTGGGAGGCACAGCGAGAAACTCTCAAGCCAGCGGTCTGTGACACCTTGGACTTCTGTCTTCATAGCCCAGTCAGCACGAACTAACCCCTCTCCATAGGTTTTGGCATTAGCATAACTCGGAGCCTTCCTACTTTATTTACGTGGCATGTCTGCAGACACTTTCCTCCAATCAGGTTAAAAGCATGTTTTCAGCACCACCCTTCACTTTTATACAATGGGATCCTTGCTCACTGAGCAACTGTTTCAATTTTATTTCCTGCGCGCATACTTTCTGCTTTCTGCAACCTAACAGAAAGAGAGAAAAAAAAATGCCAGTGTACATTTAAAAATGAATTATAGCAGTACTACCAATGTATTTTCACCTCATTTTGCACATGAGACTACATTATAATGTTAAGGAAGTTAGCGATAGTGTTTAGTAAATGTTAATTAAGTTAGTCAGTTATATAAATAATGTAGTCTTTTATGTATGAGGTATCAAAAGAAAAAGAAATGGTGCACTTCATTCTCTGCAGTTTCACATTGGGCTTTTGCTGTGTTGTGAATTCTGTACCTTGCATGCCACCAACAACAAATTCACATGTTATACTGGCAACACAAAAATAACTATATATATGTGTGTGCCATATTGCAGCTGACAAAAAAAAAAATGCCACTGCATTTGCAACAAAACACTATAAAATGCCATCATATTTAGTAAAATGCTACATCTACTCTAACATATTATTCCCTCCTTTTCCGACAATTATGGCTACTCAAATCCAATATTGGAGGAATCCCAAATTGTTATCCTTTTTTCTTTCCATCATAGCAACTCAATAAAATGAACTTTGAAATGTTTCATAATATATCACTGCTCAATCATAATAAAAGTAAAATTCATCTCAACTGAGTTCATAAGTCCTTCTAAAATATTGTACACGTTTCTTTCCAACTAAAGTGTCCATGTCTATTGAAATGTCTTTGTTCAATTGTGAAATCAATATTTTAAGGTACAAGAACAAAACAATAAAATACATAAATAAATAAATAAATAAAACAAAAGAAATAACATAACTAATTAAAATAATTAAATAAAACAATAAAGTTGTGGGACTGCATCTCCCATACTTCCAGTCACATAAGATAATCTTCTTCATCCACATGGCTGCAGAATTAAGTTTAAATCAGCATTGTTCCATTAATGATGTTCGCTATCTTTATGAACACACCTCCAAGAAGTCCTGATCATCAATTCTTCATTATTTGGTTTATTCCATGAAACTCTTTCACCTTGGTGCTCTTGAATTATTTTCCAAAGAAATCATCTTATAGGGTGTTCCGGTTAATTTGTCTTCACCTCCATATTTCGGTCTGGAGGCATTACTTGAGCTTCATCCCGTGGACTCCTGGACTCCATCATCTCCCGTGTCCTCCGGTCCTGCGACCTCCAACCAAAAGTGTTAATTAGTCATTCTAAATTAAACAGAAAAGAGACAGATTAAGTACATAGCACAATATCAATTTCACCCTTTCTACCATAAAAAATAGGCCAAAACATTCCGCTTCATTCTGAAACTAAGCACATGTTAGAGAGAAAACAAACATATACACAAAACACCATTATACATTGAAATATATTTCAACATTTTACCATAATAATTCAATCTGCTTCAGCCCCTTTTTGTCAATGTTTACAATCGATGGTATTTTCATCTACTTTTATCTCTCTAATCTCTACAATAAGGACCACAATTATTTTATTATTTCTCTGATGTGGGATACAATGCAAACAATCACTGTGTCTTCCCTGCCATGTCTTCAGGGTACTTCAACTGTTTCTACTTGCTCAAGTCTCCTGATTTCATGTTTGGGATGACAGGGCTTAATTTGATTAACATGAACAAATTGCTCTGTTACTGTTTCACCCTCTGTCTTGAATATTTTGTAGACAACTGGAGACACCTTATCCACAATTTGAAAAGGCCCTTGCCAGGCCACCAAAAATAAAGAATGTTTATGTTTACCTTTTCCAAAATGAAATGTATATACCTAATCCCCTACGTTATACTCTTTCATATATGTCTTTCTATCATAATATGATTTTGCACTGTCAGCAGCTCTTTCCAAATTTCGCTGCACAAAGGAAAATGCATGTTGTAAATGCTTCCTCAGTTCTTGCACATATTTGTGAACTGTAGATGCGCTTACAAGTGCCTGTTCATGTGTCCTGTATGATACATTTTGTGGCAGTACCATTTTCTTACCTGTCAATACCTCAGGAGGACTGATACCTGTCACTTTGGCAGGAGTCGATCTGATTGCCATCAAAACCAGGGTCAATCATAAATCCCAGCTGGAACCTGCCTCTGCTACAAACATCTTTGATATCTCCACAACATACCTGTTGCAACGTTCAATATTCCCAGAAAAGGCGGGTATGTATGCAATGTGCACTTTCCTTTTCACCCCCATTATCTGCCACACTTTATTCATTAAAGCGCTTGTAAAATGACTTCCTCTATCTGATTCTATTCTTTGTGGTAACCCAAATCTTGAAAATATATGATTTACCAGTAATGTAGCTGCGGTTTGCGCACTACAATCTGGTGCAGGAATACCCCTGCTCGACCTTTTTACAGGCCCTACATAGTCTATTTGTTAATCCGACCATGGAAGGGTTAAGTCTCTTTTCATCAGTGGAGCTCTATGCATTGGTGAAGCAGGTTTAAATTGGGCACATACTAGGCACCCCCTAGTATATAACTCCACATCTTGGAACATATGTGGCCAGTAAGCATAATCTTTCAGTATTTCTAACGTATTTTGTGAACCTCTATGTCCTGCAGTTATTGCATCATGTGCATGGTGTAGCATTAGCCCTCTGAATGAAAGGGGCACCACTCACTGTATTTGTCCTGTTATGGATACCCTGATCATGAGTCCTTCCTGTAGTCTAATTAGTTTTTTATTCTTTAGCAATACTCTCAACTCTTCTTTTCCTGTACAATCATTCTCAGTTAAAGTATTTTGTTCGGGGTCCATCAAATAATTATAATAGATCCCCAAAATTGGATCATCTTTTTGTGCCTTAATCAGCTCTTGATCTGGTGCATCATAACTCCATTTCACTACTGGTTGTTCTACCTCTTTTGGAGCCTTAGAGCGTGTAACTGCATCTATCTGTATTTCACCAATTAAATGTTCAATAGGTAGCAATTCTCCCATCACAGCCCCAATTTTGGCTAAATGATCTGCTTTATCATTTCCCTCCTTATCTTCTCCTGGAGTTTTTAAATGTCCACGAATGTTCCTCCAGTACATTGTTAAATCATTCTCTGACACTAATTTGTCTATGGCCTGTATCATTTTTCCATGTTTGAGTGGCTTTTTATTATATGTAAACATGCCTCGTGCTTTCCAGCCAGGCAAATATTCCACAAAGCTTTTCCATGCATAATCAGAGTCAGTCACCAGCACGATTTCACTGAATTTATTATCAACTGCAGTAGTAATTGCTTTATAAATGGCTGCCAATTCCGCTACCTGACTACTCCTAGCTCCAATTCTCATCTCTATACTAGGAATCCCCTCACATTTCAACCAGATATTTCCTATCCCTGATACCAACTGTTTATTACTGTCATTTTCAATGTGAAAAGCACAACCATCAACATATAGAGTTGGTAAATTCTTGCATGTCTTTTTATCAAAAGCTTTGTGTGGTGATTGTTCAAACTCCTGCAAATTAGATTCCACCTCTACTTCATCCGATACAGATTCAGCTACATAGTCATGTAAATCAGCTAATCCTTGAGCAATTGGACTCTTTCTATTTTGGCCATACCTCACTTCCACAGGAAAGCCTTGTATGCCAATGTCCATGAAGTAATTCTGGACTGTGCTAGGTTGCCTGACCTAATCCTTTTACTCTGTAAAAACTGCAATGGTTGATGATTTGTCCCAATGATTACCTTTTCTACTTGAACAATGGGGTGTAAATGCTGCTACGCCAACACAGTGGTCAAAAGGGCCTTTTCACATTCACTGAATTTAATTTCAACTTGAGAAAATTACTTGCATAAGCTATGGTTTTGATATAACACTTCTGACATACATTGTTCAGAGAAACCTATTTCTATAAATAAATCCCTGTTTTTTATGGGATATGCTAAACATGGTGCCTTTATGAGACATTCCTTTAATTTAGCAACTGCCTCAGATTGCTCTTTTTCCCATTTCCAGGGTGCATTCAGCTTCAACAGTTTAGTTAATGGTTGAGTAATTTCAGCATAATTTTCAATAAATCTCCTGTTATATCCCGTCATTCCTAATAAACTTTTTAAACCTTTCACATTTCTAGGATCTCTACATTTTTGTATGGCCTCTACCTTTTTCTTTTGTGGGTTTAGTCCATGTTCAGTTACTTCATGGCCTAGGAAATTCACCTTTTCCTTGCACCATTGTACTTTCTGTAAAGATACGTTGGCACCCGCCTTTTGCAATTGGCCAAGCACATGTCTAATTTCATCAAAATGGCTTTTTAAGTTTTCATTTTTTATCAGGACATCATCCACATAAACTATAATTCGTCTTTCTGCTGCATCAGGCATAGCCTTTCTCAAAAATATGCCATATTCACTCCTGATATTGACATACCCAAATGGTGTTCTAGCCCATGCATATTGCGTTTTATCAAATGAAAATGAAAACAAATTCTGAATATCCTCTGCCAGTAGCACACACCAATATCCAGATGCGAGATCTAAGGTAGTATATACCTTTGAGAAAAGAGACCTAGGCTAATAAGCTTTCAGTGTGGGCCGCACACCCTTCATACCCACATTGGGTTAATCAATTTCTTAATGCTTATGTATAAACTTCAATTCAACTGTGACCTTTTCAGAATGACTTTATTATTCCAAAAGGTAATTTGTAATTTCAAAAAATCAAAGTTATTGATTCAACTCCACCAATTAGGCTAGTGCTGAGGCTGGGGCAAACAGAAACCCATTTGGCTAATGCATTTCGGAACAATTCCTTCTTCAGAGCTGGGTTATTAATGTACTACTAACATATTAGTGTTTGCATTTCAAAAAGCATCATGTCAGTTAATGAGTTTCGACACATCTAAATCATGATTTAAAGTCATAGTACAACAGAAGACAATAATACAGACACCAATTTTTCAATTAAACAGGGCGCCCACGGGTACAGACAAATATTAGACAAAAGAAGAGAAAGAAAAAGCAAGTATAATCAATCCGTCAGTTCATGGTGATCTCCAAACTAAACCAATGACATGACCTGAGTCGGTCAACACTGTGTTCTTTACCATGTATCGTTCACGTGTGTGTGTTAACTTAATTCATTCAGTATTTACTAGGTGACCCCGTACTGATCGCATTCATTAATGTACTTGGAAATGTTTGCTGTTTTATCACACTGCTCATGCAGTGCACTCCGTTGTTGTGTTAAGGTGTTTACTCTCAAAGTGTAATAGTCACCTCTAGATAGTGATTGAGAATATATTGTGACTGTGCATAGTGACATGCACCTAAAGTCACTGACCTGTCTGCCGTAGCTTTCACTAAACGCGAATAAGTTCTGTGTTTTCTTGATCGTAATGCACTGCGGGACAATCGAGAGGCCCACGTTAGAAACAGCTACACGTAATATCAGCATTAGCTTTGTGCTAAATAACGCGATTACAGATCGCTCATACTTAATGCTGAATTGGCTTACCTCGAGGTGCAAGATGCCGGGTCCTGCTACTTCTCACATGACCGGCAGATAGAGATCGCGGTTCGTGGTGTTACTATGGCAATGTTTGGGTCCCAATATGGCCGCATGCATTCTCACGCGTCAGCCATGTTGGTGGGGGCAAAATCATAACAAGTCAATTGACTCTATTGACACTTGACGCTCAAACTGTAACATACGCCAGAAATATCGCAGAGGTGGTCATCCCTATTACCACATTGTACTCACATTAAATGGGAGGGCTATGCACTAAAACTAATTAGTGTAGACTCGAGAATATATGCTTGTGCATGGGTTAATTATTGTGTTATAGGCTCAAACACGTGAGTTTTCCATTACGTAAATCCTATCACCACATTTTGCTCACTATAATAGTGGGCAATACACAAAGCAAGCTGCTGTCGAGTACACTCATGATTATGCTCGAGATCAAGTATTCACACTAGTGAAAAAATAGGAACGTGTACTTATAATTAAGTAAACACAAGTAAAAAACACCAGAAAGGTGACTGAGCAAAATAATCATCAGGTACCAATCATATTAACTGTTGTGACTGCATTGCTACTCATGTGATATGTACAAGGGAGGACTAGATACTCGTATTATAGCCATGTCAAGCTTATGGCTGTGTTGTTTATGAGATACTCTATCCTGAGAGTGGGTCATAAAACCTAATATCCGTTTGGAATAAAGTAATGCACTGACCGTGGTTCATTAACCCTTCTTATATCAATGGTGTCACATACACACTTCTCATATCTACGGTGTCACTATATGATATTAGTGTTTGTGCATAGTATGTCATGGTAAACGTGAACAGAATAGCATTGTTATTACAGAAAGCAATTGAGGTCAAACTCTTCATTGAGTTCTCATGGGGATAGTGCTTCTAGACTATCTATCCAATAACTTTCCCTTTGGTGTCTTCTTTTTTTCGAGTCTGTGTGTGAGCCATGCGCTTCAAGGGTTTCCAAGACTTGAAACTTGACCTGAGAGATATTGTGCTTTTTCTCATTAAAGTGTCTTGCAACTGCAGAGTTTGTGTGACGATTGCGTATGCATGACTTGTGTTCATTCATACGGATTCTCAGTTTACGTCTTTTTTCTCCTACATAGTAAAGCCCACACAGACAACATATAGAGTAAATGCAGTTTTCTGTGTTGCAAGTTGCATAGCATCTGATCGCTATCTTCTCTCCAGTATATGGATGTGGAAGTAATCCACCTTTGATGATGTTATTGCAATTGCTGCAGTTTAATCAGGGATAAGTCCCTACTCTCTTTGGTTTGCTCCTTTTGTTTTGATATCTCTGGTATTCACGAGCAGGTCTCTTAGGTTACTTGATCTCTGGTATGCGAATGTGGGAATCTCTGAGAAAAGATTCCTAGTTCTTTTGCCACTCCTAAGTATTGTCCAATGTTTGTTAATGCATCTCTTGATCTGCATACTTTGCGAAGAGAATTTTGACAAATATACTAGCGCCGTAGATTGTTTTTTGTCTTTTGGGATGAGTGTGCTGGCTCTCGTCTTGGCAGATACCTTATCTTTTGCTGCTTGTGAATCTTCATTGGGGTATCCTCTTTCTTTCAGTCTTTTGCTCAGCTTCTCTAACTCCTGTTCAAATTCTCTCTGGTCACTAATGATCTTTTTCAAGCGCAACATTTGTCCATAAGGTAAGTTCTTCAAGGTATTCTGCGGGTGAAAACTCATGTGATGCAATAAATATGATTGGTACCTGATGATTATTTTACTCAGTCACCTTTCTGGTGTTTTTTACTTGTGTTTACTTAATTATAAGCACACGTTCCTATTTTTTCACTAGTGCGAATACTTGATCTCAAGCATAATCATGTGTGTACTCGAAGGTGGCTTGCTTTGTGTATTGCCCACTATTATAGTGTGAGCAACATGTGGTAATAGGATTTACGTAATGGCAAACTCACGAGTTTGCGCCTATAACACAATAATTAACTCATGCACATATATTCTCGAGTCTACCCTAATTAGTTTTAGTGCATAGCCCTCCCATTTAATTTGAGTACGATATGGTAATAGAGATGAACACGTCTGCAATATTTCTACCGTATGTTACAGTTCGAGCGACAAGTGTCAATAGAGTCAATTGGCCTGTTATGATTTTGCCCCCTCCAACATGGCCGACGCGTGAGAATGCGTGCAACCATATTGGGACCCAAACGTTGTCATAGTAACACCACGAACCGCGATCTCTATCCGCCGGTCGTGTGAGAAGTAGCAGGACCCGGCATCTTGCACCTCAAGGTAAGCCAATTCAACATTAAGTATGAGCGATCTGTAATCGCATTACTTAGCACAAAGCTAATGCTGATATTACGTGTAGCTGTTTCTAACTCCGGCCTCTCGATTGTCCCGCAGTGCATTATGATCAAGGAAACACAGAACATATGTGCGTTTAGTGAAAGCTACGGCAGACAGGTCAGTGACTTTAGGTGCATGCCACTATGCACAGTCATAATATAGTCTCACTCACTATCTAGAGGTGACTAGTACACTTTGAGAGTAAACACCTTAACACAATAACGGAGTGCACTGCATGATCAGTGTGATAAAACAGCAAACATTTCCACGTACATTAATGAATGCGACCACTACGGGGTCACCTAGTAAATACTGAATGAATTAAGTTAACACACAAACGTGAACGATGCATGGTAATGAACACAGTGTTGTAACGCTCACCTGGTATCCACGGGGACGTCACTCAGCCTGTTCTGACCTCTTACGACCTCAAACCCTTCCCTGGAGGCTATTCGACTGGAGACTGGGCCTGAAACACAGGATTGGTAGAGTTTAACTCCCTATTGTCTCTGTGTGCTTGAACCCCTTCTTCCCCCGGGGCCAACCCTTCCCTTTGATCCACAGCTCACCTTGTTTTCTTGGATAGTGTGCTCTCCGTCCTGCCTTCAGCGCAGGGGCGCGTTGATTGATGCAGGCTCGTTGCTGCCTAGTTACCTGACTGACAAGAGTCCGACAGGTAAGTATAATGAGTCTTTTGAACAGTTCTCTAACTTCGTTCCTTTCCTTCCTTAGATGATGGCCGGCGTCCGGGGATGGAGGCGTGCTGCTGAGGTGAGTAGCACTGAAGGTGATTGAGAGCGCGATGCGCGATGCACCCCTTTCGTAGTTGCATTGAACTGAGTTATTTTTCTGTGTCTTTTAGGTGCCGCGACGTTTTCAGCGTGGATGACTGTTATGAAGAACAAATGCGGTGGGTAAGCGCGGTATGCGGCGCCTCTAGATGTTTCCACGCTAACCTGGAGTGTCTTTTCCCTCTTGCAGATGGATGAGAAGTTCCGGAGACAGAGTTCCCCCAGAGCGGCTGGGATTCAGGTAAGCGTTTGAAGCTCGTACAGTATTTAAAAAATAAGCAAAGATTTGCAGAATGCTTACTAATGCCTTTTTTCTGTTCTTTTCCCTTTTCCTTAGGAAGCGGCGTGCCGAGATGGGAATGATACCACCGAAGATGCCCGCAGAACAGAAGGAGCGATGACTGATGGGCAGAAGAGCTGCAAGTTAAGGCTGTTCTTGTTCTTGCAGGAGCTGAGCGCAGAAGAAAGATGCAGGCCTACTGGAGACCGATCCTTCCCCAACATCTATCAATGGGGTGTATTCATAATCCAGGCCTTGTTGCTTCATGGATTCAGTTAAGCACACAAATGCATCAAAATCTTTCATTTGCTGTCCATTCTTGCACTTTAGTGTTATAGTGTTTAGTAGCCTGCTTGGTGAATGTCGGAATGGTAACATCCTTCTTCACCTGTAATTCAATTGCATATGGGACCAGTTGTGCGCAATGATAAGCCTTTCTTTTGTCTTCAAATTCAGGTGCAGGCCCACCTAGCCGGGACCATATTTTATGATTAAGGAAATGTAACACCATACACATTCTGTGCATGATATCATTGCCCATGTAAAAATCATTTTGGGTTCCACTCATTATCCACATATTGTGGTAGATGATTTTCTGTCCAATATCTTCCTGCAATTCGGTTTTCAAAGTCTGGATTGTCGAAACCAGAGACATATTGGTTTTGAATTCTAAATTTTGGGATCTCCTCCCTCTCCATTATTTTCTGCAGTAATTTCTCATTAATAAAGCTCTTTTGCTGTTCAAGCTCCAAAGTGGCTTTTACCATTTTAGAATGGTCATTTATACCAATGTGAACCCATGGTTGCTCATCTTCCATGTGTATTTCAGCAAGGGTGGTGATGTGTTTTTCTGTGTCTGCTTTAGGAATAGTACTCTGTTTGCATTTCTTCTCTTTTAAATAAAAGCGCAATGTGTGTTCATCTATTTCATTTTGCCATTTCTTCCTGGGATCCACATAAATCTGCACAGATTGTTTTTCTTTTTCACTTTGCATTTTATCCTGACACATCAAAATGACAGTAACGCTAGGTACAAAGCTATTCTGGAGGTATACCTCCACTGCATCCTTCATTTTGGCAACGGTGTGGCATTCATTTATACTGCTGTTTTGTGTTTTTATTTTCTTAATTCTCAGCGGTTTTTTGGTTAAGGACCACAGTACTCCATTTTACCCCCTCTATGAGAGGAGACAATCTTTTCAGGCAATCTGTCCCCATCAAAAATGGAATTTCACAAATAGATGTGATCAATACTTCTTGTTTCATTTTATGTTTTCCTATTTTTATGTCAACCTCAGTGACACCCACAATAGGCACCTCCTCACTGTTAAAGTTATGCACTGGGCCTTCACTCTGCCTCACAGTGATCTGGTTCTGTAGAGATCTTCCTTCATTGATGCTTTTTGCCAAATCTTTGGACATAATTGTGGCCTGTGCGCCTGTGTCAATCATTGCAAACGTATTGCATTTCTCTTCCATAGTGATGGGAGCATAATACCTGTCTTCAACTTCCTCTAATACACACAAAAAGTGTGAATTCTTACTGATTTCAGGACTCACCTTTCTCAGACCTTTTTCACTTTTGGCTAAGCACATTGGTAAATGGAAAAACATGTTTCCCTACTTTTTGTCCATTTATGTTTGAGAACCCTGACTCATTTCCCATACTCAGAGGTCCTTTGGAGTGTGGCCACTGTTCGCCCTTCCACCCGGGGATCATCAGAGTTCACACTACAATTCTCCAACTGAATATGCATAGAACCATTACTTGGCAATTTGTCATTTTCTAATTCTGGGCATTTGTGGATATTTAATATGGAATTAATCTTTTTAACTGTAACGCTCACCTGATTCCCGTAGAGGCGCTGGTCTTGACTGGGCGTATACCGTATCTTCAAAGGTGATGTGTAACACACGGCTGGCTCTTTGGGCTGGACCTCTGTGCACTGTATGTCTGACTCGAAGGGTAAGATGTCTGCAGATAGAAAATATGGGATTAATGAACTGGGTTATTGAATGTCTCTCTCTTCTTCCCTTTCTCTTCTCCTGTAGAACCCCAAAGGTTAACGCTCTCACCTTAGGTAAGTGAACGCCGTGCTCTCCATCTGCCGGTTTTCCCAGTTCCCGAATGGACAGAGTTATTGTAGGCATATTCGGCTATCCAAAGGATGTCTCTCCAAGTTTTTTCAGTTTGTTGCAGCATGCAGCGTAAATACTATTCCAGAGTTTGATTGGTCCTCTCGGTTTGTCCGTCGGTCTGAGGGTGGTGACTGGTCGATAGTCTCACATCAATTTGAGCCGACCGACAGCAACTTCGCCAAAAATGAGAAATAAATTGACTACCTCGATCCGAAATTAGAACCGAAGGAAAACCGTGCAGTCGGACGATGTTTTCGAGAAATTCTCGGGCCAGAGTTGCTGCTGTTGGCAAGCCTTTGAGCGGAATGAAATGCGCCATCTTGGAGAATAAGTCCACGATTACTAGAATCGTATTGTATCCGGAGCATGGAGGTAGATCGGTGATGAAGTCCATAGAAAGCGTATGCCAAGGGCGAGGTGGGATGTCAATAGGGCGTAAGAGGCCTGCTGGTCTTTCCTTTTGACTCTTGTTTTGGGCGCATACTCCACAGGACATTATAAAGTCTCTGATATCTTTTTTCCAAGACGGTCACCAGAAGTAGCGCTTGATCTTTTCTGAGGTCTTGGCCATACCGGGATGTCCTTCCATTAAAGAATCGTGATAATAAGAGATTACTTTTTTCTGTAAATCTGTGCTGGGCAGGTATAATCGTTCTTGGAAATACAATAAGTTGTCCTTTACTGCAAAGTCCTTTCCCTGCAGATGCCAATTCTGTATGTCTGCTGGAGTTACAAGTTGCCTGGCTTTATCCTTAACTTCCTCTATGGATTGTGTGGCGATTACACCCAGAATTCTTTGTTCGGGAATGATTGGTACAGGTTTAGGGTTGATCAAGTGTTCTTCCACTCCCATCCGAGAAAGGGCATCAGCTTTACCGTTTTTTGTACCAGGTCGATAGGTAATTATGAAGTCAAACTCGGCAAAGAATAATGCCCAACGGAGTTGTCTAGAGGATTGGGCTTTTGCGGTTTTCAAATATTGCAGGTTTCGGTGATCCGTAATCACAGTAACGGTGTGTCGGGCCCCCAGCAGATAATGCCGCCAAGCCTTAAAGGCAGACTTGATAGCCAGAAGTTCCTTGTCAGTAATCGTGTAATTGATTTCAGGAGGCGAGAATTTGCGGGACCAAAATGCCACGGGATGCAACTGATTGGTTACCGGGTCCTTTTGTGATAGAACTGCCCCCATGGCAAGGCTTGAAGCATCAGTTTCCACGATATAGGGGAGTACGGGGCGAGGGTGTTTTAAGATTGGTGCAGAGATAAATTTAGTCTTCAAATCCTGGAAAGCTTGTTCCGCCTCGGTAGACCATTGAAAACGTTTGTTTTTCTTTAACAAAGCAGTGATGGGCTGGACTATCCGAGAAAATTCGGGGATAAACCTGCGGTAAAAGTTAGAGAAGCCTAACATGCTTTGCACACCTTTTACGGAGGATGGTGATGGCCATTTGGGAACTGCATCGACCTTCTTTGAATCCATACGCACTCCGCTAGGTGATAATATGAATCCCAAGAATTCAACTTCTGTCACGTTGAAAACACATTTTTCCAACTTAGCGAAAAGTTTGTGTTGACGCAATCTTTCGAGGACCATTTTCACGTGTTTCCGATGTTCAGATTCCGATGAAGAATAAACGAGGATGTTGTCAATGTAAACAACAACACACACATCTATGAGCTCTCTGAGGACATCGTTCATAAAATATTGAAAGGCGGTCGGGGCATTGCAAAGTCCGAAGGGCATAACCTGATATTCAAATAGCCCATATTTGGTGCGGAAGGCCGTCTTCCATTCATCGCCCTCTTTTACTCGTACCAAGTGGTAGGCTCCTCTAAGATCCAGCTTTGTATATATGCATGCTTTTCTGACTTGGTCCAGGAGTTCAGGGATCAAAGGTAACGGATATCTATTCTTGACGGTGATCTAGTTCAGGGAGCGATAATCTATACAAGTTCTAAGGTATCCTTCCTTTTTTGGAACGAAGAACAAAGCTGAAGAAGCAGGGGACTTGGAAGGACGAATAAACCCATTTGCCAGGTATTGATCCAGGTATTGTCGAAGGTGAAGGTTCTCAGGCTCGGTGAGGGCATAAATTCTACTACAAGGAGGAGTAGATCCAGGTATCAGGTCTATCTGGCAGTCATAAGACCTATGAGGAGGTAGAGAGTTAGCCTGATCCTTCCGGAAAACATCTTGGTATTCTAGGTATTCGGGAGGTAACTGGGGAGTCTCTGAAGAAATTGCTGCCAGTGCAACACCAGGTGGAGGGTAACAAGTAGAGACACATTCTGGAAACTGGACCGTTCTTGCTCGCCAATCGATCAGAGGATTGTGTTTCTCTAACCAAGGTATTCCTAGAATAATCTGAAACTGAGGAGCCTTGATCACATCGAACACGATCTTCTCATGGTGTCCATCTTGACTTACTAGCGTCACTTCTTGAGTGGTATGCGTTACTGGTCAGGAGGCTATCTCCGTTCCATCCACCGTAGTAATGACGTCCTTTACAGCCTTGGGACAAAGAGTTAGATTCATCCTCAAAACCATTTCATGATCCACATAATTGCCGATGGCACCGCTGTCGACGTAAGCTTCAATTGCATGTAATCGATCCGGATTATCAGGGCTAATGAGGACCATAGGTATCACGAAATGCGAGGTCACGGAACTGGTTTTCACGCTCGGCAAGAGGACCTCTATTCTTGTCGGGCGAGGTCGTTTCCCTGCTCAGAGTTTGTAACTTTGGTAACTGCAGCTCCTACTGCCTTCTTGGCAGGTTTCACCGGACAGTCTCGAAGAAAGTGCCCTGAGTTTCCGCAATAGAGGCATAATTGCAACTGTTTTCTCCTTTCTCGCTCCTTTTGTGTTAGAGGACCTTTCAGGCCCCCTATTTGCATGGGTTCCCCGGAGTCTACTCCTTTGGAAGGAGTTGGCGGTTTGGAAAATACTCGAGCATCAAACTTGGAACGATCGGCCTTCCTGTTCTGCAGTCTGTGATCTATTTGAACGACTAAGTCTATATAGTCCGAACAATCTTGTGGGGGATTCACTACTTGGGCTAACACATCTTTGAGCTCTCCACGTAGACCTCTATAAAACAGCGTAATCCTTTTGTCCTCAGGCCATTGAGTTTCCACTATCAGTCTGTTGAAAGACGCAATATAAGCCAAAAGGTCTTGATTACCTTGTCGCAACGAAAGAATGTCTTGCGAACAGTTTTTCCATACTGAGCTGAAAAGCTTGAAAATCATGGAGGACCGGATCATCTTGATTTACTAGAGGGATCGACCAGTCTGCTGCATTGCCACTAAGGTACGAAAGCACGAAAGCTACTTTAGCTTGATCAGTTGGAAAGGCTGCTGGCCGGCATAAGAAATGCAACCGGCACTGATTGATAAATACTGCAAACCTCTTTGGGTCACCAGAAAATCGTTCGGGCGGAGCCAGAGGTACATTCCCAGGTAGGTTGATCTGCATTGGATTCATAGAGGATGTAGAAGGAAGATTTCCCCCAGATGCGGGTAACGGGGTCTGTCCGGCTTGTGACTGTAGCAATTGTCTAGCGAGATCATCTGTTCGCTCCTTGGAAATAATCAGTTCCCTTCTTAGAGCGTTCGTTTCCTGACGGGCTGCATGCACTTCTGCCCTTAGTTCCCCAAGTAACTGGGCTAGCTGGTCGGTGTCCGAGGTTTCCATAGCGCCTGGACGGGAGTTTTGCGGTGGGCTTTGCGTTCTGTAACGCTCACCTGATTCCCGTAGAGGCGCTGGTCTTGACTGGGCGTATACCGTATCTTCAAAGGTGATGTGTAACACACGGCTGGCTCTTTGGGCTGGACCTCTGTGCACTGTATGTCTGACTCGAAGGGTAAGATGTCTGCAGATAGAAAATATGGGATTAATGAACTGGGTTATTGAATGTCTCTCTCTTCTTCCCTTTCTCTTCTCCTGTAGAACCCCAAAGGTTAACGCTCTCTCCTTAGGTAAGTGAACGCCGTGCTCTCCATCTGCCTCGGGGCAGGGTGCTGTAACCAGTTTCTTCACTGGATAAGGGGAGCAGGCCTCTTGACTTCAGAGGACTGCTGTCCGTCGTTTACTGCACGAACGGTAAGTTTCGAGTAATTCTAATGTCTTTAAAAGTCTTTAGTAATGATGTCTCTTGTTTTGCAGGGTTCCGGCGATGGCGGATGACGGGCTGAAGTGAGTTGAAGATGGAGCCCGTGTGATGAATAGAAGCGCCTGGAAGCACGTACGTAAGCGCTTGTTGCCTGCTTCACGATGCTCTCTAACTGTCTTTTTATTTTGCAGGTACAAGTTCGGAGCGGCTGCAGGGTGCCGGAATACCCACTGGGTTAGATGTGGAAAGGAGTAATGGCACGTGAGTATTAAAGTTCCCCAATGTCTTTAAACGCACCTTGTTTTGTCTTTCAGATGCGGGATGCAGCGCCTAAGGCCTCCGGAGCGCACGAAGAGTAGGTAAGCCTTTGTCTTTCAGATGCCGGAATGCAGCGCGAGGCGTTGGTGACAGCCGATGGACCAGGTAAGTGAAGCGCTGTCACCGAAGATCGTAATGCTAACCTGTTCTTTCTTGTCTTTATAGGTGTTGCTGAAGACTGGATTCAGGATGGTAAGCCTTTTTCCTTAGGCCCAGGATCAGATGCAGAAGACACGATGAGCGTTCTGCTGCAGAGGATGCAGAATAACGCAAAGCAAGATTCATCCATCGGGTGTGGTTTAAATAGCCTCCTGTAGTGCTTAGGTGTCTCCTTCCACAGCCACGCCTAGGTAAGAAAAGAGTTCCTGCTTTCCAGAAGAGTTCCAGTGTTCTGAACCTAGGTAGTGGCTCCTGCCCCACCCAACAGGAAAATTAGTTCCAAACAGAAGAGGATCAGAGGCTCAACTGGCAGGCAAGTAAGCAGCATGGTCTGCTGCAGGTAAGTCCACCCAAGCATTATGAGCCCGGCGCTTCCAGCGCTGGGACTGGGCATATTTATGAGCCTGGTGCCACTGGCGCCAGGACTGGGTCCAAAAGGTCCCAATTGGGACTGGTTGGCCCTCGGAACCTGGGTTATGGATCTGCTTCCAAGGGAGTTGGGAAAACCCTGACCTTTTGGAAGCAGAGATCATGACATTAACTTCCTCAAAAATCTGTGGATCAAAGAATTCTTCAGGTGATTGATCTGTACCCTCCTTTTGAGTAGTCATTCTTTCTGCCTGTAATTGGTTAGTGTTTTGATTGTCTAGGGAAAGCGTTCTAGCATCCCCACTTACTCCCTGTTCAATTGCATTACCCATGTGTGAGTTGTCTTTCTTCAATCTGTCCCTTTGTTCTTTTGGAATTTCATGTTTTCCTTTTTCATTTGTACAAATCTCCAACATTTGATTTAACTCCAGGTTAAACCAAACTTCTTTTTTAGATGTATTTGCAATTTCTGTCACATGTTCATTTTCCGGTATTTTCCTTTTTAAATCATTAAGTATCTCAGAGTCATTATGCAAAACCAGATCAGGGCAATGTGTCTTTTTAGTATTACAGGTATCATTAATTTTAAGTCACTTATCAGAAGTCACCCGATCATTGCTATGGCCTTCTGCCCCCTCCTTTGATGACTGTTTTTGAACCGTACATAGGTTTCCTATTTGTTCAGCCAACATTTTCACTTGGGCCTCGAGACATTGGAATCTTTCCATTTCTCTAGAATCTTCTCTATGCAGCCTAGGTTGATATTGGTTGTTTTCCCCCTGTATGAAACTATTCTGAATGATTTCTATGGGGTTGTTTCTGAACTCTTGATTCATATGTGGAGGGAAGTGGGGTGCACTCATCATTTGGTTGTAGTCCCCTGGTGGTGGTGATTCATTGTATTGACGTGGGGCATAATTCATACTCTGCCTCATGTCCTGTCTCTCATTTTGTGAGTATTGTCCCCCATGCTGATTGCCATTTTCAGTAAATCTATCCACGTATCAGGGTCTATCCTGATTACCATTTATCATGGTGTTAGGGTCAAATCTGCTCTGTCTCCCCAATGTCTGGTAGGGACCATTATTCCTGGCTTTGCCTCAGATTATTATTCAGACCTGACATATCAGGCCGATATCCTGCCCGAGGCCTGTCACCTAAGTACCTAGGGCTAACGTAGTTCTCCCTATTACTAGGATCATGTGATTGAAACATTGTCGCAGGGAAGGACAACCTCTGTTGATTACCCCTTTGTTCAGGTGTCACATTATTTTTACCTGGACTTTGAGCGGACTCAAATGACATTTTAGCTGACCTGATCTCCATCACTGTTGCCGAGGGTTCTTTAGATTTTGGTCTAGTGTCTTTCATGTTATCACTCTCTCTACCCTGACAATAGAGTACTTCATATAGTTTTGTACTTTGGTGTACAATCCATTCAAGGAACTTGTCACGATCAAATTCACGTATTAACTGTGATATGACGTCTCTCTGTAGCCCATAGAAATAGGCAGTTTTAAACTCATTTGAATTGGGGTCAAAAGATACATCAAAGCTAGAAAAAGCTCTTTTTAAGTCTTGCAAAAATTGGCGAGGGGACGTATTTGGCCCAGCCGTAATTGTGTATGCAACCTTTTTTGGCTCTTGTAATGATTGGAAAGGAGAGAAATGACGTCTAATCTCTTTTTCAAACTCTGCCCATGTCATGTTCTGCTCATCATTTAACCCCCTAATGATGCTGGCTGTGGGAGCATCCAGAGTTAAGTGAAAGTATTGTCTGTATTGTTCCTTAGGTATCTGGAGGGCTTGAAATATATTGTGCACCGCCTCTAAGTGATCCTCCATACAGCACTCCCCTCCTTTTTTAAATGGTTTGATCAGAGCCTTGATTGATTTCATTATTTGAATGGGACTACTTGTTTCCATGCATGGAATTGCCCTATTCTGTGATTCAACCCTTGTTTCAGGCGTATGGGATTGGTGGCCAATGGGTGTATCACATCCCCCAAGGGCACTGCAACCAAGTTCAGTCACCGGCCCAGCCACTGAGGCACTAGTTCTCTGTCTAGAAATAGAATTCACCTCAACTCCATTGAATGTGGTGCCCTGCCGTTTATCCTGGGACCTGGAAATGCATATTTGCTGTTCCAAATCCTTGCACTTTTTAAGGAGCCTGTCTGCCTCCTTACGCAAATAATTGTTTTCATCACTCATCTTATTAATCACACTTTGAATATCGCTCATTTGCATTTGGCATTCATTGAATTCTTTGTTTCTTTTGTCACTTTCTTGAAACATTTTAACTATTTCCTGTTCAGCATTTTGAAGATCACTTTCTTTCTCAAAATGTTCTTTTTGTAAAATCTGCATTTCCAAAACAACGTCATCTTTATCTTGTCTAAAATGATCTACCAACGCTTTCAAGTGTTTTAATTCTTGCTCACTATCCTCAAACTGTTTCTTTCTTTGAGACAATTGAGTGTCGAGATCTTTACATTTTGACTGCATGTCCTTTTGACATACCTCTAGTTCTGCTCTTAAATATTCCTCTTGTTCACTAGCTCACCCAGCTCAACTGTTAATCTGCTAATCAGCTTGGCATCATTTTCTTGCATTCGTAGAGACCTATTTAAAATGAACCATGTCTTGGCACATAGCCGTATCAGACAATTTCTCTCTGTATGTTTATCAGCTGCATTTAATAGTCTCAAAAGGCAGACCGGAATTATGCTGCCTTCAGCAAAGATGGTGTCTAATGGTTCTTTCTGTACTTCACCATAGATGCGGTCATGACATTCTGTGGCATTATTTGATGACCATGTCCCATGTGCATATAGCTTTGCCTCCAGATATTGCACTAACTCTGGGGGGAATGTGGCCTCCATTTGAGACATTCTGAAATCCACTTTTAGTGTCACACTGCTCTCATGAAATGGGTTACCTTTAATGCACATATGGTAGTGTGAGACACACTTGCCATACCCAGTAGGTGCTCTACAGCCACTTTCCCAGCCAACGCACCATAAATGTAGGATATTTTGTCTTATTGGGGTAATATTGGGGTTTGGCAGTATTTTCTTACTGTCAAAATATGAGCGGTAGTTTGGTGGTAAATTAGCCTTGCATTTAGATTGGGTTTGGCCTCACATTATTTTAGTGACCATACCTTGTTATATTATATTGGGGAATCTAGTGATATATTCTTTGCGGTATTTAGTGGTGAGCATAGTTTTCTTCCCTATATGATAACCCCATCATAAAACAAAACCTTCCTTTTTATTAGAGTACCTCTCTGTGGTTTATAGAGATCCTTGGACCTATGCACATGATAGAAACCCAACAATTTTATATAGAGCGCCACCTATAGGGTGTGGCCGGTATCACTGGTTTATCTACATCCAGCGATCTATGTGCCCCTGCGTATCACTGGCTTATCTACATCCAGCGATCTATATATTATATCAGATTCCTTCCAAACAACATGCAAGAAAGGCACACACACACACACACACAAACCTGCTTTATCACTGAATATTATCAGCTTATTCTGGGTTGTTATTTTACCTGCAGGGACAAATTGACAAATACACTACTGAAGAGGAATGGACTTTCCCTGTACTGTATACTTTATAGGTATATGAATAGTTCACAGATGCAAAGCTGACACTAAACCATTTGTTTTTATATATTCTCATTATATTATATACAAATACAATTCACAATTATTAGTTCTTACCATGCATACATTGAATCATCATCTGGAAAACAAAAGAAAGAGAATACAGAACAAACAAGCCTTTTTAAAACCTGGTTTCATTTTCCCACATTATGATCATGACAAAATAAAAATGCAGGGATTTCCTATTCTGTCTACACTGCACTAAGGCTCAGTCATCCATGCAACCTTACACAGTGACCTCACTTGTACATATTTTCTTACCAAAAGTGTTTCTTTGAGGTCCCCCCACGCGACCTTGTTCCACTCGCCTCACAAAGACAGGCTGATTCAGCACGAACGGCTCCTGTAATCTTGTGTGTCTGGGAAGCACGGTGAGAAACTCTCAAGCCAGCGGTCTGTGACACCTTGGACTTCTGTCTTCATAGCCCAGTCAGCACGAACTAACCCCTCTCCGTAGGTTTTGCCATTAGCATACCTCAGAGCCTTCCTACTTCATTTACGTGTCATGTCTGCAGACACTTTCCTCCAATCAGGTTAAAAATATGTTTTCAGCACCACCCTTCACTTTTATACAATGGGATCCTTGCTCACTGAGCAACTGTTTCAATTTTATTTCCTGCCGCGCATACTTTCTGCTTTCTGCAACTTAACATAGAAAGAGAGAAAAAAAATGCCGGTGTACATTTAAAAATGAATTATAGCAGTACTACCAAAATATGTATTTTCACCTCATTTTGCACTTGAGACTACATTATAATGTTAAGGAAGTCAGCATTAGTGTTTAGTAAATGTTAATTAAGTTAGTCAGTTATATAAATAATGTAGTCTTCTATGTATGAGGTATCAGAAGAAAAAAAATGGTGCACTTCATTCTCTGCAGTTTCACATTAGGCTTTTGCTGTGTTATGAATTATGTACCTTGCCTGCCACCAACAACATATTCACATGTTATACTGGCAACACAAAAATAACGATCTATATGTGTGTACCATATTGCTGCTGACAACAACAACAAAAAATGCCACTGCATTTGCAACAAAACACCATAAAATGCCATTATATTTAGTAAAATGCTACATATACTCTTACAGGGGCCAGCCCCTCTGCTGTCTAAACAACATCTTGACTGAAAGGATTCTATTTTCCCGGTTGTACTTTGTCTTGTAGGTGAAATGTGACTGGTCTGTGTTGTTAAACGGCAGAACGTACATATGTGTGAAGGACCACTTGCATTTCTTTACATTTTCTCAACCTTTCAAATAATCTGTTATCCACAATAGGATATTCCATAGGCACGTATATGCTGATGGTGATTATTTCTATTTCACTTGCTGTTATGTGCTCAAGAACATTTCTGCCTTTCACTTTAGCTTAGGGACATGCACTTCACTCAGAGGCTGTGCTACTGATCAATCAAAAGCTCTTAAATCAGAGGACGGCAATGCAGATTAACCTTCCATTTCTCATATACATTGATACATATGATAACTATGCCTGATAATGGTCAATATATTGCTTCATCATTCATCATCATGCAGATATTCTCTTCCATGGTCCCTCCAAGTTAGACACACAGAGGTCTCTTTTATGGACTTCCATATTGTGTACATGCCTCTTTGAGTCCTTACAATCTATGTCTTTAACTTTCTTGGAAACACTTTACAGACCTTTGTAAAGATGTTTTCTGTATGATATTTGCTGCTATGAAGTCTCAGTGCTGAACACTTGTTAACATGTTGGAATTTCATACCACACAAGAAGCACATTTTATCACCAGACTTCAATCAGTTGCTCACTTTGATATGCCCTTTATCCTTTCACAGCGTCCTCTCAACAGTTGGCACACTAATTAATCTTAGCATAGTTGCCCTTTATCCATTTGGGTTGCCTTAGCATTCGCTTGTGCTTCTGCTCATTCCACCAGGAGGATGTCCAGGTAGCGTCAATTGTTTTTTCAACAGATATTTTTGTAAGCTCAAGCAGACTTGTTGCCTGATTTATGACCAAATAGCTACTTCATTGATGCTTTTTTAAAAATCACAGTGAGCTACCGACTTCCTCAGACTGCAGTATGATTTTGTCTTGGCCCTCTTACTTGCTTCGTTAGAGGCATTGTCAGCCCATTCGTCTCCCCCTGGGGCAGAGTGGCAATGTCATTACAGGGACAATACATTGCGCTTTGTCCCCTTGTCCTTGTGATAACTTAAATTAACCTGAGCATGATTTTCCCTAACCTCTTCATGAGTGCTTTTCAATGTAAATTATGATTTCCCATTGGCCAAGAACCACTCTGTTCCGGAGTCCAATACAGGCTTATCACTAGGCTAAGAATGCAACCTCCTGATAAGCTGTTGCCTGGCAGGATGACCCTTGCTTCACCACCACCGTTTCCTGTGATCTGGTAGGCCCGGTGTCCTTAATAGGTTCTCCCAGAAGGGTAATCCGTCATTTTCCTCAGTAGTTCTTGCTTTTGCCAGCTACTTGGTTACACCCCTCTCTGCATGGCTGTATCCTAAATCTGCCATATTGTGGGTTGTTGGGCTTAGCCTCATCCTGTTTGCTCCTCAAGTTGCTCTTGCTAAAAACAAACACACCATCTGGGAAACCCTCCAAACTCAAACATCACTGGACTGCTCCTGTCCCCTTTTATATTTGGCAAAATGGAATAATAGTCTTGGTAATGCCAAGGATTAGCAAGGGTCTGCTCACCTTACCTTGAGGTTAAGGCAATGGCTAGAGTTTTGTGTCTCCATCGTCTTCACCTATTGATCTTTAATGCTGTGCATAGGTAATCAGTTCCCCATATGCTGAGGACACAGAAGTATGGTTCACCATCTTCAAATCATGCTGGTTCAATATGGCATCATGGTGGACACTTTTTCTCCAGAACCCTCTACAGTGGTGTTTTGCATTCCTTTTTGGTAATAAACTGATGTTGTGTGTATGTCTGTTTTAGAACACCTGCTTTGCTCTGAATTTGGCTCCATGTTCCACACTGCGTCCCCCAGAGTGGTGTGGAATGCATACCAATTTTGCTTAAAAATAAATACCTGTTTATTATTATTGAAGCTTTCAAAGGTCCAGTGGCCGTCAAAGAAGTGAACATTAATATTGTGTTATTAATAAATCTGCAATTGGGAGTGTATTCATAACGCACTGATTTAAACACATCACATTCACAGAGTAGGGAGTGGATGATAGAATTGCATATTAAGAATCACGGTCTGAGTAAGAAGCAGAGATCAATAATTAATCACTGATTCCTTCTTTTCTACTTTTTGACTAGTTATTTGCAGAATATAGCATTAAACCATTTAGGGATATTTCCCAAAACTACTTTTTGCCCTCAGGAAAGTCCTTATCCTGGGGACAAAAAGTCAGAAGGGCACGGGTAAAATACATGTCAGTGGTTGGTCAGTGATAGGGAAGACGTTCAATCATACAAATTACTTCGATTCAATCTCCTGCATGAGACCCTAACACTCTAAAACAATATTCTTCTCTACATCCAGTCTTCTCATCTTATGCATTTAAAGGAAGATACCACTCCTTTATTCTTCTATACTTTGATTGTGAATAATTATCTCAGCATAAATACTTAAAAAGAGCATCCAATTGACCAGTTTTCTGAAAACGTGCCTCTATGTTTGACAAAATGTCCAATCCTTATAATTATATTGCAATACAATTTCTCAGTGAAGTAAGCACTGTTTCCATAGAGGCTTTTACTACATGGTGAATAAATGGAGCACCGGTAAATTGTATCGTAATACCTACTGCACCGAGACGGACACTTGAATATTGTTTCCAAACTGTCACAGGGATGTGGCAAAAAACCTGTGGGCTCAATGCTCCAAACAAATCATCTCCTTTTATTGTACTATTATTCCTTTTTTGTCCTTTATCTATTATTACCTATATTTTGGATACACTAGTGCAATAGAGAGAAGTGTTTAGAGAACTTCTGTGCTTAAGGTACAGTGTTATGCTAGTGGCCCAGTTTCTGGTGTTCTGCTCCTCATCTTACTCCACAGCAAACATAAAGGTTCATTGATGTAACCCAGGAAGTCACTGGTACATCTTAAGTGGAGGAAAGTTTTGAACATCCACCTCATTTGAAAACATCATTCTCCTTGAGGTCTCCTTGCCTATACTAGGCACTGGCTGGCTTTTAGGAAACCCATCAATGATACCTAGAAATGAATGACTCCACTGCATTCATAGCCACTGAAAAGGTTCTGTTTTATTTCACCAACTTGTCACCACAGTCCTCAACAACTGAATGGCCCAGGTGAGCACATGGATGACCATAAACAATTTAAATTCAACCTGGACAATACAGAAATCGTTGTTGTCTCACCTAATTCAGCACAAGAATAACCACTACCGTGGATTATTATAATGGTTACCTGCGCAAAAAAATCTCAGAAATCATCAAAAATCGTGGGATTCTAATGGAAAATATATTCACCCTGGAACCACAAATCAACACACAAGTGAAAAACTGGTTAGAACATCTTCACTCACTCAGATGGACTATACCATTTCTAATCTTCCCAGACAGACTATGGCTTGCATAGCACTGGTTTTATCAAAAAGTGACTACGTGAACAGCGTATAACTTGGCATTCTGGACAATCTGGTGGGGAGACTTGAAAGCATGCAAACACAGCTGCAAGACTATTGGAGGCCTAATAGGAGGCACCACATAACTCCAGCACTTAGCATGCCCCACTGGCTATCAATTAAGAAAATAATTCACTTCAAAACACTCCCAAAGAACTCATCCAAGCAAACATCATCAAAGCCAACCTTGATGGGTGCTAAGATTCAGCAGCAATGCATTACTAGAGACCATACCCTACACTATATAGATGCAAGGAGCATCTGCTTTCTCCAACTTGGTGGCCAATCTCCTCAATCCTCGACCAAAAAAATCCATAATATTGAGGACGACCCCAGACTCGAGAAAATGCTAATGACCTGGATTTTCGGTCAATATTCAGCTAAGAAACAGCCCAACAACCGGAATCCCTTGACTTTTTACACCAACCAACAACCCAGATCAGATCACTAAACATCTACATACAATTTGATCCTCTAGCAAACGAATGTCATATTGACTCCTTCGATGTACACCACTTCCTTCAAGGAAATAATAACCCAACTCCCCCACCACCACTAGGAAACTTGGCCAAAAATAGTTTTATTTGCTCCTGACTGTCCCACCATATATCAGACTCCAGTTTCATCATGATTGGTGCCAACCTATCTGTGCCCTAGTTTATGAATGAGACTTGCCACCATTCCCCAAAGTATACTCTACCAAGCACAGACTGGCAGCTGAGGACCTCTGTCACACTTCAGCCTTTGTTAACCCTACCCACTCACCACTCAAATTGCATACTGAAACCCATCACAGAAACCAATTAAGGTACTCATGAATGGCTTCTTAATAGCCCTGGCTTCAGAATGCATAAGCAGAGCACTGCACCTCTACAATTAACTTACATACCACAATCTCTGACAAATGCATCATAGAGCTATAGGCACACAAGGTCACTCTTCTAGATAAAAAAATCCTTGATGCTCTTAACACAAAACAGCTAGAATCTCACTCATGTGCAGCACTCAAGGAACTTCTGTCCTGCACACCAACTCAGAAACCCAGCAATCTTGCATTTCCCCCCTCATTCCGACTAACCAAACCAAGCTCTCTCTATTTCAGAGCCAGCAGAATGCATGCAACTATGCAAATGCCAGTGGTGCACGGTATACATCATAACATAACAATGCTGATCTAGAAAGTGGGATGAGTTTCAAACCATAGTAAATGGATCTGTGTAGAGCTGTCTTAAGGGTTAATCATTCCTTTACAATGTGCAGCCCAGCAGTCTAGAATCAGGAAAGAAATGCTTAAACTTGATCTGTTATATTGCTGCAATATCTGCCTGAAACTGCTCTGAGAGCCATGAATCCCCATTAGAAGAATGTAAGGATATTCGTGGATGGAGGCGAGGCTGTAGGAAGACTGTGGGCATAAAGAAATGGAGCAGTGAGAATGAATGGGTGTTTAGTTAGCCAAAGTAGAGCGTAAATCTGTGAAAGTTATTCTATCACAACGGCACATCAAACTGCAGTGCGATATTTCAGTCAATTATAGCACTTGCCACAAACATCTGTGTGCAGATCATAAACATTAATCTTAATAGGAATAATTGAGCGTATCATTGATCGGAAGTCGATAAGTAGAGTTGAAAGAGATGATTGTATGGTTTTCTGGCAGATCAGAATTACTGGGGTTTGGTCGAAATGACTTTTTCCCTGCCTGAGCATAATAATAATGAGGATGAGTAGTGCAAAAAACGCCTACTCAGCCCTCAAACTGCTAAAAAACAAGAGGGATCCCAATCATAAAGGTAAAAACAGGCACAATTAACAGATATACCTTAGTGGAGATGTGGGCCAAAGGAAGGCTATGCTCTCAAGATGGGTGTGAATGAGATCCAGAAATAACACAAACAGCAATAGAACAGCTATCCAAAATAAAGGAAATATCCAATCAAGGTTCTATACAAAATGTTTATACTTTATTAAACACGCCATCTGAACAAATAACTAAATGGAACAACAGTACAACTCATTGTTGAGGAAAAACACAGAATAAGCTAAGATGGCAAGATGCAGCACTCTGAGTCAAGAATCATGGTTGGAAAGTGAGTATAAATCCCAATGTCGATGAAGATCAGCAACAAATATTCTGGCGGTTTGAAGAGGTGGCTAAAAGGTGATGGGTACAAAGATGGGATTCAAGTTCAAGCCGGGGCATTGATGCACTCAGCTCACGCACTATGATGGCAAACTGCTTTGAGGTGTGGAACAGTGGTTCAAAGGTTGGTCAAGTGCCAAAGGTAGCAGCAGAGGGTCCTGTTGGTTTAACAGGATTCAATGAGTTTGAAACAATATGTGATTCACAGTTTGAATCAGTTAGATGATGAAAATACAGAGATCTGGCTGTCTTGATTCTCAGATTACTGTGAATTCCAATTCAGGGATTCAAGGAGCAGATTGGTCCTTGCTTTCGGGCTCCCAGACAAAGGGGAGGCCGGCACACAACTCCTGGCATCCTTTGACACAGTACCATTGTGGCTGGTCTTGTCCCAGTGGAGGATAACTGCTTCTGGTTCCTGGAGATGGATTACTTCACTCTGCCTTGGACACTCAGTTTCAGATCACTGGCAGAGGACTTAGACAAGATCGCCTCTCCCAACAGATGTCCAATGAATACTTACTTAAGTGTGAGCCCAAAAGTGAATCAAAGAATGAGTGTAAGATCCCTTGCTTTAAAGGTAAGAGCAACCAAGTGGTTTGACTAAAGATAGCGGGCTGTAGAGCTGTAATCCCTGGTAGCCTGATTTGGGTGTCCAAGGACCAAGTGGACTTTCCACTCTGACATCGGACCCAAAGTGCTTTGTGCTACAAGAAGTGGAGGGGACACGAAGGAAAAATAGAGGCAGAGAGAAAGAAGATGGTGGACCTTCATCCAGCTGGAAAGAGCACCCTTTGTCTACACTAGCCATGCCCCTCCCCCTATCAATGGAATCAAACACCCTTTTGGTTTGCAGAAACCTGGTACAAGGCTACACGTTTTGTAAATAAATGGGTGTGCCCTTTAACTCCTGTTCCCAAGACAGGTTGATGGGGAGTGGCTGACCCTCTGGAGAGGCTGTTACCTATCCTCACAAAGAAACAAAGGAAGGCAATTCCAGGGGAACAGTTATGCTAGCAGCAGCAAGAACAGATGGGGGGAATACACATACTCCTTTCACAGGTGAGCTGGGCTCACTGGGCTGAAATCAGATTGAAAGTTAAACATGACACCAGGACAAAAAAGAAAAGGTCAGGCGTGCACCCTAGTTCCCAGTCTTTTTAATCCTCAAACGAGTAATGACAGGGTTTGATCCCAGCAATGTTAAAAAATAACAGGGTTAAATCCCAACGGCCACAAAATGTTCAAAAAGAAATATACCATGGTTAAATCCCAACTGCCAGTTCAAATGCACAGTAGTTCTACTCCTCCAATTACTTTCGAGTCTCCAACTCTCTTCAGGGAGGCTGTGTTTATATTCAGCTGTTGCCAATTGTTTGTTTAATTACAGTCTCAAGGAATTCTGGTCTTTGTAGTGATGCCACAATGCTTTGTTCAGGAGACCAGGAACTAACTCCCCTCCAAACACAAACATGTTACCCAAAATTGGGGGAGGGGGAAAAACCATGATTATGGCTCTTCAAATTGAGGGCATGATAACCCCTGGTGCTGCTGCCTCCAGGACCCGGGCTTCCTGCAATATTAAGTAAAAAAGAAAAGGTCAGGCGCGCACTCTAGTTCCCAGTCTTTTTAATCCTCAAATGAGTAATAACAGGGTTTGATCCTAGCAATGTTAAAAAAATAACAGGGTTAAATCCTAACTGCCACAAAATGTTCAAAAAGAAATATACCATGGTTAAATCCCAACTGCCAAGTCAAATGCACAATAGTACTACTCCTCCAATTACTTTCGAGTCTCCAACTCTCTTCAGGGAGGCTGTGTTTATATTCAGCTGTTGCCAATTGTTTGTTTAATTACAGTCTCAAGGAATTCTGGTCTTTGTAGTGATGCCACAATGCTTTGTTCAGGAGATCAGGAACGGACTCCCCTCCAAACACACACATGTTACCCAAAATTGGGGGAGGTGGAAAAACCATGATTATGGCTCTTCAAATTGAGGGCATGATAACCCCTGGTGCTGCTGCCTCCAGGACCCGGGCTTCCTGCAACATTAAGTAAAAAAGAAAAGGTGAGACGCTCACTCTAGTTCCCAGTCTTTTTAATCCTCAAATGAGTAATAACAGGGTTTGATCCCAGCAATGTTAAAAAATAACAGGGTTAAATCCCAACTGCCACAAAATGCTCAAAAACAAATATACCAGGGTTAAATACCAACTGCCAGTTCAAATGCACAATAGTTCTGCTCATCCAAGTACTTTCGAGTCTCCAACTCTCTTCAGGGAGGCTGTGTTTATATTCAGCTGTTGCCAATTGCTTGTTTAATTACAGTCTCAAGGAATTCTGGTCTTTGCAGTGATGCCACAATGTTTTGTTCAGGAGACCAGGAACTAACTCCCCTCCAAACACACACATCTTACCCAAAATTGGGGGAGGGGAAAAACCATGATTATGGCTCTTCAAAGTGAGGGCATGATAACCCCCGGTGCTGCTGCCTCCAGGACCCGGGCTTCCTGCAACATTAAGTAAAAAAGAAAAAGTCAGGCGCGCACTTTAGTTCCCAGTCTTTTTAATCCTTAAACTAGTAGTAACAGGGTTTGATCCCAGCAATGTTAAAAAATAACAGGGTTAAATCCCAACTGCCACAAAATGTTCAAAAATAAATATACATTGGCAACAGCTGAATATAAACACAGCCTCCCTGAAGAGAATTGGAGACTCGAAAGTACTTGGAGGAGTAGAACTACTGTGAATTTGAACTGGCAGTTGGGATTTAACCCTGGTATATTTTCTGAACATTTTGTGGCAGTTGGGATTTAACCCTGTTATTTTTTTAACATTGCTGGGATCAAACGCTGTTATTACTAGTTTAAGGATTAAAAAGACTGGGAACTAGAGTGTGCGCCTGACCTTTTCTTTTTTACTTAATGTTGCAGGAAGCCCGGGTCCTGGAGGCAGCAGCACCGGGGGTTGTCATGCCCTCACTTTGAAGAACCATAACCATGGTTTTTCCCCCTCCCCCAATTTTGGGTAAGATGTGTGTGTTTGGAGGGGAGTTAGTTCCTGGGCTCCTGAACAAAATATTCTGCCATCACTACAAGGACCAGAATTCCTTGAGACTGTAATTAAAAAAAGCAATTGGCAACAGCTGAATATAAACACAGCCTCCTTGAAGAGAATTGGAGACTCGAAAGTACTTGGAGGCGTAGAACTACTGTGAATTTGAACTGGCAGTTGGGATTTAACCCTGGTATATTTTCTGAACATTTTGTGGCAGATGGGATTTAACCCTGTTATTTTTTAACATTGCTGGGATCAAACGCTGTTATTGCTAGTTTAAGGATTAAAAAGACTGGGAACTAGAGTGTGCGCCTGACCTTTTCTTTTTTACTTAATGTTGCAGGAAGCATGGGTCCGGGAGGCAGCAGCACCGGGGGTTGTCATGCCCTCACTTTGAAGAACCATAATCATGGTTTTTCCCCCTCCCCCAATTTTAGGTAAGATGTGTGTGGTTGGAGGAGAGTTAGTTCCTGGTCTCCTGAAAAAAACATTGTGCCATCACTACAAAGACCAGAATTCCTTGAATAATTAAAAAAGCAATTGGCAACAGCTGAATATAAACACAGCCTCCCTGAAGAGAGTTGGAGACTGGAAAGTACTTGGAGGAGTAGAACTACTGTGAATTTGAACTGGCAGTTGGGATTTAACCCTGGTATATTTTCTGAACATTTTGTGGCAGTTGGGATTTAACCCTGTTATTTTTTAACATTGCTGGGATCAAACGTTGTTATTACTAGTTTAAGGATTAAAAAGACTGGGAACTAGAGTGCGCGCCTGACCTTTTCTTTTTTGACACCAGGACAATTATGGGGGTTTGGAACAGGAGTGCTTATCTTGAATGGTGCGCCTACGCTGCAGAGAGTTGACTGTGACAGCAGCTCTCAGATGGGCACCTGTGTCCCCTGAACCTGCTATGTGCCACTGGAAATCAGGAGCTGCCGATCAGTATACTGATGTAACGCGGCCGATGTGTACACTGTGTTTTTGTCATGGAGACTATGAAAGTGGAATCTGATTAGCAAATTACCCTTTTAGAGATGGAATTCCTTGCATCATTGTATGGATTAATAAAAATCAAAAACAGCCTGGAGTACCCTTGAGTAGGCGCATTAGCCTCTACCCGTCCTTGTACACCTTGAGGGCAGAAATTTGCCACAGTGGGGGAGGACTTGATGGCTTGTCCTAGTAACCTTGAGAGTTCTCTGTCTTGGATCATGGGTGTTCAGCTTGCTTCTGATGCGCTTGTGGTGCGCTTTGCATTCCTATCACCTGATGCGGTTCGGATTCTCTAAAGTTATTTTCTCCACTGTGAAAGTGACTGTCCATTGAACGTCATGCTGTGCCATGATCGTATTGTCATGATTCTCATCTGAATAGGTGGAAGAGACAGCGTAATTTGGTGGGTTAGTGTTCATTAATTTTAGTCACTCACCTTATTGTTCCCAGGTCCATATGGTGTGTGGCTTCTGTGTAGAGCCTTGCCTGATTCCAGATCCCAAACTCATTCTATATCCCCACGTCTCATAACTATCGAGGATGTTCCTTTGCCGTTGTACCATATGTAAATATGTGCACTTTAGGAGACAGCATGCTCATACTCTTATTAAGGATGCCTGCCACAGTAGATTTATTTTGCTACACCAACTGCTGCTTACTTTTCTTACCTTCAAAGGGATCAGACAAGAGACCTTCCTATTAGTGAAGGCAATTGCTGGCAAGTATATGTGAGCTGCCAAGAGACATTAGCCAGTGTACATCTATCTACTGTGGTCGCTATATATGTGTAGGTTTTTTTCTGAGGGGGGTCTCCCATTTGTTCTGTTTGGTGCTCTCCCATGTTTTCATGTTTACCTACATGGATGTGCCCACTGCAGGCAGACCTTCCACTGTCTCTGGTGGCAGCATCCTCTTTGCAGGCTCCATGATGGGATTAGGATTGTAGTCCTTGCTGTGTTCTCTGTCATGCAGGTGCACGTTACACCAATGCCTTCTCAGAGTATCAGCTGTGCAGTGTGAGTCTCCCACATCATTCACCTAGTGCTGGAAGAGCCGCCAGATATTCATTTTTACAGACTCTACCATCTGAGCGAACCCTTCCCAAACATCTTGCAGTATTCTGATGCCATTTCCTTTACAAGAACGGCCAGTTCCTCTTCTGGAAGCATTTTTTGCACTTCCTCTTCTTCTTTGAATCAGCTGCTCCTCAAGCAGTACTCTTCCTTGTCCTCTGTAGACCTTAAATTCCTCCTGCGTCCTCTTCTGCCAGTATGCTGGTTATTCCAAAACGTGTATGTACCTTCTCCCCTCTCCCTCCCTGCCTTGCTCCTCTGTCTTGCCCACTTTGCACCTGGAAGATGCCCTCAAATAGTGTCGCAGATGTTTTCACATTTAGCACTCAGTTAATTCTAAGTGATTCTTTCACATTCTCATGATACATGTCGTTTACAGAGCCACTATTTGTGTCAAATATACTACTCCATACATTTGGGCCCTAATCCATTTCTGTGAGATGCATTTATTGCCCAGGGAGCCTTTGAATCTTTGTTTATGGTGCAGTGGGTAATAGTTAAAAACACAAAGAAAATAGGCGCTGCTCAAACAAATGTGGTACTTCCAACCTTTAGAAGTACCCTTGCTCGGATTTGAGCTAGGTCAGATCCCTGTCACTTTTTATTAGTGTAAAATTAGTTCAATGAAACAACATACAAATTGTGACTATCAAATAAAAAACAATATATTGTAATTAAGTTATTCTGTATTTCAACAATAGACAATGCAAACACAAGAAAACAAAAGAGCAAACACAATCTAGTGTAAAATGCAAAGAAGTAACACATTAATGATGATACAGTGCTGTTGACACACTTGGAACAGTGCCAAGTTAGAGGTGAAGAAGTAGCTGCTAAGTGTAAACAGAAACCTAATGTGAAGAAAGAAAAAAGAGAGAGGTGTACCTCTAAAGTTTATCACAGGTGGTGAAGTGGAAGGAATATAGAAGAAATAGATTATTTACAACTAGACATCAAATGCTACCTTAGGGGGTAGATAAAAACTGAGCACATTGGCTGTGCAGTTACTCCTTAGAACAACTACTAGGTATATGAAACTCAATAGTGTAACTGGAACAATATTCAAGTATGCAATAGTTTTAATGGCTTAACTACACAAATGGAGAAAGAAATCTCCGAAAATCGTTTCTGTGTTGGAGAGTACATGTAGTTTCCTTGTTTTCTACCCAACCGAAAACTCAACTCCTATTTTGGAGAATGTGTGACAATTTAGGTCCAAGGACCCTCATTGGGTCCACAATTTAGAACATAGGTCAAAATACCCTCATTGTGTCTGCCTCAATCCATTGGGTAATAGTGTCACAAGCTGCCAACAGGTCAAGGAGTATGTGCATTGCTTGGTTGCTTTTGTGGAGGACTTATAAGATTTTGTGCTTCATAAACAAAAGGGAAGATTAGGTGCCCCTGGTAGATCAGAGCCCTGAATGGTGATCGTGAGGGTGGGTCAGGTATTCACTCTACAACAAGAGTTGTTTTGCTGTCATTTTCTCTAGAGCTTTTCCAAGAAAGGGGGTATTTGCAATGATCTGAAAAGGGACTTGGCACATTGCAGACCCCTTGTAGCTCTTCCAGGGAAGTTCAAATGCTTTTCTTTGGTGGTTGTTCTGGGCTTACGCCTCCCAACAGGCTTCTGTTTTTTCCCTCTGCAATGCAGCGACATTCCACATGACGGTCTTCACACAACCGCCCCCTTTGTTTATTTAATGAGAATTTTGCCACAGTATCAAAGCACACACTCTGGTTATGATTGTGACCATACATATATTCACCACACTATTTAGCTTCACTAATTCCAGGAAACACTTTGGAAAATGTCATAACATGAAGAAAGTGGTTATTGCCTGGGTAAAGGCAAGCTTACCTGAACGGTTTTTAATAACATGTATATTTAAAATGTACATGTATTTAATGTGTTATATTTTACAAGTAAACTTTTCACATTTAATAAGTACAGATATTTCAATTCATTCATTTGTACAAAAATCAATATTATCACAGTGGTGCAAAACAACTAAAATACATATACACTATAATTACATCTACAATAATAGTCAGAGATGCAAAATTTAAAATATAATTTCTGACAGAATAAAATGCATAGGTCTATAATGATTTCAGTTGTCCAGTTTGAAGCATTTGTATTCCAAAATTCCATCTATTTCCAATCTAGCTGGGCTTTTCTGCAGAGTGTCGGCGTGGAAATGTAGAATGTATCAAATCACTGTTATATAGTAACTGCCAGGAGGTTTTCTGCCCTTTGCCAAACACTATACATTGAGATATATACCTTCATGTTACTTGTGTTGAGACACTGTGCCCAAAAAGCCATATCCTTGATGGTATCGAAGTTATGTACATATCTCCCATAGAATCTGGTGAGTGTCTCGATGTGGCTAGGGCATTCAGTCAATACATGTTTAGCCGTTTCTATAACTTTCTTATTCTTACATATCCTACACCATCGGTCAGGCCATAATATGTTGATAAATGAACCAGTTACTGACAATACTGGTAGGTGGTTCAATCTCAGTAATAGTATGAAACGTCTGAGTCTTGTGGAAGGGGAACGATTCATGTATTGCTGAGGTTTCTTAAACGTATATAGCAGGTGGGATCCCGACTGGTACTTTTTAGAGTATTCAAATGGGCATAGTTTTCCAGCCAGTCCCACAATTCAATGCGTCTAGTAATTGCTTGTTTCATTTTTACAATGTCATACCCCTTCCGCTGTATCCAACATATCTCTTCAAAGAATGCCTCCATACTTTTTTTTAGCTGACGTGTCGTCGCTTCTTTAAGTGTATACGTGTACATGTTCAACCTTCATTGAACTTTGTGTAGGGCAGTGCAAATGCTTGGAAGCATTTAGCTCAATGACCACGATACATTGGAATACAAACGAGTCAAATCACCTACTGCACGAATATAAAATCTATATACCACACATCAATCACACTGCAGATCTTTATCTATGAATTTCAACCCATGTTCAATGCACAGAAAAAGACCTCAAGCTACCCATACCAAAGATGGATAGTTCATGCAGTGCTAGAATTTTCAATTAATTTTGGTATTAGTAGGCGGACGTGTATTTACATTTATAATATGAAAACCCAACTCAAAACTAAAAATGCCAGGATGCAAAGAACAGATACTTGTTGGAAATCCATGAACTGGTCCTTTGAAGCAATCACCTGCTTAAGGTACGCACATGTTTAACACGTTATAGCCACTGTTTAATTTTAAGAATGAAAAGCAAAATATCATAATAATGATCTTCTAAGGTCAATGGGCCTCATTCCGAGTCGGGCGGTAGCCATGGCCCTATTAGCGCCATGGCTGCCTCCCATACCGGGTCCGGTCTTATGGGATGGGGACTTACCGGGACATGCTGACCTAGGTAAGTCCCCATTCCAAATGCCATTCCCCATTCCCATTTGAGCCCCCATAGGGCTAATTGCGGGCCCATTATTAGCTCCAAGGTCCCTCCACGGGTCCCCTAAAGAACGTGTGGTCAGACCACAAGTCCTTTACGGTTCCCGCTAAGGGACCT
Source organism: Ambystoma mexicanum (assembly GCF_040938575.1). Taxonomy (NCBI): domain Eukaryota; kingdom Metazoa; phylum Chordata; class Amphibia; order Caudata; family Ambystomatidae; genus Ambystoma; species Ambystoma mexicanum. The sequence goes on along the minus strand of NC_090933.1, from coordinate 1,127,641,819 downwards.
CGGAATTGGGTGATAAGGGATTACCGGCACCTGTCTCCTTACCGGTGCCCGGTATCCCTAACTGCCCAACTCGGAATGAGGCCCAATGTCACCTTAAACATGATGCAGGACTTGCAATATTCATACTGCTCTAAATCTTCCTAAACATACAGCAAGTTTAGGCTACTGTCCCTAAGATGTATCTAGGGCAGCATCTAGTGAAATTTAGTGCAGATTGAGTTTTTAAAATACATGCGTCAATTTCATCATTGGCACCATTTGCAGTACAATGAGGATCTCTCTGCAATATTTCATATATCACCACGTGGTTGAACATAGATTTCGAATTGTTGTTGCAAACCAGTTTTCACATTTACTATGCACATTCACTTGACAAAGTCTGGGCTGTTTCAGAGATTGTGACCCTCAGATTAGAATGGTTTGCTAGTCTGAATGCCTTTGAAGAGTAGGTTTCATAGAAAAACTAGGAGACCCAAGAGTGTCTCAGTGTCAGAGCCCATCAGAGAGAATCTTTGGGTCACATTACTTAAGTCTAAATTGCGTGGATGGTCTCTAAAATACAACCACTCAGATTGCAGTGTCAGAATATTCAGGCCAGGATGTCTCCTTTGATTTATATGCCCTTACAATGAGGGCCACTGAGTCAAACCTGTTCATACAATGAGGATCTCACAGTCAGTACCACTCACACTTGTAGAAGTAAGTAAGCATCCCTCCCTGATTAGCATTACATCAATGCAATCGCCTCTCAGAGAATGAGTAACCCACCCCTCTGGAGAAGGTGGTAGTCAAAATTAGAGTCATTCTGTGATGTCCGAGATAAAGCACGTCAGGCAATGAAGATCACTGAGATAGACCTCATAGAGTAACATGCCCTCAGAGCAGTAGCATCACACACTGCAGAGGTCTCTGAATCAGATCCTTCTAAAAACATGGTAGACATATTCAGTCTACAGGTGCTAGCATCCCTGGTCTTAGGGGAATAGCAGCATTTAGAGCAATAGCAGTTTCAGACATGACTGGGGGATCAGCTCAGGGGAAACACACCAACCTTGGAAAAAAGACAATGCAAAGCAGTACAGGAACCCATTCCGAAACTTAGAGAAGCACGGACCCCTGCAAGAAGCATGGAAAAAAAGTACTCTATCCAATATTAAATGACTGTCAAAGATGCTCAGAATAGAAGAGTATTAGAGAAAATACCCCTCTAATTTAGAGACTGTAAGGATCCTTATAAGGGGGTAACTTAGTTAGAAATGAGCTAATCTCAGTCTAACATGGTCTCATAGTCATAATCTGTCAGTCTAGGAGGATTTTAAAGCCCCTCAGGCCGTAAGGGGGTCTGATACTCCTTTATAAAACACACATGGCTTAAATGCCATTAGCTTTGATGAAGAAAATATAAATAAGATGACTTCCATGAAAATACTGACCTGAGGCTCACAGTGGAGCACCTCTTCCATTTTCATGGCGGCTGAGTACTGCAATGACATTTGAACAGATGCAGTGTCCGGTGAGCTGCAGAGACATGGAGTCAGGCAACTGTGATTTATTTTTAGAATGGGGACACAAATGGAATCTTAGATACAGGACATGACTGATGTGATTAATATGATCGAAGGTGTAGAAATGACTATCAAACAGGAGCTTCTAGTTGGACAAGACATTGTTGCTCTATGTACTATGATACCTCAAATTCCAACTCTAAATAAGATATGATATGATAGGTTATTTATAACGCGCTTAATAGCCAGAGGTTTCTAAACGCAGAACTGGGGATCGAACCTATGGTGCTCCTTGTCGTCTTGCTTCAAAGGCGAGCATGTTGCCCCTGAGCTATTCTTAGAAGAACCTTTGCTCACAAAACACTCTAGCCAGGACGCACCAAATTATTTTATTTTGTGGTGTGTCAAAATGGCTCTAACAGAAATGATTTCATATTTGCTAACAATTTATTTTGACATACACGGGACAGCAACGGGAGCTACGGTAGCCCTTAGTGTAGCTAATTTGTGTGCTGCGAGTTTCGAAATAGGTCAAATCTATTCAGATGCTAACCACCGCAAAGAGAAGATAAGGCTATGGAAATGTTACATTGATGATATTGTATTGATTTAGACTGGGGATGAGACTAAATTAAGACCTTTCATTGATTGGTTTAACAATCAGTATACATTTTTGGAATTAACATTCAATTTTAGCAAAACAGAAATTAACTTTGTAGACATCACAGCCTGGGTGCACCCTATTGAGAGCTGTATCATAAGTTAAAGGACAGAAATTCCTTGGTTCTCTACACTAGTTGTCATCCCAAACACACACCTGATAACCTTCCTTTTGGCCAACTTCTCTGATTGAAAAGAAACATCTCTACTACACAATCATTCTTGGAGAAAGCAGAAAAATTAGGTACTTAACTTGGGGCAAGTGGGTATCCCAAAAAACGAATTTAAAAAACAATTAAAAGAGCTAAGAACAACAACAGGGATGCATTATTGGAATATAAGAACTATAAGAAAGACAAAAATTCAGACAATAAATTGTTTGTCATTACATTCTATTACTTATCTGGCAGAATTAGTAAAATCATTTTAATTTTAAAGAATTGGAAAATTCTAGATTGTGGTAATCGATCCCTCCATCCACCACTTCTTGTCTATAAAAGAGGGACCATTCTTAAGGAATGTATTATGAAGACTGGCATTCACCTTCCACCACCTCCCCAACCTAGAGTAACTGCATTATGGGGTTTGAAGAAAGCACTGTGCCATACCTCATGTGATCAAACATGTAAAAGCGCAGAGGTCGATATTGGTTTAACTAAACAATTGCAACACTATATTGGTAAAGCAGAGAGGAAATCAAAAAAAACTACGATCACTGAACACACAAGCTGTATATAGAACAAGATTGTAACAGCTCCATTAGTTGAACATTTTATGTCTAAAGGACATCAGTGTAATGAGTTAAGATGTGCTACCCTCTTTAAAATTGAAAAAGCAGTAACAGCGAGATGTATCAAAAGAAATTGATCATGTAAGAGCCCCATTTAATATTTTTGACTAAAATTAATGAAACAGGACTTGATGAATGTATTGAATGGAACAAAATATTGTGGTTTTTCTATTAATGATTGGTATGGAATTTTGAGTATGGCTCCGGTTACAGGAATGTTACTTTGGTGCCATAGGTTTTTTTTCCTTCGGTGTAGGTCCCTTTTTCCTGTTCATGATTGGGTGTAATTACGGCCTGATACACCTAAAGATGAACAATCTTTGCGCAACCTCATTTAGAGGATTGCTTCAGCCAAGGCATTCACACTTTCATTATTTTGGAACATTTAGCACGCTTTAGACAAAAGCACCTCTAAACGTCATGAGCAATACATTAAAATGCACTGTGCCGGTTATGCCTTTAGGTATAAAGCCATAAGGAAGAATGGCCTCTTTCTCAGCTAATGAAAATACAGCCGGCTTCTGTGTCTTCCCAACCCATGCATAAAAAGATATCATGTATGCTTTACAGACTATTATGTCACTCAATGCTGCTATTTTTTGTCAGTGCACCCAGGAGACTCATTAGCTGTTTTCTTGGGTTTTATTTATAGGCAATACAGTGTCTGATTCATAATGGATGAAGCATACTTAGCACAGATTTTCAGTTAATTGAGTTGGCCAAAGACACTTGAGTTACTCTGCATGTAATGGAGCATTGTGCTTTGCACTGTCATCATTGTTACCTACCGCTGCTGCTGTTTGAAAAAAAACCTGAGTGGATTTTGTATGCACATTTCATTGTAGGGACCAGTCCAAGTGATATGAATATCATTCCTTTAAAGAACATGAAAAATAGGATCATGATAGGCATGAGATAATAAGAATAAGTGGTAAATTATGTTTACTTTTTTTATAAGCTACTCTGCTTTAAATAGCATTTAGAAGCAGTAGCAATCAGGCTGACTTTATGTTTTTCAACAGGAGTTGGAAAACATGTGAGGTTGCATTTCCATCAAAAATCAAGCTTAATATCAAGCACTATATCAAGGAATAGATTATTGCAAGAGTTGATCAGTCTAAAGGACTACAGATTTTACTTATAACAATTAAAGGAGTACTGTCAGTAGTTGAGTGGATAGGTGTTTTCATTTTGATTCCCTTGAAGAAGTTCCATGAATACGTTGTTGTTTGTAAAGGACCGAAACATATTGGGTATATTTTTCACATCAAATTGATCATCGTGAAAAAATGTTTGATGACAGTAATGATGTGTGATTTACACAAACAATTTGTTGTTTGCTATCTATTCAGCGATTTGATTAAAATGACATCTGTTTACCAAATTGAAATGAAATCTTCTTAGGTCATTCTTGTTTGAATAGAAATGAAATCTGATTAGGCTAGATCTCTTGATCTTAGCTTGTTAATTATGATGAAGTACGCATTGTCACAACCATGCTAAATATATTCAGGGTAATTCATGGAATTAATGTGCGCTGAAAAGGGGAGCGCAAGCGTGAAAATCGCAGTGCACGTGTGCTAAAGCCGCGCACGCAGCCGTTTGTCGATTCATGTAATGCGCTGCACATGTTTTCCCCGGTTTGTGCGCCAAATCCGCGCGAAGCGAACACGGGCGCACACATCACTAAACGCTGTGCACGACACGCACAGCGAAAGCGCCAACGTGTAGCGCACACAACAAAAGGGGGCAGAACATGGGGCGGAACATGCGGAATGGGGAACAACACGTGAAAAAGTGGCCGTTACGGGGGAAGTACTGCAGTTAAATCCACGCAACGCCCACACACGTGCTAACAACACGTATTTATGGAATCGAACAGGGGAAACCCGCGCGCCACAAAATACACGCTAATCCGGAAAACGTATGTCAGCAGGAAGCAGGTGTAAGTGGCCCTGCACAGCATAAAAGTGCGCGCAAAGAACAAACAAGCTCATACGCTATGACGAATATGTCGTTCCTCGCAGCAGTGGTCGTGGGACACCACAGGAGGAGGAGGATAGCCAGGCCCCGCATTTATTTACCCAGGACCAGCCTTTTTGGGATGCCTGATGACCAGGTCTTTGGGAGGTACAGGTTTCCACCACAAATAATCCTAGAACTGGCTGTTGAGTGGGAGGATGACCTCACATCACACACCCTGTGCTCCCAAGCACTGAGTCTCTTGGAAAAGGTGCTCAATGTATTGCATTTCTTGGCTCCCGGGTAATTTCAGTGGCCAAGTGCCATAGTTGGGGGCGTCTCACAGGCCACACAGTCACACTGCCTACACCAGGTGTTGGCGATCCTGACTGCACGCCCCTCAGTCCGCAGGCACATATACATGCCCAGAACACCTGCAGAAAGGCAGGCCATGGTCCAGGACTTTTACGGGGTGGCACACTTCCCCAAAGTGCTAGGTGCCATTGATTGCACCCATGTAGCTCTACGCCCTCCCAGGGCCACTGAGCACATCTATTGAAACCGCAAGCACTGGCATTCTATCAACGTGCAGGTTGTATGTGATGCCAAGGGAATCATCACCTCAGTATATGCCAACTACCCGGGGTCCAGCCATGAAAGTTTCATATTCAGAATGTCAACCCTAAACCGGAACCTGGAAGCTGGGAGGCATGGCGACACATGGCTCATTGGTAAGTACAAATGCCTCTGCACATGCATGCATGTCAGACACTGAGAAATGGGAAAACCCAACTAATGATAACCATTATCACCTCCCCAGGGGACAGTGCCTACCCTCTGAGCACCTACATGATGACGCCAATATGGAACCCCACCACACCACCCGAGGTAAGATACAACACAGACCATATTGCGACCCGGGGCACAGTGGAGTGCACATTCAGAGTGCTTAAGTCATGTTTTCGCTCCTTTGACCGCTCTGGTGGCCAGCTGCTATATGCGCCCCCCGTAGTGTGCAGGATCATAGTGGCAGCATGTGTCCTGCACAACATTGCAACCCGGCGGGGAGTAACGGTGGACATGGTGGTGCCCCCACATCCCCAACCACATGCACGGCTGCTGCGCATGGGAGGGGAAAGGGCACGTGGTGAGGCAGCCCGTACCCAGCTTGTGGCAAATTTCTTCACCTAAAATCCCACCCCTGCGGAGTGCACACAGGCCTGGCACATACCAACAGACAATTGATGATGATGATGATGACAAAAGGGACAGTTAACTGTCACAACCATACCACCCTGAGATTGTTTTCCTGGAAGTTCTACATTGTGTGCATGCCTAGCTACTTAAACAGACAGAATGCTGTGTCAGTAAAAGGCACACATTCATGCAGCATGAAGGACTACCCCCTTGCAAAATAATACACCCAAATAGTGTCATATCACCCAACCCCTCCCTAACCCCATCTCAGCTACCCAACACACCATGTTATGGCATGCTATGTGAAATCAACCAAATGAATGCACAACACATGACACAAGTTTCACAAAGTGCACCATCCGAAATGGAAAGAGACCAGAGACAATTCCCTCTCACTAATGAAAAAGAAACAGCACAGTTTGGACGATAGACTGCCCACACAACTCATGGGAGCCCAATGCCTCTGTGTAAGTCACTGTCACTTGGTCACACCTTTGCAAGCCCATGGAAAGTGGAAGCAGGAGTGGCATGTGTGTCAGGAACCCAAGTTTCTAACCCAAACACAGGACAAGCCAGCATATGCCCAGCTGGAACACACAGTGGATGCCTACAGGAGCCACACAAAGCAACACACTGTACCATGAATTTACAATCTGAAAGAAAATAGTTATCAACAAAAAAGGAAATGCAAATAATAAAAATGAAATTAAAATTAAGAAAAAAATGAAAATGAAAAGTAAATAAAATAAAAAATAAAAAATAAAAATACGAATTAAATTAAAAAAGAAAAACAAAATAAAAAGAAAATGAAAAAATGAAATGAAATGAAAATGAAAATAATAAACTGAAAAAATAAAAATAAAAAATCCAAAAATGAAATTCAAATTCTAATTTTCAATTCATAATCAAATATGAAAAACTAAAAATAAAAATAAAAATAAAAAAAAGACAAATGAAAAATAAATATAAAAAATGGCCATTTATTGACCGGGGGGGCACCCAGGAGGGAGGAGGTACAGGGTGCAACCCAACACCCACGTGCGTGGCTGTTGAGAAATAAAAATCCCTCCATGGGCTCATGGCCTGCACGGCTACCCTATAGTGGGAGAACTGTCGTCGCTGTCATCACCCTCTGGTGGTACATTAGAAGGTGCACGTGGTATGGGAGGCAGACCACGGAAAGCCCTGGCATGCTCCTCCATCGCAGCAAGCATGCAGGTCTGAAAGGTTTGGTTCTGCAGGATGATGGTACGGAGATCCTCATGCAGCACCTCACGGGTAGCACGCATTGCTGCCTGCAAGGCCTTGCGTGATGCCCGGATCTCCTCACGGGTTGCCTGGAGCTCAGCTGAGATTGAGCGTGTTAGCTGCTCCAGCTGCTGTTCTGACCTTGTACTCTGGGACACCTCAAGTGCACCCAGAGTTTCTCTGAGGGACCTGTGTTCTAACCTCAGGGCATCCCTGTGGACCTGTGACTCTGCAGATATGGCTGTACGCAGAGTTTCCATCCAGCACGTCGGTCCCTGTTGGATGCCAACATGTCCTCCCTGTGTGAGCGGCACATGGACTCTGTTGCCTGCTGCTGGAGCTCCACCTGCCTTTCAGGGGGGAGAAGGGAAGTGGCCACCCTATCCACGGCCTGAGCCATCATCTCACAAGATGCCCAATGTTGTGCTGCAATAGTATACATGGAGTATTGCCTGGTGGCGCACGGCCACTGCGTTGGCGGGCACCAAACCTGTTTGGGGCAAGCTGATGTGCACCTTGCTGTGCTGGCACTGCCTGAGGCTGCAGGACTGCATTCCTCCTTTGATCTGCTGGCCCACGAACAGGAGCAAATATAGTGGAGTGTGACCCTGCATCCGTAACTGCCACAGGCAGACATTCCAACACTGAATGCCCCATAGAGTGGTCTACCCCCAGTGCAGGTGGATTGGACAGGAGACAGCATCCATGGCAGAAACACTCACCTGCGACGGGTCACTTGTCTCAATGTCAGATTGAGCACCTGAGGAATAGAGGTCTTCGGAGGTGTACCCAGAGATACCCGTGGACAGGATGGTCTGTAGGACTAATGGATTTTCACCCAGCACAACCCCACTTCCTCCACTGGTGCCTGGTTGGGGCTGTGAGTACTCCTGCCCCTGCGCCATCTCCTCCTCCTCAACAGCATCTAGTGCCTCATCACCTGCACAAACATAAAAGAAAAGTAATGAAGACAGGCATGAACAGCACAGCCGACACACATAGACATCACAATCTACACATCGAATACATAAATGACTTATGTCACACATGACACCAACTCTGGCATGCATGCACTGGCAATGAAGTGGAAGAGGACCCTAAAAGCAGAGGCTGAGGACTCCAAGATGGAAAAGCAACATATGTGCTGCATGCTGCATAGCACCTGCATCACACATTAGCCTGTGAGTGGCATGGACAATCCACATACATGACACATGCCAGCACACAGATGGCACGTAGCATAGCCATGGCAGATTTGACAAGGACACCCAAATGGTAGGAAATCAGTACTGTCCCCCATGCATGTGTAGTAAGTGTCCATCTGTACTGATTGGACACAGTGCATGTTGAGGTGTGCCAGGAGTGTACAGCTTGGACATATGTCTGGAAAGGCCCATGCATGGATGTGTATGTTCAGGGACATGAGCCTGCCGCATGTGAGTCCAGTCATGTGTGAGGCACATCACTGGTGTATGTGTTCAAATGCATGCTGGCCAAATGGATGTGGGGATGCACAAATGTTAGCATTTCGGTGTATATACTATGGCATGGTTGGGGGGTAACACATGGATGCTAGTTCCACCTTCATGTACGTGCATGGTGTACATGTGCATGTGTGTGTATTTGACATGTGTGCAACTGTGATACACCATGGATGCATGTGACATTGACATGTAGGAGGCTAATTGCCAGATGTGACATAGTTGCCGATGATTGCACTGTGACAGGTGGTGGAGATGTATAGATGCATGTATGTCTGGTGGCATGTGTGCATGTGTTCATCACTCCCCATGCTGCATGTGATGTCATGCTAACCTTCAGATGTTCATGATGTTGTATGTGTATGGATGCTGCTGCCTGCTGCAACATTCCTGTTAATTTGCGCATGTGTGTGGGTTCAAATTATATGTGTGTTGGGGAGTGTGATACCATCTGTGAAGTTTGACACTGCCACTGATGTGCAAATGTCATGTGTGTATCAGACCATTGTAGAGGGCAGAGACGGTGCAGTGGAGCACAGCGGCAGGGATCCCACCGCCAGCCGGAGATGCAAGGCCCAGCTTCCCTCCCAGGTTGTCATCTCTTCTGGGAGTGAGGAGTCTGGTGCTGCATCTGCGGCCGCAGCTGCCGAGGGAAGGTCCAAGAGGCGGATGTCATAGGTGGACTCCTCGGCAGCAGAAGGGGCAGCTGAGCCCCTACAGGGGGCTATGGAGGTGGATGGCACGGAGTCATCCAGGTTGCTGGGGGGTTCGGTTGAGGAGGAGGCCTTGGAAGGCCCACGCACGGCGCCTGGAGGGGGGATTCCACTGGTGCTAGTTGTGCAGTCCAGGGGCAGGGACAGGAGGCAGCACAGGCCGTCGCAGAGGTGCTTGTGTGTAACCTGTCCCCGATCCTGTGACTGCATCATCCTGCACCAGCAGGGATGCCTTCATCCATGTAACGAAGCAGCTCCCAGCTTTTTATGGGTTGACATGCTAAGTTTATTTCCATCTTCATAGACATCTTCATAGCAGTCAAACATGTTACATTTAAGTTACATATAGGACAATATAACACTGGCAGCCCATCACCCTGGCAGGGGGCTCACCAACTGACCAGGTTAGAACATTCGCCCATGTATTCCCTCACTCAGGCATAAACACTCCACGTGACAGCACAGCATTCCTTCTGCAAAGCCCAGCCATACACAACAGTCAAGACCCGTTCTCAGGGAGGGGATGCATGAACAACAACTGGCCTTCCTCTCCCTGCGGACATGGCAATCCGTGACCGGGTTGAGCTTGTCCCAGCTGGGGTGGCGTTGCGTCAACTTGGTATTCGGGATGACGTGCAGACTTTCAAATACCTCATTGACCGCGTCGACCTACTAGGACAGGTCTCCGGCGCTGGGTTCCTCCGTGTGCTGGGTCTTCTACCGACCCCCTCCTCAACTGCACCCCCTATGTGCCAGTCATCCTCTGTGCCATCTACCTGCCCAAGAATAACCTGGGCACCCTGTGGAGCTGCCCATGACCCAGCGGCCAGGCTGGTGGAGGACACATCCCTGCCACAGTCGGGAGTCGGAGATCCAGCAGGGGTGGGCACCCCAACAACTGGACCCCAGCGGGAGGAGGACGTGCAGGCATCAACAGGCAGGGCACATGCACAGCAGCAGCAGGCTCAAGGTGGGAGCGATGATGGCTTGGGCTCATCAGCCAGAGGGCAGGAGGACCCTGGATTGGGAGTGTCTTCCATGTTGCAGTGGTTGGGCCAGCGGATAGATGCAGAGCGGCGGCGGGCGGAAGAGGCACAGCTCACTATGGTCAGGGCGGAGAACTCCATGTGCAGGGCATTGAGGCGGGCTGAGTGCCTCGAGGCAACTCCCAGATAGTTGGAGGCCGCCATGACTGCATCCCTACGAGACCTCGAGGCCACGGAAGAGGCCCGCCTCCGGGACGTTGAAAAGGATTTCAATGATGACCTGGCCCGGAAAATCAAAGAGTGAGCCGTAGGACTTGCCCGCCACCTTTGCACATAGTTCTCTAGTGTTAGGTTTCCTTTGTTTTTTCTTTTTTTTGGAGTTAATGGACTTTGCTCCACTTCATGTATATAGTTATTTTTTCCTAGGACTTTTTGGTAGGTTTAATTTATTTTGGGGATCATGGACCCTTTGGACTTGGTTTGTATATAGTTGAAGAGTTGTGCATACTTTCTCTATGGCCAATCCCCATGGATCAATGTATTTTTTTTGGGAGTTATTGTTTCATTTTTTTTTTTTTTTTTTGGGTGGAAGTGTGTTTACTATGACACCTGGCACATAAGAGGGCAGGGGATGTATATGTCCAGGAAGGGGGGGGGAGGTTATTGTTATTCATTTTGACATTGGCGATGGACCACTTTTCTTTTTTCATGCTGTGGATTTTTGTTTTTCATTGGATTTTCATTACTTTTTGTTCATATCTGTCATTGTTTATTGATTTTCAAGTTTGATTTTGTTTACGTAATTTCATTGGGTTTTAATGCATTCATTCTGAGTTCATGATTGGTGTTGTGTACTATCATTGGTTTTGTGCATGTCTCAATGAACATTGCCTCAGTCATGTGTTGCCACTGTGTGGCTCTGTTGTGCATTTATGCGTGGGCATGGTGGTTCTTTTAAGAGTGTCATGCCATGGGTCATTTGGGAGTGGGTGCTGTGGATGGTTGCATGCTTGTACTGGGGGGCAGGGGGATTTGGGCTGCCATGTGTCGGGGCCTGCTGGCAGGTGCCCATCAATGGGAGGTGGGTGGGGGGACATGAGTCGGGCCTGCTGGCAGGTGCCCGTCAATGGGGGTCGGTGGGGGTGGGGGGACATGAGTCGGGGCCTGCTGGCAGGTGCCCGTCAATGGGGGTGGGTGGGGGTAGGGGGACATAAATCAGGGCCTGCTGGCAGGTGCCCGTCAATGGGGGTGGGTGGGGTCGGTAGGGCGACATGAGTCGGGGCCTGCTTGTAACGCTCACCTGATTCCCGTAGAGGCGCCGGTCTTGACTGGGCGTATACCGTATCTGCAAAGGTGATGTGTAACACACGGCTGGCTCTTTGGGCTGGACCTCTGTGCACTGTATGTCTGACTTGAAGGGTAAGATGTCTGCAGATAGAAAATATGGGATTAAGGGACTGGGTTATTGAATGTCTCTCTCTTCTTCCCTTTCTCTTCTCCTGTAGAACCCCAAAGGTTAACGCTCTCACCTTAGGTAAGTGAACGCCGTGCTCTCCATCTGCCTCGGGGCAGGGTGCTGTAACCAGTTTCTTCACTGGATAAGGGGAGCAGGCCTCTTGACTTCAGAGGACTGCTGTCCGTCGTTTACTGCACGAACGGTAAGTCTCGAGTAATTCTAATGTCTTTAAAGTCTTTAGTAATGATGTTTCTTGTTTTGCAGGGTTCCGGCGATGGCGGATGACGGGCTGAAGTGAGTTGAAGATGGAGCCCGTGTGATGAATAGAAGCGCCTGGAAGCACGTAAGTAAGCGCTTGTTGCCTGCTTCACGATGCGCTCTAACTGTCTTTTTATTTTGCAGGTACAAGTTCGGAGCGGCTGCAGGGTGCCGGAATACCCACTGGGTTAGATGTGGAAAGGAGTAATGGCACGTGAGTATTAAAGTTCCCCAATGTCTTTAAACGCACCTTGTTTTGTCTTCAGATGCGGGATGCAGCGCCGAAGGCCTCCGGAGCGTGCGAAGAGTTGGTAAGCTTTTGTCTTTCAGATGCCGGAATGCAGTGTGAAGACCTCCGGAGCGCACGAAGAGTAGGTAAGCCTTTGTCTTTCAGATGCAGGAATGCAGCGCAAGGCGTTGGTGACAGCCGATGGACCAGGTAAGTGAAGAGCTGTCACTGAAGACCGTAATGCTAACCTGTTCTTTCTTGTCTTTATAGGTGTTGCTGAAGACTGGATTCAGGATGGTAAGCCTTTTTCCTTAGGCCCAGGATCAGATGCAGAAGACACGATGAGCGTTCTGCTGCAGAGGATGCAGAATAACACAAAGCAAGATTCATCCATCGGGTGTGGTTTAAATAGCCTCCTGTAGTGCTTAGGTGTCTCCTTCCACAGCCACGCCTAGGTAAGAAAAGAGTTCCTGCTTTCCAGAAGAGTTCCAGTGTTCTGAATCTAGGGAGTGGCTCCTGCCCCACCCAACAGGAAAAGTAGTTCCAAACAGAAGAGGATCAGAGGCTCAACTGGCAGGCAAGTAAGCAGCATGGTCTGCTGCAGGTAAGTCCACCCAAGCATTATGAGCCCGGCGCTTCCAGCGCTGGGACTGGGCATATTTATGAGCCTGGTGCCACTGGCGCCAGGACTGGGTCCAAAAGGTCCCAATTGGGACTGGTTGGCACTCGGAACCTGGGTTATGGATCTGCTTCCAAGGGAGTTGGGAAAACCCTGACCTTTTGGAAGCAGAGATCATGACAGTACCCCCCCTCAAGGCCCCTCCCAAACCGGGCTTCTCCGGGGGTTTTGGCTTGTCAGGAAATGTTCGGTGAAATCTTTTGATTAGGCGAGGAGCGTGGACATATTCAGCAGGTTCCCAGGATCTCTCTTGGGGGCCGTAGCCTTTCCAGTCAATTAGGTAAAATAGTTTAGATTTGGAGATCTTGGAGTCCAGAATGCTTTTGACTTCAAACTCGAGTTCTCCATCAACTAGGATAGGTTTTGGAGATTTAGTTAGTCGGGTTTGAGGTTGCACGGGTTTTAATAGAGAGACGTGGAAGACCGGATGTATCTTCATGTGCGGGGGCAAGTCCAACTTGACCGCTACTGGGTTTACTATGGTAGTGATGGAATAGGGACCAAGGTATCTTGGGTTGAATGTGCGTGGCCCTTTTAGAGGTAGATATTTGGTGGATAACCAGACTTGATTCCCTACTTGATATTGAGGGGCTTCCTTCCGATGTTGATCTGCTCCTTTCTTGTATTGTTCTTTAGCCCTTTGAAGGTGAGAAACAGCTTCCTTAAAGGCTTGGGTGATTGTAGAATGCAGGTAGTCTACTGCTGGTGTTTCAAGATCTTGGAGGGGATCCAACTCCGAGGTTCGAGGATGACTGCCGTACAAAAGAAAAAACGGGGTTTTCCCAGTTCCCGAATGGACAGAGTTATTGTAGGCATATTCGGCTATCCAAAGGATGTCTTTCCAAGTTTTTTCAGTTTGTTGCAGCATGCAGCGTAAATACTGTTCCAGAGTTTGATTGGTCCTCTCGGTTTGTCCGTCGGTCTGAGGGTGGTGATTGGTCGATAGTCTCACATCAATTTGAGCCGACCGACAGCAACTTCGCCAAAAATGAGAAATAAATTGACTACCTCGATCCGAAATTAGAACCGAAGGAAAACCGTGCAGTCGGACGATGTTTTCGAGAAATTCTCGGGCCAGAGTTGCTGCTGTTGGCAAGCCTTTGAGCGGAATGAAATGCGCCATCTTGGAGAATAAGTCCACGATTACTAGAATCGTATTGTATCCGGAGCATGGAGGTAGATCGGTGATGAAGTCCATAGAAAGCGTATGCCAAGGGCGAGGTGGGATGTCAATAGGGCGTAAGAGGCCTGCTGGTCTTTTCTTTTGACTCTTGTTTTGGGCGCATACTCCACAGGACATTATAAAGTCTCTGATATCTTTTTTCCAAGACGGCCACCAGAAGTAGCGCTTGATCTTTTCTGAGGTCTTGGCCATACCGGGATGTCCTTCCATTAAAGAATCGTGATAACAAGAGATTACTTTTTTCTGTAAATCTGTGCTGGGTAGGTATAATCGTTCTTGGAAATACAATAAGTTGTCCTTTACTGCAAAGTCCTTTCCCTGCAGATGCCAATTCTGTATGTCTGCTGGAGTTACAAGTTGCCTGGCCTTATCCTTAACTTCCTCTATGGATTCTGTGGCGATTACACCCAGAATTCTTTGTTCGGGAATGATTGGTACAGGTTTAGGGTTGATCAAGTGTTCTTCCACTCCCATCCGAGAAAGGGCATCAGCTTTACCGTTCTTTGTACCAGGTCGATAGGTAATTATGAAGTCAAACTCGGCAAAGAATAATGCCCAACGGAGTTGTCTAGAGGATTGGGCTTTTGCGATTTTCAAATATTGCAGGTTTCGGTGATCCGTAATCACAGTAACGGTGTGTCGGGCCCCCAGCAGATAATGCCGCCAAGCCTTAAAGGCAGACTTGATAGCCAGAAGTTCCTTGTCAGTAATCGTGTAATTGATTTCAGGAGGCGAGAATTTGCGGGACCAAAATGCCACGGGATGCAACTGATTGGTTACCGGGTCCTTTTGTGATAGAACTGCCCCCATGGCAAGGCTTGAAGCATCAGTTTCCACGATGTAGGGGAGTTCGGGGCGAGGGTGTTTTAAGATTGGTGCAGAGATAAATTTAGTCTTCAAATCCTGGAAAGCTTGTTCCGCCTCGGTAGACCATTCAAAATGTTTGTTTTTCTTTAACAAGGCAGTGATGGGCTGGACTATTCGAGAGAATTCGGGGATAAACCTGCGGTAAAAGTTAGCAAAGCCTAACATGCTTTGCACACCTTTTACGGAGGATGGTGATGGCCATTTGAGAACTGCATCGACCTTTTTTGAATCCATACGCACTCCGCCAGGTGATAATATGAATCCCAAGAATTCAACTTCAGTCACGTTGAAAACACATTTTTCCAACTTAGCGAAAAGTTTGTGTTGACGCAATCTTTCGAGGACCATTTTCACGTGTTTCCGATGTTCAGATTCCGATGAAGAATAAACGAGGATGTCGTCAATGTAAACAACAACACACACATCTATGAGCTCTCTGAGGACATCGTTCATAAAATATTGAAAGGCGGCCGGGGCATTGCAAAGTCCGAAGGGCATGACCTGATATTCAAATAGTCCATACTTGGTGCGGAAGGCCGTCTTCCATTCATCGCCCTCTTTTACTCGTACCAAGTGGTAAGCTCCTCTAAGATCCAGCTTTGTATATATGCATGCTTTTCTGACTTGGTCCAGGAGTTCAGGGATCAAAGGTAACGGATATCTATTCTTAACGGTGATCTGGTTCAGGGCCCGATAATCTATACAAGTTCTAAGGTCTCCTTCCTTTTTTGGAACGAAGAACAAAGCTGAAGAAGCAGGGGACTTGGAAGGACGAATAAACCCATTTGCCAGGTATTGATCCAGGTATTGTCGAAGGTGAAGGTTCTCAGGCTCGGTGAGGGCATAAATTCTACTACAAGGAGGAGTAGATCCAGGTATCAGGTCTATCTGGCAGTCACAAGACCTATGAGGAGGTAGAGAGTTAGCCTGATCCTTCCGGAAAACATCTTGGTATTCTAGGTATTGGGGAGGTAACTGGGGAGTCTCTGAAGAAATTGCTGCCAGTGCAACACCAGGTGGAGGGTGACAAGTAGAGACACATTCTGGAAACTGGACCGTTCTTGCTCGCCAATCGATCAGAGGATTGTGTTTCTCTAACCAAGGTATTCCTAGAATAATCTGAAACTGAGGGGCCTTGATCACATCGAACACGATCTTCTCATGGTGTCCATCTTGACTTACTAGCGTCACCTCTTGAGTGGTATGCGTTACTGGCCCGGAGGCTATCTCCGTACCATCCACCGTAGTAATGACGTCCTTTACAGCCTTGGGACAAAGAGTTAGATTCATCCTCAAAACCATTTCATGATCCACATAATTGCCGATGGCACTGCTGTCGACGTAAGCTTCAATTGCATGTAATCGATCCGGATTATCAGGGCTAATGAGGACCATAGGTATCACGAAATGCGAGGTCACGCAACTGGTTTTCACGCTCGGCAAGAGGACCTCTATTCTTGTCGGGCGAGGTCGTTTCCCTGCTCAGAGTTTGTAACTTTGGTAACTGCAGCTCCTACTGCCTTCTTGGCAGGTTTCACCGGACAGTCTCGAAGAAAGTGCCCTGAGTTTCCGCAATAGAGGCATAATTGCAACTGTTTTCTCCTTTCCCGCTCCTTTTGTGTTAGAGGACCTTTCAGACCCCCTATTTGCATGGGTTCCCCGGGGTCTACTCCTTTGGAAGGAGTTGGCGGTTTGGAAAATACTCGAGCATCAAACTTGGAACGATCGGCCTTCCTGTTCTGCAGTCTGTGATCTATTTGAACGACTAAGTCTATATAGTCCGAACAATTTTGTGGGGGATTCACTACTTGGGCTAACACATCTTTGAGCTCTCCACGTAGACCTCTATAAAACAGCGTAATCCTTTTGTCCTCAGGCCATTGAGTTTCCACTATCAGTCTGTTGAAAGACGCAATATAAGCCAAAAGGTCTTGATTACCTTGTCGCAACGAAAGAAGCTCATTGTCCAAGGCCTGCCCCTGTGAATGTCTTGCGAACAGTTTTTCCATACTGAGCTGAAAAGCTTGAAAATCATGGAGGACCGGATCATCTTGATTTACTAGAGGGATCGACCAGTCTGCCGCATTGCCACTAAGGTACGAAAGCACGAAAGCTACTTTAGCTTGATCAGTTGGAAAGGCTGCTGGCCGGCATAAGAAATGCAACCGGCACTGATTGATAAATACTGCAAACCTCTTTGGGTCACCAGAAAATCGTTCGGGCGGAGCCAGAGGTACATTCCCAGGTAGGTTGATCTGCACTGGATTCATAGAGGATGTAGAAGGAAGATTTCCCCCAGATGCGGGTAACGGGGTCTGTCCGGCTTGTGACTGTAGCAATTGTCTAGCGAGATCATCTGTTCGCTCCTTGGAAATAATCAGTTCCCTTCTTAGAGCGTTCGTTTCCTGACGGGCTGCATGCACTTCTGCCCTTAGTTCCCCAAGTAACTGGGCTAGCTGGTCGGTATCCGAGGTTTCCATAGCGCCTGGACGGGAGTTTTGTGGTAGGCTTTGTGTTCTGTAACGCTCACCTGATTCCCATAGAGGCGCCGGTCTTGACTGGGCATATACCGTATCTGCAAAGGTGATGTGTAACACACGGCTGGCTCTTTGGGCTGGACCTCTGTGCACTGTATGTCTGACTTGAAGGGTAAGATGTCTGCAGATAGAAAATATGGGATTAAGGGACTGGGTTATTGAATGTCTCTCTCTTCTTCCCTTTCTCTTCTCCTGTAGAACCCCAAAGGTTAACGCTCTCACCTTAGGTAAGTGAACGCCGTGCTCGCCATCTGCCTCGGGGCAGGGTGCTGTAACCAGTTTCTTCACTGGATAAGGGGAGCAGGCCTCTTGACTTCAGAGGACTGCTGTCCGTCGTTTACTGCACGAACGGTAAGTCTCGAGTAATTCTAATGTCTTTAAAGTCTTTAGTAATGATGTTTCTTGATTTGCAGGGTTCCGGCGATGGCGGATGACGGGCTGAAGTGAGTTGAAGATGGAGCCCGTGTGATGAATAGAAGCGCCTGGAAGCACGTAAGTAAGCGCTTGTTGCCTTCTTCACGATGCGCTCTAACTGTCTTTTTATTTTGCAGGTACAAGTTCGGAGCGGCTGCAGGGTGCCGGAATACCCACTGGGTTAGATGTGGAAAGGAGTAATGGCACGTGAGTATTAAAGTTCCCCAATGTCTTTAAACGCACCTTGTTTTGTCTTCAGATGCGGGATGCAGCGCCGAAGGCCTCCGGAGCGTGCGAAGAGTTGGTAAGCTTTTGTCTTTCAGATGCCGGAATGCAGTGTGAAGACCTCCGGAGCGCACGAAGAGTAGGTAAGCCTTTGTCTTTCAGATGCAGGAATGCAGCGCGAGGCGTTGGTGACAGCCGATGGACCAGGTAAGTGAAGAGCTGTCACTGAAGACCGTAATGCTAACCTGTTCTTTCTTGTCTTTATAGGTGTTGCTGAAGACTGGATTCAGGATGGTAAGCCTTTTTCCTTAGGCCCAGGATCAGATGCAGAAGACACGATGAGCGTTCTGCTGCAGAGGATGCAGAATAACACAAAGCAAGATTCATCCATCGGGTGTGGTTTAAATAGCCTCCTGTAGTGCTTAGGTGTCTCCTTCCACAGCCACGCCTAGGTAAGAAAAGAGTTCCTGCTTTCCAGAAGAGTTCCAGTGTTCTGAATCTAGGGAGTGGCTCCTGCCCCACCCAACAGGAAAAGTAGTTCCAAACAGAAGAGGATCAGAGGCTCAACTGGCAGGCAAGTAAGCAGCATGGTCTGCTGCAGGTAAGACCACCCAAGCATTATGAGCCCGGCGCTTCCAGCGCTGGGACTGGGCATATTTATGAGCCTGGTGCCACTGGTGCCAGGACTGGGTGCAAAAGGTCCCAATTGGGACTGGTTGGCACTCGGAACCTGGGTTATGGATCTGCTTCCAAGGGAGTTGGGAAAACCCTGACCTTTTGGAAGCAGAGATCATGACACTGCTGGCAGGTGCCCGTCAATGGGGGTGGGTGGGGTGGGATGGGGTCTATGAGTTGGGGCTCCCATTTGCATGGTGCCATGTTGGCTGCCTGCAGGGCATGGGAAGGGGTGATGGGCTGCCTCCGGGGCATGGACTGGGGTGTGGGCTGGTCCACTGTGGTGTGGGATGCCAGCGGGGCATGGGGAGGAGGGGGCACAACCGGGAGGGCACACACTGCCAGATCACGTGTGAAACTCCCCGCGCACCCTGAAATACATGTACCCCGCTCGTGCCAGGCCTATCGCGTGTGAAACTCTCTGCGCACCCCAAAATACATGTACCCTGCTCACGCCAGGTCTATCGCATGTGAATCTCCCTGCACACCCGTAATACACGTACCCCGCTCACGCCAGGCCTATCACGTGTGGAACTTCTGGCACACCCCTGAAATACACGTACTCCGCTCGCGCCAGCCCTATCACGTATGAAACTCCAGGCACACCCCCGAAATACATGTACCCCGCTCGTGCCAGGCGTATCGCGTGTGAAACTCCACGCGTGCCCCTGAAATACACGTACCTGCTCGCACCAGCCCTATCACGTGTGAAACTCCACGTGCACCCCCGAAATACACCTATCCTGCTCGCACCAGGCCTATCACATGTAAATCTCCCTGCATACCCCCGAAATACACATACCCCACTCGCGCCATACCTATCCTGAGTGAAACTCCATGTACACCCCCAAAATACACGTACCCCGCTCGTGCCAGGCCTATCGCGTGTAAAACTCCCAGCGCACCCCCGAAATACACATACCCTGCTCGCGCCAGCCCTGTCACGTGTGAAACTCCACACACACCCCCGAAATACACATACCCCACTTGCGCCAGGCCTATCGCGTGTAAAACTCCCCGCATACGCCCGGAATAGACGTACGCGTCTCGCGACAGGCCTATCGCATGTGAAAATCCAGGCACAGCCCCGAAGTACACGTAGCCCGCTCGCGCCAACCCTATCGCTTGTGAAACTCCCCGTGTACCCCCGGAATACGCGCTGGCAGCCAATCCACCCTGGGCATGCCCCACAGGCAGCCCATTCAACCTCCCCATGCCCCACAGGCAGCCCATCCACCCTGGACATGCCCCACAGGCAGCCCACACCACAGGGGGGACATTTTCCACACAATTTACCTGGCACGAGCGGGGTACGTGTATTCTGGGGGTGCGCCTGGAGTTTTACACGCGATTTCACTAGCGCGAGCGGGGTACGTGGATTCTGGGGGTGAGCCTGGAGTTTTACATGCGATTTCGCTAGCGTGAACGGGGTACGTGTATTCCGGAAGTACGAGGGGGGTTTTACACGCGATTTCGCTGCATGAGCGGGGTACCCGTATTCCGAGGGCGTGCTCAAGTACATTTTCATGCGTTTTGGCTGCGGTGAGCGGGGTACGCGTATTATTTTCACACAATTACAGTGTAGCGGCACTGTGAGCTGGTCCAGGGTTAGCGCAGCCCTTTGCGCCATATTGGGGATTTCGATGGCTTTTCCTTGCGCAAGGGGCGTTCTTGGGGGCGTAACTGGCGCTGCGGGATGTTCGCTGTGCCAGGGCTCAAAATGGCTTGGAAAATCCAAGAATACGCGGTGCGCCAGAATGCTGTTTAGCGCACATGGCTGGCGCACACTGGTGCACGCTCCCTCTCTGCGCTGCTCGCGTGTGCTGCCTCTGCGCTGAAATCTATGAATTACCCCAAAAGAGTGTGGGTTGTGTTATTAAGTATTTGCACATCACTTTTTGTATCTAATGAAATTGCAGCCTTTTAAAATGAGTGTGCATTTTTGTATTTTGCTAAACAGTTCAATGAATAAAATTGTACTTTGTGACTTACCCAACCACCTGAATTAAATAGATGTAAGGGTTTTGAATATTTTTTAGATGCTGACGGCAAAGCAGGATGCTGGTGGTGAGAGACAGGAGATTGAAGTGCACCAGGACAGGACTCAGCAGCCAAGAGCTTATTCAGAACACAGGCATATACTGTAAGCTAAAGCCTGCAATCCAGGTAAACTGGACTGGAGTATGGGATTGTTCCCAGTTGCTAATGCTATTGTACCACATTATCTATAGTGCAAAAAGAACAGGAATGGCTTTTTGATTTAAATTTAACATAATGTGCTACTAGTTCATAAGACCCATTTCACATATTCCATACACAAATATCAACATTATAACAATAAAACACAATACTAAATCATTTATCCAATTATCAATAACATTGTCAGTAAATAAATTTAGTAAAAACAGAAAATGTCTAAAAAGGTAATTTCCAAGCTTTTTCACTACTTCATTTCATACATTATATAGTGCAATCAACATGGAAGTATTACATGAATTAAGGCAATGGGCCTTATTCCGAGTGTGCCTGGTAGTTGGAATTGTCATGGAAGCACTGGCACAGTTAGCAACAGTGCCATTGCTTCCATGGCCCCATTCCCGTGGGGATTCTATGGGACTCCACAGGAATGAGGATTTACACTTTCCGCTGCCTGACATCCCGGGCCGCCGGGACTTGTAATGTCCTGGTGGCACCGGGATCTCGGGCGGCTGAACGGTGTTAAAAGCTCGGCGGAAACCCACTGGTAGCACCGGTGGGTTACTATTGAGCTCGTAATGAGGTCTCCCAAATGACTCCTCACTTATTGCATGGACCCTAGGAACGAAATGTTCTGATATACTGTTTTCATCGTTTCACAGGATGTTAAGGTGTGTTGTGCAGTTTCTATAGCTTCTAGGTTTGAAACAAATGTGACAAGTGCAGAACTTTCTCAAGATACCCTGCCCGGGCCCTAGTGTCGACAAAGTGGGCACCTAGTCTAGCCTTAATAGGAGGTAAAAGACAATTGTTTTTTCAGTTGCAAATGTATGTTGCTTTTAACATTTAGAGGTAAGACTGCAGTAAATATGTAAGATCTATAGACCCAATATTTCCAAACCCATAACAGTAATAGAAAGACTACAATTCACTGCTGCAGATAACCACTGTTTATGAAAAATGCTAGTACTATAGATATTACCTTTTAAAGAAACCTTGACCATTTCTGCGTTAGGGTGGGTGGGACAGACAACGTTTAGTTAGAGTTGCTGAGGGCAGACAGTGGTGAGGTAACTTGGAGGGAGGGAGTTGGAACAGAAAGCGGTGAGCTAGGAAGGATGGGGGAGATAAGAGTGAAGTGAAGTGGGCTGGGTGGGTGGGATAAGATGAACGAGGTAGGGTGGTTGGGTGTGTGAATACACAGGTGTGGGAGGGTGGGACTGGGTAGACAGAAGTTAGGTTGGGTGGGGGCAGATTGGGGTGTAATAGGGTTGGGCATGCAGGGGTGAGGTAGTCAGGCTGTAGACAGTAGTGAGGTATGGTGGCTGGGTGTATGTAGACAGCAGTAAGGCAGGATAGGTGGGTGGAGGTAGAAGGGTTAGTGGCAGGGCCAGTGGATGGGCATAGACAAGGGTGAGGTCAGGTGGGTACAGGGGTGAGTGTGTACAGGTGTGATGTACGGTGGTTGGTGGGGGAGACAGGGATGAGGAAGGCTGTGGGTGGGTGTAAACAGGGGTGAGATAGTGCTGGTGGGTTAGAGTAGACAGAGCTGAGGAAGTGTGGGTCAGTGAATGTAGAGATGGATGAGTTGGGATGGTGGGTGGGGGTAGACAGGAGTGAGGTTGGGTGGTTGGGGTAGACAATGTTGAAGAAGGCTAGCTGGTGGGGTCATGCTGGGGGTGTGGAACGGTGTGTGGGGGCAGACAGTGGTGCGGTAGGGCAGTGGTGGCACAGACAGGTGCAAGATAGAGTATGTTGGGGTCAAAAGGGGTGATGTAGGATGGGTGTGTGGTGGATGACAATGGTGAGGTGGGGTGGCTGGTGGAAAAAGGTGTCCCATGGGGTTGTTAGACATTGGTACGGTTTGGATGTGGCAGTTTGGAGTTCTGTAGGGTGCGGCAGACAAATATGAGGTAGTGTTAGTATTAGCACTGGTGAGTTACAGTGTGTCTGGTTTTAGACAACAGAAATGCATGTGTCTGGGTATAGACAACAGGAATGCAGGGTGTGTGTGTGAGTATAGACAGGGGTGAGATAGGTTAGGTGGGTTAGGATATAAAGGAGGCTATTGGTTGATGAGTTTAGCCAGTGGTGAGGTATGATGTGTGCGTGGGTTGGGGAGACAGGGGTATGGCTTGGCGATGGGGGTTGAAAAGAGTGAGGTACGGTAGGTGGGTGGGGGCAGGCAAGGTGAGTTAGAGTCGATGGATGAGGTAGACAGGTGAGGTAGCAGGGTAAGGTATTGGTGAAGACAGGTGTGAGGTTGGGCGAGTGCAAACTGGGGAAAGTTAAGCTGGGGGCAGACATGGGTGATGCTATGTTGATGCATGGCAAGGAGGGTAGTGGGAGCAGAGAAGGGTGAGGTGGTGTGGGTGGTGGCAGACACGTGTGAGGTAGCATGGCCGGGTGATTCAGAATGTCCTTTCTCTCCTACCATGTGATGGACCTTATCCCAAACCTACCAGCATCTGAGAGATGCTGACCTAACCACACTAGAGGCTACATCTGCTAAGTGAGTGACTGAACAAATAGCAACAATGCTACAGGGATAACCGGCATCTCCATGTCAAGTGAGGGTTTGGTGTAAAGAGCACAGATGACAGACTGTAGTCCCTGGTATTGAGCTGGAAGCCCAGCGGTCTTATTGAGAGGTACAGAGGAGAGGCTGGAGAGGGAATGTGAGATCTTCAGTCATACAGCTGTATTCTGCTGGATGCATCACCCACCTGCGAAGCAGGAAACCTTGGGGTCATTTTTGACTCCACTATCTCCTTGTCCCCTCACATTTCAGACATCTCTAGAAAGTCTAACTATGATATGATATGGCATTTATAACGCGCCTATACACAAGTGTTTCAAGGCACGACAATGCAAGGGAGGGGGAACAGAGGGAGGGCAGACAGAAATCCTATTAGGCCAGGTGACATTCAGATCACGCAAGTGCATGGGAAGGCGAAGGGGGGAGAGTGCAAAGGAGAGGGGGAGGAGAAAGTGCAGTACATGGGAAAATAGACTAACAACAATGAGTAAGTACAGCCAGCTGATGACAAAGCAAAGCTAAGTGCAGACAGATGGTGTCAAGTGCTGGTAGAGGGACTGTAGGGATACTGGGACAGTCCCGAGTGCAGGAGGTTTCCAAGAAGGCAGTGCAGGTGTGTGACTGGTGGTGGTGGAACCTGGGCCCGAGATCAGAGGGTGGTCAGGTAACCAGTGCAGTTTCAGCCAGGAAAATCAGCAGGGGAGAGGAGGAGAAAAAGCAGAAGCAAAGAGAAAGGTTTTGAGGTGCTTCCGGAACCAGAGATGATTCTCCTCAAATTTCATTGAGGCAGGGAGGCTGTTCCTGAGGGATACCCCAGACGAAGAGAGAGATCTACCAGCAACTCTATGCTTGGAGAAGTGACAGACACTGAGGGAGTTGGTGGCAGATGAGCAAAGAGCGGTCGAGTACCTGAGAGGTACTTGACATTTCCTCACTTTCCCCCAGTCGCTCACTGTCTCCAGATCCCTGGTTCTCTCTAGGCTGGACTATTGCTACAGCCTCTTCCTCAACCTCCCTTCTTCTGCCCTGCGCCCGCTGCAACTCATCCAGAACAGAATTGCAAGACTTATCCTTGGCCTAAAGCACAGGGACCACATCTCTCAGGTCTGAAATCCCTTCACCGTCTCCCTGTGGCTGCAAGGATCAAGTTCAAGACCCTCTGCATTGTTCACAAGGCTTTCTGGGGCCTGGGACTTACCTTCCTGCAATGCTGCCTTCCTAAATACTGTCCCTCAAGAGCCCTGCGCTCATCTACCTCCAACCTTCTGTGAGTGAGCCGGTTCTCCAAGCAGAGATTTGGAGGGAGATCCTTATCCTCAGCAAGTACCTTTCTCAGGAATAGCCTCCCTGCCGCCCTCCGTCTTGAGCCTGATCTTCTTAAGTTCCGGAAACTCCTCAAGACCTTCCTCTTCTGTTCTTCCTTCTCTTTCCACCTACCCTTCTATTCTAGTTCTCTGCTCTTTCCCTCTCTCCCTCCTCTTCCTACAGCTTGCTGACTGGCCGCCTGGTGTACCTCAGAGTCTCACAGGTCGCAGGCACCCCCGCCAGTCCTCTTTCACACTTACCTCAGGATCCTACACACCACCCACACTCACTGCACTCACTGCTTTTAAGTAAATACAATTTGTATTGCGCTATGAAGATACACAGAAGTAGTGTTTTTGATATGTATCTTTGATTGCTAACGGTCAATTATTCTCTCCAATAACAAGTGCAAAGGTGTTAGTTGGTCTGGCCTTCTAATCTCCAATTTCCCACTTCTGCAAGTTTCAGAGCTATGCCTCTTAGGGGTGCAGCGCAAGAACATTTTAGTTTTGAGCTGTGATGAGCATGTTTGCACCAATGCTGAACACACATATCTTCCATGTGTTGGATCTGACCAGCTTTTGCCACTCGAGTTAATTCCAAACGTTACGATTTTACATGTCCATGTTTAAAGAAACCATGCAAACAATTCTTTCATATTAATACTGCATTTCCATATGAATCACAATTAAAATTATTTTAAAGTTGTTGCAGGGTTTAGGGGAATGACCATGTGTTGGGCGGTACAATTTATGCACAATTAATTGTAGGTGGTGGTGCACCGCTGTATTAAGACTTTACAGTAAAGTACTATTGCAAAGTTTTTTAGTTTATTATTTAAATACCATTACTGTCTTAAGTTTAAAATAGCTTATTTTTCCTCACGATTCAGAGCTCTTCAATCTTTGTACAACCACATTCCTTCTTCTTTTTTGTGTTCTCATTTTTATTGAAACATGTATCGCAACAATGCAAAACAATAGGCCAGACAAAATAAGAGTTATATGCGATTACGTCAGATCCACAAATCTGCCGAGATCCCCTCATACAAAACACCCCTCCTCTGCTCACTCAGGATGACTCGCTCAAGTAGCGTAATTTTTTTCCACAGGTCCTCAATCCAAGCCAAACTCAACAGGAATGTGGTACCCATCCAATTGCGCAACACAACCTTCTTCGCAGAAAGAGAGGCCCTAAAGAACCAGCATTTCTGCAGGTAAGTCTGCAGGTAAGTCAGATCTTCCAAGAGTTCCTCCTCCCCCAAGACTATGGTTACAAAATCAAAATCCAGGTCAGTTCTCAAAACTCTACTCATAGTTCCAATAAATTCACACCAGAGCGATCCTTCTCACTTGAGCCTGCCCCCGTAAATGGGCGGCTTCAGATGTTCTTTAGAAGGAAATACTTTTTGACTGCACTCTGCCACCCACCTCTACCATCTGTTTATGTTGAAAGGCAATATGGCTTGCTTGTTTTATTCTGTAATATGCCTCGACATGCCAACATTATTGTCAAAGGGTTGCTATCTAAACCCACTTTGCATTACTTTACCATACATATACAAAATAAATACCTAAACATGTTCTAGGTGTTCCACAACATCCAGTATTTGCTGTCTTGCAACGATAAGGAGATAGAAGGGTCACATTGAAATCCCTGGAATTGTATACAGGCTGTTATTTATGTCTGGCTAAAGACCACCATAGCTCTCGCTCCCTACCAGAGCTCTTGCTTGTATATATTGGAGAGATACATTTCTGTGTTGGCCATATTGTGGAGGTTTTGCACGCCAGTCTTCTCACCCATTCTGTCAAGACTAGTATAGCTGCTGCGTCTCCCAACCATTTTAATGAATTCATTTAGGCAACTGCTTTAATCCATTCAATGCCAGCAAGGGGTAATTATCGGCTCTCCCCACGGTGGGGGGTGTTCTGACAACAAAGGCAGGACGAAAGCATTAGCTGGCTGTGAATTATGTTCTTGTCACTGCCTTTCTGCACAGGAGAGCCCACGTCCATATTGGAATGCTATGATACCCGCAACGTTATGTTATTTGGATGCTTGTATGGCTTTTTGTATGATGCTCGTAACATTTGGAATGCACTGCCGCGTTTGTACATACCATCACCTGCATGATCAGCGTTTTGCGCGCTCGTTGTTCGCTATCGGTCTTGGATTTAATGCCTGCTGTCATGTGGTGTATTGGTCCTGGGATTTGCGTGTGCTCTTTTGCGGCCCGATATGGTTATATTTGCGCGGCTAAGGGCGTGCAATTGCTTGGCCGTGTACGGTCCCTCAACACACCCACATTTTTCGCAAGCACTTCCTCATTCCGCATGCTCTGCCCGCTGTTTTGGTTGATGCGTAGGTCTGGCGTACACTCCGCGTGGAGTCTCGCACTTGTCGATCGCCGACTCACAGAGACGCGCCAGGCCTGCGCTAACTCCACGCAAGTCACAGAAAATTCCTGCAGAGTCGGTTCCATGAATCGATGAACAGGAATTTGCTTGCAAATTGGCATGCAAATCCCTGATATTTCACGCAAATATTTCCATGAATCGGCCTCTAAAGGGTTAACCACCACAATATTGATGAATGCATGTGAGTTCCTTACAGCATCAATAAATACATTGCACACCACCACCATATTATTAATTAATACTTAATCACAAAAATAATGCAAATTAACACTATTTAATAGATTGTGTTCATATATAGTGCTTCGTGTCAGACTCCTCCAGCTTCAAAGTACTGCACTATCAGGTGCTAGTATTATGCCATTTGAATGCTTCTCAATGTGTCGACCACGGAAGGATGAAAGGCTAAGTCTGACCTGCTGTGATCTTGTGTCAGAGATGATCTTGTGTCAGAGAAAAGTGCTTCACCCTTGAGCTGTCCACGTGGGATTGTGATCCACTCCACTGCACTAAACAGCACATCAATTTGAACACATTTAAGTTAGGCGGCACCGCAACACTTGTGGAAATAAGAAGGGTGTGCATCAACTATTGGTCCTGATTCTTTCATCTGCAACTCTAGCGTCCAATGGTTACATAGAAACCTTTTAAACACTACATAAAATGAACATTATCACACATAAAAACATGTAATACATTTCCCTAAATATAGAGGATTAAAACGCCTTACTCATTTCATAATCATAATATAAAAGCAAATCATATATTTCTAGTTTGATTAATTTCAATAACATCATAAGATATTTCTTATCTTGACCTGAGTAGTGCTTCAATGACATGTGTGCCCTTTTACTATCCATTGATATTACCAATTAAGAATTTAAAACATGCTTCGCTCCAGAATAAATGTATGACCACGATTGGTCACTCTCTATGTATCTAACATCCATGGTGCCTTGATAACCATTTATATAGAACTATTCTGATTTCTCACAGCCAGCAAGCAGGTGTCTAGTCTAGCTCTTCATTACATAAATGGCACAACCTAGTTTCTATTGGCACTTCATTCCAGGCTCCTATCCGATCAAATGACGATAGTTGTTCTAAACGTAATTAAAGCACGACCGTTTTATCTTCGTGTTATACTCTTTAACACTATATTTGAATCCTTGATTAACATAGTTACAATACATCATTTTCTAACTTAGTTTCAACATGTTGTCATGTATATCCCATATTGGTGCCCATATTCTTACTAGTTGCAATCCCCAAATTAATAGGATAGGTGACTGTATTTCCTATTTCATCAAAGAATAAGTTGATGTCTTGCAGCCAGGTTTTAATAGCTGATGGCACCAGACTGGGAGTTAATATTCCAGTAAAGTAGAAATACATAGATTTGTCATGACCTTTTTCTAATAGGAGCTCTATCAGCAGTATCCCCATAGCTATACTTTTTGTAGTTAGCATAGCCAACAAACCTAATTTGCAGTGAATTGCCTCTATTGGGGTGGAATTCGAAAAAGTCCTAGGCCCTCATTACAACCCCGGCGTTAACCAATGGCGCTATTAGCGCCATGGTTAACGCTGGTAACTTAACGATTCCGCCATGGTGAAATGGGGAATTACCACCCCATTCCAAGGTTGGCGGGGCGGTAATTCGCCATTTACCATTGGCCCTTCCCCATTTCCATTTTTGCCCCATAGGGCTCAATAGGAAAGGGGAAGGCGGTAATTACGGCACCGCAAATTGCGGTACCGTAATTACCTTCAAGGTCCCTTTGCGGGTCCCTACCTTAACGGCTGGTCCAGACCGCAACCTTTTACGGTGCCGTTAAACCCTTAATGCCTAGGTCGTAATGACCCCCCTAGAGTTGATAGCTAAAGTGTGCCCTCCGACTTGGATAACAAAGTAGTTTCTATATCTGGGCATATTTCCATTCCATATGCTGCACTTGGAAGATAATCTCACTGTAGATTTCGATCAATCCCTCTGTGAGTATCCCCCATTATGTGCAACAAAACCTTTAATTGCACCTAAATGTCTGCGAACCATGGCCATCATCCCAGATGTAAGTGCAGTCACTGCTAATGAATCGGTGATACCCACTTCCACAAACAAATATGTGTTCACTATTTCAATGCGTTCATTAGAATGTTTCCAGGTATACTTGTTATTCTTTTTCCCAGCCTTAACTAGCAATATTTTGGTTTTCTTGTAGTTAATGCTGAAGGTGTTTCCACTTGCATGACCTTGTAGAGCCACTAAATTCCTTTGTAGCCCTATCGGGGTGCATTCAAGGACAGTGTCATCCGTCATCATACATCAGCCATCCCATTGGATGGGAAATTATTGCACTTATTACTCATCCTCTATGTCCATAACATACAGGTTGAAATGGATTGGCAACAAAGTACAGCCTTTTTTTAAACCAAGGTTATTTTTTACTAAGCTGTCCATCTTGGTTGAGACATGGACTTTCGTATCAAAGTAGAGCGAATTGATGAAGTGTAAAAGCAATGGGTCAAGTCCCCATATTCTTAACTTTTCCCATAAGATTTGGCGGTCCACTTGCATACAAATGCTGATGCTGGGATGGGCAGCAGGAGAAAAGGTTATCTTTCAACAATGGTGGCACAAAGAGTGGTGGGACCTTCTAAAATGATTCTTGAGTTCTCCTAAGTATAGTAGTTCTCTTTACTACATCTACTGAGAAGGAACACCTGCCACAACAGTTCCAGCATCAGAACCATCTATGACATTTCAGATGTCATTCCCCACTCTCCCAATCACCCATACGATCATGTTCACCCATGAATTCATCCGTCCATGCAACTATATTCACCCATTTATCTATACACAACAGCCCACACATGGCCAGGTCTCCGTTTGAGTAATTCATCTCCCTCAGTCACACACTAAGTACTTCTCTTACCCACCATACTGTGTACGAATATACCTGTAACATGTAGACCTTTCATTTTTTGCTTAAAGGTGTGTCACTTTCCTGAAGATTCTGAAACCTCACACTCCCTGAAGTGCTGCTACCAGACTGATGTCTGCTAATGCTGACCTCAGCCTCAATGTCTTCCAATGTCTTCCGAATTGGCACACAACACACAGATCTGTAATGGGCTTGAGCTTAGAATGAGATATTCTCCTCTTCAAGCAGGCACTAAGCGTGACATCTAGATCCAGTGCTATGCAAAGAATGATATTGGCTAGTGAGATATCACCTACATAAACAATTTGTGTGATGTGGGGGATGGAATTGCACTAAACACCATTGAGCTAGGAGACAACAATCAAAGTACAGTATTTTAATGGATTAAATGAAGAACAGCCGACACATGTTTCGACACTTGGGTAGTTCTCAAGGCATAAGGATTTAGAAATGGCAGATAAATATAGAAGACCACAATGAAAAATGGTAGGTAAGTACCCGTTGAGGAATGAATTTTAAACAGCTTGATTAAATAACAAACGCCAATTGGATGGGACGAATATATCGGTTGGTAAATCGAGTATGGAGCAAATTAAATGAGACAAATCCTTGTACTCTGTCACCTACATAAACAGGTTGGCTTCTGGTAATCCTTCTTGACCATGGTTGGTGCCCATCCTAGAGGTTGTACGTTCATGCAATAGAGAAACGCACACTGCCACCAAATCCGTCCAGGGTGCGGTGGTCCATGCTGACACAGCAGGTATAAATCCACAGCTAAGTTGGATTGACGCTCCCCTCAGAAAACAGTAACCTGTGCTTCTGGATGGCAGGCTGTAGGAAAAGCATGTGCGGCTAGAGACACGTGAACCTCTCAATGCATGGATCAGAGATGTCTGCTTGAATATCCCAGGTAGGAATTTCTGCACTGGTGAGGGTGATCCTCACTACCGCTGTTGCCTTTTATTGTGTGGTGGCCCACTTTGGCACATATGCCCGTACCACTGCAAACCCAGTGTAGATGGGAAAGTATTGTTTAAAAACATATTTGCTCACACCTAGGGCTTGATTCACAAAGAAGCGTGTCTGTTTGACTAAGATCTGGAGAGGACTATTTATAAAAGAAGTTAAACTGGGTTCTCTGACTTACTCCTTATTTATGTTTAGTAAATCAGTTGTAAATCACAGCTGCTCGGAGTAAATTATTTTGTGACTTAATTATGCCTCTCAAGGTGTAAGACAAGAGTAAGTCAGACATGCAAATGGTATCTTCTTTGCAAATAAAGCCCTTGATTATAATTTTGGCCACAATTGTATCTTCAGGTTACTCAAGTGTGTTTTCAATTCTACAAAAAAACAATTATATGTCATTACATACATCTTTAATGTTGTTGTTTTGTGGTCTCTCCCAGATCATCGCTGATGTTGGCCAGCAGAACTCTTGGAGGTCAGCTGTGCTATGAATCATGCTGTTTAGCCTTCAGTGCATTTCATTAGTTCCTGCAAAAATGAGGTGGGTAACATAAGACCACAGAGTGTCTGCACATCCACTCAGTTGCAATCACCCTGTCCAACCTCCCACTGCCACATTCACACCAGAGAACAACCACACATGCCAGACTCCACCTTCCACCTTCTTCCAGCGTCACACTGCTTACCAGCTTTCCAGAGCTTTGCGCCCACTAGTGGGCACAACAACTGCACTCTGCCACGTTTGCCCACTCTGCACATAACCTGTACATGTGCTCCACACCGTGGTATCAAAGACATAAGGCTTTCCCCTTCAGGATTATATTAAGTGGCCCCTGTGATTGACATCAACCAGAGACATGATCAGGACCATGTGAACTCGCGCCGTGGAATACCTTTGGCATTCCCGCGCCAGACCGGTTGCAGGGACTTTTCCTTTATCCCTGCTTTTGCACTCCTCCCTTTCAGCAAAGACAGTAGCGTTTAATTGCGTCTGTTATTAACGAGATAGGTTTTTACAGGTACAATTTAATAGCATTTCTCAAAACGAGCTATAACATAGAATCCGTTTTCACACTTTCTAACTGTGTTTTCTTTGAATACATTATGAGAATAAATGGTTATTTTTAGGAAGAGGTGGCTGGTACTGCTGAAGTGAGGCACGAGTAATAGGATACTATTTCCTGCTCAGTTCCAAAACGTCTGATCTGCTGCAGTTGGTATAATCTTGCCAAGTGTTTAATTAGGAAGAGTTTGAATGCAGGAACTCTGTTGCATTTTGTGTGCATTCTCCCCTCGCACCTGGATGACTTGTGCCTCACAAACGACCTATTTCCAGCGGCAAATCACCCGGAAGTGGTTTGAGCCGACCCCCTGACGAGGGAACACTTCTCAGTGCCGAGCAGCCTGTAACCAAGCAGTTTTGAGAGCGTAGCTGTCTGCGGCTGCTAAATTTATCCGCCGCTGAGTCTGCTGGCGGTGGCGGACATGTGAGGTAAGAAGCGCTGTGCAGGTCTGATGTGGATGGCTATAATAAGATGTTCATATCTTTAATGAGCATTCAGCTGCCCTTTGGTTCGCATATAATGTTCTCAAGGCTTGGACTGGCGTCCCACTCTTTCTCCCAGAGTTGGGGGTCAGTGGTTATTGCAAAAAATATAATATAGAGATCTGCAGCATGAGAGCCAATTCTTCAGTACAGATCTCATTAAAAGTGCATTGAAATGCACAAAGTACATACAAGTGAAACAGGAGGAGGCATATTACATTACATATTTGCAGTACAATTTCCAAACAATATTTGGATCGACAGTTCCTTGGTAATATTGTTAAAAAATGTGAAGTGGGAATGGCCCGATTACTTTTGATAACTCGCATTACTTCAAGTCCTACTCTTCCTCATCACATTCATTAGGATGCACACACCCACTTGTGTATAGTGGATGCTGTTTCTTCCATGTCCTTGAATACATCCTCCTCCAGCACACACCTTGCTGTAAGCTCATGGTTCTTCATGAGACCTCCACAAGGTCCTGTCGTTATCCAAGCATGCACGGGGCAGAGTAATGGGCAATGATAATTGGTGTGGTAGGTAAAAAAATGAAGGGTCAAGGGAGAGCAGGACTTGGAGGAACACGAATTAACATATGCCGGAGCAACAGTGGATGTGGTAGATGGTTATGTTATGTGATTTGTACTGCGCAGCACTACCACACAAGGGCAGTCTGCAGGCGCTCACAAGGTTCTGCAAGAGAAGATTGTGGGGTATGCTAGTGAGGATGGGATGATAAGAGGAACTGGCATCTGTGAGTGTTGTTATGCTTGTGGGAGTTGGTCCAACGCCCCCTAATGTTGTAACCATATGGGTAGGACTCGGTGCCTCTGGTGTGTGCTAGTGTTTGTGTTGGGTTATCTGTCGAATGCTGTTGAACCCATTGGTTCAAAAGGTCAAGCAGTACAGGCGAGTCCTGAGAAATAGGGAGAAAAACACCTCTTGAAGCAAGGTCACGTCATCAAGAGAAATCGACAAAGGACTCAGTTCCTTTTGATTGGTAAAGAGGCAGAGCTTCACCGTCATAATGTCAGAGTCCCAAAAGATGCTGGTGCGCAGCTTCCAGAATGGTCCTCATGCCAGACGTCTCTCTTAGATGCATCATGATCACATTTCTGGGTGGAGAATATCAGGTTTGATACTAAATCAGAAGGAAGATGCCACCGATCACATAGAGAGGCACCATTCAGACTCGGGTTCCAGCCAACCAGTGCTGGACATCCCACACAGTTTCATAGGTATTTTCTCTGGCAAACACAGGTGAAGTGGATTCCAGAGGAATGCCAGAAAGTCAATCACTGCACATCACTCCAGGTAACCCCACATATTCCTTCTTGAGTGAGACCATGGCAATTGACCCTTCAAAATCATCCCTGGTCTCTACTCAATCATAGAAGGACAACAAAGCACAGGTGCCTGATATGTGGATTTTACAACACTAAAGAGGCAAAACAGGTATTTACTTGTGCAGCCACCATGTAAATGTGCACAGTCACCAGCTAACTAATACATGTGTAATGGTAATGAACAGGGGCCATTAAGGCGCATCTTACTCGTAGCCCCTGTCATACATGTTTTGGCACCGTAAGGGGGTTCAAGGGACACATGCATGTGAGTTGCATCCCCAGAGACCTGGATATGCTGGTGAAAAATAGATAGGTAACCATTAGAGATAAACAAAACACGAGGGCAGTCTCCCAAAAAGAGAGCAAAAGAGAGCAAAAGAGGCATTTTAGAGGACTGTCATGAAGGAAAACTTAAACACGTGTGCACATAGTAGGGGAATATCCATACAGCATACGTACTGAAAGAAATACCCTTCAGATAAAGTTGTGCATCAGAAAATTAACACAAACCAGATTTTCACCAATTGTAGTGTGGAAGTCCCTATACTGAGAATGAACATGGGTCCAAAACCCTCTTCTATGGAATTTTTGTCAAAATGTGCTTGTTCACTGAACAATCAAGTGCACCAAACAACCCACCCTTCAAAGGGCACCTCAGGGATAACAAAGAATAGAGCCAAATGGTGCATACTCTGTTGTGACATGGTGCATAGCACAGCCCATTTATTAAAATGTATTTACCAAAAGACCATCAATTTTAAAGACTGTTTTGATAGGGATCTGTAGAAATAGTCCAATATTTCAGGGTCTATCACAGCATCCAGAACACATTTCCCTCTGCACCTACCAACTTATTTATATGCCCAATAGAAACGGTGTACCTGTAGGAACCAATGATTAAACATTACAAGCTATCTGATACATTGCCCTACTGGTATAAGTGATAATCTTGCAGCAAAAAAGCTGCGGCAGAAAAAAAAGATGTTTTCAAATACATTTTCTAGCACATTTACATGTGGGGGGTGGGTTAAATACTGCCATTAGCTGCATGGCCCAACAAAATGACAGGGCGGATCCATGGAGCCTTTGTTAGTTAATTATTGTGGTCATGGCACAGGGAAGCTTTGTCCCTCCGCCTTCTGAGAAGACATGGTTGTACTCTTGGCTGTCATATACTAACTAAATATGGCAGGAGGGACTGCGCCTGTGGGCTGTGTCCACCCAGATTACACAGGTCATATGTGTAAGTCATCCGGGGAGCTCCGGGGAGTCATAGCTCAACACATTTTCCAGAGTTTGATCTACCTTCATATCATTTCTTTAAAAATTTCAAAAAAACACAGGCGAGCACACAGCCACCGTTTGAATGGTTGCATTCCTCACAATGCCGTGCCTGTTTTGAAAACAGAGGGAAAGCAAGCAGAGTCAAAGAACAGGTTGATGAGTTTAGCTAGGTGAGGGGCATTAAAGGGGCAATAAACTTGACTAGATGAGGAGCAAGTGGTCTGATAGGGCACACAAGGGTCTGATGGGGCACAAGAGGTTCTGATGGGGCACAAGAGGTCAAGATAGCACTTTGTCAGTATTAGTGTGACTAAAATGGGATGTAGAGACAGAGGAAGATGGTAGAGTAGGTTTAGTTTAAAATGTAGGAGCAAGGAGTGTGAGGAAGGTCAGGAGAGAGTCTCTAATTTTGGAAACGTTTGCAGTGACGTAGTCAGCTAGGTCATTAGCTGTAAGAGTGGAGTTGATAGAGGAGTGAGAAGTGAGTTTAGGGTGCCCTGTAGCCAGCGAGGATGGCTGGAGTGAGTGTCAATGAGGGTAAGGTAGAATTCCCTTTTTGCTCTATCAAATGTGGATTTGGGAGAGCTCAGGGCAGAGAGGTAGAGTTTCAGGTCCTCGGGCAAGTGGGTACACCTCCATTTGCACAGCAGCCGAAACATATCCGGAGAGAGCATATGAATGGAGTGACCCATGGCTCAGGATACTGAGACTTGGGGTTAATGCAAGCAATGGGAAGTGAGAGGAGAATGAGTCATATAGCAGGGATTGGAAGCTGGAAAAGGCCGTGTTGGTGGAGTGGCATTGGGTGTGAAGGAGGAGATTAAGAACTGGAGGTTGGAGAGAAAAGGGGAATGGCCGAAGGTTTAAATTTCCTTTTAGTATAGGTGAAGCAAGTGGTGAGGAAAGGTCAGAGGGTGGAAAGGAGATAGTGGTGGAAACAATTGATTGATCAGATATGGATGTGTGGCAGAAGTATTAGTGGCTGAGAGAGCGGTGGAGATGAATTAGGGATTCAAAGAGTTAGCCCTTGTGTTGGTAGGTAGGTTCTGGATAGAGTGGAGAGCGTGGTCACTAAGAAAAGAGTGAAGTTCAGATTTCTGAGAAGTAGTTGGAGAGGGAAGGTTAAAGTCACCTAAGAGAATGAGGTGATGTTTAGTGGAAAGGAAATCAAGGAGTTGCCCAAGATCATAAAATAATGTTCCATGGTAACAGAAAGGCTATAGATGGAGATGATCGAAACAAAGTAAGGCAGAGCAATAGTAGAGATGGTAGAGATGGTGAGTTCAAAAGAGGTAGGAGAGGACGTGGCATTGTGAGGCATTGAGGCAGAAAAGAGAATTGGTGTCTTGATACCTCCACCGCTGCCAGTCTGACTAAATGAAGGATAGTTTGGAGTCATGTAGAGCCATCAGAGTGGCAGTGTCCGATGGAGAATTCCAGGTGTCAGTGATAGCAAGAAGGTCAAGGGTGGAGAGCAGGGGTGAAAGTAGTGAGTGATAAAGGAAGTTTTGTTGCATACAGACTGAGGTAGAGTATAGAATTTGAGTCTCAGAGGAAGAGAGGTGAGTGAGATAGGTGTTAGAAGAGGTGTGGTTAGCTTGTTGGATTTGCTGGAGGGAGGTGGAAGAGAGATGGATTAGTGTGAGTTTCGAGTTGTGAGTTTTGTGATGTGGATTACCAAAGGAGGACGTTGTAGTGTGATTGGAGAAAGTGTAGGGAGAAGTGAGTAGGAGGAGCAGCAGGAGGAGCAGGAGTTAATGCATTATAGATAGGTAGCCTAGTGGGGAGAGACAGTACATTAATTAGGAAGCTAATGTTGATGAATACCACCACATCCCTAATCCTGGTATCAAACAAGACAAACGCCTTGCAATAATATCTTGAGAGAACTAATGTAAAATAATATCAGCTCTTTTATTTGTATTGATTTGAATTCACAGTCCACATTGAAACACAATTACCACTGTAACATCATAGTACCATTTTATTTAACATTCTAATTCTCTGATAATACTTAAGCCTTAGGACAATAGTACATGAACTGCGTGAAACTGCCCATCATATTACTGTCAAGTGACATATATGAATGCTTATTTATCTATGAGAAAGTTACTACTTTCGTATTTCACAAAGACGTATGCTTCAGGTGCATCAACTGACTGTAGGACCTTCAAATCACAGTCATAATATATTATGCATTTTCAATTTGAGTCACTCTAGTATTTAATTCAAAAGGTTTATAGATTGCCATGGTTCTGAAGGCCATATCATCAACTTTCAGCAATGTAACCAGACTGGAGGAAGTGAGGGGAGTGGCCAGAGTAAATAATGATGCCTTTCCAACAGAAGAATTTGATGTAGTCTGTCAACTAGTATAATTATCAAAATTGTTAGAACACAAGGACAAATGAGTACAAATGAGTACAAATGAGTATACATTTGTACAAAA
This sequence comes from Ambystoma mexicanum, assembly GCF_040938575.1. Taxonomy (NCBI): domain Eukaryota; kingdom Metazoa; phylum Chordata; class Amphibia; order Caudata; family Ambystomatidae; genus Ambystoma; species Ambystoma mexicanum. The sequence continues at coordinate 1,127,603,752 of NC_090933.1, read as the reverse complement.
GCTCTCTGTCGTTACATATTTTATGTGCATGCCCAAATCAAACCACTCCCATTTGTAACAATATATGAAATTATATATTTACTTCACATAACATTTTGGAAGTTTAAGACTCAAAAATAATACTTTAAAATGCAATGGGTCACCAGATCTCAATACAGTATTGCATGTAAAATATAAATTGTGTTTTATCCATTTCTTATCAATGGCAATGGATTTTTGAAACAGGACGTTTTTACAGTATAAAATAAATTTAATTGACCATGTGTAATGTTGTTAATGAATTCTTATGGTTAGTTTAGCTACAGCAGCAGACGTGGGAGGACATTCCACTGTAGCACTGTTATTTGGCTGAGCGTTTGCTCTGAAAGTAAAAACATGTGCTCAGACCGCATGTTTCCCTCTCTCACAAACTCAAATTCCAATGCTCCCGAGATATACTTGGTGACCCAGCCATTTATTGTTTTTGTGAATGTCAAACTAAATTTGAATTCACCTAAAACTGGGTAACCTACCAATATTCCCATGGTGAGCAAACAGATGTTGTGTAAAACCTCATAATTCCCAATGTGGCAACATTCCATGAGGCCCTTCATATTTTTGGCGAGTCCTTTATTGCACAATACCTTTACAAGGGCTGTATGAAGCAGCGACCCTGGCTCTAGCCAATTTTCCCTCCACAAGTCTCGCTCGCTCAGAGATGGATGTTATCATGCTTTATAGTGTGTGTTTGCCACCCATGAATGTTTGCTAGCATCGTGGTGGAAAAGGGATTGCCACTTTTCCACCAGTGTATTCACTGAAGTTTTACAGCATTTAGGAATCCACCAGCAATGAGTATTTATGGACCACAACCATTTTGGTAGTTCTTCACAACCCTTTTTTTCGAGCCGCAAAGATTCCCTTGGCAACAGACTTTATCTGTGAGAACCTCTCTTGCATGACTCTGGCAATGCTTATATGTCTGTCAGTGCCTTTTAATGTGTGTTGTAATCCTCTGGATTGCAGAAGTTCAATGGACCTGGCAAAACCATGGTTCTCCATGGCAACAGGGGATGTTCATTGCCACTTTTCCACCAGTATGTCCACTGAGCTTTTACAATATTTAGAATGCCACCAGAGATGTTTAGCCTTTTTTCCCCTGACACTGGATTTTCTTGGCAACAGACTTTTACACATTCTATCCCTCAAATTGATTCCTGATCTGAGGCAATGCCCACATGTCTGTCTGTGGCTATTATTTTAATTTGTAAACCTCCAGATTGCGGATGATCCTTGTGTTTCTTCAAATTACACTGGCATCAGAATCAACTCCTTTGAAACCATAGAAGATAAATAAAACATTGCAATTTTGGACAATAGTGCTTTCTCTTGCTATATTATTGTTTTCAACAAGTCTATATGTATACCATAGCCTTGGACAAGCACAAAGTAAACACTAGCAATTGTGTCTAGTCATATGATCCATAAAGTTGACTGCCCATTATAGTATCATCCTCCATTACCACAAATGAAGAGATAGGTAAGCAAAATGAAAATAAAAAGTATGTAAAATTGTATGATGCTATACATTCAAGTAAAACTATCTATAGACATTTTAAGTAGCGAATTGACAGTGTTGATTACTACTCTCAAAGTTTCAAGATGAGAATCAAAAATATCAAGTACCTGTTGTACTTTGCTAGTGTCACATGGTATTGTTGTAAGAGTGAGCATGACATTTTCCTGCGGTGGCTCAAAAATATAAACATGGATACATAAATTTGATAATTAATGGTTGAAATATCTGATTTGAATATCAGCCAGCGGGTGAGGGAACTTGCAGAACATACCATAGCCAGAGGAATAAATGTGACCATGGAATATCTCCGGGGCAGTGAGCCCCTCAGTTTGGTGTAAGCTACCCCTACTGTGGGGTTGTTGGCCTCCAGGCACTGCAAATACTCTGCTCCCCCTGCCTGTGCAGAAAGGGGAAAAAGGAAGCACTGGTGGTCAGCACATGGGAAGACTGAGGGTCTGTTGTGGATGATGGATTTGGGAATCAGAGTGGTGTGGGGTAGGTGATGGTGTTGGAGATTAGGGTATGGGCTGGGTGATGGAGTTGGGGATTAGGGTGTGGTGTGGGTGATGGAATTGGGGATCAGGGTATGTCAACAAGAGAAAATACATCAATATTGAACCTACAAAATATGTACAATGATTTCAATCAGGCACACACCCAAGTCAAAGCCCAGCATGTTGTGCACAATTGAAACCCTTATTTATTTTTCTCTATAAATTCAATATTCTGAACGATATACCACTCATATCACACCCTTCTCCTGGAACCCGCCCCCCGTCACACTGAACCAGGAATCAGGCTGGTTTGCAAAGGTAAATATTTATTTATGTATTCAAAATTTAATCACAATATGTTTTAATAGATAAACAAGAATCAAGAATGGGGTGACAGAACACTGAACAATATCTTTAATACACTAGGAGTAAGTAAGGAGCAAAACAGATGCAGCACAGAAAATAATACTTTTGTGTTGGTTCAGATCAGATAGCACTATGGTTAGAGGTTCCCCCTGCAAGACCCCTCAACCCCCAATAGGCAATGTAAAGAGATAGGAGGAGAGAGCAGGTATTCAGGAATAGCACAATCAAACAGAATATCAGTCACACCTTTCACCATAAAACACAAGAGAAAAACGGAATTGACTTTTCAGCTGTCAGTATGGCTTTTAAAATTATCTTTAAATTCCTATGGGAGAAACTTTGAACAATTGCACACAAGCACAAGTAATGATTTAATCAGCAGAAAACATCTGAAATCTTAAAATCCAAGTTGGAAGCAGTTTAGAGCTATTTCACACATGTAAACCTTTCAGATTTTTAAAATCACGGAAAACTTTTCATTGCATGATTTACGCTATAACGGGAGAATCGCACTGATTTGCAGTGCGGTTTTGGGTTCTATGGATAGCTAAGGATGTTAAGTACAGGTAGGAGTTGAAATTTCGTTTCTATCTGAGGGAGTTATAGAGGTTTTAGAAAAGGTTGTTTTTGTAAGATAGGCACGAGAATGGAAAACAGAAATGCACTTTTGAAAATGACAAATGGGTTTGCTTACACTAGAGGATGACTATGAAAAAGCGAATGCCACAGAGGAATCTTACAGTTATCTTACAGTTACGTGATCAGTGTAACTCGCCTACTGAGGAAACTTGACTTCTTCTTCAGATGAGAAAAGAGTCAGCGCAAACATACTCCTAACAATACTGGTTCTCAATGAAAGATAGGATGGGTTTGAGATAGGGATAAGACAATGCAAAGATACCCCTAACAATACCGGTTCTGAATGATAGATAGGATGGGTTTGAGATAGGGATAAGACAATGCAAATATACTATGGGCCACAGTTCTTCCTATTAATACTCACAGCATAAGTTTTTAAATTGGACCGTCAGTTCTGGTCATGGATTGGGTCTGGTCTAGGAAAGACAGCACATCAGGCACGGTACTGGATCAGCTAGGCCGGTCACCGGATTTGCACAGGATCTGCCCTCCTAGTCTGTGGATGTTTGAATCAGCTGGCTGGCGAGTTCCTCAGGCACGCCTAGTGGTGGAAAGCCAGAGGATTTCAGGATACTGGTTCAAAAGGCCTTCTCACAACACACAGCGCTTTACTGGGGGTGGGGGGAGAATACATTTGAGGATTTGGGCCTTGCGGGAAATCAATACTTCTCTATTGCTGGCAAGAGTTTTGGCCTCTGGATCTGGAAGAATATCAAAGCTGGATGTAAAATGCTGGATCACAGTGCTTCGCCGGAATCAGGAAAGTGGCTGGATCGGTGAGTCCCTACGTGTGGTCAGCTGTCTCTATTTATTCTATAAAATGACATCACAAAGGGGGTGTATGGTCCGGTTTAAGCTAAGCTTGCCCCTTTGAGCTGGGATTGGACCAAACTTCATCTCCACATTGCAATTTGAGTGATTGGATCCAGGCCGGATGATGTCAGATTTTATGGTTTGCTTTACAATCTTTAGAAACCTCCCTTTATCCACTGGCCTCAAAATCAGATTTTATACTGAATGTACATTTCTACATTGGTCACTATTATACAAATCACATACAAAGATGCCATATTTTATGTAGCAGTTATTCATCAAAACCCTGCAGCGGTGGGATCTTGTCTCAACTTTCTATAGCATTTTGCCCTTTTTGCCATGAACACAATTTCCAAATTGTATGCAACTTTCCACAAATGTGTGTGTTTGACATAGGGATGTGCGTGTACATTTTCACAATTCTAACATTTAAACATTTCGCATAAAACCACATATATTGCCATTCCTGTCCAAAACATGTCACACGGTTTTGCCGCCTCTTAAAACATGCAGCCGAAAATTAGATTCACAACTCTGTCCTTGGTATATTTTTCACCCTTTTGGATGAGGTTATGAGTCTTTTAAGAATTGTTCTTTGTTCATGTATAACAAAAGATGATCCCCCCCTTTTTGTCTCCCTGCAGTCCAGGGGCATCCCCCTCCTTGTTTGTTCCTTCCAGAGGCCATTCACGACCACCTTCACACCTCCAGTTTCCTGGGCTGCAGCTCTGTCATTGTTCCTTCTCTTTCCATAGACAAAAGTGTGGGCTAACCTGCAATGACCACCTCGCAGTGGGTTTCTGCTGGGAGGAAGGGCCTCCTTCTCGGAGAAACCTGCTTTTCCAATTCTTGTAGCTCAGCCAGGCTAATTAACTTTTTTAATCCAGCAAAACCAAATTTGTTGCATCAAACATAGATACATTTCTTTCTTGGCCTTAAAATCTGTGGGTAAAACACAACTAAAATCTGTATTCCGTTTTGGCAACAATTCTTTTTATGTTTGCTAATCCAGCAGACTTTTGAGTTTTAGGTCACTTTTAAAGTTTCATCAGTACTCATCTGACAGCTGTCATTCAGTTAGCCCTGGGTACTGCACCCAGATTTTGGCATAGGCTGTTGGTTCACAGACTTTGTATGTTTCCAATGCTTCATTAGATACATGCATTTTAGCACTAGGCAAGTTTTTGAATGTGGAAAAGTGTTGTGTCATGGGCATTTTAGAGTGTTTAGCAACAAGGCAGATGTCATTTGTAGGCACATTTTGGGGTTTCACTTACAAAGTGCTGTTTCTCTCTCGTCACTCTTGTTGCTGGTCATGGAGCCCACTGGCACATTTCTGCAGGGTGTGCTCTATTCCACCGCACATGCACCATAGGTGGCAGGTTGTGCATCCCTCTTTTTGTGTGCTGAAGCACATGGTTTTTGTAGGTTTTTGTAGGTTTTTGGCACGCACAAGGGTTTTGCTGCCATTGTTGCTGTTTCTTTCCCCATAACTGGCAGGGTGATGCCGCATAGCATAGTGGAGTGGGTCAATACATCCCACATTCCATGGTGCTGATACATGTGCATGCAGAGAATCATCAGTGACATCAGAGGTGCATGCATGCTAATTCAAATACACAGTTGTCCATGCGTTCCTGGTGGACAATCTGTCCTTCCCTCACCTCCCCACGAATGTCCTGAGGCAGCCTCCTGTGGTGCACCAGGGTTCCTCACATGTGCAATCAGCAAGGGTAACTGCGGATAGCTGGAGTCACCTACAAGAAACGGAATGCCCAGTGTTAGAAATGGCCATTTGTCTGTCAAATGACATGTATGTGGGCCTATTTTGACATAGGCCTATGTACACTCATCTGTGTATGTGTATGATGCACCTTGCAATAATTGTGGTGGAGGGGCATTGATCTACAGAGTGCACTTTCAGTCTTTCACAGTGTGTCGTACAGAGAGGTGACTCTGAATTTCAACAGTGACTCTGAAGGTTATCTAGGGCTCCATATTTCAACAAGGATTAAAGATTGATTCCAGTAGTGAGCAACAGTGTGAGACTTACGAATGAGAATTCAAGCTGAATATAGTAGATGTCAGTATTGTGGACGCATGAAATACATGCCAGATAAAATGAATTTGAATTTGGTACTGCACAACATGGATTTTAATCCATATTACATCCATAAACTAAATTGTTGTGCACCATAAGACTAACATGTACAAATCTACCTTATCCCTCTTACTTATACACTATTAATATTCAGAGCAAATAAATGGTTTGACAGGCGATCTGAAAACTGGTCCCATTGTTCATATTGTGTAACAGGAAAGAATAGAGCGGGGAACTATTTGCATCCGTTGCTACTATTCTGAGCAGTCAGGATGAACACGGTCAGAATTCTGAGAGGGTCGGCTGAGTTTCAAGGGAGGTGGTTCTGATTGACACGTTACCTCACAGAAAAAGGCTGGCACTTTTACATTTCACACTGGTGCAACTTATATACAGGGTCAGGTTTAGGGAGAGAGCTTAAAAAGGCTGGCAGGAGGCTGGCTCGTGCTCTCGCGCTCTCTTGGGCTGGTGCAGGCGTCTCAGAAACGTCTAGTAGTCTCTGGCTGACTCTGACAGGCAGGCTGAGGAAATGATTTTGTGGGCTCCTTGCAAGCTAAGAGGAGAATAGAGACAGGTGAAGGGAATCTCTCGTGCAGGAATGATCCTGATAAATTGTGAAACTGAGCAGTCCGGGGGCACACATAATTAAGCTTCATTCCTGGTGAGTGTCTGGTTAATTGAGGTGCGTGTGGTTTTAAAATTACAAGTGCAGATGTCAATTTTGCATGGATTCTATATCAGGCATCCCAAAGTCTGTTCGCTCTCCATTATACTGAAGTAAAGTGTATTTCCCAATGCAGAATTAGTTGCCAAAAAAAAACAATAATTGCCAAGATAAGAAGTTACTGCATTCCGAGCTAAGTGTCTCAAGGTCATTGCAAAGTGTTCTCTGCCAAGTTAGAGGTGGGAGAGAGGGCTACAGTAATTATCAGAACTTCTAGAGAGATCATCACCTGGGGTTACAGGGAGTAAAATGTGTGCTAAATATTGCTGCTGGAATTGTAAACGCATTGTATTATTCTAACAGAGTGTGAAGTTAGCATGGGCAAGTGAACAAAGCCACACATCTTTTTAATGCATTACATGTGCTGTTTTATTGTATTCATGAATTTCAATTGCTTATAAATTGCTTGCAAAAGAAACAAGTCAGCTCTGGTATTCATTTAAATGCCCTGGTTTCCTGTGTTATCATATCATGCAGAGGTGAAGTAAGTGGTAATTGCATTTTACCACATGCGGTATTTCACTGTATCACATGTGATAAATGCAAAGCAAATATAATCAGTGTAAATTGTGTTCTTCTAAGAGGATCTGTATGAATTTTCATATTTGGTTTATATGGTAAATGCATTCTGAGATACTGCCAAAAGGGCATAACGTGGTATTGTGATTAAAATACAAGGGCATAAAATCATCATTTTAGAGTGTGCTAAGTCCAGTCTTACCATTAGTGATCCCGATATAAGAACAATTATTAGGTGGTACTCTGAAGTTAGGCTCGCCACTATACCATGACATAGAAAAGATACCACCAAGTAAAAATACCCCCAGAAATAGCTCTTATATTATGCAACATCATTCATCATGTAATAGTCTATGCGATGATGTCACCCATGCAGTTGACACTATGGAGATGGCAGTAGGCCACGTACCGCTCTATGACCATGTATCGGCAGGGAATGGCTTTGACGGGGGCCTTGTTTGGTGTCTCTGATTGTATTCTGCTACTTTGCATGCCACAATGTCCTGCAGAGTTACCTGGGATCGAACATTTACTGGAGTGAGTCAGTCATGGCTCATCGCCTGTTCATTACTTCATTGGTGATGCATCATAGGACCTGTTGTTAGCTCACATTACTATTCATTCTGTTCTCCATGTGTGCTATAGTGCTATGTCTTTGTCAGATTGACTATTACTACTTACCCACAAGCTAGGTATGCTGTCCTTTGTGTGTGTCCATGTACGCTGGTATGGTGTTGTTCCCGAGTATCATGCCATCATGTGTGGCACCAGGGTATCAGGCGCAGCATTGCAGGTAATTTGGACATTCCTGTTCTGGTATGCTTGCTCCATTGCCTGGGGGGGCACTAATACTACATGTGTACAATCCACTGCCACAATGGTGTTGGGAAATTGGGCAATTGTGTAGAAACATGCCATTGCTGCCTGCACATGTCCCTGGGTGGTGGGCATGGAGATGTGCTGATGGGCATGCCTCATGAGCACATCCAGGACTTGTCCCAGCGCCTTTCGGAAAGTTGGCTGGGACATTGGGCATTTGTATGGTGCCTATACACGAGTGGTTCCAGGTGCAACAAGACATGATAGGGGGAGGGGGAACAGGGGATATAATACGAAAAAACAAACACAAGACAATCCTACTATGCAAGCGCTATAGGATAAGTGCAAGGGGAGGGGTGAAGGGAGGAGTGCAATAGTGGGGTGTATCCCAAAGGGGGGGGTTCTGTAACAGGCTGGGGCGGTAAGTGCCAAGGGGAGAAAGGGGAAGGAGGCAAAGTGCAATGGGCAGGTGGACTAGGTAGGAATAGTCCGGGTGAGGGAGTTCAAGGGCAAGTGCTGGCAAAGGATGCTGGTAGGGACTGGTGGGGGGTGGTCTGGTCCCTGTAAGACTCAGAAATTGAGCAGTCCCAGTCACAGCGGCAGGTGGAGAGCTAACAGGGGAGGGAGAGATGGAAGGCAGAGGCGAAAAGGAAGGTTTGAGAGCCACTCCAACACAAGAGCTGGAGGGTCTGGTTTGGATATGATCTTGTAGCCACCAGGAGGGTGTCAAAAGAAGTGACAGAGCTGACCTTGAACCAGGTCTAGGTGAGGGCAAGGAAGTCAAGGTCAAGGTCTTCAAGGAGGCGACAGAGGACTGTTTAAAGGCAGAGCAAGAGTTATGGGTAGCTAAGTGAAGCTGGTATCCCCCCCTTTGAAAGATTTGCTTGGGGGGAACAGGGGTGCGGTGCAACCCCTGGGGAGGATGGGATGGGGGGAAGAGGGGTGGAAGGCGAGGGTGGGAAGTTGAAAAGGGAGAAAAGACACCTATCCAAAAGGAGAACGTTGGCTGAGAGGCCTGTGCCATGACAGTGCCATTGTGATAGAAATGAATGGTGCACTTGGAAGAAGCGTAGTGAGCCAAGAGCACTTCCCATCTAGTGCCACTAGTAATGGGTGAGGAGGAGAAAGGGGAGAGGACAGAGACCATATGCAGGGTCTATAGGTTAGTTGAAAGAACAGTAAAAAGAATGTCAGTCATAGTTTGTCTGGAGGAGGCATTGATGTAGGTGTCCGTGATGGGCAGCCCAGGGTTGGCTCTTAGGCATGCCTTTTTAGTTTCTTCCTTCCAGACTTTGTGAGAGAGGGAGGGTAGGAGAGGGAGAAACAGTTTGAGAAATGCGCTCTAAACATACAAAAAGAAAATGGCAGAGCAGATGTAAGGGCACCTAAATTCTATTTTTGTTGCAATGCACCCAAAGGGCCGGATTCATGGAAAAGTGTGCATTTCTCCCGCAATTGCTGCAGGCAGAGAATGAAAATGCGTGCTGCGCGTATTAATGGAGTGTACTCATGGAATGTATTCATGGAGTGTACTGCGAAAAGTAACTGTATTCGCAAATCGCGTCCAAAACGCCCCCGACAGGCCCCCATGCAAAGCATAAACAGCCAGAACAACTACCTTTGCGTGCAGCCCCGGGCGGGAATACACACACCCTTCAAACAGTGCATGGGATCCTCAGCAAGCAGGCCTGCATCTCGGGAACCCTATGCAGGGTCCCCCATTACTGTTGCCGGCAACCCGACAACATGCGTATGAAAATTAGTAACTTGGGTTAAAAACTGAAAACTCGGCGTGCGAACCCCCGTAAACCATTCCTGAACCCCGCTACACTGTGTACGCGCACCAGCAAGTTAGATTGGAACCCTGGATGCATACACGCACCCCTAAATCTGAAATGCATGCCCTCCTCCGTGCTGCAATTCCTTTGCGCAAGTGTCAAGCACAATTGTGGGCGTGCAAAGGACTACCTGGAGGCCGTCGCTCGGAACGCCCACTTTTTCACATGTTCGTCCTCATTTTCTGTGTTTCCCCCTCCTTCCCTGCCCTCTACGCAAGCCATGCACACGCTCTGCAAGGTGTCTCACGCAATACGCTCGATGGCTCGTAGAGACGTGCCGAGTCTGCACGAACTCCACGCAAGTCCTGAAAAGACCCGCACATTTGATTCCATGAATCGACAATGGGATTTCGAACTCTGTTTGGCGCACAGTTTTCCTATTTCCAGTGCAAATGATTCCATGAATCGGGCCCTTAAACATACTAAACGGAAATGTCAGAACAGATGTGAGAGCACCAACATTCGATTTTTGTTGAAGTGCATTCTAAACCAACAAAACAAACATGACAGCACAGATGTAAGGGCACCTAAATTCTATTTTTGTTTCAATGCATAGGCAGGCACTCACAGGTATGGGAGACAAGGTGGTGATGTTGATTTCTGCTGTGTAGGAGTAGTAGAAAGTTAGTGGGTAAAGGGGCACACCATAGTGTCAGCGGGGGTAATATGAAGGCGAGGAGGAGTGATTGTGCCTCTTTGTAGCTTACAAGGGCAGGTGGAAGGTCTTCGGGAGTGCTTTAAGGCAGAGGCCTGGCAGAAGATTGCAGGGAGAGGTGCCCCATGCTCTAACATGCTCGGACAGGGCCTAAGGGGTGAGCTTTGGGTGGGGGCCAGTGTTTGCCTGCCGGCTTACCTGATTGGGCCTTATGGTGCAAGCAAGGCCCAATCAGTGAGGAGCGTCCTGACAATGTGCTGGAATTTGCCTGTGGCACTGAGGTTTAGGATGGACTCAAGCTTGGCCATGGGGGCGGGGTGGCAGTGCTGATTGCGATGGAGCTCTGGAGGTCAGCTTGGAATAGAGTGACCAGGTCTGTGATGGGTCTGTGATGGGTGGAGGGTCCAAGCGATACAGTGTGACTACTTGGCTGTATGTCAGTGTCCAAGGGGATGGGCGTACACGTGATATGGGTTTTCTTTGCAACACACATCTCCTGTGCCTTTGTGGTGCCTTCCTTGCTGGGGTCTTGCATGCTGCTGTAGCTGGATGAATAGTAGCAGGTTGTTGATCCCATAATTAACGTCTGCTTGGGACTGCATGTTGCTTGGATCAGTGGTTGGGTGAAGGCAGGCCATTATATACTCCTCCTGAGTGAATCTGGTGCACCTGTGGCTTGATATTCATCACCTGTATACATTTACCTGCACCCTTTAGGTATACCTACATCTGATGTGGTTTATCCTAAACATTTGGTGGTTGTCTTATTAAACTTGCATTTATCTTTACTTAATGTTAGACCAGCTGTCATCAAAATGTCCAATACTCTCCTCAATCTTTCATCACGTTCATCAACATCACTCACATATACAAACACATCATCCTGGAAGCACAAGACACCATCCATATCTTGAAACAGTTGATACATGATGTGTTAGAAATACTGCCACCACCGATATTAAACCAAATGGCATGTGTTTGTATTGAAACAAACCCTCTGGGGTAATAAATGCAATTACATTCCTAGAAGAGGGATGGAGCACAATTTGATGATAAGCAGTTCTTGGATCTAAAGAAGTCATCACTCTCCCATTCTTTATGGTACCTAACATCTCAGTAATATTAGGTAATGGATGTCTACCTGGTATCACACACCTGTTAACAGATCTCAGATCAATACATAATCTAAGTTTACCATTGGGTTTGCAAACCACTCAGAAGCCTCTATTCTTTCAATCACTCCAATTCTTCTTTCACAACAGATCTTATGGCTAGTGGAACACTTCCTAATGTCTGTAGTACTGGAACTGATGCTGCCTTTATTCTGATTTTATGCATGAAACCTTTCAGACTTCCTAAGTCCTCACAGAAAACATCATGTTGTGACAATTAATTGATGTTTCCTATGGCATACACACTCTCTTCACCATTGGGATCAACCTTTATCTGAAGCCTTTTCTGGTATGACCAACTTAAAAGTGGATTACTGCCCTTCTTTGAAACATAGACCTTCCCTTTAGCTGACCTATCTTTAAATTTAAGATGGCCTAGAACCAACCTTCAATGTCAATTTTCCTACCCCCATATGCAACAGGCTTTATGTCAACTGGATTAAGAAAAACATTCTTTTCCATTTTGTTCTCAAAAATGTGTTTGGGTAGTAAAGTGTCCTTGGCTCCTGAATCTATGACCATGGCAAATTATATCCCCTCAATTTCAATAACAGATGTCTGCGTCCTCATCTTGAACAGTACATGTGTCATCTGAATTATTCTCGATGGGACATGTGTAATTGTCCATTTCTTCACATAGTTCATCAAAACATGCAATGTTTTCACTTTTAGTCTTAAAACATGAGGTGAAATGTCCCATTCTATTGCATCTTTTGCATACTGCCTTGACAGCTGGACATCCGTCGCTGTTTGCAAAATGGTTGAGACTATCACAGCGAAATAATCTTCTTTTTTCACTTTCCTCCTTTTTGTCCTGTTTAGTTTAGTGTCCTTTCAACTTTCTTCATGTGTATCGCTGACACTTCCATTATTTATGTTTCATCTCTCTTCCTTTCATTTACTTCAGCCCTTTTTTCCAAATCTTTAACACACTTGTGTGTATGTTCAACTGCTTTGCCACTCTTATTACTTCGTCAATCATGGGATTACTTTTAGCCGATAAGCTTTCTCTCACTTTCTCAATACTGCATTCAAGCATGAATGGGTCCCTTAACCTTTCATTTAGTGTATTTCCAAAGTCACATGAGGCTGCTAGTACTCTGAAAGCTGTGATTCACAGATTCTTCCTTTGCTTGCTTCCTTTTCTCAAAGTAATATCTCTCCAGGATGATGCTTATGCACTTTTCGAAGTGCTTATCTAGCATTTCTATGCATTTCTTGCATTCAGATAAACCTATAGATTCCTCATCAGACAAAGGTGGTAGGTTTTTGAATTGTTTCTGACCATAGTTGCCAAGACAATGCATAAGTAGACATTTCTTTCTTTCTCCTGAAAGGTTTACACCATGTACAGCTAGTACGTAGTGATCAAATCTTTTTTTCCATCTTTTCCAATGTATATTTGGTTCTCCTTGTACTTCTAAAAAATAATTGGGAGGTGATACTCCTTGTGTAGCCATTGCAGTTTTTTGTTTTTTTGGTAGTAACAGTAAAGCACACTTTAGTTTGAAAAGCTGCACCGGAGTGTGTTAGGCAATGAATTCCAAAGTTGCATTTGCATTATTCAGATAGTCATGTGGAATAAGCTTGACTTTTGAACATGTTTTGGCTCATAATGTCCTTATACAATTCTGCTTTCGCATAGAACAGACAGTATGTAAAACTACCCCATAGGAAAGTATATAACATGGAGATGATTCTGTATCTCTTTGAATGGATTCTATCTGGTGGAATTATCTCGTTGAAGTGCTGCAATGTTGCACTCCTGTTGAACGGCTTGGGAATATAAGTAATAAACGTGGCATACATAGTGTGAGTCAATGTTAAAGCAGGCTGTCAAACACTCTGTAATTAGACAGCGCACAATTTTGTTATTTCTCATTCGGAAATGCCATGAAATTATGTGTGCAGATTTTTGTTTTCGTTTTGTCTTCGTGTACGTGTTAGCATACACATCTATGGTTACCGAATTTGTTTATGATGGTAACTCAGGCAACCAAAATGACCGCGCGTAAAAGGACGTAGTGGAGTCCTTTCCTCTGTTCTTCACATGGCATTGATTGAATGGTAACACCGACAACCAAAATGGCTGTACATACAAGAATGTATTGAGGTCCTTTCCTTTATCTCCCAAACGGGATTGCCGAGAGTCAAAGGAACCTATTAAGTACTTTCTTCTATATACTCATTCCACATTGAAATATATAGGGCCTCATTACACGGATGGCGGTGGACCAAGGTGCTTTTAGCACCTTGGTCCATGCCGGTAAAATACCGGCACCGCCTTGGTGGAAAGGGGAATTACCGCCCTATTCCAAGGTTGGTGGGGCTGTAATTCCCCCTTCCACCATTGCCCTTCCCCATTCCCATTTTTGCCCCACAGGGCATAATGGGAATGGGGAAGGTGCTAATTATGGCACCGCAAATTGTGGTACCGTAATTAGCTCCCTGGTCCCTTTGCGGGTTGGTTTTTAACACCTGCAAAAAGCAGGCGTTAAATTCTCCAACCCGCAAAGGGACCTCGTAGTAAGGCGGTAAGGATTTACCGGTACCGGTAAAATACCGGTACCGGTAAACCCTTACCGCCTACCGTGTAATGAGGCCCATAGTGATTAGCCCTCAGCCCTGTGCTGCGCTGACTAGGTTTTTGCTTCTATGGTTCAGTAGGAACGCCATTGTTATCTCGTAAACAATGCGTGTTGTTGCTTAGCAACCACAGTTGAGAACATTGTGCACTCTCAGGCAGTTCAACTGTTTACTTTGGGATTTACAATTTCTTGCACCTGGAGAGGTGCAGGAGGTTTAGGAGAATAATTAATCCTAATTTATTTGTGTTCCTTCATCTGTCATGCGCTACGCTAGTGGGTTATGAAAAGGTTCAATTCTCATGGCTACTGTCTTGGGCTGAGAGGAGACAGCCTGCGCTTTCACCTTGTTAATTCTGGGACACTATCGCTGAAAGAATTTGTTTCTACCTCGCAAATTGCCGGCGCTGTTTGCACTCTTACCTTATAAATTTCAGGCGCTCCCTGCAGGCGCTCGCTCTCTAGGCCCTCCACAAATGGCAATAGTTGATCCAGGGGATCTGGCACCACAGCTACTCAGTGGGGCTGCGGTGATGACTAAACAATTCCTTTGATCCTCGTCCCCAGTGAAAGATTCCTCCACAGTGGTTAATGCAGTAAATGTTTCATTATTATACTTTTCCTAGATGATATATACACCCCAATGGTCTGGTAATAAACCTCCTTCTGACTGACAAGGATTCCCCACATAGACTCTCCCTTCACATTCCACCTTCCCCATTCCCCATTCTACATTCTGCCTACAGCAGCTAACACATAGAGGATGCTACAGGGCTCCTCTTGTCACTGTCGGCAGGTTCAGAATAAGACATTAGCCTTGCCCCTTGCATCTTATCCTGCAGGACAGGACAGCATTCATTGGATTACACCTCACTTCCAATATTACACATGGCGACTTGGTGGTGCGCCTTCAGCATCTTCACCACAGCAGTTTGATGAGCCTGCCCTTTCCACACTGCAGGATATTTAAAGCTTCTGCATCACCTGACTGCAGGCAAGGACAAAAGACGTTGGCAATCAATCTCTGTCTCTCTGTCTAATTCAGATGGCAATTCATCAGACAAGCATTCTAGAAATCCTAGTCTGGCAGAGTAGTATTTCAAAAACAATATCCCCAGCTATCAGGAATTGCTGAGAAGTATATCAGAACTAGCTGTCACGTTTCTCAATGTGATCCCTGCAAAATTACGGTAAGGACCCATGCTATGAAAAGGTTTTCCCTTTGACACACTACTTATAGAAACGTCTTTTATTATTCAGATTCATTCATGAGACAGATTGTTATCCATTTGGCTTTAACAATGTAGAGTGCTCGGGAAAAGGAGTGCGAGATCAGTTGACCACTTAGCATCGAATTGTAATAGGTGATGGCATTACAGAGAATGCTCAGAAGTGTCTTCAAGTGCATAGTGGTCAGAAAGAGGATACTCAACACAGATTCAGTTTTCTATGTAATGAAGCACATAAAATGTTGGTGAGAAGAATAGACCATTTGTCCAGATTCTATTCAACGTTTTTAGAGCATTTTGATAAAGGATCTATTCAAGTTTGACACAGACAGAGAAGGAAAGACCTTTCATACATGCTCTTCTGTGACAGACATACATTGATGCTCGCAAATGATGATCAGAAATGGCTTTTAAAGAGGTAGCTATATAAAGGAGAGGGAAAGAAAAAGGAAGCAGCATAAAAGGTTCAGATTTATTTTTAAAACTTAACATTTTTTTAATTTAGTGGTGTAGCTCAAAACGCCATATTTGTGGTATGGCTTCTCAGTTTCCTGTAGGAAATGTGAAAGAAAGTGCATTTAGATTATTTGCATTTGCAAAGACTGACAGTTACGTGACAGTATGCACTATGGTGTGCATGTGTCAATGGACACAGGTGTATTTTTGTGTCCCAACCCTGATGCATGTCCAGAGCATTGGGCCTTATATCCTAGGATTTTAGAAAATGACAATACAACCTAGTTTGTGCCCTATGTGCCCAATAGTGTGGCATGAGCAGTAAAACGGACATCTTCACCTTCACTGGGCCATGTCCCACCCTACCACAAGCTTTGGGTGCAGCTCACCCGCCCTACTCTTGCCTCATGCACAAGCACAGGCAGATAAGTTTAATTGAGCAGAGTTACTCAGTATTAAGGAACACCCATCATATACAATGTTGGACATACACCCCTCTCCAGGAGGGGAGTCACCCATTGCTGTTTGGCCCAATGAGAAATGGGCCCAAGTCAATGATCTGAAATATTGTGAATTGGGCATGGCCAGCTTTCTGGGGCAAAATAAAACGTACATTGGAAAATCCTCTTTGGGAAATGTAAACCATGGAATAGGAAATGTGAAAAGGGCATGAGGCAATTTGGGAGGTAATGGAAATGTGGAATGTGTCAATGTTCTGGAGCAATTTGAAAGTATAACATGTTCTCTGAGACAATGTGGGAGTAGTCTGAAAGGGCCAAGAGGAAGTATTTTGGGGCAAATCAAATGGACATGGTACAGTGTTCAGCAGAATTATTATTATTATTATTATTGTTAATAATAATAGGGTATTTTCTTAGCATGGACCTAGTTTCTGGAAGCGACAGAGGACTTTAAAAGTCACATTGGGGAAGTTCACAGTGAGGTAAGCACTGGTACAAGGGAGCTTAACAAGAGGGGAAGGGGAGGTCATGCAATTTGGCAGCACGGGATATACAAGCAAACAGGGCAGGAAACATGTGACAGCAGATCACCCAGTCTCAGGTTAGGTGAGGAGTGGAGGGTGTGTGGATCTAGGTGATGGGGAGGTGCCATTTCTTGAAGGGGAGGGGGTGAGTCTGGTGTTGATGGACAAGAAGTTCCAGCATGATTATGTTCATTTAAAAAACCATAAGAGCACTGCAAAAAGAAGATTGCACAACTGATTGCAAATTACAGACAACTAAAAACATCAAGGATCCTCCAGCGGCTTACACATAATACCTCACTTCAAGACGTTCATTGATTGATGTCTGTCATCTAAGGTAATATAACACAAACATTTATAAGACTCATTTACACCCACAGATATAAAGTTACCCTTTAGTGATAAAAGATGATGATCAATTTCTCACAAAACCCCATTTTATGCAAAGAGAACTGTAAGGTAGTAGGATATTATCCATATACCCGAATTTTCAATGTGGAAATGTGTTTAGAAATGGTATTAACTAGGTCACACTGGGCCTCATTACACGGTAGGCGGAGGACCAAGGTGCTATTAGCACCTTGGTCCATGCCGGTAAAATACTGGCACCGCCTTGGTGGAAAGGGGAATTACTGCCCTATTCCAAGGTTGGCAGGGCGGTAATTCCCCCTTCCCCCATTGCCCTTCCCCATTCCCATTTTTGCCCCATAGGGCTCTATGGGAATGGGAAAGGCGCTAATTACGGTGCCGCAAATTGCGGTACCGTAATTAGCAGCCTGGTCCATTTGCGGGTTGGTTTTTAACGCCTGCTAAACAGAGGGCGTTAAAGTACCTACCCGCAAAGGGACCTCGTAGTAAGGCGGTAAGGGTTTACCGGTGCCCTTACCGGTACCGGTAAACCCTTACCGCCGTCCGTGTAATGAGGCCCACTGTCATTTTCAACAGCACAGCAAACTGTTTGAATAATACTCAGATATACTGATTGTATATTACTTTCCAACTATTTTGATTTACATTTTATTAACAGCACCAAACAATGATGTGCGTTATATTTTCTGCCACAGTATTTACAACTGGTATAATTATATCCCTACTCAAAACGTTTAAAACTTCGGTATTTCTACTGGCTTGTGATTAATAATTGACATTTTACCACTGTGGTAATGGAACGCTGTATCAGGCACTGGTTCACTGATGATGATGAAATAATTGCATATCAAGCATCTAGTGTTTCTTTCAGGGCCATCATTTTCTTATGGGGACATACATGGCTTGTTGCAAAGAACTGGTGCTGTGCACTTGGGTAGATATGGAATATGACTTACGTGAGGATGGCACACTGAAGATTCCTCCTTGGAGACTAAGAGGAGCTCCAGAGGCTGGGGAGGTCAATACACTGTGTATACTGAGCTACCCAGAGGTTGTATGAGGAGAATTCCACAGTGTCTCTCGAGTCCTCCTCACTCCTCTAGTAGGCATTGAGTAGTGCAAACACACAAGAAGAGTAATTGTCCCAGTCTTTGCCCCACTATGTACACTAGCATCTGAACCATCCATTACTTGGCAGTGGGTTAAACCATCTGACATGCCCTTGTATTCTCTAGGGGTGAGAGTAATCGGGAATAATAATTCCCCAGAGATACCCAATTGGATAAGGACCCTCTTTTCAAACCACCTGTGGTCCCTTCACCAGTTCTTTGCACCACTTATGACCCTCATATTGAGACTAAGGGAAGAGGAGCCGCTCCTGCTGCTGCAGAGGCCCATGCTGTGGCTAGCAGGGTCAATATCTGTCCACAAGTAGACTCATACTGCAGAAATAATGTTCCTCTATGCGAATCCAATTGGTAGGAAGACTCGAGCAAGCTCTAAGGAGCAGTGTGGTGAGAATGCTTCTACTGCCTGACTTCCAAATGGCAGACAGCCCCTTTGAGCCTTCGGTCAGCACAGCACAGCTCCCAATTAGTGGTCAGTGCCAACAGGTAGATAACAATCAGTGACAATAAGTCACAGAGGGGAACATTAATTGTAGCGATATAACTACTGGACATGTTTCCATTAGATAGAGGGGATAAATGATCACAAAGAGAGAGACCATAGGAATAACCCTATATATATAGAAATCAGCAATTGAAAACATTGTCCGTTCACTGTTGAAGGGAATTTCCACACACAAACATGTTTTCCAAAATTGCAGTATTAGTTTAATTTAGTTAGAACAAACAGTGTTTCCATATTTATGTTTGGATTGACAAATGTCATTGGTTAAATGCCTCAACGGCCGCCATCACACAACACATTGCTTGATTTTGTATAATATGTCACCATTCAAAAGAACTTCATAGTGCCTGATTTAAAGGCCATCCATTGATGTGCGCCAATACTCAAAATTCCCGTGAAATGCATCACACGTATGAAGAGGCAGGGATGTCAGTATGTTTTGATTGCAAGATTGACAGCAAACTGTGATTGCATCTTAATGTAGACAACCAAGGTTTCCTTTTGAGTTTATTTAGTGTTGCCTTTTTGTAGGATGTCTGCTGGAATTTGACAGATATTTTGAGAAGAAACATTTTGTCCGAAGCTCATTGAGATTTTGAGATCCAGAATGAGTTCTGCAGAGCAAAGAATTTCTATAGCATTGACCTGGGTTGTTACTTTTACCCAGAATGTCTATGCACCCTCACGGATACTCTCCTTCATGTGCAGCATTATTAATCACCCCTTCCTGGATACAGAAATTCTGATATGAATGCCTTTGGGTTCACGGGTTCCCATGTGTTATGTTAATTATACAATACTCTGTGTGACAATGATAATAATAGTTTGTGGAATATTTGTATTTTTTCCTCTGACATGTGCATACATCAAATTTGATTCTTTGCCAGCCTCCAACTTCTTACTTTTGAGGCACTAACATGCCATTTTCCACATTAAAATGTATGTTGGCAAAAGCTCTTTCAATCATTAGCTGTTCCCTGTTTATGCTAATTACGTAACATAAAGACATATTTCTGAGTTTCTTTTGCTCTTTCAAATGATACATTATTTGAATTAAATTATAGATTCTATGCTAGTGTGATACCACAAATATAATTCCCCCTACTGATATAGTCCCACAGCACAATTCTGGGCTAGAATTAGACAGTGGGCCTCATTACACGGTTGGCGGTAGCCATGGCGCTATTAGCGCCATGGCTACCCACTACCGCCGTCGGAGTCCGGGTTCCCGGAATAGGGACTTACCGGTCTATTCCGACTGGTAAATCCCCATTCTGGGAACCATTCCCCATTCCCATTTGAGCCCCCATAGGGCTCAATGGGAATGGGGAAG
Organism: Ambystoma mexicanum; assembly: GCF_040938575.1. Classification (NCBI taxonomy): domain Eukaryota; kingdom Metazoa; phylum Chordata; class Amphibia; order Caudata; family Ambystomatidae; genus Ambystoma; species Ambystoma mexicanum. The sequence goes on along the minus strand of NC_090933.1, from coordinate 1,127,583,465 downwards.
GAGCTAATAACGGTACCGCAATTTGTGGTACTGTTTTTAGCTCTGAGATCCCTTAGCGGTAACCATCCATAACGCCTGGGCAGACCACACGTTAAGGACGGGACCCGCTGAGGGACCTCGTAGTAGGGCGGTAGGGGATTACCGGCACCGGTGCCCTTACCGGTGCCGATAATTCCGTACCGCCTACCGTGTAATGAGGCCCAGTGTTTCGAAGTAAAATTCTAACTAAGGCGATCTCCAGCTTTATGCCAGATAATTCACCACAATGATACACTATCACAAACAGTTGGTTCACAAAAATTAAATGTGTGTGCCTGCATGATTTTCATGATTTTTCACACACAAGCACTCATTTCCATAACCAATTCTTTCTCTCTCTATATATATATATATATATATATACACCCAACATTGACAGAATGAGAATGCTTTTATAAAATTCCCAGCTTCTCAAATAAATGTGTTGTAGGGACTTCCGAACATGTGGATGCAATTTACCCTATGCATAAAATATTTTTTAACTGTATGTCTTGTATTCAGGAAGTAATTGTCTCAATTCCAAACTCTACACAATATCAGCTCCCCTTAACGAACCAGGGAGAATGTTCGGATTATTTTACATGGATACAAGATCCACATCCTTTAACTTCACAAATGTATCAATGTGTATGTAAGGATAGGGAGTTGTATTGGATTCACATGTTTCTCTATTTTCTGTAAATACAAGACATTATATACCATACCTTTCTTCCAAAATCCAGAAACGACATGCCCCACAGGTGGAAATGATTAATAATATTGAGTCAGGCGTTGGAGCTTCCTAAATGCACCATAGTCTCAATAAACAACTATTCTAGTAGGAATGCACATATTCTTTTTTGAATGGATTACATTTTCCACACAAAACACGTTTAAGTTGCCTGAAATTGCTGTTAGTTTTGCATTGCATACTCACAACACAAACATTCAATGAGTTTTATATGAGTGAAATTCTCAATTTACACTTAACTGCAAAGGATAAACATGGTACATTTTTTATCTCACACTGCACCAGTGTCTCTTTAAAACCAGGATCCCCTTTTCGTTCCTAGACCACACTTATTCCAGAGGGAGTTATCATTAACAGATGTATAGGGCAATCTGGATGTGCACTGGAGCCTAGTTCTCGCATTCAAATATTGCTTCTATTTTTGAGAATCAGTCTGGACCCTCGCAGTATGGAATTTCTACATGTTCTGAAAGCTGTTCTGTGTCCCAGTTCCAGTATGAACTGCAGATCTCTTCTAGACGGTTCTATGTGATAATACCCCCATAAATATTTTGCCATACAAGAATGGTGCCTTTTTTTGCGGCGGTATTACCCCATGGAACCTGCGGGGGACACCCCTGCGACCCTGATTTTTTTTTAAAGGAGCAGGGGACAACCGTGCAAGCCTCGCTCCCATTTACCCCTTATATTATCCCCATAAATAATGTTGCCTATGCCATTTCTGGTGACCATATGTATGGCGTCATTATCCATGGGGATAATATTACCTGATACCTTCTAGACTTAGGACCATATTTTCAGCAGCCATTGTTGAAATCCAGTCATTCTGTTGGTCTGACTCCTCTAGCAAGAAATCTCCTTTGTTTAATAGTAATAATCACAATAATCCTCTCTCTCACTGTGATGTCTCTTATATAATCAAAGACCGTCCCTTGGGATACTCTCCTAATCTTGTGACCTTTGTGGTGGGACAATCCACTCCTAGTCTGGTGATTTGAGAGGTCAGGGCTTTCCACTACTTGTCTTGTGACTTGATTGTGGGGGCTATCCACTCCAAGTCTTGTAGATAGCAGTTGGATTGTGTCCCCATACACCTTTTACATGAATGTGATAATTTAATAAAACAAGCACATATTAATATCTATGTGTTTGCCTGCACAGAGAAACATATTGTATGACTGTCTTATTTTTTTGAGTAATTTTTCATAATTGTTATACTTGTACACAACAAACTGTTTATATTTGCTAGAAACATTGTATTATCTACAAATCTCAATTAAAGTTAAGTTCCTAACATTTGCAACTATTAAGTTATGGATTTTTGATTGACTACATACATTGTTTCCTTGGTAAAACATGAAGCTTTTTGCTCATGTGGATTTTGATGCATTTATATAAAATACTGTTTGTGGTCTCACAATATCGTCTGTCTTACATTACAAAGAAGCTTGTTTCCATGAAGCTGGTAAAGGAAAGCCAAAACCTGTGATTCACTGTTGTGATCATATTCTTTATAAAATGTTCAAACAAGCTCAGGCAGGTGATTCTTACTATGGACAAAACAACAACTGGAGCCTTCTGAGACACACTCATGAGGTTGAGAATTCCTGGAAATGGGGGTTTCAACTGTTCCAAGTTGAATCCATGGTTCCATATATTCAGAACCATTTCAAACAGAACAGAAATGTGTTTACCAAATACACAAAGTGTGTTGTGTGCAATTATAACAATTATACATTGCACTTATCATTTATCATTTTAGTTGTGTTTCAGTTTAAATAAAATTATACATTATTTTAGAATTCAAAGGTGTTCATGACCCCAGACATTTGACAAGATGGTTAAATCCTGGGATTGCTCATTTTTATTTCCGTACTCCAAAATAAACACACTGGAGCCCAATCTGAGTTCTTTTGCTGGTAATGGTATTCCACATGCTTGGGCCTTTACACTTTTGGATTTGATCATGTTCCTATTTCATTGAAGCAAATGGTGGAAAGAAATACATTATTTTCATGACATATCCCTTTAACTCCTGTATCATTACATTGAGGCAGTTCCATGTCTTCATAATAGGCATTGGGCCTCATTCCGAGTACGGCGATAACCAATGGCGCTATTAACGCCTTGGTTGACGCCGTACCCGGACCGGCAGCGCCTTGGTGGATGGTGGAATTACCGCTCCATTCCAAGGTTGGCGGGGCGGTAATTCCCCATTCACCAAGGCTCTTCCCCATTCCCAAATGAGCCCCCATAGGGCTCAATGGGAATGGGGAAGATGCAAATAACGGTGACCGTTCATTACGGTCACTGTTATTGGCTTGGAGGCCCCTTTGCGCCCTCGACTTTAACACCTGCTCAAAGCAAGCGTTAAGGGCGAGGGCGCAAAGGGAACTCGGAGTATGGCGGTAAGGGATCACCGCCACCGGTCTCGTTACCGGTGGCCGCTATCCCTTACCGCCATACTCGGAATGAGGCCCATTGTCCATTACAGAATGCAACACCTATCCTCTTTCATATTCAAAAAAAGTATTATTCCTTTTGTTTTCCAATGCACACCACAGTAAAAGAGATCATGAATTTTGCTTTAGGGATATATACTTTAGGTTCCATTTATCTCCACAATATACTTCCAGTTGGTAGTAACTACTCTAAGTCTGATTATTGCAGTAGTTAGGCTGCTCCTAATCTGCATCGTGTCCCCACTTCCGCAAAATGACTGTATCACAAATACATGAAAAGCTACACCAATAGCTGAGGCAGCCCTGCTAGGATTCAAACCTGTTATCTTAAGGCTAAAAGAAGAACCTACGGGACTATATGGATGACTATCTAACAAATGTTTGTGCTGTTTTTGGCAAAGGATGTTGTGTGTGTAAAATTGAATATGAATTCCTGGCAAAATCAGATGATTAGATGTCAGGTTATTTAATGCAATTTGAACACAAGTTATTAAAGCAATTTATTTTGCATAGTCTATTCACGTCTATAATGTACACCTCGCAGAAAATATCTTTAAGCAACAGGTTTAAATCAAACAATGTTCTTTTTACACATCCATGTTACAAAAAATACCTAGAAATGCCTGTTGAATTAAAAGAAAAAAGCCCAAAATTCATTTAAAAATGCAATGCACAGTACACATACTAAATTACTATACAGTACCAACTGCTGAATGGAGAAAGACAATTTTAATTATAGCTGTGCTAGTTGTTTGTCATTTTAAATGGTAAATAGAGCTTGTAACCTGTAACCTTGAAGCTTGGCTTCCAAGGCCAGTGGTCTGCTATCTGGATGAGCAAAGCCTATCAATAATGAGAAACACATGCATTGGGCCTCATTACGACCCAGGCGGTAAGTTACCGCCTGGGCCGTGACTTTACCAACATGGCGTAAACTACGTTTACGCCATGGTGGTAGGCGGACTTACCGCCCCATTCCAACATTGGCGGGGCGGTAAATCCCCATTTTCCCATTTTCCCTTCCCCATTCCCATTTTGCCCCATAGGGCATAATGGGAGTGGGGAAGGCGTTAATTACGCCACCGTGAATTACGGTGGCGTAATTAACTCCATGGTCCCTTAGCGCCATGGATTTTAACACCTGCTAAAAGCAGGTGTTAAATCCTCCATGGCGCTAAGGGACCTCGTACTCAGGCGGTAAGGGTTGGCGCTGTTTACGCCGCCGTAAAACCCTTACCACCTGAGTCGTCCATGGCAAACACACACTGATGGTTATTCAGAGCATGGTGGTTGATTTAGGTGCATTGTAATGTTGTTACATTATCAGCCATAATTTGGGAACAGAGTGTTTGATTCATAATCCGAAAGTAACTTTGAATGTGTTGAAGCATTGCCCATATGTTGCGAATTCTGTGGAAATACCCAAGCTAGACTAAGAATACTTACCTTAACAGGGAGGATGGAATCCCCAATAGTTTTCTTACGTGTCACTCGGTGGGCAATGCACAACTATGGTACATATCATTAAACCAGGTTTCATGTTTTATGATGTATGTAAACATTTTACAAAAGACATCTCCCAATCTACACAAAGCAGTATTAACAATTCTTTAGAGTCTAGAGTCATATTAGTTGTTCGCAAGATACCCCGTTTGTCTGGATGCTGGGTATTAGTCCCTTGAACAAATCTTCAGGGATATGATGCTCTGAACGGCATCATTGCTATTTCAAATCATACATTTGCTTGATACTTTGAGTGTCTAGTCATCCATCTATCAGGGCGAAGCAAGAACAGCATTGTGCCACTGGGTGAAAAGTGAAGGCTGTAAAGATGTAGGGCTTTGATGACTACCTAAAATATTGAAGAGAGGAACGAGTTGTAAAAACACAGTTTTAATGCAATGTAATATGGCCGGCAAGTCAGCCAGTCTTGTGAGACCGGAAAACGGTAATCTCAACCCGCTCACTTGGGTGGTAGTATTTGAAGGCGAAAACCACACATTACAACACATTCCGGACAATGGGTATATGCTAATTCCACCCCCTCTATTATTCTCCCGCCTATACAAACTATTAACACCGAAATTGTCCTACTACGATTAACTAATACAGTAACATGTTATGTCATACACATCCCACTGCAGAGGCCTGCCATGCAGTAAATATGAAGAGTGAAATCTACCCCACATAGCAACAAACTAGATACAGTAATGCTCCCTATCATGCAACCAGACATGTTGGCATGACATGCTATTCCCAGACCATGCTGCTCTTCCACATTGAAGCCCACCCTTGTAACTATTGCGTGTTCATCTGCCTATGCCAAGGAAACAAACCTTTAGTTCTTGGAACATTCTCTTCTCTGATAAAGGTTTCTCTGGGACAATACAACAGAGTCCTAACTCTTGGAACAAAGGCCCTCATCATAGAAGTTATGGTATCCTGGTGGTAATGCGACTACCCACACCTGATCTGCCGGAATTACCAGCAGATTACAGGTGCCTGCAACGGTGGGCTAGTTCCCATTCCATGGATTTCACATGACTCCATGGGAGGTAGTCAGTATTTCTGCCACCCATAATACGGGTGCTGGTAATGCCGACAGTTTTTTGCTAGTTAGGTGCCTGACTTACTCTTTGCTGAAGGTAAATCAAGCCACACCACTGGAAAACGTGTAGTTTGGCAGTGCAGAAAAGGTGGCAGTAATGGTAGGATGTCCCATACCACCAAACTTGTAATGAGTCACATTGACTTTAGTTTTTGTGCTACCAACTCACCATGCCACGTACCTGGCAGTCTTGGAGACTCTCTAGAGTCTGGTAGAAATTATACTCAATTCAATACATGACACAACTAGATTCAATAAATAGCAGACTTATTCATTTCAAATGTATTCAATAATATTTACAAAGCCAATATTTTCTCCCCCTCTACTTGATTTTATGAACTACACCACCTTCCTCTTTCATATTGTCAAAATGAGTTTTCAGTATCCACACTATCATCACATTGAACACATCCCCTGTGTGCTCTTCTGGGCTATAGTGCAAAAAACAACAATCCCCATCCACCGTGGGATCAACATATGTTAATTTTCAGGATCATCAGGGCATTCAAACAATGTTCCCTCTGAGCCAATTGGGTGTAAAATTCATATCATGCAAGGCTTGCCCACTTGTTCAGTTTGAGTGTGAGCGTGTTTCACAAGAGGGGTAGCATCAACAGATTGTAAAGTGAGGGACACAGTGGGCCTCATTAAGAGCATGGAGGTAATGAAAATAGGAAGGCGGAATTATATTACCGGCATCGTTAACGGGTCTGGGCCATTACGACCCGACAACCTGCCAATACCGCCACCGCCCGTACCGTGCACCTTCTTACCGGCTTGCGCGCGTACATGAGCCCCTTCGCAGAGGAAATACTGGGATGCCGGTAATAGGAGGACATCACAAGTTACGCGGGTATGCACTTACCGGCATCCCGAAGGTGGTAAATAGGGCCTGCACGACGGCAGCCATACAGGCATCGCGGACCACCCGTAAATAGCAACCTGCAGTGAAGGCAACTGCCACAGGTGCACACAATCACCACAGGTGGAGTCAATGGAGCCTGTCCCAGTATAAAAGGAGTACACCCACACTCCACACCCCTCCCCAGACCAAAATGATACCACCAGCTGTTGCAATCATGGGGCTGGAGGACATGCCTGTACTGCTACAACTACAGCAACTACAGCAACAACAGCAACTACAACAACAACTACAGCCACAACAACAGACAGCACAGAGGAGATGCAGGAGGAGAAGGAGGGTGAGACAGGCCCAGCAATTACCACCAGGGCAGCCAGTAGTACCTCATAGGCAGCCACCAATCCCTCGCATCAGACCCAGTCCATTCAATCTAACCCCTAAGCAGATCCACACCCTGTACCGTCTGGATCGGGACACCATCACCACCATTGTGGACATGATACATGACAACATCGTCAGCCTCATTGAACTACGCACTGCCATCCCCCTGCTACTAATGGTATCTGTGCTCCACTTCCTGGCCACAGGCACCTACCAGCACACAGTGGGCCAGCTGCATGGTATATCACAACCACTCTTTTCACACATGCTGACCCAAGTGCAGGATGCCCTCCTGAAGCACGCTAGCACCCCCATATCCCTACCATAGACTGCCCAGGAGATTGCCAACACCAAAGTAGGCTTCCATGCACTGGCAGGCATGCCCAATTACGTCGGTGCCCTCGACTGCACCTATGTCAAATTGGTAGTCCCTCATGCCATAGAGGCAGTGTACCGCAATCGCAAGCAATACCACTCCATCAATGTGCAGATGGTATGTGACTCCAGCAAGATCATCACACATTGTTGTGCCCGATATCCCGGATTGACATATGATGCCATGGTGCTGCGTAACTCCACGCTACCCCGTCACATGGAGTGACATGCTGGACGACGTGCATGGCTGCTTGGTGAGTTGCCTGACTGGCCCATGGCAGTGCATCGGGGTTGGGATGTGGGGGGATGCATACTCCGCCTGGGTGGGAATGGGCGGTGAGTGGACAATGCACTCAGAGCTAAACACTTCTGACCTGAACCTCCCAACCCGAACATGATACATCACTGCCACACATTGGACCAATGCCGTACATCAATGACAACATGTAAGACGCACAACCAGGCCACCATGGGTATGTCAAGCGTTGCATGACTAAACATGATTACAACTGTGCCAATGTCGCTAGTGTGATTAGCACAGAGTAGCATAAACTGCAATTATGGGAGGCAAGACATCGTTCCGCATCCACAGTGCATCTGCATCAGCATGCAAGTTAACACCCTGCATCATCTGTAAAACGCCATCCAGACTAGCAGACCATATTGCAGTACACAATGCATCCAAATAATCTTTGTGCATACGTACAGGGACATGTGCATTTCAACAGCAAATAGCTGTGGCCATGGCTGTGAATCCTGAAGGTGGAAGCTCAGAATGACTCACACAGACCTCTTTGTACTCCCATGCAGGTGATGGAGGATATCCCTTCAAGCCTCTGACTACTTACCCCTGTGCGGAACCCGCGTAACAGGCATGAAGAGGAGTACAATCGGTGTCATACACGTACCCGTGTCATGATTGAGCAGACCTTTGGCCTGTTGAAGGCGCGGTTCCGCTGCCTAAGCAGGTCTGGAGGAGCACTCCTTTATAGGCCTGAGAAGGTGGCAAAGATCACCATGGTCTGTGTCATGCTCCACAACATGTGCATTCGGAGAAATTTACCACTGCCAGCTGACATTGACATGCATGCACTGGGGGAGGATGATGAGGATGAAGATGGAGGAGAAGCAGCACCCCTGCCAGTACGTGATGCACAAGATGGCTGTGCTGTATGCCAATCACTGATTGCCGAATACTTCTGAACCACAAAGACGTTGATGGATATGGGTCAGTGCTACACTGCACACAGGGTATGTGGGGAGTTGGGCACTGTGCACTGTCATGAATAAAATGAATACACACGAAGTGAACAATGTCCAGGCATTAAATGATTTTTTACACAACGGGTGTATTATGAAAACTACAGAAAGTGCCTCACCCCTCCACCACTCACATGCCTCCCCTCCCCCAACACACCAAAACTCCCCATTCCCCCCAATGAACTCCCCATTCCCCCAATGAACACCCCATTCCCCCCATTGAACACCCCCTTATTCCCCTATACACCACTGACACCACCTCCCCCACTCCCATTGTTGTCCCACACTATTTGCCTGCTTTCTTTCTGTCCGGGGAAAGCATTTCTGACTGCCTCGCACTCCGCCTTGTCAGTCGCACAGGGCTGGAGGGTGCAGAGGATGCGGGTGTGGAGGATGCGGTGGATGCTGTAGGGATTGGCACGGCTGGCGCAGGTTGTTGTTGCTGCATGTGTTGCAGTAGGCCAGTCAGGACCTGTGTGACTGCCCCCAACATGTCACAGATCATTGCAGCACAGGCATTGATTGTGGTAGTGTTCCCTGCAATGGCCTGACGGATCTCCCGCCTTGCCACCTACCCGTCAACCACATATTGTCGCACAATGTCAATCATGGTGTCCTGCCTTGCCTCCACCCTTGACAGCCGTGCCTCCAAGTCAGTGGGAGCAGCAGAGGTTGATGGTGCTGCGGCAGGGTGTGGAATTGCAGGGCTGGCCTCTGGGGTGGTACTGAGTTCGGGGTTGTGCAGCAGAACTGCAGAATCCAGCATGGGGCTGGAGAGTGAGGCCTGAGTGGTGTGTTGGGGGGTTGACGGGGGGCTTGGGGTGTGTGGACATGCAACATGGATTGCACCTTCTTGGTCTACGTACTCCTCCGCTCCTATGTCAACGTCACTCAGTGGGGCTGTGGCTGCTGCCTCACCCACTGAACTTGTTGCAGCAGAATGGGTGCCACTGGCCTCCCCTTCCACTGTTGTTGGCAGCTCTGTGCTTGCAGTCTCATCCGCTGCTGTGGGGCCTTCATGTGCTGGCATGGCCTGTACACTCACCCTGGCTTGTACTATGGGCCGCGATGCTGCCCCGGAGGTGGTTTTACCAGTGCCAGGTGGTTTGGCTCAGGACGTGGATGGCCTTGTGGCTGGGTCTTGACTGCCATCTTCTCCATCGGTGCCTGGGGGAAGAAGAGATGCAGGCCATCACTTATAGTGTTACATGCAAGATGCATGAGATGGTTCTGTGGAGTTTTTAATTTCTTATGCATTTATATCTTCAAGGGTAGCTTGAAGGGGGGCGCATTTTGGCATTAGCTGTGATGTCTCAATTTGGCAATGCTTCATGCCAGGTGGCATGCTGTTGTATTGGGGTTTGTGTGATGTATGACATGGGAATGGTCCCTGTGTGTTGGCTGTATGTTGGTAATGGGATTGGCACTCAGCATGCATTTCAGTGTGGCAGGGATTGGGCCTCCATCTGGACATGGATATGTTAATGTGTGTGTGATGGGACATGCATTGTCTTGCCTAGGCTCTATTCCACATCACTTGTGCTACTTCATGGTTTGCCCTACTGGGGTTTGCAGGGTCACTCACCTCCATCTCCAGATGTTGCGGCACCCGTCTACATCTCCCCGAAGCCCTCGGTCGACTCCATCTGGATGGTAGCACTGCATGTCTCCTCCCAGCGCATGAGTTTGACCGGGGAGTGGGCACCCCCGTCTGTGGCCATGGCCTCCCGACGATTGCTGACCAGGATGTTGCGGACCCTGAGGCGGAGGTCATCCCACCTTTTCTTGCAGTCTTTGACTGCGTGGGGTGGTGCTGACTGCAGACACCTTGCAGGCTACCTCCTCCCATATCTCCTTCTTCCTCTGCTGCACCTCCCTTTTGAGGTTATGGGTGAAGATCTCCTCAGCATGGGCAGCAAGGGTGTCTGCCAACATGTTCAATTCCTCATCTGAGAAACGCTTCTTGCGCAGGCGGGGGTTGGTTTTTCGGGTTGCCTTAGGCATGATCTTTTCAATGGCCATGGTCTCTCCTATGCAACACTGGTGGTTTGGGAGGATTGCAATGGATTGTGTTTTTAAAGATGGCCACCGGCGCATTTCCCATTCCGATGACGTTAGTTCCGGGTCTGGTATTACGAGCAAAGTATTTACATGTTGTTATTGCCGGTCGGTATTAGGGGGTGCCTCCTGGCCATAGGTGGTATCGGCTGGTCCAGTGATGCCGCTATCAGGGGGTTGGAGGGCCTTTAGCAGCATGGCAGTATGGCCATTACTGGCATGCGGGTTCGCGCATGCTCACGCACTCGTAATCAGCCACTATTAGCGGCGTCAAACGAGCACGGACCTGCTACTTCCTCTATGCCGGTAATGGGCCCGTTTTTAGCTGGATTCTCGTAATGAGGCCCTATATGTTCTACTTTAACTATCAGTCTTTTGCAACACCCCAGGACCAGTTGGTAAATGCAATGAAGATCCAGTAGCAACACATTGATAGGAATCAGCACTTTGAAGAGATTGCTCATCCATGAGGGCACACATGAAAGTAATAAATAAAGACATCAATGGAAATCAGTCATCCTTCTGCAGCCCACCGTAATTTTCCATGGTGGCGCACAGAGTACGCATTGCTTGTATTACATGTGTGAAGTTTCCATTGTCTGCATTCATTGGGGAGTATGTACATGCAGCAAGACGTGCAAAATATCGCCTCCATAGCAGTTATCATGCTGAGCATGTAGCGGTTCTGCAAAGTGGTTGGTTTCATGGAACAAAGTTCTTCCCTTATTGCTTTCAACCTATTTTCTGTCTCATTGTCATTTGTATAAGCTCCCATCTGATTATTTGCAGCCATTTAGTGTTAGCTGCCGCTTTCACCCAAGGAGTGAGAAACGAGGCAAAAAACATTTCAGCATGACTGAACAATCTGTATTCTTGTGGTACTTCATCTAGCTTGTCACTTGATACTTGAGTTAAATAGTTAAATGTGCTCTAGCACCTTGAAGCATTTTTTGTGGTAGATGAAATTAACAACAAAATGCATTGGATCCAATAACCAGACAGACTTCTCAAGAAGTAAAGCAGGGCGAATAAACACTCATCAATTTGACTCATGCAAGATCACACTGTCTTATCATTTATTTTTAGCTTATATAATGCTAGATACATCATCTATGACATCATCCTACATGGCTAACTTCAAAAAGCTATAGAGGGGTGGGATTGGATTAAGGGATTGTGCATACTTACAGAAAATGTGCGCGTTAGTTCCTCATTGGTGGTCTCTGTTCTGTAAGACACACCCTGAGCTCCTTCTAATCGCATGGTTTAGGGAACTCGTCATAGCAGAAAATATAGCAGCGAACTAATACTTTGCAACATTGTATGTAAAAGTGCATGACAAGGTATTCTAATTGGAATTACATCCTCATTCTTAAGTATGTTCATATCATTTCAACATGGGTTCATTTATCGTTTCAGACATTATTTTGCTGTTATTAAAGTTTGTTTAACATACATCCATGACGCGCACCATTTTATTCATGGCTGCTTTCCGCCGACTCGGCAAGGGACTTCCTTCTTGATAGGTTTCCTCTACTGTTTCAATGTCAGGGTATCTCAGGGACATCCTTCTTGATAGGTTTCCTCTACTGTTTCAACTTCAGAGTATCTTCTGAAAGGCTGCCTCTAAGTGCATATCATTTTTCATATAGTTGACGTGGTATGGACATGTCGCATAAACTTGTGCATGGGTTCCCAATCGTGGCTCATTGTTAGGAAATATTTCATAGTTGTATGCAGTTTTCCCTCCATGTGTCAACCCAAAAACATTTTTGCTGCTGTTTTACACCATTGACTAACTTTGCCAGAGAAGCACAGCCCAACTGACATGCCCTTAAAACAGTCAGTGATGGGAGACTTTGTTTCCCTTAGAACTTTTCTCATGTTGCAACTTTTGTGCAACATGTAACAAGTGTGCAATGTGTGCTAAAAGCGGCCCATTACGAGTTCGCGGGCACGAACTTTGTGCCATGCCGGTAATGACCTCACCGTCATGCCGTAAACGGCCGAAAAATCCCCCTTTCCGGCACCGTCTGTAGTGGAAATAGCTCCTCCGGCATCCAAGCCATCGGCATTAGCGGTGACCACTAATAGCGGTCACCTCTATTAGCGGTGACCGTAAATATGCAGAACCGGAAGTAGCGTCATTACACAGGAACAGGAAAGAGCACGGCGGCCATCTTTAAAAACACAATCCATTGCCATCCACCAGAACCAGGAGCCATCTGACCCCTAGAACTCCAACACACCTCCACCACTACCTGTTGCATTTTACTATGCAAAAAACCAGTGAAAAGAACGGGAGATCGCCTGCGCAAGGAGCGCTTCTCCAGAGAGGAGCTCACCATGTTAGCGGAGACACTGCAGGAACATGCAGATGTGGTGTTCTCAAACGACATGTCCCGTCCAGCACTGCAGTGCAAAAAGAAAATTTGGGCAGAGGTTGCCCAGAGAGTCAGTGCTGTTGGCACCACACCCCGCACACCCAAACAATGCTGTAAGCGCTGGGATGACCTGTGTCTACGTGTGCGGAGCATACTCTCCGCCAACCGCAACCTTGGGATGGCGACAGGTGGAGGTGCGGAGTCCCCCATCAAACTGCAACCATGGGAGGAGATATGCGCCACCACCATAGGCACCGAGGCAATAGAGGGAGGACATGGAGCGAGGAGCCCCGTCATCAGCCGATGCAGGTAGGTGTCTCAAATGAAACAATGCTAATACCACCATGATGATGTCCACCTGAACTGACAGTGCAATGATGTAGAGCAGGGTCCACCAGACACATAAGTACAAGACTGCCTACAGGCAGTGCAGAGCATCACCTTGTCCACATGCATAATGCACCCCATATGTGTTGCAACCCAGACGCCTCCATGCATCACCCACCCAAGATTGAGGCAACCCATATGTCACTCCCCCCAATGTTAATAATCTACCATTCCATATCAATGCAGCCACCCCAATGCATGCCTGATGCCCGAAGAACCATCACTAACCCTCTCCCTCCTTTAGTCCCCCAAAGGCACACATTCTGACAGCAGTGATGAGGACACCAGGGAGAAAGATGCCACACCACAGAAGAAGGCCAGGGCCGAAGAGGGAGAAAACCGCCCCTCAACCTCAAGGGGCAGAGGCCAACCTGCACCACTGCGGAAGGCCATGAAAACCAGAGAGGCCACAGCACCAATGTGCACCACGGCCCCCACAACAACACCAACACCAGCCACCATCACCCAGGAGGCATTGGCAGAGGGCAGACCATCGGCTGCCAGCAGCACAGTTGGTGAGACAGCTGCCACAGCAGCCATATCGGATGACAAGGGCGACGTACAGCTGCATGGCGCAACACCCGCCACAGGCCCCCTGCACTCAGCACAACTATCCCCATGCAGCGTGGTGGACAGCAGCATGCACAGGCTGTCACCTGGAGATTCATGGCCGGCAAGTTCCAGCCCCACGCCAACTGTGCCTGATGACCAAAGCATGGTGGAAACGCCTCACACTTCCACCCCAGTGCCAACCAGCCAAGAGGGGATCCTGGCTATACAGAGGCGCCAGGAGGAACTCACAGGGCTGTTGACGCAGCATATTACCGAATGTACCCGTGCAAGGGATGACATTAGGGATTGTGCTGCATCCCTAAAAACAGCCATTGAGTCCACCTCAAAGGACATTTGCACGGTACTGGCAGCAGTGCGGCATGTCCTCTCGGAAATGGTGGCAACAATGCGGGACATGCATCCACCACAGTTGCCAGGACAATCTGGCAACCAGGACAATGAGGCCATCATCAAATGCCAGCTCTACTAGGACCAGCCCTGTGCGTCGGTCTGGCAGGAACCTGCGCAGATCGGACAGGGGGGCACCTGGTGCTGGAAGAGGGGGAGGGCAGTAGGCGCAGCCATGCATACTGGTGCCATGTGGACTACTGGTGCGCACTACTGCACACCATGTGTTGGGAAGTCAAGAGGGGAGGGGGGAGAGGGTGTGTGGGGCAGTTGAGGGGGGAGGAGGGAGAGGGTGTGTGGGAGAGTTGAGGGGGTGGGGGAAACGTGAGCGGGTGTGTGGGGGAGTTGAGGGGGGTGGGGGGAGAGGGTGTGTGGGGTGGATGGCTTGTTCACTTTGTTATGGTTCTTTAATACACATTTTGGTGACTCATGATTCACATGTGTGGACATTGCTTATTGCGTACGTGTGCTTTATTGGTGAACAGTCTACAGTGTCCATGTTCCTGACACACCCAGAGCCCCGAGTGCCACATCCATGTCACACTCCCCGTCCATGTGTGCTAGAAACATTTGTTGATCAGAGTCTGACGCATGGCACGTCCCTCCTGTGCATCGCTGCCTTCCTGAGGTGCTGCCCCATCCCCACCCTCCTCATCCTCATCGTCAGGTGGTTGCAGTTCTGCATCGGGGTGCAGGGGCACATTCCGTCTGATGCACATATTGTGTAGCATGACACATGCCATGACGATGTTGGCCACCTTCTCATGGCTGTACAGGAGTGCCCCACCAGACCTGCTGAGGCAGCAAAACCGTGCCTTCAAGAGGCCAAATGTCTGCTCAATCACCACACTGGTACGTGTATGTGCGCGATTGTAGTCCTCCTCGTGCCTGTTCTGTGGGTTCCAGACTGGGGTAAGGAGCCACCTCTTCAAGGGATAGCCTGCATAACTTGCATGTGGGCAACAATGTATAAGTGTAAGTCATCACATCATATGTGACCTCGATCAATGACACCATAGCATGCATTGATTTCCTGATTGCAACCACATTCCCATGCATGAATGGAGACACACGATGTAACTGCTATGTGTGTATTCCTCTTATGGACTGGTGTGCATGCCATCGACTAGTGGGCGCAGGGGTTCCAGTTCCTTGTGAGTGCTCATGCACTGTGTTAGTCCACGCCGGTTGTTTCCATGATCTGGCTGATGTCCAGTAATTTGGATGCTTTCATCCTGGCACTGTTGATGTTAGCCTCATGATGATGTCACTATGCAAAACAAATGGGGAAATGCACTTTTGTTGGACCTCTGTGTCAGTGTAGTGGTGCATTAATGTATTTGGCCCTCATGTTACTCCTTTGTACGCAGTCCTTTCAGTTGATGGTATTTGGTGCTGTGTATTGGCCATAGTAATTGCTTGTAGCTGCATTGTGTTGAGGGGGATACTGTCTGATTAGGTACAGTGCACATGTAGATGGCTATGGAATGGTTGTGACACTGCATCATTTGCATGTTAGGGCAGCTTTCATCTTGCATTATGTGGTCAGGTGTCAGGTCCAGTCTGGGCTGCTTTGGGGTATGAGCATGGTCCATTCTCTCAGACACTCGCAGCCAGGTGAATTATGCATCTCTCCCCCCCCATCTCAGCCAGGTGAAGTATGAATCTCCCCCCATCTCAGCCAGGTGAAGTATGCATCTCTCCCCCCCGTCTCAGCCAGGTGAGTATGCATCTTTCCCCCCATCTCAGCCAGGTGAAGTATACATCTCCCCCCCGCATCTCAGCCAGGTAAAGTATGCACCTCCTCCCCCCCATCTGAGCCTGGTGAAGTATGCATCTCTCCCCCATCTCAGCCAGGTGAAGTATACATCTCCGCCCCACCTCAGCCAGGTGAAGTATGCATCTCTACCCCAATCACCTACCCACATCACATTTCCATGGGCCTAACATGCGACTCACCGCGAAACGAGGATCTGTGCCCTGCATGTTGCTCCATGTAGCGTGCTATCGTGGAGTTCCGCAGGACCACTGAATCATGGGTTGATCCGGGGTATCGGGCACAGCAATGTGTGATGAGCTTGTTTGAGTCACATACCATTTGCACGCTGATTGAGTGGTATAGTTTACGGTTGCGGTACGCTACCTCCATGGCATGTGGGACCACCAATTCCACATGGGTGCAGTCGATGGCGCCAATGCAACCAGGGATGCCGGCCAGTGAATGGAAACCAACTTTGGTGTTTGAGATCTCCTGGGCAGACCGTGGTAAGTAAATGTGGTTGCCTGTGTGCTCCAGGAGGGCATCAAGCATTTGGTTCAGCGTACGTGAGAATAATGGTTGTGATATGCCATGCATGTGCCCCACTGTGTGCTGGTAGGTGCCTGTGACCAGGAAGTGGAGCACAGACACTACCTTCAGTAGCGGTGGGATGGTGGTGCGTGATTCAGTCAGGCTGACAATGTCGTCATGTAACATATCCACAATGGTGGTGATGGTGTCCCGGTCCAGACGGTACAGGGTGTGGATCTGCTCAGGGGTTAGGTTGAATGGACTGGCTCTGATGCGAGGGATTGGGGGCTGCCTGCGTGGTGGCACTGGCTGCACTGGTGGGGCATGCTGGCCCTGCCTCGCCCTCCTTCTCCTCCTGCGTCTCCTCTGTGCTGGCAGTTGTTGTTGTTGTTCTTGATGTTGTTGTTGTTGCAGCAGTTCCACAGCAATCATGCCCTCCAGCCCCAGCATTGCTAATAGTATTGGAATCATTGTGGAGTGTGACTGGGTGTGGGAAGGGGTGGAGTGTGCTCCTTTTGTGCTGGCCCTATCTGTATTGCCTCCACCTGTGCTGATTGTGTGCACCTGTGGCAGTTGGGAACACTGCACATGGCCGTTTACGGGTGGTCCGCGATGCCGGCATTAGCTCCATGCCGGTAAGGTACTTTTCGTGCTTCAGTAGGGCATTGTTTGCATGTCTGCCTGACTTGTGATGTTCCCCTGTTTGCGCCATGCCGGTATTGGCGGCATGGAGGGTCGCGTGTCCGCGCTCCTGGCGCTATTAACGGCACCGTTAATTACGGTGCCGCTAATAGCGGCTAATCGTGTCCTAATCGGCCGGAGCGGTAAGCGATACCGGTAATCCTTTACCGGCATTGTTGTAAACTTACCGCCCGGGTCGTAATGAGGCCCTTAGTCTTGACCGCCTGCCATATCTACCCTGATTGGTCTGGCTTGTCCACAGGTTACCCTGTTCCAAGAAACTAGGTTGGCTTTCTGAACCTCTGCCCTTTTAGGTCAGAGTTCAGAAAACTTTCTTAACAAATTGGTGTACAGCGGTGGGATAGGACTGAAGGTATCCAGTTTTGCACACTAGTGAAGGCATTTCAAGTTATTTCTACCAGAACACATAGTGAATTGTTGTGTTATAACTTTTTAAAAGGCCATAGTCTTATCTAACGGTATGGAAACAAGTACCTTGTTAACTTTAAATACTTCCAAATCCGAAACATTGAAAAAGATGTGTGCTGAGAGAGGAGTCTTCTCTCAGGGCACAAAGATGGAAATGATCCAACGAATCATGGCCTGGCAAGAAGCTCAGCTTAGTGCTATAGCTTCTGAGGAAAGTGCAGCAGGAGGTGGGGCTGTTCTCACTGGTAGATCTGGTAGTTCTGCCGCTGCACTGATCGACAGCAACCATGAGGACATGGAGGATATAATGTCTAATGTTTCCTCTGCCAGTGCTGTTTAGGCAGAAGGAGCTTGAGTTCAATATGACCAAACTAAAGATAGAGCAGGCAGAAACACAGATAGACAGGGATCACCATTTGGAACTAGCCAAGCTTCAAGTTGCCAATGGATCCCAGGGTCCTGGACATGGGTCTGGGGCCTCCTCTCATCCAAGGTTTCCAAAAGATCTGCTCAGTGTGTATGAGGAAAAGAATGACATTATGGACTGGCTGAATACATTTGAGTATGCATGTGACGTTCAACAAGTTGACAATGCTGATAGAATTGCCTGGTTACTTAGCAGACTGCCCCCTTCTGGCTGCAGTGCCATTATGGAAATGTCAAAAGCTGAGAGAGCAGATTTTGCAATGTTGAAGCAAACTCTCATCTTAAAGTTTGGAAAGACTCCTGCCCAATACTTAAAAAGATTCAGAGAGTACAAGAAAAAAGATGGTGGTACTTGGGTATCTGATGTAACTGAATCCTTAAAGAACTTGACCGGCTGGGCTGAAAGTTATAAGGTCTCTACCTTTGAAGGTATGATAAGTGCGGTCATGCTGGAACATATTTTTGCATCTTCTTCCCCTGAGCTTAAGCAGCACTTGGCAGATTCAAAGGAGATAGATTCGAAGAAGCTTGCCATTGCAGCAGATTTGTGGGTGTCACATATAGTGTCCCATAAGGACAAGACTCATCCTGGTAAGCAGGAGGAAGGGAAAAATTCCAAAGATAAGGCGGGTGGGGAAACTGATAAATCTTCCTCCCATAAGGGCCACAAAAAGAAAAATAAGGGTAAGACACAAGAGAACTCACAGGGTAGTGGAGGTCAGCCTCCAAAACAGAACTCTGGTTATAATAAGCCTCCCTATGTAAACAGACTCAGCAGATCTTGTTTTGCTTGTGGAGCAACTGACCATGTGAAGGGGGATCCCAGATGTAAGGTCAAAACCTTGGGGGTCCACTCTGCTAATCTGGCCTTCTCCTCCTATGAGGAAGAAGAGATTACTGGAGCATCCTTCCTCTCAGACTCCTTCCCCAGTGGGATAGAAGCTGATGTAGTTTTAGTTTCCCTGGGTTCCTGGGAGCCTAAAGTCTCAGAGGCTTAGGCTAGGATTCCAGATAACACCAAGCACCACTTTAAAGACAGTGTGCTGATCACTGGAGTAGATACTCCAGCTCTTAGGGATAGTGGGTGCAGTCGAACTGTAGTGGATTCTACCTTGGTAGACCCAGAGGAAGTTGCCAGAGCTACTCTGATGCCCACTAAGTTGGCTGACGGGCCACCTCTCATGTTCCAAGTAATACCTGTAAATCTTACTATCAATGGTACAGCAGTCAGGATTCCAGTGAGCAAACAGAGGAGTGTCCTGTTAGGGAGAATTCTCTGTTTAGGCTGAATTTCCTAACCTAGTGAGTCCCCCAGCAGCTTTGCTGGGTTTCGGGAGTTTGTTTTTTTCCATCCTGCCAAGAGTGAGACTCTTTTCCTCCCACTCTAGGACATGTATGTGTGTAATTCCTTTGAATGTCAATGTGTTCTATGGGCTATGGGGTCTTTTACTCCATAGGGTCTCATATGTTTTTCTATGTATGTTACACCGCACCCTATGTGCTTAGCACTGGGGCGTCCTAGCGGACCCCCACAATAGACTCCATACCCGGGGACTGACTACTGTCTCCCCGGGCATGTAAAGTCACCATTGGCTTTACTAGACCTAAATTTACTAACAGGGCTAGTACAAACCATCTTATTATGGACGTACTAGTAGGGGTAATTCGATTACTCCTGGATCTGTTACTCGAGGGGGCACTGTCCCGTCCCCCCTCGTCGAGCTTTGGCTGGTGGCAGTGGAAACTACTTGTTATGTTCGACCCCGAACCTAACCCTATGGGATTCGTCCCATTGTTGGAGATTGATACTTTTTCTCGTTAATCTCTAACGTACCACCGATCTACTTATCTTAAATAGGTTTATAGGATGGTATTTTCTGCCAGAACTCGGTTTGTAAAATGGCGTCTGTGTTCGTCTCTGTGACTCCTAAACCAAAGGTTGAGCCCTTTGTTCCACTTTTGGCGGGCTCTCTACAGAGACCCTCCAAAGTGGTGCCATTCTGTCTGGGTTACCACAGGGGTGTGGGAGGGGGTTTAGGCACCCTGGACCGAGTTGCCTTGCCAACTCCGGTCGCACTCTGGAGTGATTGGCCCAAGTGGTGAGCCTTCCCGCTCACCACTTAGCATGTGTTGATTGACAGCTAGACTGAATGAATGGGGGTTTTCTGCATAAAAGCAGTCCTGATCATGAATCCCATAAGGCCGAGAGCTTTACAGGACAAATGGTCAGGCCCTTACACGGTGCTGTAGGCACTGGATGAGGTCAACTATTTAGTGGACCTTGGAAGGCCTAGACAGGCTCCAAAAGTGTTCCATGTTAATAGGCTGAAGGCTTTCATCCCAAGAGTTCAAATCGCAGCACTGCTATTGGCTTCAGATGTTGAGGAAGAGGAGTCTGAACCTCTCCCTGACCTATTCCAAAGCAGTGCTTCAGATAGCTCCATTGAGGGTGTCCAAGTGGCCCCTCACCTGACTTCTGATCAGCAGGCTGAGGTGAAAAGTTTGCTTAGGCAATTTTCCCCCTTGTTTTCACAGTCCCCTGGTTTGACACCTCGGTGCAAACATAACATAGGCACAGGAGACAGTGTACCTACCAAAAGTAGGGGATACAGAATGTCAGACAAAGTACGGTCTTACATTAAGACAGAGGTGAACAAAATGTTGGATTTTGGGGTGATTGAACCCTCCAGTAGTCCTTGGTCCAGCCCTGTGGTTTTAGTTCCAAAGGCAGGTACTTCTGAATTGAGGTTCTTTGTCGATTACAGGTCTCTGAATGCTGTCACCAAGACAGATGCACACCCCTTGCCTAGAACAGATGAGCTAGTGGATACCTTGGGTTCTCCAAGTACCTCAGCACATTTGACCTCACTTCAGGCTAATGGCAAATAGCCCTTGCAGAAGATGCCAAGGTGAAGACAGCTTTCTCAACTCCAGAAGGTCTTTACCAGTTCAGGGTAATGCCTTTTGAGTTGAAGAATGCACCTACCACCTCCCAGAGGCTTGTGAATCATGTGTTCAATGGGTTAGATGAATTATGTCTTGCACATCTGGATGATATAGCAGTTGTCAGTGCCACCTGGGAATACCATGTGAAACACCTTGGGATTGTGTTACAGGCTCTTTAGAAGGCCCACTTGACCATAAAGGCAAGTAAGTGCCAGATTGGACAAGGATCAGTGGTCTACCTTGGACATGAAGTAGGTGGAGGGAGGATACAGCATCTACCCAGTAAAGTACAAGCAGTACAAGACTGGCCTACCCCCACTACACAGACCCAAGTGAGAGCCTTTTTAGGACTCACTGGATACTACAGGACGTTCATGGCAGACTATGGCACCATAGCTGCCCCTCTGACTGTTCTCACTACTCCAAAGAGACCCAAGAAGGTAGCTTAGTCTGAAGAGTGTGAGAAGGCCTTCAATGTCTTAAAAGACTCCTTGTACCAGGGCCCTTGATTACCAAAGACCTTTTATTGTACACCCTATTGGCTTCATTAGTCGCCAGCTTGGTCTGAAGATTGCGCAGAGACAAATGTGGCTTTTTTCTTCTTCTTTTAGTCCACAAATGGAGAAAGCAAGGCGCAATGTCAATAAGGCTGTTTGTGCCTTTCTAAGAGATTTTGGCATGTCCTCTTTTCACAAGGAAAATATTATGTTTCGTAGTACATACATTTTTTGCAGAGATGGAGACCATCTTACTTATGCTGGCAATCAGATTTTTTTGAGAAATGTACAAAATGCTTCTTTTTTATATATATGCAGTATAGTGACCTGCATTGGTTGTGGCTCCTGTGTGGTAGATTATACCTATTGTTGTGAAGGTTTTTTTTACCAAGTGATACTTGACCATGTGTGAATCCAGTCAGCTTGCAGTTGTTTTTGGTACCATCTGCATTGTAACGTAGAAGCATTAGTATTACGTATTTACTATGTGTTTGTATTAGTAGGTGGAGTGATTATCCGGATTGCAGGTAGTACATAATTACAATGGTTTGCATTTTGTACAAGTTGCTGAAATGGAACGGATTCACAATTAGTATTGATACATACACAAAGTGCTCATTGAGGATTTGTTCTGGTGTCACATTGTTCCACAGAGTGCATGTATGTTTCCACATGTATGAAATCTGGAAGATTTCATTCATAGGTATGTTTTTGTTTTCCCGTACTTCTAGTAAGTACATTAGAAATTCTTGTGGATCTTCCTGTGAGTTTATAGTGAATTTTACCATTCCAGCACAGTAGTCCAATTGTTGTCTTATTCCATAAACACTATACGTGTTGTCAGGATTGTTTGTTGCGTTTCTATGAAGTACTAACATTTGCAAACACAATTGGTCTGTACTGTGTAAGTAAATGTTGTCAACTATTGGTGGTAATTGAAATAGAATATTCATTGCTACATTTGCGTAGCAACTTACACCAATTACATTTGAAAGTTTAAATGGACCAGGTAGTTCTGTATCTGAGTGCTTTTTTTGGAGTTTGTCTTCCTTCTTTGAAGAAGTACCTGGTTTACTTTCCCTAATAGGTTCTTTTTTGATTGTGGTACTTGATGAAGTATTAGTTTCTTTTAATCTCTTTGGAGGATTTGCAGTGACATCCTGTTGCATTTCTGTTTGATTTAGTTTTCTTTTAGTACATTTTACTTTTTGTGGAATAGGATATGTTTTTAGATGCGGGTGTATAGTGAACGAAGTCTATTGTATTCTGAAATGCAAACAATATCAGCGTTTATTTTACTTGCATCAAAGTTGATTCGAAATAGACTGTAAAGTGTACGCAAGTGTGATAGTGCTACGTAGCTCATGCCTTCTTTAAAGACTGTGTTACCAATGTCTATCAATGCTTTGTCTAGGGTAAGACCTTGTGATTTATGAATGGTGACTGTGTATGCAAGAGTTAGAGAAAATTGTTCTCTTCGTACATACATGTCTTTGAAGAGAAGGAATCGAGCTGTTGAGCGTCCTATCCTTTTCACTTCTGAAAGTTTGTCAAAGAGAATATTGACAAACTGAATGTTGTTGTCATGTGGGTATGTTTGAAAGCCAACAACTGTACCCAGTACTCCATTAACTAGTTCTTGATCCACGTCAAGGTTATGTTTAAGCATTACTCTGCAATTTAAGGATAATTTTAATATTTTTTCCAATCCAGCTGTGTTGGAGATTGAATTTTCTAAACTAATTAGTCTCGTTGTGGCTTGGTCACACATGGGTAGTGTCATACTATGTATGTCTAGTTCGTCTGTGGCGCTAATTTCAATTATTGGTTGCATTTCTTTTTTTAACATTGTTTCATTGAATTTGAAACAGCTTGCAAGAGTTGGCATTAAGGCCATACAATTGACCTTTTTGTGGGCTAATTGTTCCATAACATCCATAGCACATGCATCATCTTCATAAAGTGCATGAATGTGACGGGTTTTCAATATTGCTTGTGCTTCTTGAGATAATATACCAACTCTAATACTTTTTAAGATGTTGGCATAAGTGAGATCTGCAGATTGCTGCATGTTTTCTGTTAATTCTCTGTATTGGAAATGTTGCCAAAGGTTGACATTTCCAATGCTGCCAACAGTTTTACGGCAGAGTTTGTGTCCTAAGGTTTTAAAAATAGGCTCACCTTACACTGGTGTCATTTGAAGAAGATCTCTGAAAACAATAATGTGTTTTCCTCCAAAGAGCTCTTCGTAGTTTGTTTGAGTATTTCTTGTAATCTGAGGTGAATCAAGGCCAACATTAGGTTGGAGACCATGCTCACTTCATCTATTAGTATCATGTTCATTTGTTTTAATACTCTGTGTAGTTCCATTGCAGCTTCTGTAGAAAGTTTGTAATAGTCTAATTTGTTTTGGTGTTCTACTGGCATTAGTAGTAATTGGTGTAAAGTGACACCGCCTATGTTGTAGGCAGCTAAACCTGTGAGGGCAGTGACAACAGCTGACAGTTTGTTGTTTGTCAATTGCTGAAGGAATTTACTAACGATTTTGATTAAGAATGTTTTGCCAGAACCAACTTCACCACTGACGTACAGTAGTATAGGTTTGTAATTTTGGCAGGTGCATTCTTTGTTTTCATGTTGTACGCCATGTGCAATTTCTTTTGTTACTTTTTCAAAAATGCTACGTTGTTCATTGTTTAGTTTTGATTGTAGTATAGTTAAGTCTTCTTTATCTTCATACTGACACATGGTGTTTTCTACTTCTGTCATAGCTAATTCTGCCTCATTTGTTATTAGTGGCTCTCCCAGTGGTTCTTGGCTTCCTGTTACAGAAGGTTGACTACTGTCAGGAGTGTCCTTATCTAGTTGGGCCTGCAGTTCTTCTTCGTGTTGCTGTTCATTGTGCAACATTGTTTTGTACTGTGTAAAGTGTACATCAGTTATAGTGCTTTCATTTGCTTTGAAAGCGTCTTCATAGGAGTCATAGTTATCTAGTATTTCTTCTTCTTTTCTCCATGGTTTAAAGAGTTGTAGCAGGGACATGTTATATAGTTGTTTATGTTGAGGAGTCTTTAATGACAATTTGATATGATTAATTAAATTTGGTTTGGTGAGTTTTACTAAGCTGCCTTCACAATTTGTCACTCTGTATCTACCTTTTTTTTCATCGGGTTTTATATTATTTTTGTATGTGAAGTTTTGGGCTATGTGGTATAGACACATGGTTTCCAAAGCGGTACTTCTGTTTGGGTAGTATGTGTCCAGCAAATTGTTTTTTAAAATGTCTTGGCTGTTGGGATCATGTTTGGCTATTGTTTCTATATCTTCATATGATTTTAGAACTCTTTTTCTAGATTTAGCAGGAACAAGACTTAGCCATGCTATATTTTCAGATTTTCCATACAAAGCAGTACCAGTTAAACGATCTGCTGCTTCATAGGAGCCACATTCTCTAGGGGAGAGCATTTTTATGTCCAAGCTGCATAATTTTTGAGACAGTGTTTTGTCTGATGACAGTTCATTCCAGAGGTCTTGTAGCTCTGTTTTTTCTGCTTTGGTTATGTATGCTGTAACATATCGTGCAACTGCAGTGGAATTGTCTGCAATGTACTGTTAATGTTAATGTTAATGTTAAAGGACATTTGTACCACACACTATCACCACCGGAGTGGTCCCTTGGCGCTCTGGTGGCTCTGAAAGAGGAGGGGAGGTTGAGTTAGTGGGAGGAAGCAGGACAAGTGCAAGAGAGCAGTGATGTGCTGTTGGCGGCCTTAGCCCGGTGGGTCCATTGGCTGGGCCTGGGGTGTTTGCGGCCGGTAGTCATTGTGTATTGTTGTGCAAGGCTATGTGTGTTTTTTGTTTTGTTGTTGTAATGTAGTGGTTTGTGCGGTTTGTTGTGCTGTAAGTTTTGGTTGTGTTTGGTTTGGAGTTCGAGAAGTGTATGCAGAAAGGGAAATTGTTAGTAGGGTTGGTTAGTTTGCGTCTCTATCCACATCTATGTTTGCATTCCATAAGTGGGCAATGATTGCATTGTAATCATTGATATATTTTGTGTCTTCTGTTGTTTTTATGTAATATGTATTTTTAGGTGATTTGCCTTTAACACTATGTCTAACTGAAGACATGAAGTTGTTCACTTGACATTTTTTTGTAACCGGTCTAGGGAAACCAAAGCGGCATTTGGTGTAGTATTTCCTTTTGTTTTTGTATTTGCGATGACAATATTTGCCACATTTGTGTCTTTCAAATTGTAAAACTTGTGCTTGAAGATCACTATTTGTTGCTTCTGATGGAATTTGACAAGTGACATATTTTTCAATAAACTGTAAAACAGTGGCGTCACTGTCTTGACCAAATTTAGGAGCATCTTTAATCCATAAAAGCATGTGGATATGTGGTGCTCCTCTGGCTTGGTATTCTTTTCTCCAAAAGAAGTGTTGCACTTCTCCAAAGGGAGGAGCAGTTTTATTACAAATAAAGTGTAGCATAGCAATGAAGCAATGGTGAAAATATCTTGAAACATTAACAGGATCTATAGAACAAAGTTCTCCAGGTGTTAGTATATCTATGTTTGTTTTGTTTTTGTTTGATATGAGTAGGAAATCATGTAAATCTTCCCATGCATATTCTGCACAACTTAATGTAACAAACCAAGTGGGTGGGCCAAGGTTTCTTATTATACAACGTACATCTCCGTGACATCGAAACCAGTATTCTTTAGTACCACGCATATTTTCTAATAGGTTTGTAATATTTGATTGTAAAACCTCATCTTTTTGTTGCACTTTTTGTAATAATTGTGTAGCTGACATATTTTGAAAGTGGGATCCTGATTTTAATGTGTGTGCAACTCCGTAACATAAAGTTGCTAGTTCACTTTCAAAGAGTAGGTGGAATATGTATTCCACATTTTGTCTAAATCTGGGATCTTCAGAATAAATCCGTAATGAGCGATATTCTGATGCTGTTATTTGAATAGGTCTATCATCGTACCTTCCTCCTTTGCCAGTAGGAAAAAGTAGAGGAAAAGGACGTGCTTCTATACTTTTTTCCCATATGCTGATTGGTGATCCTTTTGTTTGACGCCTTTGGTATGTTTCTAGTGCATCTTCTACAGTGTCTTTAGAATGCAATTGGTGAATTGTATAATGGTCTAAAGTATTGGATATTGTAGCAGGATCTAGGAGCTCACATTGACCAGCTTCTTGTGTCTCTTGAATTATTTCAGTGGTATCCTTCAAGTTTCCTTCAATATTACTTTCTTTGTAGTATTCATTATTGTCTTTTAGATATTGCAAAGCTTGTGTAACTTTATGTAAATCTACCAGCTGTTGCCAAATTTGTTTGTCTTTTGTAGGTACACCATTTACTAAGATAATTAAAGATTGCTCCATTGGACGTTGCACTCCTAGAGTGTGCACATTTTCTTTTAGATCTAATGGTAAATACACTACTTTTCCCCAAATACCTTTCACTAATTCAGAGCGAGGTAATTTTGCTGTTTTTGGTTGAAGGCGTATTATTGCTTGAAAGGGGTGCACTGTTTGAATTATGGTGCTTTCATATAAATTCAGTTGTTGTAGGGGTTTTGGTAGTGGAAATAATTTGAAATTATTTGTGATAGCAAGTGAAGGAGTTTGGTTGTTGTCAAGTTTTGTAGTGCAGTAACTGCAAAGTATTAAGGGGTCCGTTATTTCGTATTTGTTTTCTGCTCTAAGGTAGAGAGCTAATTCAAACCATTTAGAATCTTCATTGTCTTCTATTTTGTATGTTAGGTTGTTACTTTTATAAAAAAGTTATACAGCAACATACACACACATGGTTTGGTATTTCAGCAGATGTACTTTTAAATTTCAGTATTTCTTTTTTGTATGTGTGTAGTAGAAGGTTGCAATGCATAGAATTGTTGCTAATTTGTTGTAAAGCTATTTCATTCTGTAAGTGGCTTTCACTTCCAAAATATTTTTTCTGGATATAGTCGATTTCTTCAAGTAGGTCTTTTGCTGTACCATGTAGAAGAATGCTATTTAAATTGGCTAGTGCAAAAGCAGGACTTTTAGCATAGTACAGTTTATAGACTAGATTTCTTATAGTTGAATGATGTGTTGATATCATTTTGATATAATGGAAGGTGGTTTTGCAAGTAGGTCCTGAAATGCAGGCCAATGAATGTCCTTGTAGTACTGTGTACTTACGCACTGGACAGGTATCCATATTTTGCAGTAGTTTCATTTTGATTTTGTCTTTGCCTTTCACATATTGATTGAGGAATTGGGGTAAAGACTTGAAAGATTCTTTGGGAATGTTACACAATGACGTGTATGGCCATTTGTATACTAGAAGTTCTGATTCAGTTGAATGGAGAGGTAATTCTAAGTTTTCTGGGGATATTTTTGTAAGCAATATTTATTGTTCCATTATGGTATTATTAACTTTTTCAAACCTTGTCCCCTGCTATGTATGGCAATTGTATTTGTTTGCTTTTGTTTGTATGCTTCTTCATTAAAGTATGGTTCTGTGCTCGTAGTGTGACTCCATTCACCCCCACAAATACTTAAAAAGTCATTTCGGTTGACATTTCGTTTATTCAGAAGTCTTTTTTGTAATTTAGTGTTTAGTTTTGTTAGTGGTTTAATTTTGTTTAACACTAAAATAAATAACTTTCTCTTGAGAAGGATTGCACTGTCTATCAACGCTTCTAAGATTAATTTCCTATGATAGGTTTTAAGGGTTGAGTTTGATTTCTCTCCTGTTTTTATAAGATTTTAAAGGATTCTGTGACGGAACATTTTTGCTAAAATACTTTTTTTGGTATGCTTAGTTTGCACTATATCAAGATTTATAGGAGCAGTTTTATCTGTAGTGGTAGCTCATTTTTTGTTAATTGTTTTGTGGTTTGTTTTACATTTTGATAGAGGAGGCAAAGTTTCTACTTGAAGCTTGTTTTGTTTTGCTTAATGACTGTATTAGCTGTTTTGTTTTAACTTTTTTTTTCTGCTAGAGATGGATGCTTGTTTTGGACACTTCTATTTTCATTTGCTCTGCTTCTGTGTTGCTTTCTACAGACTTGATTTTTGGTAGGAATTCTTTAGGGTCTGTTGAAAAAAATAAAGAAGGTATGGGTTGGGTGTTCTTAATGTATGTGTGCTGTGTGCATGAGTGTGTGAGTAAGATAATAAAGATATATGTAATGGTGTGTGATTGTGTATTGGGCAACTACAACTAGTTGGGATGGGTATTGTTGAATGTATGTGCTACTAAACTGGGGTTCAGATGATAGTAGAAAGTAAGCTGGTGGTGTGGAGAAGTAGAAATAATTTCTTGAGAATTTGGCAACATGTCCATGACCTTTCCAAGTCCTTCTTTCATTGCAAATTGCAAAGAAATTCCAGACACATGTCCTAAACTGTTCCCTCCACAATGAATACAATTATGTCTGGATGTTGCTCTGTCTCCAAAGTAGCACAGAGAGGTAGCAAGTCCAACCACTTCATTCCACGAACTCCATGCCAGTGCACTTCCATATGTGGGAATCCAAGATCTACAGCTACGCCACAGCTTTCTGCATGCACCACGTATGGAGTGCGTGTTTGTGAGCAGATCTCCCATTGGGTCCTCTCCGTTTTGGCGCGAAGGGAACTTTGGATAAGAGGAGGCTGAAAACACCACTGTCATGTCGCTCTCCTGAGTTCACACCGAACAAAGGATAAGGAGCCAAGTATCCTGCAACAAGAAGCCGAGTCAAGGAACCGCTGGTGACCCGCTGGAAGGTTTTGCGTGACCTTCTCTGGCCGTGATGTACACATGTTTTTCTGCAGTTCCCTGAACCCATATATATTGAGGCAGTGCCTTGCACATATGCTCCACCGGCATAACCATACTACCACGAGGCTCTTACTGTGCACAGGATAGGGAACTGCTCTACTTCAACAGACCGGATGCTGCAAGGAGATACGGGGAACAAGAAAGACCAGCTAAGCTGTTAGCACAGACGGCACAGGGGGAAAGAGGAAACACGAATATCCCATGCATACCCAGGAGGGATGGAATGGTGGTCACAAAAAAAGAGGACATCAGTGAGGTGTTCTATGATTTCTGTGCTAAATTATATTCCCCCCAAAGCATAGACACAGACACAGACAGTGAAATTGATGCTTATCTCTCCAGGATACCCACCACTCTCCTATCGGGGGAAACCGGGAGGCTTTAGACACCCCCTGACAATAAACGAGATAAAAGAAGCCATAAAAGCCCTCCCGGGAGGGAAGACTCCAGGCTCCGATGGGCTAGGCACAGAATTTTCTAAAGGGTTTGTAGAGGTGTTGGCTACCCGCCTCCATTTGCTATGGTCCAAAACGTTAGACACTGGTAGGATGCCAGACACAACGTGTGAGGCAGTCATAACCCTGCTACTCAAACCAGGAAAACATCCCGAAGACTGTGGCTCGTACACACTGTGTCCCTCATAAATACAGATGGGAAAATATTCGCAAAAATAATGGCTGAACCCCCCTCATGCTGCACATGGTGCATGAGGACCAGGCAGGCTTTGTACAAGGAAGATCTACAGCAACAAATATATGGCGATGCTATAACATACTAGCAAAGATCCCGAAAGATACCAAAGCACCCGCAATTGCTTTGGATATGCAAAAAACATTTGACACCATGTATTGACGCTTTTTATTTAGAGTTCTAAGCAACTACATATTTGGTCCAATCTTCATTCAAGGGGTCTGCATACTCTACACGCAACCTTATGCGAGGGTATGCGTTAGCGGGACACTATCGATCATAGAACTAGCAGGAGGTACAAGACAAGGCTGCTGACTGTTCCCAATCTTTTTTGCCTTAGTGATTGAACCCCTGGCCAATCTACTGAGGGCACGACACAGTCGAGCCGGGTTGGCGGTGGCAGGCAGTAGTGAACTGATAACACTATATGCTGATGATATTATGCTATACATGAAGAACCCAGAGAGACAGCAGCAAAGGGTTTTGGGAGCAGTCCAGGAGTTCAGGAATTATTCGGGACTCCAACTGAACATTGGTAAATCTGAGATATTCCCACTGACAGAGGCAACTGAGCAACCTGCAGTGCTGCATGGTCTCAGGTGGGCACCCCAGCGGGTAAAATATCTCGGGTTGGAAATAGCACACACACCACAACTTAATCGCACCTTCAATTATGGTGAGCTGGTAAAAGCACTATGCGGCAAACTTAACTGCTGGCATCACCTCACGATCTCACTTATGGGCCAGTTAGCACTGATTAAAATTATTATACTCCCCAAACTATTTTACCTATTTAGCAAAGTGCCAGTGTGGCCAGGAAGATCATTTTTTAAAAGGATACAGGGATCTTGCTCAAAGTTTATATGGAAGGGGCAGGCGCAAGTGAGCTGGGCATGGCTTACTATGCCATATGAGCAAGGGCTACTTGTAGCCACTGACTTTGAGCTGTACTTCCTGTCAGTGCAGGTTTACTATGCGGTGTAGTAGGAGGAGGGCGGGCATCACACGTGACATTGGAGGCAAATGGGAGAGATCCATCGGGGCTTCTGCATGAACTAGCTGTAGGGAAGACACAAAGTCACAACCAAATAGACCCAGCTCATGTCATCTGCCGAGCTTGGACCAGATTAATTCGCCACCCCAGGATCACTGTTGCACAATCCAGGTATGCCCATATGGGGCGCACCCTATCTACCCCCAACACAGGACAAGGCTCTGATCATGCACTGGCGTGATAGGGGCATACATCACTTTAAAGATCTATTTCACGAGGGCCGGTTCACTAGCTGGGACGAAATTAAGGAGATCATAGGGGATACCTCGTTGCAGAGATTACAATACCTCAGAGTGCACTCAGCTATAGCAACTTTGTGGGATAATTTCCCTGAGGAACCTACAACACACCTGAGCTTGGGGTATGTGCTCTCCCCCAACACGGTAAAGAAATCATGCTCTGTACTATACAAAATCACACTGTCAACCAGGAAAGTCTGAGCGCCGAACATCAAAAGGGAATGGGAATAGTATCTAGAGAATCCCCCTAACAGATACCCACTGGACACAACTATGCACCCTAACTAAATCCATATCCTGCAACTCTAGATACCGCCTAATCCATTACAAAATAATGAACAGAGCACATCTTACCCCAGCCCAACTCAGAAATATTTATACTACATCGACAGGGAAGTGCCCCAGGTGTGGAAGTGATGAGATGGGCATGTTTCACATGCTGTGGGCGTGTGTGAGGGTGGCAAAACATTGGGCGGAAGTGTGTAAAGAAGTGGAAGACATTTTAGACCAGCCTAGAGCCTGGGATCCGGGGTCCTGTGTATTTGGATTTGTGAATAAAATTAACCCAGTTTGGAGCAGACTCTTAAACCTAGGCCTGCTATTGGCAAAATGTGCAATACCGCTCCGCTGGGAGAGCAAGGACCCTGCGGAACTGGAAGAATGGTTCAGTGCTATGATCTGGGCAAACGTCAACAAAGAAGTGTACACCAGCCTGCTACCAATAACGTGTCACCCGAAAGAAATTTGGGGGGGAATCAGACAATATCTAACTGACAAAGTCACACGTGCAGAAGACCAAGAAGAAGTGTATATTTTGTGACAAGTACCCGCACATCTGTAATACTGTAAAATTAGGTAACGCAATTATTTGCTATGTAATGTTGGAAATCTGTGCAAAAAAGCATTATAATAGAAAAAGAGGTAAAGTTAGGGCCAATATTAGAAGGAAAGAACAGAGACCCTTGGCCCTGCGAATCCCAAGAAAAAAATGCAGGACATCAAACTATTGAAAGAACAGATCCCTGAAGCCATTACATAGATCCACAGCTAAAAGCCAAGGGCAGCCAGGACCAGTCGATTAGTTGAGAAGAGGTGTTAGCGTTGTCT
This sequence comes from Ambystoma mexicanum, assembly GCF_040938575.1. NCBI lineage: Eukaryota > Metazoa > Chordata > Amphibia > Caudata > Ambystomatidae > Ambystoma > Ambystoma mexicanum. The sequence goes on along the minus strand of NC_090933.1, from coordinate 1,127,550,776 downwards.
AGAAGAAAACAAACTATTCCATTGTGTGGTAGTGCATCTGATGCAAGAAATGTATAACGCGTGAGGGAACTACTTTTGGACAACAGGGCCATGTTGCACAGGCCTTGTAGTAACTTGATGATTTTTGGAGGCATGTACGTATCATAGCCCAACTGCAAAATGTTACAGGTTTCTTCTAACAAAAAGGAAACCATGAGTCTAGATTTGAAGTGTATATGAACCACCTTCTTCTTCAGGTCATCCACAAATTCCACCCATTCAATATCGGTTGATTCTATTGTTCTTAATCTTTGGACCCCAGGAAGAAAGGCTAGAACATTATATCCATTCAGCAAGTTGATTGGTGAATGAGTATTTCTTTCAAGTCCCAACACCAGTGAAGGGTAATTCTAGGAAAAGATTGTGGAATGTACAGGTACTGCATAGTCTTAGTATTTTGTGTGCAGAAATTTAGCAGAAGACATTGATTAATTGGCCTAAACGATCGTAGACAGCAATGGTTCAGCGACTCGCGGCTCAGCTGCATCAACGGAAGGAAAGGTGTCCTCATGCCAGAGGCTATTCGATGTACACTTTCTCAAAGTAAGCTGTAATGTGGTTCTCATACAATGGCTGAGAAGGGGAACCACGCGATTCGTCAAGCTTCCCTTTATTTTCCTTCCTCTTTATTTGTGTAATTTCCTCAGGGTCAAATCTTCAGGACAATTCATTCTATTGGTTGCGATCAGAGCTTAGAATATGTAATAGTTCTTATATTTTTGTCAACAATGTTCTTGAAGATTTCATTTAAAAAAACTGGCAGTTTGGTCCTATACTTTGATTTTTTTAAATGTTCTGTTTACATTGGGGCTGTATGTCGAGCTGAATCACAGAGCCTCCCGGAGACTTGCTTGCTGTCACACTACTGCCTTTAACCAACAAGACGTCGTATTGAATGCCTGGAGAATCAGTGTAGTTTTTTTAAGATATCGAAAACAATTATCTCTGTCTCTTCCGGGGCCACCAGTGTTAAATCATTGACCACTTGAGCTTGTGAGTGCCCTTGATTTTCCCACTGCCAAAGATGTCATTCGATATCACACAAGCTAGAAGTAAGGGGCTTCTGTTCCTCAAAGATTTGTTCACATAATTATACCAGAGAGTTGAGAACAAAGAGCAGTGCCATGAAGGAACTGGGACCCTGCTTGATGGAGTCTATTAACGATTCCAGAAAACCGCAGAGAGAATTGTCCATCTCAAGGGAAGCCACAGAAACATTCTGAGACACAGGAGGGTCACGAAGCAGAGAAGTTGGGGCAAATAGATACACATGAAGGCTGATCCCTGTAGGTTCTAATCAATTGATGGCATGAGCTGAATCATTAATCATGAATCATTAATAGAGTTCAGAATTTTCTGAGATGTACATGAAACATGGTCCGAGAACTCAGAGATTAGCATGGTGTCGATCAGACTTTCATCTCTGTAAAATAGACAGCAACATGTCAAATCATATGAGATGTAGATAGACCCATAGGTCCCCTGATTTGCAGAGCAGAAGTCAGTAATCTTTTCTTTTGTTTTTTAAGCTTCGGATTGAAAAGCCAAACTTGTTTTTGTGGCGTCTTCAGAGCAAAAATCATCATTGTCTGTAGACCTCCCAACCTCCAAAGACAGGGATCCCTCATCTTTAAAAGGTAAAATCTGCGATGATCTGTATTGATCACCTGAGAATCAGCATGTGCACACAGGTCCATGCCTGAATGCCACTGCATGCCACTTGCCTCAAGTCTCACTGAACAACTTCTCATACGCTTGGTTGCTTCCGAGATGATTTAGTCAACTTCTGTCATAGTCACAGTGTATTGTATATTGCAAAGGTGGGATGGGCAAGGAAGGAGGGTTAGATCAAGTGAGGTTTCTCTGTACATTGAATAATCAAAATAGATAAAATCACTTACACAATGTACCTGTCACAATCCATGCCCCTGACCCCTCAGGTATGACAGCCCCCTGGCAGCAGTAGGGCTAAAGCCCTTCACACTGGCCCCAAGGGCCTTAAAACTCCATCCGAAACATACATGGAGTCAGTGCTGGTGCCTTTGGCGCCAGACTCATTATCAGGAATAAAGCAATACCAGTTTTGGACCTTAATCCAACATGGAGGCCTATTACACAGCTCAGTCCTTTAGAACCAAGCCATGTGGTCTAGTGTTTTGGGTGTGGCTGAGCCTGGAACTACTTGGCCTGGAACTACTTTACCAACGCTATTTAAACCACACCCAAACAGCAGAACACGCTTCCTGTTATTCTGCACTCCTGCAGCGTAATGCTCACGGTGTCCAGCTCCTACTCATCTGCTTCTCCGGCCCGATCCTGAAGCCCTAGATCCGGATTCCATTAATAACCTGGAAGAACAAGAAAAGTATTAGCGAGCAAGAACAATTACCTGTGAAGTAACCAGCATTGAATCCATCCTGCGCTTTGATTACCTCGCCCATCTCCCGGTTTCACCGCAACCTGCAAGGGAGAAGGAACAAGGTCAGCATTAATAAAGCACTTACCTGGGTAAGCAGCGATTCGATCGCTCATCACCCTGGAACATCACCGCATCCTGTACAAAGAAGAGAAGAGAACACAGGTTAGCAATTAACAACAATAAACAGTGCAGCACTCCGCGCATCAATAACTAACCGTGGTCTTCGCCATCGGTGCGGCAACTCCGAGATCGCAACCATCCCTGTGAAAACAAAAAGACATTGTTAGGGAACAGCATAGTGGAGCAAGACGCCAAGAAGACAGAGAAATTGGAGGCAAAGAAAGAGAAAGAATAAAGACGGAAAAGACATTACAACTCACCTGGAAGACAGCAAGCAGAGTCGGAGTCACAGCCGGTCTGGACCTGACATAAGGGCACACGGACCAATGAAGCAACTAGGTCCATGGAACACCCGCACTAACCACGCGCCCCTGCACAGAGACGCAGGACGGAGAGTTCAACGCACAAAAACCTAAGGTGAGCAATAATCCCAAGGGAGGGAATTTGGACAAGAGGGAGGTGGGAGTCCATCCATCACAGAACCAGTATCTTAACCCTCCATTCTCCTGTTATAAGCGCTACCCAACATCTGGCACATAACCAAGCAGAGAGGGGTCGGGATAGCGCTTAGACCTCCATTGAAGTATCGGGTGGTGCCCCTGTGGATACCAGGTGAGCGTACCAGAACGGGAAGACTCAATTAAAACATCCACCTGGGCGTCATGTAAACATCAGAGACTGACCAACTAGCCCAGTTACTGGGAGAATTACGGGCCGAGGTGCACTCCGCCTGGAAAGAAACCAACACCCTTAGAAGGGAGTTGATTGTCACCAAGGACTGCACTGATGAATTAGCCAGAAAATTTCTCCAAACACAGGCTGGGCAGGCTCCGTTGCCAGGAAGTATTTCGTCAGTTGCAGCCACATCCATCAATCCAGTGCAGGTGGTCCTCCCTGGGGCAGTTCCTTTGGCCCCACCGAAATGTTTTACGGGGCACACAAGAAAATATGCAGTATTCATGAACCAGTGCCGCCTCCATTTTCTTTGTAGACCCTTTCCTAACACTCAGTCATGGGTTACCTTCATTCTGTCATATCTGAGTGGCAGTGCTGCGGATTGGTCCACACCGTTAGTATGCAGGATGACCCACTCCTGCGGGATTTCAGGGGGTTTCAACAGGAGATGGAGAAGCTGTTTGCCCGACATACCCAGGGCCAAGCTCTGGATAACGAACTTCTGTCCCTCCGCCAAGGCAGCAGATTTGTCAACATCTCCACGTTTAACAGACTTGTCATTGAAACAGGGTGGCCTAAGGAGAAACAAACAACGTTATTCCATTGAGGATTACGGGGAGAATTGAAAGACGTCCTAGCTCAGGTGGGAATCCCGCCAAAAGACTGTGCAGAGTTCATCAACCTCGTAGGGCAGCTAGACCACAGGCTGCAAGATCGAAGTACAGATCGAGCCAGAATGGAGAACCGGATCGTGTATGTACGCTCAAAGGAGAACAGTCCGCGTTCATCAGAAAACATTCGGAACCCATACAAATTGGGGGGTGCAGAGCGCATTAACCAAGGCCGAAAGAGACAAAAGGAGACAACAGCAATTATGCCTGTACTGCAGGAAATCAGGTAATTTCCTCAGAGAATGTCCCATAAACCCCCTAGGAGAACAGTTGGAGCTACAGAGAAAGAAGGAGGAGAACAAGAGTCAGAAAACTCTCAGGCCCGGGAAGCGTAGAGGTCCGTTTGTCGAGTGAAAGAAAAAAGCCACAGACCTCGCACCTTGCCCTGCCTGTGATTTTGATCAGTCACCAACAACCGTCTCGGATGCACGCTGTGGAGGCATACATAGACAGAGGAGCCGTTGGTAACTACATAGACCAAGGCCTGGCAACAACGATGGGGCTTCCCCTCTGTTAGAAAACAACAACTGAGAAGGTCACCACTGTCGACGGCACAGAGATAGCTTCTGGTCCTGTAACTCAACGCACAGCAGAATTGACCCTTCTGTGCCAAGACGGACATCGGGAAGCCATTGCCTTCAACCTTATCAAGGCCCCTCAGTTCTGGGTGATTCTAGGGATGCCGTGGTTGGTGGCTCACAATCCTAACATCGACTGGCGAGACAAGAAATTAGCCTTCTCCAATGAGTGTGCTCATGCGTGCTACGAAGTGGAAATGCCATCGTCTGACCCATAGGCACCTGTCCAAGATAGAGAGGTGTTGGTACTAGGTGTAAAAAGTACACTACCAAGCAAATACCATGATTTCCAAGACGTTTTCCAAAATGAACAGGCTAATACCTTACCCCTTACAGGCCATATGACTGTCAGATCAACCTTGTAACAGGTGCACAACTCCCGTGTAGTCGAATTTATGCACTCGCCAAACCTGAAAGTCTCCACTTGAAATCATATCTGGACCAATACCTGTTAAACGGTTTTATCCGCCCATCCAAATGCCTGGCAACCTCGCCCCTATTCTTCATACCCAAGAAGGAGGGCGACTTGAGAACATGCATTGACTACCGCGCACTAAACCAGGTAACAGTTAAAAACCGTTATCCTTTACCCCTTATCCCAGAACTGCTGGACCAAGTCAAGGATACCCAAATTTACACCGAATTGGACCTCAAGGGGGCATACCATCTCGTGCGTGTAAAGAAAGGAGACAAATGGAAGACCGCCTTTCGTACTAAGTATGGGCTGTATGAATATCAGGTTATGCCCTTTGGCTTTGCAACGCTCCTGCCGCATTCCAGTACTTCATGAAAGATGTACTACGGGAATTGATCGACGTATGTGCCTTAGTTTACATCGATGACATCTTGGTGCACTCCTCTTCTAAACAGGACCATGTCAGGCATGTTTGCTCCGTCCTTGCAAAACTCTGACAGCACGAGCTATACGCCAAACTTGAAAAATGCTCCTTCCATGTCACCGAAATCGAGTTCCTTGGTTTTGTCCTCACTCCCAGAGGCGTCCGGATGGATATGCACGAAGTAGACGCCACCCTTAGCTGGCCTTCACCGTTTTCAGTCAAAGGTGTCCAAAGTATGCTCGGCTTTGCAAACTTTTATTGCCGATTCATCCGGGGTTTCTCCCAGATTGTGCACACGATCACTTCTTTATTACGAAAACACAACAAACTGTTCCAGTGGACAGAAGAGGCGGAGAAGGCCTTCCAGGAACTCAAGAAAAGATTTACCTCAACCCCCGTGCTACGACACTCCCGCCCAGATCTCCCATATGTAGTGGAAACAGATGCTTCCAGCATGGCAATGGGGGCTGTTCTTTCCCAAAGGGATCCCGAAACAGTCCACTTACATCCCATGGCCTTTTGGTCACAAAAATGTACTACACCTGAACTTAACTATGCAATAACAGACAAGGAACTCCCAGCGATCAAGGAAGCCTTTAAGGCTTGGCGGCATTACCTCCTAGGCGCCAGACATACCATCACAGTAATCACTGGCCATCGCAACCTACAATAACTCAAGACGGTAAAGGCTCAATCATCCCATCAACTCTGATGGGCTTTATTCTTCGCAGATTATGATTACACAATCACATACCAACCTGGAGTCCCGAATGGAAAAGCCGACGCCCTATCCCGTATGGGTATTGATGAGAACGCATATTCAACCCCAGACCCGGTGGCTGTTATTCCAGGTGACAAACTACTAGGACTTACAACAACGTTATCTCTGGACGAACTCCAAAAGGAAATTCAGCTCCCAATGAACACCGAGGCTCTACAGGACTGGACCACTCAAGGTGAACATTACACAAAAAAGAACCAACTCCTGTATTTCAGAGGGCGTTTCTATCTACTGAATAAGGCACTACAAGAACAAGTCATTTCTGGTTATCAACCCCCTGATAGAAGGACATCCATGAATTGCCAAGACCCTAGCCAAGGTGAAAAGAAATTATTGGTGGCCGACCTGGCAAAAGGACATTACACAGTTTATTCTGTCATGTGGCATTTGTGCACAGAATAAATCCCAGCAACAAATACTTGCGGGCCTTCTTCAACCCCTAGAAATTCCACCCGCACCTTGGCACACACTCTCCCTCGATTTCATCACAGATCTGCCTCCCTGTCAAGGGTTCAACACTATCCTAGTGGTTGTTGACCTATTCTCTAAAATGGCCCATTTCATTCCGCTTAAGGGTCTACCAAAAGCATCCAGTCTGGCAAAGGTGTTTTCAGAGCAAATTGTACGATTACATGGTTTCCCCTGCGTCCTGATTTCTGACCGAGGGAGTCAGTTTGTGTTTAACTTCTGGAGGAAGAGTTGTGCAATTGCCAAAATCGATATTCATCTGTCCACTAGTCACCATACCCAAACTGATGGCCAAACGTTGCGGATGAATCAGACACAAGAGCAATACCTATGGTGCATGTTACATCAAGTGGAAGAAAGCTTGAAGGATGTGCTGTGGATAGCGGAATATGCCTACAACAACTCGCTACACACCAGTCCATTCTATACCGTATATGGGAGGTACCCATGTACTCCCGAATCAGATACCCCCATGGCCTGGGAAATGCCCGCGGTGAAGACTTTACATACAACCATCACTCAAACCTTCAAAAAGGCTGCAGAACACTTGATCCAAGCCAAAGAAAGACAGAAAAGATTATCTGATCAACACCGAAGAGAAGCCCCAGACTACCAAGTCTGGTTGGCGTCTCGGCACATGCCCATAAGAGGAACTCAAACATTTCGTCCCAGATATCTATGGCCCTATATCATCAAGGCTGTTTTAAATTGTAAGTGATTTCAACCCGGCACTTCACCTAAGTGAATGCCTAGCGTGGGATTCACAATTGAAACCCTAATTATTTATTTATGCCTATAAGTACTTTTATTTCTGAATGATCACGCCCCTCTCTTTGAATCCACCCCGGTCACACTCAACTAGGAAGCAGGCTGTTTTGCAAAGTTAAAAATATTTATTTGATGTATTTCACGATATATAGATCACACAACTTTAATGGTAATACAATGATCACCAAGGGGGTGATGTCACAATAAATCTCTTTAGTCACACCGAGAAATGATAGGAAAACTAATGCAGCATAGAATAATACTTTGGTGTGGGTTTAATCAAAATGCAATGTGATTACTCTTTCCCCCTGCACACTACTCAATCCCCCCAATATGCAATATAAAGAGATGGAAGGAGACAAAACAGGTTTCAGGAATACAGAATTCAACAAAATAGGATCAATCCCAATTTCCCCCCAGCAAACACAGAGAAAACAGAACTGATTGCAAACTTGTCAAAAATGGTTTTGAATGTGGCTTTGAATGGAATGGTAAAAACACTGGAAATGTATTTAATTCACTATACTGGGTTCAATACTAGTGGGAGCCATTTTGTATGGTTTCAGATAAACACTAGAAGGGAAGGATAGGACAACTATGGCACACCCTAGTGACGAAAAATGTTTTAAATATTAATAGTCAACTTGGATACTAGGTGCTTAGACAAAATGCTTATCAAGTATGAGGTGCAGAGGAGAGAGGGGCAACCATGACACCTTGGTTGCACAATACAATGAAGAGAATTTAAGTTCCCAAACCGGGAACTTACGTCCCCTGCACACTATCTAATATCTGGAATACCAGACCAACAAGTAGATATATTTAACAATTGATTTTTCTTAATAAATTCAAGAAAGTCTGTAAATGGTAATGCATAAAAAGCGGTAATATGTTCAAAACAATGGCTTTGAATCAGGTAAGGTTACAAGAAACATTCTTGATTGTTTATTCTTAATGTTGAAGCTGTGGAAGGCCCAACGCGTTTCGAGTGCTACAACACTCTTCATCAGGGGCAATAACAAGGGTTTCTCGTGTTGCCACCTTGGGCTGTAGGCAAGAAAATATTGATGTTGGCATTCAGAGTTGTGGTGACGCTCAAAGGAACAATTCTGGTAATCTGTTCAGTATCTGATGTTCAGACGATTATACAAATCTTCTCATCTACGTGAGCGTCACCACAACTCTGAATGCCAACATCAATATTTTCTTGCCTACAGCCCAAGGTGGCAACACGAGAAACCCTTGTTATTGCCCCTGATGAAGAGTGTTGTAGCACTCGAAACGCGTTGGGCCTTCCACAGCTTCAACATTAAGAATAAACAATCAAGAATGTTTCTTGTAACCTTACCTGATTCAAAGTCATTGTTTTGAACATATTACCGCTTTTTATGCATTACCATTTACAGACTTTCTTGAATTTATTAAGAAAAATCAATTGTTAAATATATCTACTTGTTGGTCTGGTATTCCAGATATTAGATAGTGTGCAGGGGACGTAAGTTCCCGGTTTGGGAACTTAAATTCTCTTCAGATAAACACTAGCAATGATTATTGAGTAACTAGCAGGTTGAAAACTTAATTCTGAGGGCGGATGCAATGAACAGCTATTTCACACATGATGGGTTTGAGCCAAACTTTTGCTATAAGGAATTGGGATGTGGTTTGATGGTTCGTTGACAACCTTAGGATGTTAGCTTCAAATAGACACTTAAATTTTGTTTCCAGTATAAACGGTGAAGGAGTTATGAAGATTTTTGTGGAGGTCGGTTTTTCAGAAAGAGTCAAATAGCAAAACAAGAATGCACTTTTTAAAATTAACAAAAAAGGTTTCTTTACACTAGGGGAGACTATGAAGATGCAAACTACACAACAGCGAAGCCACCAGCCCAGGATATCACTGGTTGGTTTGGCCTGCCGAGGCGCTCGCCTTTCTTCAGAAAATATATCAGCGCAAAGATCATTTTAATACTACTATTACAAAGGACTATAGGGTAAGAGAAAGAGATCAGGCAAGACAAAATATTCTAACAATGCAGTTTTGGATATAAGAGAATGGGTTTGGATAGGATGACCTATGGATAATACATATGCTAGTAACAATCCTATGCTAGGGATACTCACTACCAAGGTTTGGAATGGGTCCGTCAGGGATCTGGTCAGGGATCTTTCTGGACAGGAATTCAGCTAGCACACTGGACTGGACCCAAGGTGCTCTGGTTCTGCAATCAGCAAGGCACTCTGGGCACCGCACGGTGGGACTGGACTGGATCTGATGGGTTCTGGTTCGCAGCTGTCTGGTCACAGCTCGGTTCTACTGGGTTGGATCTTTGGATTCTGGCAAGAATTCTTAGCAAGAAAGCAGCAACAGCGCAGCCAGGCTGTTCTTTTGTTCCCCTTAGAGGTCTTGGGTAAAATTTGGTTTCTGGATTTGTAAAGGCCAAGCTGAGAATGTCTCAGCTTTGGAAATGGGCCTTTCTGCTTTCAAAGTTCGGGAGTCTGGAGTCTGAAAAATGGATTTTTCTTGCAAAGTGCTCTGCCAGCAATCGGTGGTGGGTGAATGTGTGTGTGTTTCTAGTTCCTCAGCTGTCTCTATTTATGTATTTCCTAAAGGGGTAGGCATACTGAATTATACTTGGCACACCCATAGGTATTCTATTGGCTAGGGACTTTCCTCTCCCTTGATTTGAGAAGAAAACAGAGTGTCATCATGACGATGTGTTTTATGATCCAGGGAAAACCTCCCCTCTGTTTCTGCACATGAAATCTACTTTTTCCTACAATGCATATTTACAATTTTACAAACTTGGTAGCAATAGCATATTTATATCACAGATTTTGTGAAGCAAGTATTCATCCAACTCCCATCTCGGTGAGAGCTTGGGTCTTCATTTGGACATTTTTTGCACTTTTGGTCTGGTACCCAATGTCAGATTTGTCCACAATTTTACACATATGTGCGCATGATATCTAGGCATAATCATATGACGTTTCATGTTTCTGGCATCAGTACAATTGCTACAAAACCACCATTTCTGCAGTTAGGTCCCTGAACATAGCACAGAGTTCTGAGTACTTTTAAAACGTGACCAAAACTTTCACATTAAGAATACTGTAATTTTCCAATTTTTACAAATTTGCACAGTCCTTTGTCAGTCCTTTCCAAAAATATACTTTTCTGTGCTTTAAGAATAAATAAAATTGTCTGTTCCCGCCCCCAAAGTTTCTGGTGGCTCAAGATCAATCCCTGCCTCTTTCCTCTGGCAGGGGATTCTGTTAACACTTGCATCTGCATATCTTTTCAATCAAGGAAGTCCTTTGTCTCTCTCAGGAGCAGCAGCTCAAATCCCCTCCCCTCTTCATTAACACCTGAATGTGAGTTCCGGGGCCAGAGAGCAGAAGGGAGGTGCCTTTTGTTGGGTCAAGCTGCAGAATTTGCTTTGTAGTTCTTTGGCTGGCATCAGGCCAACTTTAAAAATCACTTTGTTTACATTTTTCTTTGATTAAAATAAACTTACATTTTCAAAATAGGCAAACAGAACTCTAATTCCAGTCTTTTAAAACATAGCGATTAAATAGTTGCAACCTATATTGCCTTTGATGGCAAGTCACTTAATTCCAACCATTTGATTTTAACTGCACAAGTTTAAGCTTCTAATACAATTAAATGACAGCTGTCATACAGGCAGCCGGTGGTACTGCGCCCATATTTGGCATATTTTCCCAGGCAAGCATACTTTTTGATGTGGATATTTTAATGATGGATTCTGCTTTTCCTGACATTGTGTGCTCATGTGGATTCCTTAAATAAGGTGACGGGTAACACCCAGCAAGGATGTTGGATATTTTCTGATGTTTTGAACCATTATTTTATCATTTCAGCATCCAAGGAGAAAAAAAAGGATTTCAGCACACTTCTGGGTGTCCTTGCAATAAAGCACTGCCTTTCATGTTTTTTCCATTTTCACTCTGTGGGCAGTCCAGTGACAGATTTCAGCAGTGTGGTCTCCTGTTCCACCACTGACATAGGCAATGTAGATTGGCAGCCATCTTTTCCAGTTTCACCGCGCAATTTTTATAGGTTTAGTGCGCATAGGGCTTTTTGCGGCCATTTTGCTGGTTCTGGTGCCACCAGCACACAGTGTGTTCGCAGGGCAGAGCCTAGTGGGTCAGTACATCCGACAAAAGCCTGTGGCAGTAAAGCTAGCTTTACCACGAAATATGCAGATCCATCCCTAATTCCACGTGTCACTCTTAATACCTGTTCAGCCTGGAACTTGGGTCAAAACAACACCAAATCCGGTACTGGTTAACAGAGAACCCGAATTTGAAGTCAAGGACATCCTAGATTCTAAACTCACCAGGTCCAAGTTATATTACTTAGTGGACTGGAAGTGATACAGCCCTCAGGACAGGACATGGGAGCCTAGCAAGCACTTCCATGCGCCACACCTGGTAAGACGATTTCATCGGAACCATCCGACCAAACCAGGGCCAGACGGAGGAAATACTTTGAGAGGGGCCTTAGGGGGGAGTGCTGTCATGATCCATGCCCCTGACCCCCTCAAGTATAACAGCCCCCTAGCAGCAGTGGGGCTAAAGCCTTTCACACTGGCCCCAAGGGCCTTACAACTCCATCAGAAACATACATGGAGTCAATCCTGGTGCCTTTGGCGCAAGGCTCATTATCAGGAATAAAGCAATACCAGTTTTGGACCTTAATCCAACATGGAGGCCTATTACACAGCTCAGTTCTTTAGAACCAATCCATCTGGTCTAGTGTTTTGGGTGTGGCTGGTCCTGGAACTACTTGGCATGGAAATACTTTACTTAGGTTATTTAAACCACACCCAAACAGCAGAACATGCTTCGCATTATTTTGCACTCCTGCAGCGTAATGCTTACTGTGTCCCGCTCCTGCTCATCTGCTTCTCCGGTGGCCCGGTCCTGAAGCCCCAGATCCAGATTCCATTAATAACCTGGAAGATCAAGAACAGCATTAGCGAGCAAGAACACTTACCTGTGAAGTAACCGGCCTTGAATCCTTCCTGCACTTCTCTTACCTCACCCATCTCCGGAGTTCACCACAACCTGCAAAGGTAAAGAAATAAGGACAGAATTAATAACAATTCTTACCTGTTCAAACAGCGAGTCCTGGTAGCACCCTGCGCTTCTCTTACCTCGCCCATCTCCAGGTTTCACCGCAACCTGCAAGGGAGAAGGAACAAGGTCAGCATTAACAAAGCACTTACCTGGGCAAGCATCGCTTCGATCGCTCATCACTCCGGAACATCATCACAACCTGCAAAAGGAAGAGAAGAGAACACAGGTTAGCAATTAATACCAATAAACAGCCCAGTGCTCTGCGCATCAATAACTCACCGTGGTCTTTGCCATCGGCGTGGCAACTCCGAGATCGCAACCATCCATGTGAAAACAAAAAGAAATTGTTAGGGAACAGCTTAGTGGAGTAAGACGCAGAGAAGACAGAGAAAACAGACAGAAAGAAAGAGACAGAATAAAGACGGAAAAGACATTATAACTCAACTGGAAGACAGCAAGCAGAGTCGGAGTAACAGTCGCTCTGGACCCAACATAAGGGCACACGGACCAGTGAAGCAACTAGGTCCACAGAACGCCTGCACCAACCACGCGCCCCTGCACAGGGATGCAGAACGGAGAGTTCAATGCACAAAAACCTAAGGTGAGCAATAACCCAAGGGAGGGGTTTTGTACCAGAGCGAGATGGGAGTCCACCCATCACAGAACCAGTATCTTAACCCTTCATTCTCCTGTTATAGGAGCTACCCAATGTCTGGCACATAACCAAGCAGAGAGGGGTCTGGGATAGCGCTTAGACCTCCATCGAAGTATCTTGTGGTGCCCCCGTGAATACTAGGTGAGCGTAACAGTACCCATAGCAAAATGATACACTAGGAGGTTCATCTTGACTGGTGGTGTCAATATCGTATATATTCAGTAAATAATTATTAACCTTTGAAAGACTGGCCAAAGAGTCACATACCTGCATGTTGTTGGACTACCTGCATGACCAGGTAGGAACAGGGCGAGTTGCCACAGAGTGGCACCCCTCATTTCTTTAGGGCAGGAAAAGGCAGATTAGTGTGGGTCACTTGGTCTCTCCTGTGGGATCTTGGATCCCTTTATGTTTTATTTTGGGGATGGTCATCTCACTCAAATTGTTCAATATGGATATCAGGCCATTAGGTGAGGCGTGGTCTTCAATATATGCTGCATACTGATGACATTCAGATCTGCAACTCTTTTTCAAGTAGGAGCCAAGGTGTCTCTGGAATCCCTATTGTGTTATTGGACCAAAATGTCTGGAGTGAGCCCTTTCATGTTGTAAAATGACTTGGAATCTTTGATCCATTCCTTTGCCTTGGTGCGTTCTGTTCAATGTTCATTTGCATCATAAACTCAGTGGGCCTCATTACGACCCTGGCGCTCCCGGATTGAAGGGGGCCGGTACAGCACCGGCCCCGGGAGCGCCGATTACAAACTTCCCATCACGGGTCCCAGAGCGCACGCCTGGTAAAACCAGGTGTGCTTTCCGGGTCCCACGAGGGGAAGAGGGAGGCAATAACGGGCCCCTTATTACCCTCCTACCCATTCCCATTGAGCCCTGTGGGGGCTCAATTGGGAATGGGGAAGGGTTCCTGCATGTAGGACTTACCGGGTCCTCCTATCTCGGAATAACCCGGTAAGTCCCCATTGCAGGAAACCGGTAATGGAGCCCGGAACGGTGGCAGCCGTTTTCGTAATGAGGCCCAGTGTCTGCAGGTAGCGTTCACATTTTATTGGGGAGTCTTGAACTTTTCAAGCAACTCTCCCTCCCCCACCTTCTTGCCTAATCTGCACTAGGTTTGCCTAGTGCGCTGTCTAAAGAACAAGCTGACCACCAGGACCTTGAACGATATGCAGAATATGGGGTAAATGTATCTGCAGATGCTAATGTGGTACCAGACAGTGAGAGTTTGCAAGCACACTTAGGGTCCTCAAAGGAGGTGTGCTTCACTGTATTAAGGTTGCTTTGCCTAACTCTGGCAGGGTCATGATTTCTCAAGTGCAGCACGAAAGGTATGGAATGCTGGGTCTCAATCAAGCATAGAGACACCTGCATTGACCGCAGCAGCACTGCTTTTTCTGTTTGGCTTTCCCATTTCCTAATGATTGTGCTTTTATTCATTTTATTTTTAAATTTACTGTGTGTTTGATACATTTTGAATCCAACACAGTTTACTTCTTGGGAGCTAATTACACTTGGACGGCTTGGCAAGAATGGAAAGAACTCCAAATAATGCACACTTCATCAGATATGCATACAGGAAGCTACGCATGATGTCTTATTCTGTTTACACTGATGATGTCAAGCTGGTATTTTGTGGATCCATCTAACTACAGTGAAGGTTTCCTGGTATAAAGACAACATAAATAACTGTGTCACTGGCTGCTTCACTCTTTGTTCTTTCTGCCATATTGTATTCACTTTCCTTATGATGATAGATTTAGTATTCAATATAATCCTTGAACTACTTTCCAGGATATGAAGTGTATGGGTTTTTTTAGGGATGAAGGACATTCTTTTATTCTCTGAAATACTATGGGGGTCATTACGACTCTGGCGCAATTTGCGGTACCGTACTTAGCGCCTTCCCCAGTCCCATTGAGCTCTATGGGGCGAAAATGGGAATGGGGAAGGGCCATGGTGGAATGGGGAAATACCGCCCCGCCAACCTTGGAATGGGGCGGTATTTCCCCATTCCACCATGGCGGACTCGTTACATCACCGGCACCAACCATGGTGCTAATAGCGCCATGGTTTAGCGCTGGGGTTTAATGAGGGCCTATAACTACAATATTTTCATTGCAAATGATGTAACTGTTAAATAATGTATTTTTATTATGGAAAGAGTTCTCAGCAAAGGCACTAGTGAAGTATACAGTCCAGAGTAATTTTTTTTACCTGGGTGGGGCGGGGACGTGCGGACATATTTCTGATGTGCTCTTTTATGGGCTACATTTCTGTAGTATATACTACTCCCTGAAGGCAGATGGTTCTCCTCTTTCAACCACAACATGCTCAAAGAATGTTAGGTGTATTTCGGGTTCCCATAATGGTACAGTTGTATTTATATATTTATTTATTGTGTGTTACAGTTCAAATAGGCACTTTTCACACAAACAAATTCAAAAAAACAGGCAGTGAATTTTTTTTCAAAAACGCTATTTAACAAATCCATGTCCATCCCTAAAATCCACATAATAAAAATCATCATCAAGCTATAAACTACAATCCATATTACAACCCTTAACATTAGAAAAACACACACATCTCCCATAAAAATATTAACATTCCAACAAGCGTGCCTTCAAAAACTCCAAGAGCCTTATTGATAAGGACATTTCATTTATGTTTGAAATCCTAATCCTAAGATCCTCTTCCGTTGATCTTAAATTCGTAGATGTAATGTGACCCCTCAACGTGCACAATGTAGGACATTATACACATAAGTGTTTTAAGGTCACTATCTCGTTATGACAGTGCCGACAATGTCTCTGATCTCTCTGCATCTTGGATCTGCCCAGGACCTGTTGTGTTGGCAGTAAATTTTACTTGAGCCTTAAGATTTGGAACCTGAAAAACCTGCAAGGAGCTTTTTCATGTATGGAGCGACATTTTTATAGTTCTTGACTGTCCAGACTAAGTGGTCTCCCAAGCATTGGTATTACATCAGGTTCTCTCTAAGAGAGATCCACACATGTCTGAAAAGTTTTTGTTTTACCAAGTAAGGCGTTGCGATAAAGTCTTCCATTGAGGCCCCTATCATTGACAATAATTTCAAACAATTTTCCCCCAATCTGTTAAGACCTTGAATGAATCTTTCTGCCATAATACACTTAATATTTCATAGATTGAGGGAGCTAGAGTGGCCAATATACTCAGCAAAATGTGCAACCTTATGGTCTGAATAGGAAGCTGCCCCAATTTGTACACTATCCCCACCAAGGGTACTGATGGCGGGAGACGTAGAACCCCTCTCCATAGTATCTCCTCCAGTTTTGACCACTCAATTTTAACACTCCTGGTCTGACCTCCAAAAATGTGTTTTGGTACAATGTGCTGTTTAAAAATGTTTGGGCTGGGAGGAACGAAAATCTACCAAATTTCAAATCAAACTGACAGAGCTGTGTTGTTGTCTCCATAAACTTTGCCTTGAGATCATTCAATAAGTTGGGCACTCTCCCATTATCATAAACGAGGGACCCTAAGTACTTAAACTTGTTCACCACTTCAAGTCCGCAGCCCCTCAGTTTCCAAGAGAAAGATCTACGTTTTTTTTACCTCCATTCAACACAAATAATTTAGATTTTACTGTATTTACAGACAAATCCAAATTTCCTAAGAAATTCTCCACAGCATGCAAGGCTCTCTGCAAACCGATCAGAGTCAAGTCACAGATGACTGTATCATCTGTGTACATTAGGTGCTGAATTTTAAACTCAACTAACCTCAGGCGATTTGTCCTTACACGACTCAAATTGTCTAAATTTCCTTGCTATAGAAACAAAATAGGAAAGGCGTCAGGACACAAACTTGGCGCAAACCCCTGTTTCCCTCTGTCCAAGATGTGTAGGATGCTTGGGCATCTAGTCTCACTTTAATCCTCGTGCCCACGCACAGAGCCTCCACAATGAAGCAGCCAGCCATTTTCATATAAACCTTTCCATAACAATGACCTGTTTACATGATCAAAAGCCTTGCTAATGTACAGCAACACCAAGAATACAGGATTACCTTGCACCTTTGCCTGTTGTGAAAGTAATTCCAGGACAAAACTCTTTAGGGAGGTTCCCATCCCCTGCCTGAACCCAGTCTGAAATGGGTCCAGGCAATCAGAATCACGTGTCCAAATTTGGAGTTCCTTCAACATCATTTTGCCAAAACCTTTGTTTGAAAAATCCAACAATGAAATGGGTCTATAAAACAGAGGTGAGCATCTATCTCCGCCTTTAAAAATTAGGATTTTTGTGGCAGCAGACCAAGTTTCGGAGAACTCCTTTTTAGTCAAAATATTTGCAAACAATTCTGACAGTAATTTGGACCAAACAAATACGTTTGATTTAAGGGTCACATTTGAAAGTAGGTCAGGGCCTGGGGCATTTGATCTCTTACTGCTTTTTATAAGAATAGCAATATCGTCTAAATCCCACTGAAAAGCACCCTTCCAGCTGGTCTGCGGCAACACAGAATTCCCAATTAATGCAGGTTTCACATGAAGGTCAGTGAAATGCTTGACCTAGATTTCCTCTAATATTGGTTGAGTTTGCAAGAACCGATCCCGACAAACATGCCAGAATTTTTTCAGCATCATTGATGTTCATTAAAAATGTCGGACCCTTAACCCAATTCCTGTAATCTTGCTTTACCATTCATACCTCTTTAACACAGCCTCCCGGGTTCGCCTTCCTTAGCATTGTTAAGTCCCATCGCATTTGCTTTTTCTGGGCCTGCACCTGCCCGTCAAAACCATGGATGTCCCCCCAAATTTGACACCATCTTATTCAGGGCTTTTTCTGTAGTGAGACTGCCCAATACTGCCGCTCTGGAAGAAGAAAACCCTTCCGTTGAGCAGAGGAAGCCCAGCCCCTTTCTACTTAGCCCTGCAATCTCATTGTCAAAGGCTCTTGCCAATTTTGGTGACCTCATGATTTCTTGGGTTTATTTCTACCAAAAGAGGCATATTTTTCTCCTGTTTTTTTTGCAGGGAGCATCATTTCACAGGTGATCAGTAAACGGTCACTCAACTCCAGTTTTTTTGCCAAAAGACTACCACCATTCTGGAACAAGTCTGAGGAGACAAAAATATAATCTATAGTAGATTTCCAGAGCCCGTTTTGCCATGTAAAACTAGGCGGCATGTCCCCTTGGAAATGCCCATTTAGAATTGAGAGATCACATTTCTCTAACTCTTGGCAAATCCTCTTACCCCTGTTCCGTGATTCCTTAGAGGTTCTTATTCATTGGGTACCAAATACTATGGATCATTCAAGCATTCTGCATTAAAATCACCTAGAACGATCAATGCTGCTCCTTCATCAGGTAATTCTCCAAAATTGTGAAAGATAGGGCGGCAAGTTCATCTTCTAGCTGGTTTTTATCCAGATCTTCTTAATTACTGTCAGTAAACCGTCATACAGCCTACCTCTCTCTTAGCGGGTTGGAGTGCCAAAATAATGAGGCCTGCTATTTCACTGCTGGTTAAAAAATTATTATCAAGATGGTGAACAGATTCACCCATAGAAGTGAGAAAAAGGTAGGAATACTCTAATTTCCTGCAATGAGAGCTTCCACGAGCATGGTGAGAAGTAAACAGCAGCAAGAGACCATTGAGTGCAGAGATTGAACCAGAAATGCTAGCATTGCTGGCACATAATAAGCAGAAATGGGGGCAAGGAATCACCATTGGAGGTGATGGTCTGTCCAGGTATTTCCGGAGGGAACTGGAGGTCATGTGGGCACCATGAAATGACAAATCAGGAACACTGAAGAGTCTGGTGAAAGGACGAGGTCAAAGTCGATGTGCTTCTTACTTTTCATTGATGTGTCCTACAATAGGAGTGAAAGTCATGGAGACAGCAGTTTTTGAATGCACAGTGAATATGGTGGTGAAGACCTGCTGTGGAGAGGACAAATCAGTGAAGGTATCTTTGCTTGCAACTAAGAAAACATCTTTATGTAAGGGAGTGAAACATTTTGCAGTTACTGACAAGTCTGGAGGGGATGTTTAGCAAGATTTTGACAGCCATCTCGGAAAGTGTATGCATCACCCAACAAGGTATTCAGCTGTTTTGAAGTGTGCACCTGGTAAATGTTCACATGCAGTTGATATTGAAAAGGAGAATATGGAGGTAGTGTTAATCTGTGTTGAGGGTGTCAACGACCTGATGTTCTGGAAGGGATCTGTCTGCTCTCCATTTGAGAGATATAATTCAAAGCAACCCTTTATGATCTTTGGAGAATTGACCTTCAGTCCAGAGCAAGACTGGTAAGAGATGTTCTGAATGTCGAATTGCTGAAAGAGCAGGGATAACTACTGCTATTTCACAGGAAGAGTGCTGGTGCAAACTAGCCTTACCCCATCATTTGGGTGTCACAGAGTGCGAACACCTCTCTATGTACCATTTGCACAGTTAATGCTCATAGAACTATCCAGATGTTTGGAGGTCAAAGATCATGTGGTAGAGTTATTTAAGGGTACACTATCATAAATAGTGTGACTTTCAACATGTACATGCTTTCTTGGAACTTTGGCTCATATAAGGGAAATGTGTGTGGATGAGGTGGTTAGTCTGATAGAAAGAGGTGAACAAGGTTGTCTTTTTAAAGTGATGCTGGGATGGAGATAAGAGAAACCCGCCTCTGATGTGGATAAGCATCTAAGCATTGAAAAAGGCAATCCAATCAAGCCCACATGAACTGGAGAAGCTGCTGTCGGGGACTTCGGATCACGCAAATATTTCGTCAATATGTTTTTGTCAATAGTGAACCAAGAGTTTGGTTCACTATTGACCAAGCTTTCTTCTGTGTTCTCCTTTGTCCCTGGTATGCGAACGGGCCAGTTAGGGTGGACTGGTTTGGCTCGGAATATACTAAAGCAAGTCGAATCTTATTTCGACACTGAGCTGCCCCGGGGGCTCTAAAAATGCTATTATTACTGCCAGGTCCCGTCACAAGAGGGTTCTGGCTACAAGGAAAAGGGCCATTGAGGCAAAAGCCTGGGAGGCCTGGGTCGGTGCTTCCAGGGACAATGATACTAAACTTTTTGGGAGATTGCACAGCATGGTCCCTTATATGAATTTAACTTGGATATCCCGGTCAGTAATGTGCCTGAGAAGGCTTGGCTGGAGCATTGTCCCTCCTTATAGAGTGCCTGTCCTGGGGGCTGACCACTGTGGGCCTGCTACTGCGTGCAGCCAACAGTGTCTGGCTATTGGTGACGATGAGACAAGAATAGTTTTCTCGGTGGATGAAATCAAGAAAGCTATAGGTTGTCAATGCTGTAGAGACAACGTTGTCCCGGTAGATTTGTTTATCATGGTCCCAGGGCTTTAATGCTATATGTGCCCCCCTCATGGTCTAGCGCTATCATTCAGCCGATATACAAAAAGGGGCCCGGGGCATCTCCCACATCATATAGACCTATATTGCTATTAGACTCTCTTTTTAAAATCCTGGGTTGCGCCATTCTGGCCCACCTTGAGGAATGGGTTACGAGTAGTGGGATTCTCTCTCAGGTCCAGCCAGGATTCCAGCCGGGGCTGGACATGGCCGAGCAGCTCCTTAATCTCTGTCCGGTAACTGTACACTCTCTTCATATAAGGGAGGAGCCTATCTATTTGGCATTCATGAACCGAGCACGGATTTTGACAAGATGAAACATGTCAAGTTGTTGGATGTGCTCAGGTATCATGATGCCTACCCCCAGGCATCCGGACCAAGCCCATTAGCCCTGGGAGCAGGCATCTAGACATTAAGTAAAACCTCAGCAGCCCCGGCTAGGGGCTATCTGCATTCAGTCCTGGCACCTTAGGCGCCAGGCTCATAGTCATTACTTACCTCAGGCAGACCATGCTGCAAATGACTCCAATCCAACATGAAGCCTGAAAGGGACTATTTTTCTACAGGGACTATTTTTTACTCGGGTGTGGTTCTAGGGACTTCTTACCCGGGACTACTTTTGAGGCTATTTAAACCACACCCGACCAGCAACACACGCTTCGCGTTATTCTGCATCCAGCGGCGTAACACTCACTGTGCCTGCAGCCTGCATCCAGTCTTCTGCCACGCCTGCCTCGAATCCGGAGCTCCTAAAACAAAGAGGAAAGAAAGGGACAAGGTTAGAAAACAAACTTATTTCTATTCCACACCTGATTCTGGATCCATCTTGTCTCCGGACCTGTAAAGAACATCATTTCTGCACGCGCCGCACCTCCAGCTGCAGCGCCGCACCATCCTCACCAGTCTTCACATCAACCTTCGGGGACGGCGCTGGCTCCATCATTTCTTCGCCGAACTTCGGCACCTAGGAGACAAAAGAAAACCACAAGGTGAGCAGAGGGAACCAACAAATATAATTCTTACCACCATAGACTTACCTGATTTACCACCGGAGGCATCCTTTTTTGACTCTCCATATTTTCACGT
Organism: Ambystoma mexicanum; assembly: GCF_040938575.1. NCBI lineage: Eukaryota > Metazoa > Chordata > Amphibia > Caudata > Ambystomatidae > Ambystoma > Ambystoma mexicanum. The sequence goes on along the minus strand of NC_090933.1, from coordinate 1,127,529,191 downwards.
GCCGCATCTGTAAAGAGAGACAAAGCAACACGTTTTCCTCGTGCAACATTTACCGGACAGCGCCGGGTAATAGAGACTCTTACCTGAGCGCCACCAGCTGCCACAAGAGCATCTTTCCACAAGCCAGCTGCAAGACAAGAAAGGAAGGGGGGAACAAGAATGAACATCGGACATATTGAACTCTATGAACTTAATACTTACTGGTCCTCACCAGGAACCTCAGAGTCAATACTCTCCGGAACTCTCCCGAGCCTTCAAACCAGTGAAGTAACTGGAATCGACGCGCCCCTGCAAATCCACGCAGGATGGAGAGCTCATCTTTCAAGAATATAAGGTGAGATTGCTGTGAGGGTCTTTCGGAGGTGATTAGTTGGGGAGGACTGTGGGGGTGCCATCCCTTGAATCCACAAGTGGCTAAATCCATCTTGTAGGAGAATATTTCTACGGGTTAAGCAGACAAGATTAGGAGGGCAGATCCAGTCAGTCATCGCTGCACTACGCATCATGTGGGTGGAGACCGCTGCTGTCCGGATCTGACCGACGCCCCTGTGGGAGCCAGGTGAGCGCAACAGAATGCGAAGCCAATCTACAAATCCCCACCCGGGCGTTATGGAAACCTCAGAAACCGACCAACTAGCCCTATTGTTAGGGGAACTTAGGGCAGAAGTGCACTCCGCGCGCCAAGAGACTAATGCCCTCAGGAGAGAACTGATTGTGTGAAAGGAGCGCATTGATGATCTTGCTAGACAATTACTACAAAACCAAGCTGGGCAAACACCATTACCTGGACTTGGGGGAATCCAACTCCTGTTTCATCATGCAATCCTGTGCAAGTGGTTCTACCAGGGAGCATTCCTTTAGCTCCACCCGAACGTTTTGCTGGGGACCGAAAAAGTTTGCCGTGTTTATGAACCAATGCCGCTTGCACTTTTTATGCAGACCTGGAGCTTTTCCGAACGACCAAACCAAAGTAGCCTTTGTACCATCATATCTTAGTGTCAGCGCAGGGTATTGGTCAATTCCATTAGTTAACCAGGATGACCCTCTTCTTCGGTATTTTCAAGGTTTTCAATTGAGCATGGAAAGACTATTTGCCAGACATTCACAGGGACAGGCCCTGGATAATGAACGTTATCATTACGACAAGGTAACCAGGATCTACTAAACTATATCGCCACTTTCAATAGGTTAGTGGTGGAAACCGGATGGCCAGAGGTAAAACGAATTACATTATTTCATCGTGGACTTCGGGGTGAACTCAAAGACGTTTTGGCCCAAGTTGGGAACCCACCTCAGGATTGTGCAGAATATATAGACTTAGTGGTCCAGTTAGACCACCAACTTCAGAATAGAAAGGCTGATCGAGCTAAGTTCGAGAATCGGGTATTGGTTAAACCCAATGTTACCCTCAAAGGAACAGATGTATCAGAACCGATGCAGATCGGGGGGTCAAGGGACCCTTAACTCAAAAGGAAAGAGAAAGAAGACGGCAGATGCAATTGTGTCTGTATTGTGGGGCCTCAGGACATTTTCTACGGGATTGCCCTGTAAAAACGGTGGTCAGTCAATAGGCCGAAAACATAATACCGAATGACAAAAATCTCGAAAACAACAATCTCGAAAAAAAAACTATCGAATTATTTATTTATTTATATGTGTTTTTGGGGTCAGGTAAGTAAAAAAAGGGTTAAAATAAAAAAAAAATAGAAAAAAGGGGGTTGGGGGGAAGGGGGGGAACCCCCCCATTTCGAAAAAAAACGTCATTAAAAAAAATTCGATATTTTTTTTTTCGGCCTTTTGTTTTCGAGATTTTTGTTTTCGAGATTTGTTTATTCGGTATTATCATTATGAACCGTAAAAACATCTAAAAAAGTAGTCAGAGTTGCTGAAGAGCCTGATTCGGGAAACGACCACGCCCGTCAAGCGCAGAGGTCCGCTTGCCGAGCTTGAAGAAGGATACTCAGACCTCGCACTTCATCATACCAATGGTCCTTATAGATCCAAGGCAGCCATTACGTATGCACGCAGTGAGGGCATACGTTGATAGCGGGGCCACAGGAAACTATGTGGACCACGAGTTGGCTTCTAGGATGAATCTATCTCTCTGCAAAAAGACCACTTTGGATGTCATCACCACAGTCGATGGAACTGAAATTGCCTCTGGGCTTGTAACTCATTCCACCACGGAGATGACACTATTGGGTCAGGATGGGCATCGAGAGACTATTGTGTTTGATCTAATCAAAGCCCCACAGTTCCAAATAATACTGGGGATACCTTGGTTGGAAACACATAATCCTTGTATTGATTGGCGAGAGAAGAGAATAACCTTCCCGGATTGTGCACATACTTGTTACCCAAAAAAAACCTTGAACCAAGGCCTGGCCACAGTCGCTATTCCAGTCGTGGAGTTACTTCAGGAATATGAAGAATTCCAGGATGTTTTCCAAAAGGAACAGACAAACACCCTACCACCTCACAGATCATACGATTGTCAAATCGATCTCATACCCGGTGCACAACCTCCATGTAGTAGGATCTACTCCCTTACGGAACCCGAAAACCTTCACCTACGACAATACTTGGACCAATACCTTGCTAATGGCTTCATTCGTCCATCCAAGTCCCCTGCATCTTTAGCTTTGTTCTTCGTGCCTAAAAAGGAAGGTGACCTCAGAATGTGCATAGACTACCGCGCATTAAATCGGATCACGGTTAAGAACCGAAACCCATTGCCTCTGATCCCCGAATTACTAGACCAAGTAAAGGACGCTTGCATCTACACTAAATTAGATCTCCGAGGGGCATATCATCTGGTACGTGTAAAGAAAGGCAATGAATGGAAGACTGCTTTTCGCACTAAGTACGGGTTATTGGAATACCAGGTGATGCTCTTGGGGTTGTGCAATGCACCAGCAGCCTTCCAGTATTTTATGAACGATGTGCTTCGTGAACTCATTGACATCTGTGTTGTTGTATACATAGACGATATTCTAGTGTACTCCTCTTCAGAATCAGATCATGTGAAGCACGTTCGTGCAGTCCTTGAGAAACTACGCCAGCACAAGTTATATGCAAAATTGGAAAAATGCGTTTTTCATGCTATGGAAGTTGAATTCCTTGGATTTATCCTGACTCCAAAAGGAGTCCGAATGGACTCTCGAAAGGTGGACGCAATCCTCAAGTGGACATCACCCAGTTTAGTTAAAGGGGTACAAAGCATGCTCGGATTTGCTAATATCTACCGCAGATTCATTCTGGATTTCTCACATGTTGTACACCCTATCACAGCACTTTTGCGAAAAAACGAACGCTTCTTGTGGACCGAAGAAGCTGAAAAGGCCTTCCAAGTGCTGAAAGCAAAATTCACGGCTGCACCTGTCTTAAAGCATCCATGCCCCGAACTTCCATACATAGTTGAAACTAATGCATCCAGTTTAGCCATGGGAGCTGTCCTGTCCCAGAAGGATCCTGGAACCAGTCAACTTCACCCAGTAGCATTTTGGTCCAGAAAGATCTCGGCACCCAAGTTAAACTTTGCAGTTACCGATAAAGAATTATTAGCCATCAAATCCGCCTTCAAGGCTTGGCTGCATTATCTTCTCGGTGCCAGGCATACCATTACGGTAATCACCGATCACCGGAACTTGCAGTATATAAAAACAGCCAAGGCCCAATCATCGCGTCAACGTTGATGGGCATAGTTCTTTGCCGAGTTCGATTTTGTGATCACTGATCGACCAGGTTGTAAAAATGGCAAGGCAGATACCTTATCCCGAATAGGGATGGGAGAAGCATATGCGAGCCCGGAACCGGTGCCTATAATTTCAGAACAAAGAATTCTTGGCATAACCACTCTACAGACACTAGAGGATATTAAAGTAAAGATCCAACAACTCTTCGATCCAACAGCCCTGCAGGACTGGGTGAAGAAAGGCCCAGACTACTCAGTCATCAATGACCTACCTTATTATCAAGGGCGACTATTTCTACCACACGAGGAACTACAAGAACTAGTCATCTTCAATTATCATGACACCCTGATGGAAGGACACCCAGGTATCGCAAAAACTGAAGCTAAAATGAAGAGACCATTCTGGTGGCCCACCTGGCGAAAAGACATAAAGTCATTTGTAATGACTTGTGGCATTTGCGCCCAAAACAAAAGTCAGAAGAAAAAAACAGCTGGCCTCTTACAACCTTTGGATATTCCACCTACACCATGGCACACCTTATTGTTAGACTTTATTACAGATCTACCTCCATGTAATGGATTTAACACCATTCTAGTTATTGTGGATCTTTTTTCCAAGATGGCCCACTTTATTCCTCTAAAGGGATTACCTTCTGCTTCAATTCTGGCCAAGGAGTTCCTCGAAAACATTGTTCGAATACACAGATTTCCTTCCGTATTGGTCTCTGACCGAGGTAGTCAATTCATTTCACATTTTTGGAAGAAATGTTGTCAACTGGCGCAAATCGACGTGAGGTTATCAACCAGTCACCATCCCCAGAACGATGGTCGGACGAAGAGGACCAACCAGACCCTTGAACAGTACCTACGTTTCATGCTACACCAGCCCGAAAGTAATTGGAAAGATATTTTATGGATTTCCGAGTATGCATACAATAACTCTGTACATTCAGCAACCGGACAAAGCTCCTTTTATACCATATATGGACATCACCCTCGAACCTCAGAACTAGATTCGCCTCAGCATTTAGAAATGCCTGCAGTTAGTCATTTGCATTCTACTATTACACAAGCCTTTAAAGAGGCAACAGAACATTTGAAACAAGCAAAAGAGAAATATAAGAAAAATGCTGATCAACATAGAAGTGAAACTCCACAATACCAGATTGGGGATCAAGTTTGGCTGGCTACAAAACACATACCTCTGAAGGGAACTCGGACATTTAACCCTACATATTTGGGACCTTAGACTATTAAGGCCATTATCAACCCGCTAGCCGTCAAATTGGAATTACCCTCTAATATGCGCATTGATCCTGTCTTTCATGTTTCACTTTTAAAACCAGTTCAACCAGGAACAAGATTAATCAAACCACCCGACCCCATCTTGATCAATGGAGAACCTGAATTTGAGGTAAAAAATATCCTGGACTCCAAGATGGTTAAATCAAAACTTTTTTATTTAATCGATTGGAATGGCTACGGACCACAAGAAAGGTCATGGGAACCTAGTGACCACATCCATGCACCTCGGTTGGTGAAAAGATTCTATCGGAACTTCCCAGACAAACCAGGGCCCAGGGGAAGAAAAACTTTAGGAGGGGCCTTGGGGGGGAGTGCTGTCATGATGCCTACCCCCAGGCATCCGGACCAAGCCCATCAGCCCCGGGAGCAGAGATCTAGACATTTAGTAAAACCTCAGCAGCCCCGGCTAAGGGCTATCTGGGTTCAGTCCTGGCACCTTAGGCGCCAGAATCATAGTAGGAATCAGTCCTGGCGCCTAAGGCGCCAGGCTCATAGTCATTACTTACCTCAGGCAGACCATGCTGCAAATGACTCCAATCAAACATGAAGCCTGAAAGGGACTATTTTTCTACAGGGACTATTTTTTACTCAGGTGTGGTTCTAGGGACTTCTGACCTGGGACTACTTTTGAGGCTATTTAAACTACACCCGACCAGCAACACACACTTTTCGTTATTCTGCATCCAGCAGCGTAACACTCATCGTGCCTGCAGCCTGCATCCAGTCTTCTGCCACGCCCGCCTGGAATCCGGAGCTCCTAAAACAAAGAGGAAAAAAAGGGACAAGGTTAGAAAACAAACTTATTTCTATTCCACACCTGATTCTGGATCCATCTCGTCTCCGGACCTGTAAAGAACATCCTTTCTGCACGCGCCGCACCTCCAGCTGCAGCGCCGTGCCATACTCACGAGTCTTCACAGCATCCTTCGGGTCGGCGCTGCCTCCATCATTTCTTCGCCGAACCTCGGCATCTAGGAGACAAAAAAAAACCACAAGGTGAGCCGAGGGAACCAACAAATATAATTCTTACCACCATAGACTTACCTGATTTACCACCGGAGGCATCCTTTTGTGACTCTCCATATTTTCACGTGCCGCATCTGTAAAGAGAGACAAAACAACACTTTTTCCTCGTACAACATTTACCGGACAGCGCCGGGTAATAGAGACTCTTACCTGAGCGCCCCCAGCTGCCACAAGAGCATCTTTTCACGAGCCAGCTGCAAGACAAGAAAGGAAGGGGGGAACAAGAGTGAACATCGGACATATTGAACTCTATGAACTTAATACTTACTGGTCCTCACCAGGAACCTCAGAGTCAATACTCTCCGGAACTCTCCCGAGCCTTCAAACCAGTGAAGTAACTGGAATCGACGCACCCCTGCAAATCCACGCAGGATGGAGAGCTCATCTTTCAAGAATATAAGGTGAGATTGCTGTGAGGGCCTTTCGGAGGTGATTAGTTGGGGAGGACTGTGGGGGTGCCATCACTTGAATCCACAAGTGGCTAAATCCATCTTGTAGGAGAATATTTCTACGGGTTAAGCAGACAAGATTAGGAGGGCAGATCCAGTCAGTCATCGCTGCACTACGCATCATGTGGGTGGAGACCGCAGCTGTCCGGGTCCGACCGACGCCCCTGTGGGAGCCAGGTGAGCGTAACAGAATGCGAAGCCAATCTACAAATCCCCACCCGGGCGTTATGGAAACCTCAGAAACCGACCAACTAGCCCTATTGTTAGGGGAACTTAGGGCAGAAGTGCACTCCGCGCGCCAAGAGTCTAATGCCCTCAGGAGAGAACTGATTGTGTGAAAGGAGCGCATTGATGATCTTGCTAGACAATTACTACAAAACCAAGCTGGGCAAACACCATTACCTGGACTCGGGGGGAATCCAACTCCTGTTTCATCATGCAATCCTGTGCAAGTGGTTCTACCAAGGAGCATTCCTTTAGCTCCACCCGAACGTTTTGCTGGGGACCGAAAAAGTTTGCCGTGTTTATGAACCAATGCCGCTTGCACTTTTTATGCAGACCTGGAGCTTTTCCGAACGACCAAACCAAAGTAGCCTTTGTACCATCATATCTTAGTGGCAGCGCAGGGGATTGGTCAATTCCATTAGTTAACCAGGATGACCCTCTTCTTCGGGATTTTCAAGGTTTTCAATTGAGCATGGAAAGACTATTTGCCAGACATTCACAGGGACAGGCCCTGGATAACGAACGTTATCATTACGACAAGGTAACCAGGATCTACTAAACTATATCGCCACTTTCAATAGGTTAGTGGTGGAAACCGGATGGCCAGAGGTAAAACGAATTACATTATTTCATCGTGGACTTCAGGGTGAACTCAAAGACGTTTTGGCCCAAGTTGGGGACCCACCTCAGGATTGTGCAGAATATATAGACTTAGTGGTCCAGTTAGATCACCAACTTCAGAATAGAAAGGCTGATCGAGCTAAGTTCAAGAATCGGGTATTGGTTAAACCCAATGTTACCCTCACAGGAACAGATGTATCAGAACCGATGCAGATCGGGGGGGTCAAGGGACCCTTAACTCAAAAGGAAAGAGAAAGAAGACGGCAGATGCAATTGTGTCTGTATTGTGGGGCCTCACGACATTTTCTACGGGATTGCCCTGTAAAAACATCTAAAAAAGTAGTCAGAGTTGCTGAAGAGCCTGATTCGGGAAACGACCATGCCCGTCAAGCGTAGAGGTCCGCTTGCCGAGCTTGAAGGAGGATACTCAGACCTCGCACTTCATCATACCAATGGTCCTTATAGATCCAAGGCAGCCATTACGTATGCACGCAGTGAGGGCATACGTTGATAGCGGGGCCACAGGAAACTATGTGGACCACGAGTTGGCTTCTAGGATGAATCTATCTCTCTGCAAAAAGACCACTTTGGATGTCATCGCCACAGTCGATGGAACTGAAATTGCCTCTGGGCTTGTAACTCATTCCACCACGGAGATGACACTATTGGGTCAGGATGGGCATCGAGAGACTATTGTGTTTGATCTAATCAAAGCCCCACAGTTCCAAATAATACTGGGGATACCTTGGTTGGAAACACATAATCCTTGTATTGATTGGCGAGAGAAGAGAATAACCTTGCCGGATTGTGCACATACTTGTTACCCAAAAAAAAACTTGAACCAAGGCCTGGCCACAGTCGCTATTCCAGTCGTGGAGTTACTTCAGGAATATCAAGAATTCCAGGATGTTTTCCAAAAGGAACAGACAAACACCCTACCACCTCACAGATCATACGATTGTCAAATCGATCTCATACCCAGTGCACAACCTCCATGTAGTAGGATTTACTCCGTTACGGAACCCGAAAACCTTCACCTACGACAATACTTGGACCAATACCTTGCTAATGGCTTCATTCGTCCATCCAAGTCCCCTGCATCTTCAGCTTTGTTCTTCGTGCCTAAAAAGGAAGGTGACCTCAGAACGTGCATAGACTACCGCGCATTAAATCGGATCATGGTTAAGAACCGATACCCATTGCCTCTGATCCCCGAATTACTAGACCAAGTAAAGGACGCTTGCATCTACACTAAATTAGATCTCCGAGGGGCATATCATCTGGTACGTGTAAAGAAAGGCAATGAATGGAAGACTGCTTTTCGCACTAAGTACGGGTTATTCGAATACCAGGTGATGCCCTTGGGGTTGTGCAATGCACCAGCAGCCTTCCAGTATTTTATGAACGATGTGCTTCGTGAACTCATTGACATCTGTGTTGTTGTATACATAGACGATATTCTAGTGTACTCCTCTTCAGAATCAGATCATGTGAAGCACGTTCGTGCAGTCCTTGAGAAACTACGCCAGCACAAGTTATATGCAAAATTGGAAAAATGCGTTTTTCATGCTACGGAAGTTGAATTCCTTGGATTTATCCTGACTCCAAAAGGAGTCCGAATGGACTCTCGAAAGGTGGACGCAATCCTCAAGTGGCCATCACCCAGTTCAGTTATAGGGGTACAAAGCATGCTCGGATTTGCTAATATCTACCGCAGATTCATTCTGGATTTCTCACATGTTGTACACCCTATGACAGCACTTTTGCGAAAAAACAAACGCTTCTTGTGGACCGAATTAGCTGAAAAGGCCTTCCAAGTGCTGAAAGCAAAATTCACGGCTGCACCTGTCTTAAAGCATCCATGCCCCGAACTTCCATACATAGTTGAAACTAATGCATCCAGTTTAGCCATGGGAGCTGTCCTGTCCCAGAAGGATCCTGGAACCAGTCAACTTCACCCAGTAGCATTTTGGTCCAGAAAGTTCTCGGCACCCAAGTTAAACTGTGCAGTTACCGATAAAGAATTATTAGCCATCAAATCCGCCTTCAAGGCTTGGCGGCATTATCTTCTCGGTGCCAGGCATACCATTACGGTAATCACCGATCACCGGAACTTGCAGTATATAAAAACAGCCAAGGCCCAATCATCGCGTCAACGTTGATGGGCATAGTTCTTTGCCGAGTTCGATTTCGTGATCACTGATCGACCAGGTTGTAAAAATGGCAAGGCAGATACCTTATCCCGAATAGGGATGGGAGAAGCATATGCGAGCCCGGAACCGGTGCCTATAATTTCAGAACAAAGAATTCTTGCCATAACCACTCTACAGACACTAGAGGATATTCAAGTAAAGATCCAACAACTCTTCGATCCAACAGCCCTGCAGGACTGGGTGAAGAAAGGCCCAGACTACTCAGTCATCAATGACCTACCTTATTATCAAGGGCGACTATTTCTACCACACAAGGAACTACAAGAACTAGTCATCTTCAATTATCATGACACCCTGATGGAAGGACACCCAGGTATCGCAAAAACTGAAGCTAAAATGAAGAGACAATTCTGGTGGCCCACCTGGCGAAAAGACATAAAGTCATTTGTAATGTCTTGTGGCATTTGCGCCCAAAACAAAAGTCAGAAGAAAAAAACAGCTGGCCTCTTACAACCTTTGGATATTCCACCTACACCATGGCACACCTTATTGTTAGACTTTATTACAGATCTACCTCCATGTAATGGATTTAACACCATTCTAGTTATTGTGGATCTTTTTTCCAAGATGGCCCACTTTATTCCTCTAAAGGGATTACCTTCTGCTTCAATTCTGGCCAAGGAGTTCCTCGAAAACATTGTTCGAATACACAGATTTCCTTCCGTATTGGTCTCTGACCGAGGTAGTCAATTCATTTCACATTTTTGGAAGAAATGTTGTCAACTGGCGCAAATCGACGTGAGGTTATCAACCAGTCACCATCCCCAGAACGATGGTCGGACGGAGAGGACCAACCAGACCCTTGAACAGTACCTACGTTTCATGCTACACCAGACCGAAAGTAATTGGAAAGATATTTTATGGATTTCCGAGTATGCATACAATAACTCTGTACATTCAGCAACCGGACAAAGCCCCTTTTATACCATATATGGACATCACCCTCGAACCTCAGAACTAGATTCGCCTCAGCATTTAGAAATGCCTGCAGTTAGTCATTTGCATTCTACTATTACACAAGCCTTTAAAGAGGCAACAGAACATTTGAAACAAGCAAAAGAGAAATATAAGAAAAATGCTGGTCAACATAGAAGTGAAACTCCACAATACCAGATTGGGGATCAAGTTTGGCTGGCTACAAAACACATACCTCTGAAGGGAACTCGGACATTTAACCCTAGATATTTGGGACCTTACACTATTAAGGCCATTATCAACCCGGTAGCCGTCAAATTGGAATTACCCTCTAATATGCGCATTGATCCTGTCTTTCATGTTTCACTTTTAAAACCAGTTCAACCAGGAACAAGATTAATCAAACCACCCGACCCCATCTTGATCGATGGAGAACCTGAATTTGAGGTAAAAAATATCCTGGACTCCAAGATGGTTAAATCAAAACTTTTTTATTTAATCGATTGGAATAGCTACGGACCACAAGAAAGGTCATGGGAACCTAGTGACCACATCCATGCACCTCGGTTGGTGAAAAGATTCTATCGGAACTTCCCAGACAAACCAGGGCCCAGGGGAAGAAAAACTTTAGTAGGAGCCTTGGGGGGGAGTGCTGTCATGATGCCTACCCCCAGGCATCCGGACCAAGCCCATCAGCCCCGGGAGCAGAGATCTAGACATTTAGTAAAACCTCAGCAGCCCCGGCTAAGGGCTATCTGGGTTCAGTCCTGGCACCTTAGGCACCAGAATCATAGTAGGAATCAGTCCTGGCGCCTAAGGCGCCAGGCTCATAGTCATTACTTACCTCAGGCAGACCATGCTGCAAATGACTCCAATCCAACATGAAGCCTGAAAGGGACTATTTTTCTACAGGGACTATTTTTTACTCAGGTGTGGTTCTAGGGACTTCTTACCTGGGACTACTTTTGAGGCTATTTAAACTACACCCGACCAGCAACACACACTTTGCGTTATTCAGCATCCAGCAGCGTAACACTCATCGTGCCTGCAGCCTGCATCCAGTCTTCTGCCACGCCCGCCTGGAATCCGGAGCTCCTAAAACAAAGAGGAAAGAAAGGGACAAGGTTAGAAAACAAACTTATTTCTATTCCACACCTGATTCTGGATCCATCTCGTCTCCGGACCTGTAAAGAACATCCTTTCTGCACGTGCCGCACCTCCAGCTGCAGCGCCGTGCCATACTCACGAGTCTTCACAGCATCCTTCGGGTCGGCGCTGCCTCCATCATTTCTTCGCCGAACTTTGGCACCTAGGAGACAAAAGAAAACCACAAGGTGAGCCGAGGGAACCAACAAATATAATTCTTACCACCATAGACTTACCTGATTTACCACCGGAGGCATCCTTTTGTGACTCTCCATATTTTCACGTGCCGCATCTGTAAAGAGAGACAAAACAACACGTTTTCCTCGTACAACATTTACCGGACAGCGCCGGGTAATAGAGACTCTTACCTGAGCGCCCCCAGCTGCCACAAGAGCATCTTTTCACGAGCCAGCTGCAAGACAAGAAAGGAAGGGGGGAACAAGAGTGAACATCGGACATATTGAACTCTATGAACTTAATACTTACTGGTCCTCACCAGGAACCTCAGAGTCAATACTCTCCGGAACTCTCCCGAGCCTTCAAACCAGTGAAGTAACTGGAATCGACGCACCCCTGCAAATCCACGCAGGATGGAGAGCTCATCTTTCAAGAATATAAGGTGAGATTGCTGCGAGGGCATTTCGGAGGTGATTAGTTGGGGAGGACTGTGGGGGTGCCATCACTTGAATCCACAAGTGGCTAAATCCATTTCTCCACTTGCAGGAGAATATTTCTACAGGTTAAGCAGACAAGATTAGGAGGGCAGATCCAGTCAGTCATCGCTGCACTACGCATCACGTGGGTGGAGACCGCAGCTGTCCGGGTCCGACCGACGCCCCTGTGGGAGCCAGGTGAGCGTAACATCAGGTCCATGAACTGCCCCTTGGCTTTGGTGAGTATTTTAACCAGACTGCATGATTCCACGCAAGCGAGTGTTAGGAGTGGAGCCAATGGACACTGTACAGGTTCTTTTGCAGTTGAACTTGGAGTGCGCCAGGACTGCACCAGGGATATGCTTAACATCTCCAGAAACACACTATGGTCTAGCTGCTAAGATTCTATAATGCGGGTGGAAGCAACTGAACCTCACACCATTAAGCATTCAAATAGAGGTTTTTCACATTTATAAATTATTATTAATCCTACGGTTCAAGCCCAAAAGTGGCTTTGCTTTTATTTAATGTTTGCATATACCACATTAGAACACCCGGGCCATTAGTGAAGTGATTAAAGAAGACATCACAGAAATCCTGCCTGGAGAGGATTATGTTAAAGAAATAAGCTATAAATGTGTTTGCAATTACTGAAAAGTGAGTACACTTGGCGCACCTTCCAGGTAGTTTTCGAAGTGAAGTCATTAAGGCTCATTTTAACAAAATTAGGACTAAACATGTCTTCAGTCCATGGCTCCTGCAAACCTGCTCCTTTCCATCAGGGAGTGCGCCTTTGCAATAACAACACTCTGGAGCCTTGACAATAGAAGTGCCAGGGGGTTGCTTCAGATTTTAATCAACATCATTGCATTTGCCAGAAATTGTTAGAAGCCACTGGCTTAAAAGACTTAGTAGTACCATTTGCCTTTTTCTCATAAGTAGCAATCTCCATGTAATGTTATAGTTTCTTTGTAAATGAGCACATGCATTAATGTTTTATTTCTAAAATAGCAAGGTAATATTTAGCAGTAGTGTTGGTATTTGCATGTCTGATTGGATGGAAAGCTTGTTTACTTTTTATCTACACACCCATTTTGTTGTAGTAGACTACTCATGTAAATTACATAGGTTATTGAGCAGTTAAAACAAAGGAGTATTAAATTCTCTGCTTCCGAATGGTAGCACATAAATCAGGAAATAAAGAACTTCCTCCCCTCAGGAAAAAAGGCTGGCATCATGTTGCAGCCACCCGAGCTTTGAATCACATGCAAGGAGGAAGGCTGCATCTTTTGGGACACAGAGTTGAGGAACCTCGGATGGTGATTCCATTGGAAGTCACTGGAGAGGAGGGTAATGGGTGGGAGAACAGGCTCACACCAACAGTGGTTGAAAGCTGACAACTATAGCTAAAAATGATCTGTTCAATCTTTGTTATGTTAAGGTGGCCCAGATGTCCCAGGTGAGCCCAGAGGAGACAGTGCCAATCCACACCAGACTCAATGATGGAGTGGACAATGCACACGGCAAAACCCAACTTTATTTACATTGAAAGAAAGCTGAAGACAGTATACCAGCATTGAAAGCTTGTAACTGTCGCCAAAAGCAAATCTTTAAGTACTCCAAACTTGTCATCACTGAAATCATAATATAATATCAGTTTACAGGCAATGGGGATAGTTTAGTGGGTTTGGCTGCATATAGATTCCATGCAGGTTAAACAGTTCTAATGGTTACAATTATCTGATGACTCCATCTGGAACCACCCCTATATTGATAAAAGTTAAACTACATCATCTTCACGGCAAAGGGTTGGTTGGCATGCTACTTTAGGGGAGGCATGTCTCTAAGGATGTTGCCAGGTTGTGACATTGCTTACCAACCCTGGACACTTTTCAGGTCACCAATTAAAAGTTACCATCCCTCATTCTCAGGGGAAGAGACCAGGCAATCCCTTTGTGCTTGGCCTTGTATAGCACCTGATGTCAATGTGTGCATTTAAGGAGCACGGCAGGTGTCCTATCTGTGTTTGCACCTAATGAATGGTGAGTGTTCTCCAATTATGGGTCACATGCAATGGGACTGTTTTTGGAAAAGATATAGCACATATTTATGGAACATTAACGCATGTGTTGTGTTTTCTCTTACCACTGAGGATACTCTTGAGTTAATCTTCATTAAGGCTTTTGGCTTACTGTTGTACTGCACTTGGCTAGCAAAAGCTGGTTGTGCTCTTATATAGCTTTAATTATTCTGGGAATATAATGCTTGTGTTTTGGGAAATGCTATCTCGTACCTTACTTCAGTCATATCAATCCTCCCTACTTTCACTCTAGCCTTAGCGCTAGTTGCCAGATACTGTCTGTGACCTCTGCATGGATATGTATTTCTGTGGATTCAGCCTTTTGAGATTTCCCAAGGCTTTGAAGCCTGTGCTCATTTAGAGACGTGCTGTGGCTTTTAAGAAGATGGCTGCCCAGTTACACTCTTGTTTCTGAGTTAGTGAGCTATATTTGCATGACGTTCATGTTGCATTACCCTTATACATTGATCATGTCAGTGTTCTTCATGTCTGTGGATGCTATGTTCATTTTCTTCATGTCTAAATGCATATATTACCTATTGTTCATGTTCCTTACGTTGAGTACATATTTGCTTTGTGTCTAGTGCATGCTTTTCTACTGTTACAACATAAGTTTGAATGATCATATGATATGTGATATGTTATTTCTAATGCACTTAATACCCAGAGGTTTCTAAGCACGGACCCGGGGATTGAACCTGTGTTACTCTGTGTCGTCTTGCTTCCAAGGCGAGCACTTTGCTCCTGATCTATCCTCCCGAAACATCTTCAGCTCCCATTGTTCCCAAATCCTGATATACCTGCAGGGAATAAGGTTGGAACGGCTGTGTCAGTGAGCAACATCTCTCACCTTTTCAGTATTGATCTGGGGGAGGGGCAGAAGCTATAGATGACGTATTCAGCTGTCTCCCAACATTCATGTTGTTGTTTTATGTTGGTGGCAGTCTCTCTCCTTATCTGTTAGCATAGTCATCATTTATTTCCATACAGCAGATCAAATAGTGTGGTAAGGCTTCCTTCCTTGGGCACTCAAAGAGGAAACCCAGAGCAAGGAGCATGGCAACAAAAAAATGAATACATCAATGTGGATGCCAACCGAGAAGAAGTGGGAATGTATAATGTTAACTGATTTCAGTTGTCATCATTGTTAGAAACAACATTAGCAATGACAACAGTTTGGGCTTTTGTGTAGACATGGGAAGGGCACTTGCAAGGCACATTAATTACCCAAACTGCCTAGTACCTACAATATATAAAGACACTCCAAAGAAGCCTGCATGGTAGCTCCTGTTTTTAATAATTCTTAATCCCGAGGATGCACGTTAGTGTTATTTCTGATGAGATTAAATCTGCATTTCAACAGCAGTCAAACAAAATGTCATTATACAAATGAAATATACCTGTTCGAACCAGTGACTTTTTAATTTAGTTTTTGTTTTCTTGAAATCAGGTAAATATTGAGAAGCCAGCTGTGGGCAGTGTGGGTTTACCTTTGTAATGCATATGTGCAGATGACAAATGCAGTGCAAAACAAACAGGAACCAGATAGTAACAAGCAAGTGGAACCCAGTACGAGTCTGAGTTGGAGTGCTCAGCTCCACAGGCTCTCATTCCAACCTTTGGTCCTAGCGAGACGTGTCTTCTCTTTAAAATTAAAATAAAACGTGCCCTGAATTTTCCACCAAAGATGCCATGTAAATGTTAAACGCTGCACCCTAGCAAGCCCTAGTAACATAATATAGCACCCCACTGTTCGTAGTGACAGTTTACTATTCGTCTGCATGTTGCTGCAGAGCAGCCGAGCTACTAATACACCCCCCATAAATTACATAAATACCCTCTATTGTCTCCTCAAGATGCTAGTGCCAAGTAGCAGATTTGGCAAGGTGTGTTACATAGCTTTACTAAAGCATAAACCGTTATGCCTTAGGACACTACATTTTATGACATGCTGCCAGTTTCCTGCACGGTATATAGCAGTGCCTGGCAAAGCTTAACACGTATGCACGAGCCAAGAATGTTGGCGATTCCAATGCTTGTTTTTAACAAGATGTCAGTGAATGACAGAGTGCTTATAAATCGAGTGGCTGAAGACAGGACTGGTAAAACAGCGTGTTTACAACTATAATTAAGTCCTTAACTCTACGAAGACTGCTTTGACCAAACACTGGAAAGCACTTTGAATGTAAAGTTGGATGGAAGGGCTTGATTAAAGCGAGCTCAGAGGGTTCTCGTGAGGAGGTGTGTTGGGCGGGCGGAGGCAGGAATGGGTGGGAATGTCCATAGGGATTAGTATAAACCATGGGCAGGCAATGGGTGGGCAAACAACACCTACGGACTATGGGTCCCTCCTCATATGTCATTGGGCAGGGCCTCTTTTGGTTCCCAGTCCCCCAACAACCCCTGTTCCTCCCTATCTGTACTCCAATGCAATAGTTTTAGCTTATAGGTGTTGGAAGCGATACCTAATAGCCCAAACTAAAAATGAGAGAGTCAAATTTTCTTATGAGGATAAAACTCATCCTTGCACTGGTTTGTGCGAAGAAGAATTCATGTGAAGACAATGATTTGGATTTTCACAGTTGAAATGTCTCATCTCTAATAATCACGTCCCTAGATATTCTCCAGAATGTACATAGTAGTTTCATCTATGCTGTGTAGCAGCTTCCGACATAGAGGCTGCTGCGCTCTCCTTTATCCTGTATTTCACAAAATATGTCAAGATGTATTAGAAAACATGTAATTTGAGCACCACGAGTTGATCATCAGATTGCAAATGGCAGGAGAGCTACAGGGATTCAGTTTCACTTGGGGAGCCATGAGGATAGTTTGCATCGTATAATGGTGTGAACGTGGCCTGATGGAGACCATGCTTGGAAAGATAACCGTCTCCAGTTAAACCTCTTGGGATATTTCTAAGGGTTCTAAGTAAAAATGCAGCTTTTTATATAGGTCGCCTAAAACAAGACTGTTTTTTTTCCGGACGATTTTAGGCGGCCTACAAAAAAACAAAACCTGGCATTTCTAAACCTCCACCCCCATCCCCAACCACGATACCGCCCACCCCACCCTCCAAGGACTGAATTGTTTTCAGAATTAGGGGTTTCACACCCCAACCCACCCTCCCTCAACCCCTCGGTCCCTCTACCCCCAACATATACACACGTAAACACACAGACACACATGCAACACACAAACACCTACCCGCTTTGTCCCACAGTGCTTCCGGGGCCTGACACGCCTCTCAGCCCCTGTGCGCACTCGTGTGGGGCAGGGGCGTGACAGTTCGATTTAGATTAAGACCATTTCTAAGACAACACGAAGCATATCAACTTCAGAAAAATAGGGAAAACATGCAGAAGGTATTTATTTGTTTCATGAAGGTGTCCTGGAGGGCTTCCTTGGCCCATTCCCTGTGGCCAGATTGAGAGGCTAGAAAACAAGTTGCTACTTTGTCTTTCATTTTTCTCTCACACTTTGAAAACTCTTCTTACCCATCTATTGTATTCCATTATTTTGTTTTTATCCTGGTAGGCATTTACTCTCAAAGTTTTAAGCATGGAGGTGTTTTTACTTTTATACAGCTGGCATGACTTTCTAATTTTTAGGCTTGGAATGACCTCCACTCCTAAAAACATAACTGAAGCTAAGCCTGTCAGGCAGTGAAAAAAGAGTAAGGAACTGGCCTCGTTGTGGGCTGGATGGTAACACCTTGCTGAGGTTGTACAGAGGCTGTCCTCTGATTCTTGGTCTCTTCCCTCCTTAGACAGCAGGTCCAGGATATGTGGGTTAGCCAAGGGCCTGCATGGCAGCAGTATTGAGCACTGAGAAGAGGAGCACTTTACTGAGAGAGAAATATCCGACCCTTACTTTCCCATCCGTTTTTTCATTCGCGTTTTCTGTCTCATGGCAACAGATAATCAGAATCAAAGGAGAAAGTACACATTGAAGGTCACCCTGCAAGATAGCAGACGTTAAGGCCACTGTTGAAGGATGGTGTGAGTATCTATACTGCCCTAAAGTGATATTATGTTGCTTTGCTCATAAAATGGGTCAGATATGATGTTATTAAGGGGGGCGGGCGATGATGCGTGCCGTCTACTCTCTAATGGTAGCAACCTTAGGCAGCTGCTTGGAGAGGTATTGTAGCAATGGTCCTGTCAACACGTATAAAGAAGAACAGACACGATGGAAGTGTTCACTGATCAAGGCTTGGCCAGAGGCAAGGTATTTGTTTAATCCAGGAGCAGATTTCCTAGTTGCAGAAAGGTGTTGTTAAATGTGTGCTTGCAGCAAGATGTGATGCAGAGCTCAAGGAAAGAGAAAACCTATTGGAAGGAATAGATTTCAAGCAGAAATGAGCCTGATGCATTGGCCACTGAATACCGGGGTCCCAGAATGCATGCAACAGTTCCACTGTGACGAACAGGCAGCATAGAGAGTCTTGAAGTAGTCCCAGGGTCTTCTGCTTAGGGGAGAGCATTCTTTTGCTCAGACATCTTGCAAGGGCTGTCCAGCTCTCTTGAGAAGGCAGAATTCAGACGTTGAGTCACAAAGTACTAATTGATTAAACAGATTTGTACATGTGCCCAGTCAGTAGGAGCATGCACCCAGTTCTCTGGGAGCGTGGCATGAGGTGTATGTGCATGCCCTCTGCCACGTTAATCTGTTTTACTCACGGTCTGCTAATTGTCTTCAGCACTTGCAATCTGCGCATGCGGTGCACCGTGTTATATGTATTGTTTAATTCCACGCGGTCAAACTAAAGGTGTTAACTTTGATAAGTTGGTCTTTCGAAGCCCCAATACTGAACAAATATTTCAAGCATAAAGTTTACAAATAGAATGGAAATGTAGCAACTAATTAGACAGTTGGTCAACAAGTGCATGTCAAGTGAAGCTCATAAAGTGTATCATTAAAAATGATTGGATTTTGCGATTTTGGGCCCTACGTAAATACAGAATCTGCCCTCATCTGTGTGAGAGATGCATTCCTTAAAGCCTACCCCACATTTCCAATCCATTCTTATCTCACTGAGTCATTCAGCCGCACATGATACCGTCCAACATTTCATCCTAACTGACAGAATCTGGTACAACATAGGCAATAGGTATCTGGTACGATAGCTCAGTGGGTTGATTGTTCACTGCTGTGATCTCCGAGTAATCTGCTGGTTCCAGGTTCAAATGCCGGCAAGGCCAACTCAACCTTTCTTTTTTTAAACTCTTTATTATTACATGGCCACATTAGTGGCCATGTAGTTATGGTTAAGTTGCTGTTTCCATAGGAAGGGCACTTTTTGAGCGGCTTATAACTTCGCTCCCCCTGGACGAAAGAAGTATATGGCCCACTATAAATCTTTTTGCAAAGTCTGGTGAGGTTTGGTCCAGGGGGGGCAAAGTTATAGGGGGGGGTCCCAAAACTTATTTTTTTCCCATAGACATAATGGGAAAAAACTTTTCTCACGCCTACAGCCCAAACCGCTGGACGGATTTACACCAAATTTGCGGCGGGAGCGGTGGCTTGGTCACCGAAAGCGTGCTTTTTTTTATTTGGTGTAAACCCGTCCAGTATTTTTTTTTTAAATGACAAAAATGTAAGTGAAAAAAATTAGTGATATATGTGTCCGCTTCGCGGACACACTTCCCTGTTTGCTCCGCGGACAGGACGGGGATTGGGCACATCTGACGTGCTTTGCTATTGGCTGCCGTGAAGCATGCAGTGCGTCGTATTGTGAGAGACGCCCGCCATCTTTGTTCATCGGTTCATCAGAGCAGTAAGCTCCATGTGTTCCTCCCATTCCCCCCACCCCCCGCTCATGCTCCATGTCTCTCTCCCGTTCCCCCACCCCCGCTCATGGCCCGTGTCTCTCTCCCGTTCCCCCCACCCCCCGCTCATGCCCCGTGTCTCTCACCCGTTCCCCCCACCCCCCGCTCATGCCCCGTGTTTCTCCGGTTCCCCCCCACCCCCGCTCATGCCCCGTGTCTCCCCTGTTCCCCCCACCCCCCGCTCATGCCCCGTGTCTCCCCTGTTCCCCCCCACCCCCGCTCATGCCCTGTGTCTCCCCTGTTCCCCCACCCCTGCTCATGCCCCGTGTCTCCCCTGTTCCCCCCAACCACCGCTCATGCGCCGTGTCTCCCTCCTTTTCCCCCCACCCCCCGCTCATGCGCCGTGTCTCCCTCCTTTTCCCCCCACCGCCCCACTCATGCCCCGTTTCTCCTTCCCATTCCCCCCACCCCCCGCTCATGTCCCGTGTCTCCCTCCTTTAAACCCTGATCCCCCGCTCATGCCTCATGTCTCCCTTGCGCCTCCCCACCCCCCGCTCATGTCCCGTGTCTCCCTCATTTCCCCCCACCCCTGCTTATGCCCCATGTGTGTCTTGTTCCCCCAACCCCTGCTCATGCCCCGTGTCTCCCTCCCGTTACCCCCACCCCCCGCTCATGCCCTGTGTTTCCCCTGTTCCCCCCACCCCCTGCTCATGCCCTGTGTCTCCTCGTGTTATCCCCCACCACCCGCTCATGCCCCGTGTTTCCCTCGTGTTCCCCCACCCCCCGCTCATGCCCCGTGTCTCCCTCGTGTTCCCCCCACACCCCGCTCATGACCCGTGTCTTCCAGGTGTACCACCCCACCTCCCGCTCATGCCCTGTGTGTCTCCTGTTGCCCCCCACCCCCCGCTCATGCCCCATGTCTCCTTCGTTTTCCCCCCACCCCCCGCTCATGCCCTGTGTTTCCCTCGTGTTACCCGCCATCCCACCGCTCATGCCCCGTGTCTCCCTTGTGTTCTCCCCAAACCCCCCTCATGCCCCGTGTCTCCCTTGTGTTCTCCCCACCCCCCGCTCATGCCCCGTGTACCCCCCACCCCCTGCTCATGCCCCATGTGTCTCCTGTTCCCCCCACCCCCCCTCATGCCCCGTGTCTCTCTCTTGTTCTCCCCACCCCCGCTCATGCCCGTGTCTCCCTCCTGTACCCCCCACCCCCACTCATGCCCTGTGTCTCCCTCCTGTACCCCCCATCCCCCACTCATGCCCCGTGTCTCCCTTGTGTTACCCCCACCCCCCGCTCATGCCCTGTGTCTCCCCTGTTCCCCCCACCCCCTGCTCATGCCCCATGTCTCCAATGGTCCCCCCACCCCCCCGCTCATGCCCCGTGTCTCCACTGTTCCCGCCAAACCCCGCTCATGGTCCGTGTCTCTCTCTTGTTCCATCCACCCCCTGCTCATGCCCTGTGTCTCCCTCCTGTACCCCCCACCCCCCGCTCACGCCCTGTGTCTCCCCTGTTCCCCCCCACCCCCCGCTCATGCCTCGTGTCTCCCTTCTGTTTCTCCCCCAACCCCCGCTCATGCCCCGTGTCTCCCCTCTTCCCCCAACCCCTGCTCATGCCCCGTGTCTCCCTCCTTTCTCCCCCAACCCCCCACTCATGCTCCATTTCTCCCCTGTTCCCCCCACCCCCTGCTCATGCCCCGTGTGTCTCCTGTTCCCCCATCCCTGCTCATGCCCCGTGTGTGCCCTGTTCCCCCCCCGCTCATGCCCCGTGTGTGCCCTGTTCCCCCCACCCTCCTCTCATGCCCCGTGTCTCCCTCCCGTTCCCCACACCGCGCTCATGCCCCGTGTTTTCCCTGTTCCCCCACCCCCGCTCATGCCCCGTGTCTCCCTGTTCCCCCCACCCCTGCTCATGCCCCGTGTGTGCCCTGTTCCCCCACCCCCTGCTCATGCCCCGTGTGTGCCCTGTTCCCCCCCCGCTCATGGCCCGTGTCTCCCTCCTTTACCCCCCCACCCCCGCTCATGCTTCGTGTCTCCCTTGTGTTACCCCCCACTCCCCACTCATGGCCCGTGTCTCCCTCATGTTACCCCCCACCCCCCGCTCATGCCCCGTGTCTCCCTTGTGTTACCCCCCGCTCATGCCCCGTGTGTGCCCTGTTCCCCCCACCCCCTGCTCACGCCCCATGTGTGCCCTGTTCCCCCCCCACCCCCGCTCAAGCCCCGTGTGTGCCCTGTTCCCCCCACCCCCTGCTCATGCCCCGTGTGTGCCCTGTTCCCCCCCGCTCATGCCTCGTGTCTCCCTTCTGTTTCTCCCCCAACCCCCGCTCATGCCCCGTGTCTCCCCTCTTCCCCCAATCCCTGCTCATGCCCCGTGTCTCCCTCCTTTCTCCCCCAACCCCCCACTCATGCTCCATTTCTCCCCTGTTCCTCCCACCCCCTGATCATGCCCCGTGTGTGCCCTGTTCCCCCATCCCTGCTCATGCCCCGTGTGTGCCCTGTTCCCCCCCGCTCATGCCCCGTGTGTGCCCTGTTCCCCCACCCCCCTCTCATGCCCCATGTCTCCCTCCCGTTCCCCACACCGCGCTCATGCCCCGTGTTTTCCCTGTTCCCCCACCCCCGCTCATGCCCCGTGTCTCCCTGTTCCCCCCACCCCTGCTCATGCCCCGTGTGTGCCCTGTTCCCCCACCCCCTGCTCATGCCCCGTGTGTGCCCTGTTCCCCCCCCGCTCATGGCCCGTGTCTCCCTCCTTTACCCCCCCACCCCCCGCTCATGCTTCGTGTCTCCCTTGTGTTACACCCCACTCCCCACTCATGGCCCGTGTCTCCCTCATGTTACCCCCCACCCCCTGCTCATGCCCCGTGTCTCCCTTGTGTTACCCCCCGCTCATGCCCCGTGTGTGCCCTGTTCCCCCCACCCCCTGCTCATGCCCCATGTGTGCCCTGTTCCCCCCCACCCCCGCTCAAGCCCCGTGTGTGCCCTGTTCCCCCACCCCCTGCTCATGCCCCGTGTATGCCCTGTTCCCCCCCCGCTCATGGACCGTGTCTCCCTCCTTTACCCCCCCACCCCCCGCTCATGCTTCGTGTCTCCCTTGTGTTACCCCCCACTCCCCACTCATGGCCCGTTTCTCCCTCATGTTACCCCCCACCCCCCGCTCATGCCCCGTGTCTCCCCTGTTCCCCTGCCCCCTGCTCATGCCCCATGTGTGCCCTGTTCCCCCTACCCCCTGCTCATGCCCCGTGTGTGCCCTATTCCCCCCCACCCCCGCTCATGCCCTGTGACTCCCTCCCGTTCCCGCCCACACCGCGCTCATGCTCGTGTGTGCCCTGTTCCACCCCAACCCCCCGCTCATGCCCCGTGTCTCCCTTGTGTTCCCCCCAAACCCCCCTCATGCACCGTGTCTCCCTTGTGTTCTCCCCACCCCCCGCTCATGCCCCGTGTACCCCTCACCCCCTGCTCATGCCCCATGTGTCTCCTGTTGCCCCCTACCCCCCGCTCATGCCCCGTGTCTCTCCCCTGTTCCCCCCACCCCCCGCTCATGCCCTGTGTCTCTCTCTTGTTCCCCCCACCCCCGCTCATGCCCGTGTCTCCCTCCTGTACCCCCCACCCCCGCTCATGTCCTGTGTCTCCCTCCTGTACCCCCCACCCCCGCTCATGCCCAGTATCTGCCCTGTTCCCCATCCCCCGCTCATGTCCCGTGTCTCCCTTGTGTTACCCCCACCCCCCTCTCATGCCCCGTGTCTCCCTCCCGTTCCCCCCACCCCGCTCATGCCCCGTGTTTTCCCTGTTCCCCAACCCCCCGCTCATGCCCCGTGTCTCCCTCGTGTTACCCCCCGCTCATGCCCCATGTGTGCCCTGTTCCCCCCACCCCCTGCTCATGCCCCATGTGTGCCCTGTTCCCACCCACCCCCCACTCATGCCCCGTGTGTGCCCTGTTCCCCCACCCCCTGCTCATGCCCCGTGTGTGCCCTGTTCCCCCCACCTCCCGCTCATGCCCCGTGTCTCCCTCCTTTACTCCCCCACACCCACTCATGCCCCTAGTCTCCCCTGTTCTCCCCACCCGCCGCTCATGCCCCGTGTCTCCTCTGTTCCCCCCACCCCCCGCTCATGCTTCGTGTCTCCCTTGTGTTACCCCCCACTCCCCACTCATGGCCCGTGTCTCCCTCATGTTACCCCCCACCCCCCGGCTCATGCCCCGTGTCTCCCCTGTTCCCCCACCCCCTGCTCATGCCCCATGTGCCCCATGTGTGCCCTGTTCCCCACACCCCCTGCTCATGCCCCGTGTGTGCCCTGTTCCCCCCACCCCCCGCTCATGCCCTGTGACTCCCTGCCGTTCCCCCCAAACCGCGGTCATGCTCGTGTGTGCCCTGTTCCACCCCAACCCCCCGCTCATGCCCCGTGTCTCCCTCCCGTTCGCCCCCACCCCCCGCTCATGCCCGTGTGTGCCCTGTTCCCCCATCCCCACTCATGCCCCCTGTGTGCCCTGTTCCCCCCTACCCCCGCTCATGCCCTGTGTGTGCCCTGTTCCTCCCACCCCGCGCTCATGCCCCATGTTTTCCCTGTTCCCCCACCCCCCGGCTCATGCCCCATGTCTCCCCTGTTCCACCCCACCCCCCGCTCATGCCCCGTGTCTCCCTCGTGTTACCCCCCACACCCCGTTCATGCCATGTGTGTGCCCTGTTCCCCCCACCCCCTGCTCATGCCCTGTGAGTATCCTGTGCCCCCCCACCCCCGCTCATGCCCTGTGTGTGCTCTGTCCCCCCACCCTCCGCTCATGCCCCGTGTGTGCCCTGTTCCCCCCACCCCCACTCATGCCCCGTGTCTTCCTCCCATCCCCTCCCACCCCCTGCTCATGCCCTGTGTCTCCCTCCTTTCCCCCCCACCTCCAGCTTATGCCCCTTGTCTCTCCTGTTCCCCCCACCCGCCGCTCATGCCCCGTGTCTCCCCTGTTCCCCCCACCCCCTGCTCATGCTTCGTGTCTCCCTTGTGTTACCCCCCACTCCCCGCTCATGCCCGTGTCTTCCTCGTGTTACTCTCCACCCCCTGCTCATGCCCCGTGTCTCCCCTGTTCCCCCACCCCCTGCTCATGCCCCATGTGTGCCCTGTTCCCCCCACCCCCTGCTCATACCCCGTGTGTGCCCTGTTCCCCCCCACCACCCTCATGCCCCGTGTCTCCCTCCCGTTCCCCCCACACCCCGCTCATTCCCCGTGTGTACCCTGTTCCACCCCAACCCCCCGCTCATGCCCCGTGTCTCCCTCCCGTTCCCTCCCACCCCCGCTCATGCCCCGTGTTTTCCCTGTTCCCCCCGCTCTCCTCCCATGCCCCGTGTCTCCCCTGTTCCACCCCACCCCCTGCTCACGCCCCGCGTCTCCCTCCTTTTCCCCCCACCCCTGCTCATGCCCCGTGTCTCTCTCCCGTTCCCCCTTCCCCTGTTCATGCCCCGTGTGTGCCCTGTGTTTTCCCTGTTCCCCCACCCCCTGCTCATGGCCCGTGTCTCCCCTGTTCCACCCCACCCCCTGCTCATGCCCCGTGTCTCCCTCTTTTTCCCTCCCACCCCCCGCTCATGCCCCGTGTCTCCCCTGTTGCCCCACCCTCCCGCTCATGCCCTGTGTTTCCTTCATTTTCCTCCCCAACCCCCCGCTCATGCCCCGTGTCTACCTCTGTTCCCACCTACCCCCGCTCATGCCCACGTGTCTTCCCTGTTCCCCCCACCCCCCACTCTTGCCCCGTGTCTCCCTCCTTTTCCCCTCCAACCCCTGCTCATGCCCACGTGTCTCCCCTGTTCCCCCCACCCCCGCTCATGCTCACGTGTCTCCCCTGTTCCCCCCACCCACCGCTCATGCTCACGTGTCTCCCCTCTTCCCCCACACCCCCGCTTATGCCCACGTGTCTCCCGTGTTCCCCTCCACCCCCCGCTCATGCCCTGTGTCTCCCTACTGTTCCCCCCACCCCCCGCTCATGGCCCGTGTCTCTTTCTTGTGCCCCTCCACCCCCAGCTCATGCCCTGTGTCTCCCTCCTTTTCCCCCCACCCCCCGCTCATGCCCCTTGTCTCCCCTGTTCCCCCCACCCGCCGCTCATGCCCCGTGTCTCCCCTGTTCCCCCACCCCGCCGCTCATGCTTCGTGTCTCCCTTGGGTTACCCCCCACTCTCTGCTCATGCCCCGTGTCTCCCTCGTGTTACCTCCCACCTCCCGCTCATGCCCGATGTCCCCCCTGTTCACCCATCCCCTGCTCATGCCCTGTGTGTGCCCTGTTCCCCCCAACCCCTGCTCATAGCCCGTGTGTGCCCTGTTCCCCCACCCCCTGCTCATGCCGGTGGCTCCCTCCTGTTCCCCCCCACATCCCGCTCATGCCCCGTGTGTGCCTTTTTCCCCCAACCCCCCGCTCATGCCCCGTGTCTCCCTCCCGTTTCCGCCCACCCCCGCTCATGCCCTGTGTCTCTCTCTTGTTCTCCCCACCCCCCGCTCATGCCCCGTGTCTTCCTCGTGTAACCCCCAACCCCCGCTCATGCCCCGTGTGTCTCCTGTTGCCCCCCACCCCCCGGCTCATGCCCCGTGTCTTCCTCGTGTTTCCCCCACACCCGCTCATGCCCCGTGTTTCCCTTGTGTTACCCCCCACCCCCCACTCATGCCTCGTGTCTCCCTCCTGTTCCCCCCACCCTCGCTCATGCCGTGTCTCACTCTTGTTCCCCCCACACCCCGCTCATGCCCCGTGTCTCCCTTCTGTACCCCCCACCCCCCGCTCATGCCCCCTGTCTCTCTCCTGTACCCCCCACCCCCTGCTCATGCCCAGTATCTGCCCTGTTCCCCCACCCCTCGCTCATGTCCCGTGTCTCCCTTGTGTTACCCCCACCCCGCTCATGCCCTGTGTCTCCCCTGTTCACCCCACCCCCGCTCAGGCCTCGTGTCTCCCTTCCGTTCCCCCCAACCCCTGCTTATGCCCCGTGTCTCCCTCCTGTATCCCCACCCCTTCTCATTCCCCGTGTCTCCCCTCTTTCCCCACACCCCCCGCTCATCCCCCGTGTCTCCCTCCTTTCCCCCCCACCCTCGCTCATGCTCCTTGTCTCCCCTGTTCCCCCCACCCCCTTCTCATGCCCCATGTGTCTCCTGTTCCCCCCACCCCCTGCTCATGCCCCGTGTGCCCTGTTCCCCCCATACCCGCTCATGCCCCGTGTGTGCCCTGTTCCCCCCACCCCCCGCTCATGCCCCGTGTGTGCCCTGTTCCCCCCACCCCCCGCTCATGCCCTGTGTCTTCCTCCCATTCCCCCCACCCCCCTGCTCATGCCCCGTGTTTTCCCTGTTCCCCCACCCCCCGCTCATGCCCTGTGTCTCCCCTGTTCCACCCCGCCCCCCGCTCATGTCCCGTGTCTCCTTCGTGTTACCCCCCACCCCCCGCTCATGCCCCGTGTGTGCCCTGTTCCCCCACCCCCTGCTCATGCCCCGTGTGTGCCCTGTTCCCTCCCACCCCCCGCTCATGCCCCGTGTGTGCCCTGTTCCCCACACCCCCCGCTCATGCCCCGTGTGTGCCCTGTGCCCCCCAATCCCCACTCATGCCCCGTGTCTCCCTCCAGTCCCCTCCCACCCCTGCTCATGCCCTGTGTCTCCCTCCTTTTCACCACACCCCCGCTCATGCCCCGTGTCTCCCCTGTTCCCCCCACCCGCCGCTCATGCCCCGTGTCTCCCCTGTTCCCCCCAGCTCATGCTTCGTGTCTCCCTTGTGTTACTCCCACCTCCCCGCTCATGCCCCGTGTCTCCCCTGTTCCCCCCACCACCTGCTCACGCCCCATGAGTGCCCTGTTCCCCGCCACCCCCCGCTCATGCCCCGTGTCTCCCTCCCGTTCCCCCCCACACCACGGTCCTGTCCCGTGTGTGCCCTGTTCCACCCCACCCCCCGCTCATGCCCCGTGTGTGCCCGCCCTGTTCCCCCCACACCCCGCTCATGCCCCGTGTCTCCCTCCCATCCCCTCCCACCCCTGCTCATGCCCTGTGTCTTCCTCCTTTTCCCCCCCACCCCCGCTCATGCCCCTTGTCTCCCCTGTTCCCCCCACCCGCCGCTCATGCCCCGTGTCTCCCCTGTTCCCCCCACCCCCCGCTCATGCTTCGTGTCTCCCTTGTGTTACCCCCCACTTCCCGCTCATGCCCCATGTCTCCCCTGTTCCCCCCACCCCCTGCTCATGCCCCGTGTGTGCCCTGTTCCACCCAACCCCCCTGCTCATGCCCTGTGTCTCCCTCCCGTTCCCCCCACCCCCCGCTCATGCCCCATATTTTCCCTGTTTCCCCCACCCCCCGCTCATGCCCCATGTCTCCCACCTTTTCCCCCCACCCCGCTCATGCCCCGTGTCTCCCTCCCGTTCCACCATCCCCTGATCATGCCCCCATGTGTGCCCTGTGTTTTCCCTGTTCCCCCCACCCCCCGCTCATGCCCCGTGTCTCCCCTGTTCCACCAAACCCCCTGCTCATGCCCCGTGTCTCCCTCCTTTTCCCTCCCACCCCCCGCTCATGACCTATGTTTCCCCTGTTGCCCCCACCCTCCCGCTCATGCCCCGTGTTTCCTTCCTTTTCCCCCCAACCTCCCACTCATGCCCCATGTCTACCTCCGTTCCCCCATCCCTGCTCATGCCCATGTGTCTCCCCTGTTCCCCCCACCCCCCGCTCTTGCCCTGTGTCTCTCTCCTTTTCCCCTCCAACCCCTGCTCATGCCCATGTGTCTCCCCTGTTCCCCCACCCCCCGCTAATGCCCACGTGTCTCCCCTGTTCCCCCCACCCCCTGCTCATGCTCACATGTCTCCCCTGTTCCCTCTCACCCCCGCTCATGCCCATGTGTCTCCCCTTTTCCCCTCCACCCCCCGCTCATGCCCTGTGTCACCCAACTGTTCCCCCCAACCCCTGCTCATGGCCCGTGTCTCTTTCTTGTTTCCCCCCACCCCCTGCTCATGCCCTGTGTCTCCCTCATTTTCCCCCCACCCCCCACTCATGCCCCTTGTCTCCCCTGTTCCCCCAACCCCCTGCTCATGCCCCGTGCCTCCCTTGTGTTACCCCCACCCCCCGCTCATGCCCTGTGTCTCCCCTGTTCCCCCCACCCCCGCTCAGGC
The DNA here is from genome assembly GCF_040938575.1 of Ambystoma mexicanum. Classification (NCBI taxonomy): domain Eukaryota; kingdom Metazoa; phylum Chordata; class Amphibia; order Caudata; family Ambystomatidae; genus Ambystoma; species Ambystoma mexicanum. The sequence goes on along the minus strand of NC_090933.1, from coordinate 1,127,500,016 downwards.
CTCGTGTCTCCCTTCCGTTCCCCCCCAACCCCTGCTTATGCCCCGTGTCTCCCTCCTGTACCCCCACCCCCTGCTCTTTCCCTGTGTCTCACCTCTTCCCCCACACCCCCCGCTCATCCCCCGTGTCTCCCTCCTTTCCCCCCCAACCCCGCTCATGCTCCTTGTCTCCCCTGTTCCCCCCACCCCCCGGCTCATGCCCCGTGTCTTCCTCGTGTTTCCCCCACCCCCGCTCATGCCCCGTGTTTCCCTTGTGTTACCCCCCACCCCCCACTCATGCCTCGTGTCTCCCTCCTGTTCCCCCCACCCTCGCTCATGCCGTGTCTCACTCTTGTTCCCCCCACACCCCGCTCATGCCCCGTGTCTCCCTTCTGTACCCCCCACCCCCCGCTCATGCCCCCTGTCTCTCTCCTGTACCCCCCACCCCCTGCTCATGCCCAGTATCTGCCCTGTTCCCCCCACCCCTCGCTCATGTCCCGTGTCTCGCTTGTGTTACCCCCACCCCGCTCATGCCCTGTGTCTCCCCTGTTCACCCCAACCCCGCTCAGGCCTCGTGTCTCCCTTCCGTTCCCCCCAACCCCTGCTTATGCCCCGTGTCTCCCTCCTGTATCCCCACCCCTTCTCATTCCCCGTGTCTCCCCTCTTTCCCCACACCCCCCGCTCATCCCCCGTGTCTCCCTCCTTTCCCCCCCACCCTCGCTCATGCTCCTTGTCTCCCCTGTTCCCCCCACCCCCTGCTCATGCCCCATGTGTCTCCTGTTCCCCCCACCCCCTGCTCATGCCCCGTGTGCCCTGTTCCCCCCATACCCGCTCATGCCCCGTGTGTGCCCTGTTCCCCCCCACCCCCCGCTCATGCCCCGTGTGTGCCCTGTTCCCCCCACCCCCCGCTCATGCCCTGTGTCTCCCCTGTTCCACCCCGCCCCCCGCTCATGTCCCGTGTCTCCTTCGTGTTACCCCCCACCCCCCGCTCATGCCCCGTGTGTGCCCTGTTCCCCCACCCCCTGCTCATGCCCCGTGTGTGCCCTGTTCTCTCCCACCCCCCGCTCATGCCCCGTGTGTGCCCTGTTCCCCACACCCCCCGCTCATGCCCCGTGTGTGCCCTGTGCCCCCAATCCCCACTCATGCCCCGTGTCTCCCTCCAGTCCCCTCCCACCCCTGCTCATGCCCTGTGTCTCCCTCCTTTTCACCACACCCCCGCTCATGCCCCGTGTCTCCCCTGTTCCCCCCACCCGCCGCTCATGCCCCGTGTCTCCCCTGTTCCCCCCAGCTCATGCTTCGTGTCTCCCTTGTGTTACTCCCACCTCCCCGCTCATGCCCCGTGTCTCCCCTGTTCCCCCCACCACCTGCTCACGCCCCATGAGTGCCCTGTTTCCCCCCACCCCCCGCTCATGCCCCGTGTCTCACTCCCGTTCCCCCCCACACCACGGTCCTGTCCCGTGTGTGCCCTGTTCCACCCCACCCCCCGCTCATGCCCCGTGTGTGCCCGCCCTGTTCCCCCCACACCCCGCTCATGCCCCGTGTCTCCCTCCCATCCCCTCCCACCCCTGCTCATGCCCTGTGTCTTCCTCCTTTTCCCCCCCACCCCCGCTCATGCCCCTTGTCTCCCCTGTTCCCCCCACCCGCCGCTCATGCCCCGTGTCTCCCCTGTTCCCCCCACCCCCCGCTCATGCTTCGTGTCTCCCTTGTGTTACCCCCCACTTCCCGCTCATGCCCCATGTCTCCCCTGTTCCCCCACCCCCTGCTCATGCCCCGTGTGTGCCCTGTTCCACCCAACCCCCCTGCTCATGCCCTGTGTCTCCCTCCCGTTCCCCCCACCCCCCGCTCATGCCCCATATTTTCCCTGTTTCCCCCACCCCCCGCTCATGCCCCATGTCTCCCACCTTTTCCCCCACCCCGCTCATGCCCCGTGTCTCCCTCCCGTTCCACCATCCCCTGATCATGCCCCCATGTGTGCCCTGTGTTTTCCCTGTTCCCCCCACCCCCCGCTCATGCCCCGTGTCTCCCCTGTTCCACCAAACCCCCTGCTCATGCCCCGTGTCTCCCTCCTTTTCCCTCCCACCCCCCGCTCATGCCCTATGTTTCCCCTGTTGCCCCCACCCTCCCGCTCATGCCCCGTGTTTCCTTCCTTTTCCCCCCAACCTCCCACTCATGCCCCATGTCTACCTCCGTTCCCCCCATCCCTGCTCATGCCCCTGTGTCTCCCCTGTTCCCCCCACCCCCCGCTCTTGCCCTGTGTCTCTCTCCTTTTCCCCTCCAACCCCTGCTCATGCCCATGTGTCTCCCCTGTTCCCCCACCCCCCGCTAATGCCCACGTGTCTCCCCTGTTCCCCCAACCCCCTGCTCATGCTCACATGTCTCCCCTGTTCCCTCTCACCCCCGCTCATGCCCATGTGTCTCCCCTTTTCCCCTCCACCCCCCGCTCATGCCCTGTGTCACCCAACTGTTCCCCCCAACCCCTGCTCATGGCCCGTGTCTCTTTCTTGTTTCCCCCCACCCCCTGCTCATGCCCTGTGTCTCCCTCATTTTCCCCCCACCCCCCACTCATGCCCCTTGTCTCCCCTGTTCCCCCAACCCCCTGCTCATGCCCCGTGCCTCCCTTGTGTTACCCCCACCCCCCGCTCATGCCCTGTGTCTCCCCTGTTCCCCCCACCCCCGCTCAGGCCTCGTGTCTCCCTTCCGTTCCCCCCCAACCCCTGCTTATGCCCCGTGTCTCCCTCCTGTACCCCCACCCCCTGCTCTTTCCCCCTCTCTCACCTCTTCCCCCACACCCCCCGCTCATCCCCCGTGTCTCCCTCCTTTCCCCCCCACCCCCGCTCATGCTCCTTGTCTCCCCTGTTCCCCCCACCCCCTGCTCATGCCCCGTGTGTCTCCTGTTCCCCCCACCCCCTGCTCATGCCCTGTGTGCCCTGTTCCCCCCCACCCCCTGCTCATGCCCCGTGCGCGCCCTGTTCCCCCCACCCCCCGCTCATGCCCCGTGTCTCCCTCCCATTCCCCCCACCCCCCGCTCATGCCCCGTGTTTTCCCTGTGCCCCCACCCCCCGCTCATGCCCCGTGTCGCCCCTGTTCCACCCCACCCCCGCTCATGTCCCGTGTCTCCTTCGTGTTACCCCCCACCCCCCGCTCATGCCCCATGTGTGCCCTGTTTCCCCCCCACCCCCTGCTCATGCCCCGTGTGTGCCCTGTTCCCCAAACCCCCCGCTCATGCCCCGTATGTGCCCTGTTCCTCCCACCCCCACTCATGCCCCGTGTCTCCCTCCCGTCCCCTCCCACCCCTGCTCATGCCCTGTGTCTCCCTCCTTTTCCCCCACCCCTGCTCATGCCCCTTGTCTCCCCTGTTCCCCCCACCCGCCGCTCATGCCCCGTGTCTCCCCTGTTCCCCCCCACCCCCGCTCATGCTTCGTGTCTCCCTTGTGTTACCCCCCACTCCCCGCTCATGCCCCGTGTCTCTCCTGTTCCCCCCACCCCCTGCTCATGCCCCATGAGTGCCCTGTGGCCTCCCACCCACCGCTAATGCCACGTGTCTCCCTCCCTTTCCCCCCCACACCACGGTCCTGCCCCGTGTGTGCCCTGTTCCCCCCCAACCCCCGCTCATGCCCAGTGTGTGCCCTGTTCCCCACACCCCCCGCTCATGCCCCGTGTGTGCCTTGTTCCCCCACCCCCACTCATGCCCCGTGTCTCCCTCCCGTCCCCTCCCACCCCTGCTCATGCCCTGTGTCTCCCTCCTTTTCCCCCCACCCCCGCTCATGCCCCTTGTCTCCCCTGTTCCCCCCACCCGCCGCTCATGCCCTGTGTCTCCCCTGTTCCCCCCCACCCCCCGCTCATGCTTCGTGTCTCCCTTTTGTTACCCCCCACAGCCCGCTCATGCCCCGTGTCTCCCCTGTTCCCCCCACCCCCTGCTCATGCCCCATGAGTGCCCTGTTCCCCCGCACCCCCTGCTCATGCCCCGTGTCTCCCTCCCGTTCCCCCCACCCCCCGCTGATGCCCCATATTTTCCCCATTCCCCCCACCCCCCGCTCATGCCCCATGTCTCCCCTGTTCCACCCGACCCCCTGCTCATGCCCCATGTCTCCCTCCTTTTCCCCCCCACCCCCGCTCATGCCCCTTGTCTCCCTCCCGTTCCCTCATCCCCTGCTCATGCCCCCATGTGTGCCCTGTGTTTTCCCTGTTCCCCCCACCCCCCGCTCATGCCCCGTGTCTCCCCTGTTCCACCCAACCCCCTGCTCATGCCCCGTGTCTCCCTCCTTTTCCCTCCCACCCCCCGCTCATGCCCCATGTCTCCCCTGTTGCCCCCACCCTCCCGCTCATGCCCCGTGTTTTCTTCCTATTCCGCCCAACCCCCCACTCATGCCCCATGTCTACCTCCGTTCCCCCCACCCCCCGCTCATGCCCATGTATCTCCCCTGTTCCCCCCACCCCCCGCTCTTGCCCCGTGTCTCTCTCCTTTTCCCCTCCAACCCCTGCTCATGCCCATGTGTCTCCCCTGTTCCCCCACCCCCCGCTCATGCCCACGTGTCTCCCCTGTTCCCCCCACCCCCTGCTCATGCTCACGTGTCTCCCCTGTTCCCCTCCACCCCCGCTCATGCCCTGTGTCTCCCTACTGTTCCCCCCAACCCCTGCTCATGGCCCGTGTCTCTTTCTTGTTTCCCCCACCCCCTGCTCATGCCCTGTGTCTCCCTCATTTTCCCCCCACCCCCCACTCATGCCCCTTGTCTCCCCTGTTCCCCCAACGCCCTGCTCATGCCCTGTGTGTGCCTTGTTCCCCCCCACCCCCCGCTCATGCCCACGCGTCTCCCCTGTTCCCCCTACCCCCCACTCATGCCCTGTGTCTCCCTCCTTTCCCCCCCACCCCCCGCTCATGCCCACGTGTCTCCCCTGTTCCCCCCTCCCCCGCTCATTCCCATGTGTCTCCCCTTTTCCCCCCACCCCCGCTCATGCCCACATGTCTCCCCTGTTTCCCTCCACTCCCTGCTCATGCCATGTGTCTCCCTTCTGTTCCCCCCACCCCCGCTCATGGCCCGTGTCTCTCTCTTGTTCTTGTTCCCCCCCACCCCCTGCTCATGCCCTGTGTCTCCCTCCTTTCCCCCACCCCCCGCTCATGGCCCCTTGTCTCCACTGTTCCCCCCAGCCCCTGCTCATGCCCCGTGTGTGCACTGTTCCCCCCCACCCCACGCTCATGCCCACGTGTCTCCCCTGTTCCCCCCACCACCCGCTGATGCCCTGTTGTGTTCTCTTTATACACCTCGCCTTCCCTTTCCATGGTGGCCATCTTGGTAAAAGATTTTCCTTCTCCAGCTTCTCCAGCTCCAGCTTTCCATGACACAATAACTATCATATCTGTTAGATCACCCAACAACGTGGGTTAAAATTTAAATATTTAAATATCCCATATGCCCATAGGAGTCGGACTCCACCCAGCATGCAGACCATCCACCACTAACTGGCTGCAACACGCACGGCACGCCGCGCATAAGTGCAGCTTCTACCTCGCATGAAGTAATATCATTTGCACAGGTAAGAAGCACCATTTCCTTTGATTCCAATAAGTACCAACTTGGTACAGGCATAGACGGGTAATGTTCTATTTCTATATATATATATGTAGGTCTAGAAGTATTCACTACCAGAATAAGCTTCCCTCAACCTACAGTATACACTTTCGACCCCCGGCAGAATCTTTTCTACACAGACTTCGGGTAGGCTGACAGATGGTCTATTCCGCATTGCACACAGATATGCATGCGAAGCACATGGGTGTTTAATTAAATCACGTAGGTGCCAGCAAAGTAGCAATGCCAGCATGATTCTCAGGTCTAGACCTATCACTGGTCACTGGAACAGACTAGAATAGCCATGAGCTAAACTACTCAGGTATGCAAGTGGCGCACATGAGCACAGATGACACCATGTTAAATAGAAAGGCGCACATACCGCCCCAGTATAATCACATATAATGGTCACTGGCCAAAACATTGATAAAGATCACAACACCCCCCCTTTCCCACCACTGCATGGATACAGTTCTATCACAAGGACCCTATATGGATATCCTTTAATTATAGCACTGACTCTACTTAGAAGAGATACAAAGTAATGGGCACATGTATATATACCCGCAGCCATTTTGACAGCATTATGCTACAGGGGGCATACTTACCCCATGTATTGTTCCCTTATGTTTCCTTGTAGGAAGCGGAGGTGTCACCCGGATAAACATGTTGTTCTACAGATGGAGTTAATACCACGTGTAACTTAATTGGTCCTGAAGAAGATGATCACAGCTACCTTGATTGTCGAAACCGGTCGGCCCTAACTGGCATGAGTGAGCTCATGCAGAAGACGATGTCCACGAGCAGAACATAAGGACACGTTTAGAAACACATATTATTAGTGCTAGAAAGCCAACTTAGCCTCTAGCTCCTATTGCTCTCACAGTAGAGCTATTTTATGCCCTTATCAGAATAAGGTCTCAAGTCATTGACACTGCCTCCAACAACTGGTGATTAAAACTTACACCGCAAGTCCAGTAGAGAGGCTAGGTCACTGTTACTTTGATTGAGACACTAACATATGGCTTTTTTGTCTCCCTACAATAGTGATGTTATCGACCTTAATCTGATATTTTAATAGCTCATATGTAGGAATGAAGGTTGGCCAGAGATATTCCTCTATCCTTCCCTGTTAGATAGGCGTTACACCATCCGATGCTTAGGGAAAGACTCCCTTGGACAGGGACTGGGTGTTCTTCCAAGTAGGGATAGCCTGTATGTGTGAGGTGTACCATTATTAGATATTTGATTTGTCTAGTATGGAATTCTGTTTCTCCAGTACCGTTCTGCAGTGTTACAGTAAGCAACTATAACGGTTTTAAAGTACTTAGGACCACAAGTCTTTTGTTATTTAGCCCTAGGTGTGTTTTGTTACAGAAGGTTGTGTCCATTATCCCTTCAAAGATGACCATTTGGCCTGTGCCTTTTTTGAGGCTACATCCCCAGATGTAAACATTCACTCTGTTCTTCTGCTTTGGTGTACTGGCTTATTGCCCTCCCTTATAAAACGCTATTGAACAGTCCAAGTGAAAGAGATGGCTCGTCCATGAACAGCATGTGTTCAAAGCAGGGATCCAGTCCTAAAACTTTAAGTGGGGGTACTCATTAACAAACACAATGGGACGCGACATCGCCAGAAATTAGCATATCAAAGTGAAATATGCAGATTTCATTAAATTGGCTTTGCATAACCACCCAAGTTGCACATGACGAATGGCATGTGCCTTTAATAAAATCAACACACACACAAAAACAAGAGATGATATTTTCTTCTAATAGTGTTTTTGAAAACCTTAAAAGGTGTGCATGTTTTAAACTCCAAGAACCAATAGAAATGTTTACCCTGGAACTTGCAGTAGCGAAATGAGACGTTTCACCTTTAGTTGTTTGTTATTTTTCACCAGGTTATATAGTAAAGTGGTTAAGTGTCCAGCCTCCAAACCTGGCAACTGTGATTCGATCACATAGGTTGACTTCAATGAATACATTCAATGTTTCTCATTTTAGCTGGGGGGGACTGAGTCTACCCTCTGAAAAAAGTGGGTGGACTCCGTCCACCTGCGTGTACCCTCGGCTTGAGCCCTGGTTCAAAGTCTCTGCTGTCTGGGTCTACTGTTTGACATGCAACACCCGCTTTTATTTATTAATGTCATGGAACATTAGCGACAGCCTAGAAAGTAACAAAAATACACTCTGTACAGTAAACAAATACGTAACCCAGTAAGAATAAAGAGAATAAGGAAGAAAGAATTGAGGCATCCTAGAATACCATTTTATACACCCATTCTCAGGATGTTAAGATGGGAAGAAGAGTTTAAAGAAGTCTGGAAGAAAGATGAGGAATTATACGAACCAGAGAAACCCCATGTTTTTCTAGATGCTGGAGATAAAACCACATATAAAATTCTGGTTACCGTAGAGAGAAGGGTTGTCTGTGAAAAAATGGATACGGGAAGTAAGAAAAGTGCCATTTGAACATGGATACTTCCACAGGGATGGAAAGAAGTAGGAAAAGAGAGAGTGACCTGTGTACATGGCAATATTTCATATCACCCATTAACTCACATCACCATGAGCATCCTAGGGAGAAAAATAAACCTAACATTAGTGGTAATTCCCAATTTACCGACCCAGTTATTCCTGGGAACTGATTTACCCCAATTCGATCAATATGTTTCACAGCTGGCCCTAGTAAAATCCCATACTCCTAGAGTTAGGCTTCCTCGCCAAATGAACCTAGAGCCTCCCAAGTCTGAAAAGAGAGAACGATCCAGCCTAAGGGATATGCTGGGTTTCTTGGACCATCAACCTTGTTGCTCCACACTGGAACACCGGAAGGGCAGAGCGCAAGATAAGGTAGACTACCTCTCCCGGTTTCCATGTGAAGCACTCCGGTCCAACCCGCATTGGGGAAGGGTATGTGAGAAACCTAAGGGTATTCTCACTCTTAAACCCCCTCTATCCTCTTCTCAGGTGGCTAGGGAAAGGCCATCGCTCTTGGATCCTGGCCCTGGGGTTGGAAAAGCGGGGGAGGATCAGTGGGTGGAGGGTCCTTGGGGATTGGGAGTGGAGTGCCTACAGGCGAGACATAGTATCCCCCTTTCCATATTGAGGACCAACCTAGCCATTCCCCGAGATTTATGGGCTACTGCAAGACCTCTTGCCTCATTCCCCCACAATTAACATTTGAAAGTACTTGGACGAGGAAGAGGAGACTGGGAGTAGTGAACACTACACCTTAATTTTACCACTCTGTTACTGGCATGAAGACGATTCCTGCAGAGTGTGGTGAGAGTCAGGCATATCCCCTAAATGATAGTCAGGCAAACCTTATTAAGAAACCACACCTGCAACTTGTTAAGTGGTTGCAGGTGTATACAATGGGGGTCAGAGAAGAGTGTAGACAGAGTAACTGGGAGGCCTGCATGGGATAGACCAGCAGAGGCCCTTTTCTCGTGGATACAGCCATGATGGGACCGGAGAAGGAGCCAGGACACCGGTAGATAACCCAGGGAACTTGTGGGGCCCAAGACAAGTGGACTGTGCTGTTGCCATAGGTGTGGGAGCCTCCAGGACAAAGCACGAGCAGCAGGAGCTGCAGGCAAACCAGGGAGAGAGAGAACGCCATCCGTGTCCGGAAAGAAACCTCTCCAATTAAAGGCATGCAGAGAATAAAGCCTGGCAGGCGGGCAGGGCTCGCAACAAATGGCCCACCGGCCTCGCAAGCAGAGAGGAAGCTGCGGGGACCATCAGAAGGAGATGCAGAGAGCCTGTGAGTGTGAGGGAGAGCACCTGGGCACAGAGGCACTCCTAGCAGACTGTAGATAAGTAACATTCCTTGAAAGCAAGTTCAGAGAATGTATATTGAATACCAAATTGAACAGAAACCCGAAACTAAGCATAACAAATACAGGGGCAACACGCACGTCTTGGAAGCAAGACCATGCAGAGCAACAGAGGTTTGAATCCCGGATCCACGCTTAGAAACTGAACTCAGGTATGGTGTTAGGTGTGTTACAAAAGCAAAACAAAAGAGTTGATGGCTGGAAGGTTTAGAATAAATCTTGACCTCTGGCACTGCTCTGGGCAACCCTCCAGACCATCGTTCTTCGCCTGCCAAGCCATTACAAAAGGGGAAAAACCATATGCAAATCAGGCTTGGTCCCACCCCCAAAGGGGTAGTCCAGCCCGAACTGCCAGGTCACATCCCTTTTGCACGAGACCACAAGCATCCCCAGACATGTTTCAGCCTTGTTGGGCGTCATCAGTGAGGAGTAGCTTGGGTCTCTAGGCCCAGCAGGCAAGGGACCCACGTCTGGGCATACCCTTTCCCATTTGGGGTGACAATAGCAAAACAAAAGAGTTGATGGCTGGAAGGTTTAGAATAAATCTTGACCTCTGGCACTGCTCTGGGCAACCCTCCAGACCATCGTTCTTCGCCTGCCAAGCCATTACAAAAGGGGAAAAGCCATATGCAAATCAGGCTTGGTCCCACCCCCAAAGGGGTAGTCCAGCCCGAACTGCCAGGTCACATCCCTTTTGCACGAGACCACAAGCATCCCCAGACATGTTTCAGCCTTGTTGGGCGTCATCAGTGAGGAGTAGCTTGGGTCTCTAAGGGACCCACGTCTGGGCATACCCTTCCCACTCGGGGTGACAATAGCAAAACAAAAGATTTGATGGCTGGAAGGTTTAGAATAAATCTTGACCTCTGGCACTGCTCTGGGCAACCCTCCAGACCATCGTTCTTCGCCTGCCAAGCCATTACAAAAGGGGAAAAACCATATGCAAATCAGGCTTGGTCCCACCCCCAAAGGGGTAGTCCAGCCCGAACTGCCAGGTCACATCCCTTTTGCACGAGACCACAAGCATCCCCAGACATGTTTCAGCCTTGTTGGGCATCATCAGTGAGGAGTAGCTTGGGTCTCTAGGCCCAGCAGGCAAGCGACCCACGTCTGGGCATACCCTTCCCACTCGGGGTGACAATAGCAAAACAAAAGAGTTGATGGCTGGAAGGTTTAGAATAAATCTTGACCTCTGGCACTGCTCTGGGCAATCCTCCAGACCATCGTTCTTCGCCTGCCAAGCCATTACAAAAGGGGAAAAACCATATGCAAATCAGGCTTGGTCCCACCCCCAAAGGGGTAGTCCAGCCCGAACTGCCAGGTCACATCCCTTTTGCACGAGACCACAAGCATCCCCAGACATGTTTCAGCCTTGTTGGGCGTCATCAGTGAGGAGTAGCTTGGGTCTCTAGGCCCAGCAGGCAAGGGACCCACGTCTGGGCATACCCTTCCCACTCGGGGTGACAATAGCAAAAGAAAAGAGTTGATGGCTGGAAGGTTTAGAATAAATCTTGACCTCTGGCACTGCTCTGGGCAACCCTCCAGACCATCGTTCTTCGCCTGCCAAGCCATTACAAAAGGGGAAAAACCATATGCAAATCAGGCTTGGTCCCACCCCCAAAGGGGTAGTCCAGCCCGAACTGCCAGGTCACATCCCTTTTGCACGAGACCACAAGCATCCCCAGACATGTTTCAGCCTTGTTGGGCGTCATCAGTGAGGAGTAGCTTGGGTCTCTAGGCCCAGCAGGCAAGGGACCCACGTCTGGGCATACCCTTCCCACTCGGGGTGACAATAGCAAAACAAAAGAGTTGATGGCTGGAAGGTTTAGAATAAATCTTGACCTCTGGCACTGCTCTGGGCAACCCTCCAGACCATCGTTCTTCGCCTGCCAAGCCATTACAAAAGGGTGAAACATGTTTGGGGATGCTTGTGGTCTCGTGCAGAAGGGATGTGACCTAGCTGTTCGGGCTGGACTTCCTCTTTTGGGGTGGGGCCAAGCCTGATTTGCATATGGTCTTTCCCCTTCTGTAATGGCTTGGCAGGCGAAGAACGATGGTCTGGAGGGTTGCCCCGAGCAATGCCAGTGGTTAAGATTCAGTCTAAACCTTCCAGCCATCACCTCTTTGTTTTTGTTAGGTGTGTTACAAAAAACAATAAAATAAAATAAACAATACATCTTAAATCCTAAACTGAATGGAAACCAAAGATTAAGCATAACAAATGCATCGGAAATACTGAACTGAATGGAAATGTAAAATTAAGCATACCGAACTGAAAGGAAATCTGAAATTAAGCATAACAGATGCATATTGAAAACCGAACTGAATGAAATCTTGAAGTTATACACAATGAATACTGAATGCAATAAAACTTGATGGCAAATCAAATATTGAAGGACAGTCAAAGTGCCCATATGAAAACAAAGAACTGAAAAGGGCGCAAGTGTGCAAGAGGGCCATAGAAACGTGGGGTATGAACAACCCTCGCCCCTCCAAAATGAACTTTTATGCGTGAATGGAATGCAGAAAGGTCAAAGACTGACAAGAGGTTTGTGACACGTGATGGCAGAACCAAGATGTTGAAAAAGAGAAGCCAGAGAACTGGAAAAATTGCCCATAAAGCAAAGAGGCCAACAAAGATGAATTAAGTGAGGGTGAACTGTTACACAGGGGCAGGAGCTGAAGAACCTGTGAGGCCGCAGAACCTAGAGATTCTGGTTGCGTGACCTGTGATGGGTGGACCTTGTCGTCTGACAACTGCGCCTAGACCAGTGAGCCCTGAATGTGAAAAAATCAAAGACATTGTGAAACAAACCAAGGAGAAGCATTCTGAGTAAACTGGTGAAACTCCACCAGAAAATCTGGAAACCCATGATATTCAGGTACACATTAGGCAGAGAGGGAGTGAGAGTCTTTCTTCTGCTCAAGCAGCATTAGATGTTGGAAGCTGTTGAAACAAACCAGAAGGAGGGTCAAGTTGAGTTGTGTTGCACTTTTGAAAAGACTGACAAAAACTTGGCAGAGTTGTAGTGTTGGGGAAGGGAACCCTGAGATTTGAGGAACTCCATGTGTTGTCTTGAGAACAAAGTCTCAAGACTCCTTTTAGAACTGTGTTGCTTGGACCCTGGGGAAGTGAACCCTGAGGGTTGTTTTGAACGGTATTGTCTTGAGCTTGAGAATGGTAATCTTGAGACGTAGGTGGATTTTTCTTATACTCAGTGAAGGGGAGCTGAAAGAAGCTGGGAGCTGGAAGAAGCTCAGAACATTGAGTTAAGCACTATTTCTTTTGTTAGTGACATCCCAACACATTGATAAGCTTTATTTGTGAGGGCAAGAATAGGTTTTGGACACAGATAGACTTTTAAGTTGAACTCTTTGAATCAGACTTTCCTTAGTTTTGTTCAGGTTGGGAAATTCCATCTTAGCATAGGGCAAGTTAGTACTTCTACCATCCTGACAATTAAGTTAATACATATCTTTTGTTTGAACTTTAAGTCTGTTTAAGTCTGTTGTCTGTGTCTGACTTCATGATGCCTTCACAGAATGAGAGGAAAATGATTTATATAGTCGGGATTTGAAGCTGGAGAAGGCAGTGTTGGTGGAAAATGCATTGGGTGTGAAGGGGGTGACTGAGAACTGTCTGTCGGAGAGAAAGGAGGAATGACAGAAGTTTTAAATTTCCTTTTATTAATAGGTGAAGCAAGTGGTGAGGAAAGGTCAGAGGGTGGAAAGGAGATGGTGGTAGAAAATAATTGAGTGATTAGATATGGATGGTGTGACAGTGGTATTAGTGGCTGAGAGAGAGGGTGAGATGAATAAGAGATCCAAAGAGTTACCCCCTGTGTAGGTAGGCAGGTTATGGATACAGTGGAGGGTATGGTCACTAAGAAAAGACTGGAGAAGGAAGGTTAAAGTAACCTAAAGGAATGAGGTGATGTTTACTGGAAAGAGAATCAGGGAGTTTCCTAAGATCTTCAAAGAATGGTCCAGATGGAGATCATGCCAAAGTAGAAATTGTGAATTCAAAAGTGGTAGGAGATAACAAGGCATTAGAGATTTGTGAGGCATTGAGGTGGAAAGAGAGTAGGTGTCCGACGCCTGCACCTCTGCAAGTCAGTCGAGGAGAGTGAATGAAGGATAGTTTGGAGTCGTGTAGGATCGCCAGAGTGGCAGCGTCAGATGGAGAAATCCACGTTTCAGTGATAGCAAGGTCTAGGGGAGGAGCGCTAGAGTGAAAGTAGTCAGTGATAAGGGAAGTTCTTTTGCATACTGACTGAGCTTTGCTGAGTCCAATGTTCAGTTGATGTGGTAAGGAAGATTATAGAAGTCTCAGAGGAAGAGAGGCGAGTTGGATAGGTGTTAGAGGAGGCATGGTTAGCTTGTCGCCTTTGTTTGTTGTAAGTAGGTGGAAGAGAAATAGAGGAGTGGGAGTTTCGAGCTGTGAGTTTTATGATAGGTATAGGAAAGGAGGAAGTTGTAGTGTGATTGGAGAAAGCGAAGGGAGAGGTGAGTAGGATGAGCAGCAGGAGGAGCAGGACTGAATGCATTATAGGTGAGTAGCACTTTGTGGAAAGACAGAACAGTAATTAGGAAGCTAGGCGTACTCACGGGTGCAGGTGTATGCAAATAGTTGTTTTAGTGCAGCGTTGGAGTTAGATTAGAATGTTGTTTGTTTGCTGCATGCAAGGCATTTTTGTGACAATCTGTGGAAAACAGGGGCTAACAGGGAACACAAAATGAAATAGAGAAGGATATAGTAGAAACCTTTAGCTCTTCCTTTCCTTTGCTCTAGACGCCTGGACGAATGGACGCCCAAAGGACAGTGCTTATATACCTCATGTAAACCGGGCAGGCAAAGTATTGGACAGGCTAGACAAACAGGTGCAGGGGTGGTACAGGGGTTTTTGTCTTGGGAAGTGGTAGGAGCTTCTCCCTCCTCATCAATGCTTGAGAGGGGGGTGGTGGCAGCCAGGTATTTAGCAGTCTGTGCAAAGGATGAGGAATTGCTTGCCTGGTATATTTTCTTGTTCCATAGGAGAACATGGTACTTCATATCTGTCGTCCATGGGGCGGAGCCATTGTACTTTCTCTTCTTACTCCACTTCACTCTCGTCTCATGGCACTCAACCATACAGAAGACCACAGTCTATTTCCCCCTGAAATTCTTCCCTGGTTGCAAAATAGTCCCATACTTATACTTTTATGGGGTAGAGGGTACCACTCTCTGGGTCTCCTCCTGTTCCTTTCTTGCCACCTCCACCACAGCAGGCCAAGGTAGTGTCTCTTTCTCTACCACTTCCTTGACTTCATTCTCTTCCTTCCCCTCTTCCCACTCAGTCAGATCCACTATCTTCTTTGCACATCCACAGGTTTGTCCTCCCTCGAAGCCACTTCCTCAACACCTCACCCTCATCCTCAGTAGCAGCCTTGGCCTGCTGGGCGGAGACCCCTTCCTTCTCAATATCTCCTATGTAAACAGGTGATGTTACATATACCTCATCCAGGGTGCTGATGTTTCTACCACCTCCTGCCATGAGAAACATGGCCTCCTTCTTTGCCGATATTCATGCCACTGTGAAAGTGTCCACAGAAGGCTCTGGATTCCCTGCCTCTAGGGTGTGCCCACAAAAGGGCCTGGATCTCCTGCCACCATAGTGGTGTCCACAAGAGGTCCTACCTCCCTGCCACTGTGCCACTAATTGAGGATTCCCCCAATGCCTCAGGCACATTACCAAATCAGAGGATCAGTGATGCTGCGTAGTCCAGGCCCAGGAACAGGAAGCAGAACATAGCACAATATTCCCCTCCCCTTTTCATTCATGGAGGTAACCTTCTCAGCCAATGAGAAGAAATACATTCTTTCCTCCTCCTGTTGTCCTCCGACCTTCTTCCCCTCATCTTGCCCCTTCCAGCACCACAGATGTGCCATGAGAGCCACACATGTCAAACCTGAGACTGATGTGAAATAAAGTGGTGTCTGAAGACCTACGAACACAATCTGCTTGATGTCCATCTGCTCCTTTATTTTAGAAAAGTCTTTCCCACTTGCCTTTCTTTATTTTAATTGTTCCTTACATTTAAAGAATCTCAATTTTGTGATGTTTCGTGATATGTTAAATTATGTTTAATATGTTAGTAAAAATAATTATTCTTAACTGTTCTACATTTGATGCGTTATGTATTAGAAACCTGAGATACTATGGCCCTCATTATAAGTTTGCTGGTCTGGAAATAAGGTGCTGGTAACAACGTTACCGGCACCTTTTCCGGACCGGACCAGCAAACTGCAAGCCTGCTGGTAGGGTCAGTGAACTACTGGCAGGCCTGATCTGCAGGTAGTTTAAGCCCCCACTGGCAGAATATTCACTGAAGCACCCTTAGTAAGGGTGTTGGTGCTTCAGTGTTCCTCTGAGGTCCTATGGTACTCCACGGGAATGGGAATTTACCGTTCCTCTGCCGCCCATAATATCCCAGTATTACCAGGATATCGGGTGGCATTAATGATAAGCCGAGTTTGCCGGTAGGCCACCGATAGTACCGATGGACTACCAGCAATCTCATAATGAGGGCCATGTGTGAAAAGTTATAGTCAATTTTTTTATAGTGGGAAACGCTTAATGAGAATGTCGTAGCGGCTGCCTCAAAGCTGTATGTAGGGGCAGTAGCAATGACGGTTTTGCATATAGAGATGTAGCGTTCCATTGGCCAGGAGCCATGGATTAGGGATTGTGCATGGTGGAATAGGGATGATAAGGATGTGGAGAATCCAGGCAGGAAACAATTCTATAGGGTAACCACAAGAACCTGGACATGGTGAAAGAAGGGAGAAAGGCATATGCTGTAAGGAGCTGTTAGCTTGCTGTGCAGTTGACCATGCATTGATAGATGCCCCAGCACTAGTAGGGGAGAGAGGGACATGTTTTAAGGCATGCCAATGGAATTTAAGTGCCAGTCGATGTTCCATGAATAGGAGACTCCACAAACATAGACCCTCAACTGAAGCCTGATGGCAATACTCTTCCTGTCACCTTGGGAAACAAGATGGATACATACGTCAAAGTAAAACCTGAAACACTAAGCATTTAACATGAATGCCTGTTATCTTGAAGATACCAATAACAATTCACCACAAACTTTTTTGGTATAGGTATCATTCACTTTTTAAAATATTTGGTTACAATGAAATGTAATATATAAATATGCCATACATGGAATTCACATCACTTTTATATATAGCATGAATTAGTCTTTGCTTTCAAATTGTATACACATTACTAACATTAGCACCCTGGGCAGGGGAGATAGTCAATCAGGCATGCGTGCTGTGTTCTTTGGTATAAGCCTGTGTTCCAAGCTCCCCCAGTCCTGCGCGCCCCTCCCCCTGTGCCTCCCTTGCTCCCCTATCATCTCCATGGCTGCCTTAGCACCCAAGAGTAAGCATATGTGGCTGCTGAATGCTAATGAAAACAAACATGTGGTCACTCGCGTGTGCTAACAGTATTATGACCTTCGGTGTGGACCTACCCCTGCTGGTAATTTCACCACCGCCCACATTAAGGCACAGTCGCTGCACTCAGGCCCTTAACCTAGTGGTAAGCATATGAGAATTATCTTTCTGTTTTCTTAATTTCTTTTGTGTGTCAGCTGTTGGGGCACAAGCAGGAGGCAGGGTAAACATAGGTATCTCACTTTTTTCGCTTTGACTTTCCAGTCTATCACATTTTCGATTTTAACTTTTAAGTGTTGCTTTTCTTCCCTGGCTGCCCACGTACAGTGCTGATGCCTTCGAAATCATGTTTGGCCAAGGCCCTAGGCCCCAGGGACATTGGGGGCAGTAGATACCTCACCCCGAAGGGCAAAAGAAGAATACTTTATTTAAACATTTAAATACGGTCCCTGCAAAGTCAAAGGGCTAATATACGTTTGCAGTCATATTTTTTAAGTATTAGGTGATGAAGTTTGCCTTTTCCTTTCACAATGTGCAACTGAAACATGTACAAAGAACTCCTGTTCAGGACCTTGATCATCATTTCGTAAATTCACTCAATTTCACTTATGGCGCCGTAGTGGACTGAGGGGATTCTGCAGAGCAGTGTTCCATGAGCTGCCCTACTTCACTCTCAGGATCTGGACTTCGATTCCTTGACTGCAACTAGAAGCAGGTGCACGATGAAAGTGTATGGAGCTCTCCATGATTCTTTTGGAACGGTGCCCATCCTCTCCCCTAAAGCCTGGGGAAAACTCCATGCACAATTCACTTTGGCGTTCTAGCACCTCCTACACAGTTTAGTTTCGACATGGTTACAGAGCTCCACAATGGCTGGTAATACCTTTACCATTGATGAAAGTGCACACATTTAAAATGTATTTCCAGTTGCCACTGATCATTTTGCACTTATTCAGTACACTCTTGTTTTTGCAATAGTATAATAGTTGCCCCGCACTACATTAACCTGACATGCAGTAGCATACTGCAAACTGTCAGGTGGTAAGACGGGGTAGCGTGCAGAAGCTGCTCAGTAAGAAATAGCATTTTGTCACTAAAGGATATTTTTGAAAGGGCAGCAAAGGCGTGAAAAATGACGGCTCTGATTATTGGTGGCAAGGGCTAAAAATAGAGTGAATGGGATGCGAAATGACATGCGGGCATTGGCCTTGTCACTGAATAAAACACTGGAGGCTTTGATCAGTGAAGCTTCCTTTGTGTTGCCTGCTGTAATGCAGGATTGAAATGGACTGAGGAAATAATGTCACTTAGGTAATTAGCTAACAAACGCTGCACCGCAGCTGCTGAATTCCGGTGCAATTACTGGGTGAGAAATACAATCGTACCTGTTCAGCTGAACAGGTTATGAACCCACTTTCCCCAAGAAGTACGACATGAAAACAAATAAAGGGACGGATCCTGACGTAGCAGAAAAGGAAGCTGGGTCAGAATTGTATTTACAAGCAGCTGCCCCAAATGGTACAGTGATTGTAAAATCAATTTGAACAAAATGATCCGTGTACAGTTTCAGCGAAACACATGACAACAGAGCTACCTTACTAATCCAATACACATAATCCAAATATAATAATAACAATAATAATAATAATAATAATAATAATAATAATAATAATAATAATAATAATAATAATAATACCATTACCTTTCAGCATTCCTCCAGAAATCAGCCAGGTCTTATTTGGAAACCCATGACCCCAGCTGTTTGGATTAAACATTCCTGACAGGAAATAACACATGTTGATTCAATATGAGCATTTACACACACAACTACCACATCCCAACAACTTTGTAAAACAGTAACACTATATTGCAAAAAACACGAATCTGTAAGTAAATAATGATCTCCAAAAACACAATGCAGAGATTAATTTACTACAGTATATGGTTGTGTTGCATACTGCAATACTGCAACTAATAACTATCAAACACACAGTGAACAGAAATATAATAGAGCCACCACGCATAAAACAATGCGCTCATTACAAATTGGCTGGTGCAGTAATAACGTGGCAGACATTAGGTTTAGCTACAGTTTAGAGCTGGAGTTAAGTCAATCGCCTTACTGGCAAAAATCGCTGTTACCGGTGCCGTTAATACTGGCAAATTGTGCCACGGAGTACGATGGGTCTCCATGAAACAGTGATTTACAACCATTGCCGCCACGTGTAATCCGGTGGTAATACTGTCAGACCGAGTGGTGGTAACGGTAATACAGCTTGGTGGTATCTGGCCAGATTTACCACCCAGATAAAACCAAACTTGTAATGAGGCCCACTCTTTGTCAAGCGTGTCCCATCATTCCGAGATGAAGTCCTTGTTTTAGCTAAGATGCAGTTGGCAAATTATATCGATATTGATATTTTATTTGTATTGCGCTCATACACAAGTGTTTCAGAGCACAGCGAGGCAAGGGAGGGGAACAAGGGAGAACAAAGGGAGAACAAAACAATGCTCTTACTAGGCCCAGTGACATTGAGAATGCGCAAGGGCATGGGAGAGGGAAAGGGGAAAATGCATTGGAGAGGGGGAAGAAGTGGAAAGTGCTGAGCAAAGGAATACTAATAAATAAACAATTAATACATAAATAATAAAACGCAACATACAATGGTAGGGCTGCCAGCATGTGGCAAGTGCTAGCTTTAAGGTAACAGACATGGTGTGTCTGATAAGTGCAGAAAAAGAGGGGACTGTAGGGTTACATATACAGGCCCCAGTGCAAGGGATTGCCAGGAGGCAGTGCAGGTGGGTGGTAGGGTGAGCAGGTACCTGGGCCCGAAAGTCAGAGGGTAACCAGGTGCACAATGCAGAGACAGAACAGATCAGCAAGGGAGAGGAGTAGCGAAGGCAGAAGCAAAGAGGAAGGTCTTGAGGTGCAGCCAGAACCAGAGATGTCCTTCCTCAAGTTTCAGAGTGGCAGGGTGGCTGTTCCAGAGGGAGACCCCAGCCGAAGACAGAGATCTCCCCCCAGCTTGTTTCTTTGAAAAACGACTGATCCTGAGGGAGTTAGACGCGGAGGAGCGAAGAGCTTGGGGTGGGGAGGTTATTTACAGATGGACAGCTGAAGGTATTTTGGACCCAGACCCCAGAAAGTCTTGTGGACAATGCAAAGGGTTGCAAATTTAATCCTTGCAGCCACTGGGAGCCAGTAGAGAGATTTCAGGGCTGGAGAGACACGATCCCCGGGCTTGAGACCAAGGACAAGTCTTGCAGTCCTGTTCTGGATAAGTTGCAAAGGGCAAAGAGTAGAAGTAGGTAGATTTAGAAAGAGGATGATGCAATGATCCTACCTAGAGAGAACCGGGGCTCGAGAGACAGTGAACTTCTGGGGGAAGGAGAGGAAAGGCAGAATAACTACTGAGGAGGTGAAGTAGGAAGTTAGACTTTTTAGAGATTTCAGAGATGTGGGCTGGGAAGGAAAGCGTGGAGGCAAAGATGACCCAGAGTTTCTTAGCCTTGCAGGTGGGGGTAGGATGAAGGCCAAAGGAGGCCGGCCAGAGAGTGACAGGAAATGAGGGTAATGGTGTGCCAATGAGATGTATCTCCATCTTGCTGCCATTCAGGCAGAGATCGTTGGCGGCACACCAATCCTGAATGGCAGATATGCAATCAGAGATGAGAGACGGAGAAGAGCTGGCTGAGGAAGCCTGAAAATGAGTTGAGTGTCATCAGCATAGCACTGAAAATTGGAGCAGAAAATGGCAATGCAGTGGGAAAGAGTTGCCAGGTATTGGTTGAAAAGCCAGGGTGAGAGGTTAGACCCTGGGGAACACTGCAGGTAGAAAGGGAGATAGATGAAAGGAAGGACCCAAGTTGGAGCTGGGAGGGTCGATCAGCAAGGAAAGAAGTCAACCAGGCCAGAGCCTGATCCGTGATACCCAGGTTTTCATGGAGACAGTTGAGCAGGATGGTATGGTTGACCGTGTTGAAGGCAGAAGAGTGATTGAGTAGGATGAGGACAGAGGGGATGTTAGAATAAAGGTTGAAAAGCAGATCTTCACAAATGTACAGGAGAGCAGTTTCCATGCTTCTGGCAGCTCTAAAGCCAGACTGATGGTTGTGGCTTTAGAGCTGCCAGAAAATGAACCAGAATGAAGGTTAAGCTGCCAGATGGTCAGCTTTTCTAGGAGTTTGCGCAGAAAAGGAGTGATGGAGATTGGGCGATAGTTAGCTGGGCAAGAAGGATCAGCTGTGGGTTTCTTGAGAAGGCTTCAGAGGGGAGGGGAAGATTTCTGAGGTGAAGGAGAGGTTGCAGAAATCAGCCAGGGCAAGATCAAGGGTGTCAATGTGGTCCTTGATGGTTTTGGAAGTACAGGGAGGAACCTTTTTTGTCAAGACTTTCATAGGTAAGACTTCTCTAGAGACCTTGTAAGCAGAGAAAAGAGGAAAGGACTTGAAAGAGGGTGTGGGGGTGGCTGTAGGAGGGCCAGAGTTCACAGAAGGAGAAGGGGGAAAAGGGGGAGGGAACGAGAGGGTGGAAGTATAACTTGAGTTTTTGAGATGAAGTGAGAGGCAAGGGCCATGCAAAGGGTCTGGGAGGCGACAGTAGAGGTAGAGACTGCAGCAGGGTTGGCCAGCACCTTGCAAATTTTGGCTGAGTTGTTAGATGCGGAAGAGACACAGGCTTCGATGTGGGCTCTCTTCTTATTGTGGAAAGAGTGTCAGTATTGTCTTTGGAGCAGGCGGCAGGCTAGTTTGGAGGAGGATGAACAAGAAGCCCTCCATTTCCTCTCAGCCAACCTGCACTTACATTTAAGCCTAGCTTGGTGAGAGTCATACCTAGAATTGCACTTGGTTTTGGACTTCAAACGGATCCTCATGACAGGGCAAGTGTATCGGAAATAGAGAAGTATAGCATAGACAGGGCTGTGTCAGGATGTAAGTCAGCCAGAGGTGGAGGGGGGAAGAGAAGGTGGCGGCGAAAGCCTCAACTGAAACACGCTTCATGGGCCAGATGTCCGAGAAAGTAGGTGACATTGTTGAGGTAGGCTTGTCCTGGGAGGAAGAGAGGGAGAGATGAGAGGAGTGGAGGGTGTGATCACTCCAGGAGAGAGGAGTGGTCAGAGGGATGGAGAGGGGGAGGTCAGAGGAGATCAAGACATCAAGCGTGTGACCTGCAGAGTGAGTCGGGCCAGAGTCACAGAGGTCACGGAAGAGTGCAGAGGAGGAACACAGAGAGTATAGATGGATATTGATGTCACCAAGAAGGAGGAGTTGAGTGGTAGATGCCAGAAGGGAGGGGGAGAGATCCACCCACTCAGAGAGAAAAGAGTGATTTGACTAGTAGGCCGGTAGATAGTAGCCACGGTAAGAGAGTGGCTAGGAGAGAAAGAAAGCCTGCAGACAAGGCATTTGAAAGAGGAGTATGTCTGCATGGGAATGATAGAGGCAGGAATCCACTCAGGGATGATCAGGGAAACAGCCCTTCCGGACCGGGTGGATCTGGGTGCGGAGAGGATCTTGGTGCCTTCAGGGACAAGAGTGTCAAAGCTTGTGAAAGAGCTGGCTGTGAACCATGTCTCGATAAGACCGAGGACATCGAGGTCAAGTTCCTCCAGGAGGTGGTAGATGTCAGAGGAATGTTTGACAGCAGAGCAAAAGTTGAGAGTGGCGAGATGAAGAAGGTTGCCAGCCTTAAAGGCTTTCCAGGGAGGGGTACAAATCAGAGGTACGCCCTGTGGAGGTGAGGAAGGAGCCCGAGCTGGGGCAGAATAGGAGGGAAGAGAGCTCAAGTTAGCCTGGGGGGGAGGGGACAGCAGGAGATGAAAGAAAATTGATGTGGCGAGGGAAGCACCTATCAAAGAGTATATTGACCTGAGGGCCTTGGACCATAACTGTGCCATTAAGGTAGACATTAATGATGACTTTAGAGGAGTCGAATGGAGCCATGGGAGCTTCCCAGTGGGTGCCACCATTAATGGGAGAGGAGGAGACAGGACAGAGCACAGAGATCATATGAAGAGTCCATAGATATGGCGAAGGAACGACAAAGAGGATGTCTGTGAGGGTCTGTCTGGAGGAAGCAATGCAAAAGGTATCAGCGACAGGGAGACCAGGGTTGGAGGCCAAGATATCCTTTTTGAACTTCTTCCTGCCAGACTTAATATATTGTGATCACTCTCTAATCAATTGAGATACTGAGTTTAATGTATCTCATAAGCATAGTAACGATAGTTACCTGTAAGTGAATCAACCTCCTCCAAATAAATCCGCCACAAGGTATATTTGGTGGTATATGCAATTCATTGGTCTGCACTTGTTAGATTCGATTTATCGATTCAACAGTTTATTTCATTTGTTTCCTGTAGAGTGAACAGGAACAAATGTTCAAATACACCGACGCAACCAGTTGCGAGTCGTGTGTTTATCACTATATCCTTAACTAAAAGAACTGTGATAGTCATCGCTTACCTGGATAGCAGACAATTGAAATGGCTGTCCAGGTGAGGGGTAGCGTGGCTGTTTGAAATCGAACGCTAACCTCGCATTTTCCAAAGTCTCTCCAAGCCATACTGTAAACATTAAATTAAAACAATACATGTCAGTCACTAATTGCATGGCTCTATAATTTATAAGCTCTCCTTTTACACTAACGATGAACAGGGATAAAGATTTACCTACTTCTATGTCTGTTATTCCTGCTGTATTCAGGAACGCTGGTCTGATTCCTCTCTTCCTGGTCATTCGAATATCACGCTGCGACCCGACCTACTGAGTTCTTTTTGTAGAAACTAGACTAACAGTGTGTGTTTCGTAATGCCATCTTGGAATAAAAAATGGCTACCAACTAAGTTCAACGTTGTTAAAGCGGTACTGCCCCACTTTAGGGATATATTGTTACCGGCCCATTATTGATCATTTTTTTAAGGAGATCATTTGCCAAATCTAATCTGAGTTTCGAACACATACATATAGTATAGGTAATACATTGGTAGTCTCATATATGGTTACACAAATTCAAGGTAATCAGGGGGATACAGCAGATCGATAGTTTCAGTTTCACAGAATCAAAGTTATCAGAGAGGTACCATCAATGTTCTCAACCATCCCGGTTAATACAAAGCAAGTTGGTAGTATCAATGACAGTTACATAAGTTCAAAGTAATCAGAGAGATACAACAGGTTGATAGTTTCAGTTACAAAGATTCAAAGTGATCAGAGAGGTACCATCAATGTTCTCAACCATCACAGTAATCATCATAAACAGTTGTATTATATTGTTTGAAGGCCATTCGTAAAACACTTATTTCGATCATTATTCATAAAACAAGAGTCCCAATGTATCCCATTGCAATTGACCGATTTTTCTCCAATTTTTCAGATCACAGATAACAATATAAATCCCATTCGAGATTCATTCCTCTAGGGTACATAGAGTCCAATCGCTCAATCCAAAATGTTTGTTTCAATAGTCTCTGAAGGTTACCACCTCGTCTTGGTAGTAGAACATGTTCTAGGATCCCAAACTGCAAATTAGCTACTGAGTGATTTAAGTCTTTAAATTGTTGTGCGACTGGGGACTTGACAGAACCTGTCCGTACATTAGATTCATGCTCAACCCATCTCTGTTTAGCCTTTCTACTAGTGAGGCATACGTAGTAAAGCCCACATGGACATTTGATACCGTAAATCACATTCTTTGTATCGCATGTTGAAGTGTGTCACAGTAAGATCTTGTTGCCTTTATGTGGGTGATGTATATAGTTCCCTTTAATAATGTTATGTCAACAGTGCAATTGTTACAGGGTATAGTACCCTTGAATGTAGTTAGTTGAACTTTAGTGCACCCAAAGTCCGATTTGATCAAGTGATCTCATAATGATTTGCTTTGTTATATGTAAAGAGAAGTAGGGTCGGAAAGAGATTTTGCAACTTGGGGTCCAAGGATAAGGTCTCCCAATTCTTATATCATTTAACCACACCAACAGCGGCTGCCATATATAAAATAGAGGCAAGTTCAAGTAAAAAAAAATACCAAAAACATTGGTGTATGAAACAGCAAGAGACGATTTTACAATGCTCTGTCCAACCTAGACAGTTAACCAGCATCTACAAAATGTAGGACACAATAGATTTTACCATGATGCACTCTTTCTCCATTTGTGGGCTTGTATATGGCATTGATTTTGGGCACCTAACTACTCGTAAACAGTGAGGTCTGGCATCATGAATTTTGTATGGAATATTCTTTATTTCATTGCTGAATTAATGCAACTATTTCAAGCCGATATGTCAACTCGCTCCCGAGATAATTATTTTGTTTGTTTTTCGGCATTACATTTTGTGGTGTTCAACGTGTCATCTACAGGTCATTTGTAGAAAGTGCTCATGATCGCGCTATCTGTGCTAAACTGGTCTTGCGTTTTTTTTGTTTTCACATTTCTTAAGAAGAGAGTTAGTGTGTCTTTTTTTTCATTGATTTGTTTTGCAATAAACTCGATACATGTTAATTTCACTAATTAATTGAACACCACAATTCTATTTATTTCTGATTTAAATTCTCACATGAATATCATATTTGTATGCTTAGTCTGATTATTTACAGTGCATGGTTAGCAACGAAAATGGCCACCACTGCTAACACTGCAAATAATCAGAGTAAGCATATAAATATGACATTCATGTGAGAAATTGAATCGGAGATAAATGAACATTTGGTGTTCAATTAATTAGTGGAATTAACATGTATTGCATTTTTCCTTTGTGGCATACAATAATATTAATTATTCTTTTTCGGCGGAATATGACATCACATTTGAGAATGGACATACCGGTCAGAGCTGAGTACTCAAGATTGTGTTGGAGTAAAAATGGGTTTGAGCACATTTGATTTCATGTCTACATATGAAAAATGTCTAGACCTGAGGTTCACTCTTTTGGTAGGCAATTGTGGGTGGGAGCAGGCTGAACTAGTGTACTTTGGCCAAGCTAGCGCACGGGGAAAGAGACATCATACAGATTGATAGGTGATGTTTTTGAGCAGGAGTGGAGAAACCAAATCACTCACATTGATCAATGCTTTTTCGAGGAGCCTCAGAGGTGGAATCAACATACACATTAACACATGTTTTTTTTTGGGGGGCAGTCTAGGAGAGAAGGAAGTAAATCACACAAACGTATGTGCGATATTTATTTTACAGGAGAGGAGAAATAACTCACAATGACAAGTGATTTTTTTTGGTCAGAAGAGACAAATCACATACAACACTGACACATGGTTATTTCTGCCAATGGAAGAAGGTGTTGTATCGTTTGGGTGCATAGAGCAAACATCACACGTTAAAAAGTAATTGCTTTAAGGGGTGTGGAGGGTAAATCATCACACAACATGATTTATTTTACACACTAGAAGAGAAACCAAATCACTCATATGGGGACTAGGAAAAGGAACATCATACACAATGATAAATCATTTTTGGGGTTTTGGGCACAGGAGAGAAAAAACAAATCACACTCATTGACATACAATTGTTTTGTGTGACTAGCTCTTGCAATCATACTGAATTCACACATGTCTTGCGCTTGATACTGCAACACAAATTACATAAATTGATCCATGTTTTAGGCACAGGAGAGTAGAAATATTGCACACACATTGACAGATGATGTATTTATGCTCATGAAAGAAAAGAACACAGATTGATGCGTGAATATTTTGAAGAAATAGACAAACCAAATCATAGAGTTTGTCACGTGATTTGTGGGGAGAGGAGAGGTGAAATCAAATTAAGCACATTGACACAAAATAGTTTTAGGGCTTTTGATGAAAAATCAATGACAAGATCAAGACAGATCAATGTGTGACTTACATACATAGGAGAGAAAAAAACGAATACTAAGTCATCCACATTGACACATTATTGTTGCATCTGTTTTTTATATGACAGTTGAGAAACAAAATGCACTAAATGTCCATTGGTTTTTGGGGTGCAGGAGGATACAAATAACACACATTGATAAATTATTCTTGTGATTGATGGAGAGGAGAAACCAAATCATGCACATCAGGTGTTTTTTGGAATGCTGAATAGCAGAAATCCCACACATTGACAAATGATTTATTTTGCACAAGAAAGAAGAAACCAAATCAAACACATGGAGATGTAATTATTTTAAGCACAGGAGAGGAGGAACACAATAATGCACATTGACACCCTTTTTGGGGGGATCAGGTGAGGAGAAACCAAATTACTCACATAATGCTCCATGATTATTTGCAGCTCAAGGATAAACTCACAAGGACAAAGACAAAATCAGGCTTACAAACAGAAACGAAACTGACAAATAGATACTATACAGGCACAAACAACAGACAAATGGATATGAAGCGGATATGGAAAATAGTTTACCTAGGGTAAGAGTAGGGAAAGGGAGTTATTTGAAATTTCACTTTTTAACAAATTGTAACACTGCAAACGTAATTGCATCTAAGAGCCAACAGTGGTAGGGGAGGGGTTCACCAGCACCATGAGAGGGTCCATGGGGACCAGTTTATGTTACATAAATATGAATGTTTTGATAAATACCTGAAACGTCATACAATTTACACAGGACCTAATCTCTAGTGCTAGGGCATTCGAAAGAAGAGCTTCTTCAACAGAGAATCTCCTACCTTCTCCATTAAGACATGCACCTGTACGAATAATTAACACATGTTCAGAGGAGCAGAGCTTCTAGGCAGGCACATCAGAAATCGCCATGTCCTCAAGGTATCTAGGAGCCCAACCAAATAGACACTTAAAGATCACACAAAGGATTTTGATTGTGATTTGGCCAACACCTGCAGTCATTCAGTGAGTGACACACATCCAAGACATGATCAATCCATTGTTAACCTAAAACCATTGCTCTGCAGCATCTTGGATACTCTGCAACTGGTTCAGTTGGTTCTTAGCAAGCCCTGTATACTGTACAAAGGTATTATGCATTATGGCCATTTTTAGAGTTCCAAGGCAAGGTTTGACAACGTTGAGAAATCATAACAAGCTCCCCCTTTCACTTCATTTAGCAGAGCTTTCATTACCAAATGCGTTTCCCACAGCACCGCCAGATGCTATAGAAGGAGGTCAGGATTCACAGTATCATAGGAAAGTGAGAAGTGCAACATGACCAAGTATACCGTCTCCACGATTGATGCATTGCCAATGTAGGCTGCCTCAAGTACATCGTCCCACCTTCTTATCAAGGCTGTTTCTGTGCTATTCTTAGGATGTAAACCTGGTTATAGGCCATCACGTGTTCTTCAATGATTGTTTGAAATGGGCATAAGCCACCTTCTACAAAATTGTACTGTCCTTAGGAATCAAGCTGTAGTCTTAAATTGTTAAAACTTGAAGATACAACATAGTGTGGTTCAGCAAAGGGTGCCAGTACTCACTGCTTCATGAACTGCTCCCTTAGTAAGAGAGGGAGGCACTTAATGAGTGATGTTGACTATGATTCTAATGATATGCTCTTTGGATGCAAACGTTAGAAGGTTGTGCTGATGGCAATCAGTGGGGCAAAGAGAAATAAGTACAGGCATAATGTCTTGAAACTATGACATCCAAACCCTCTGAAGTTGAGTATTTTCTGTTTTGTATTTGTATTCTTATGGTATTTTTATAGCGCTTAACTACTTAGTGCTGTACAGAGAAATAAAGCACAGTTCAATAAAATGAAAACATGTCAGCTGGACAGATTAACCAGCAAGGAAGCGATCCTTAAGCCATGATTTAAAAGAGGCAAAGAGTGGATAGAGATTGTGCAGACATAGGGAGAGCATTCCAGCGTTTAAAGAGAAGGAGCAAAAGCGAGTAGAAGCACAAGGAGGTCGCGGGACAGCTAAGTGAGAGAGGGCCTGAGAACGAGTGCTGCGAGAAGGAGAATAACATGAGAGTAGAGAAGAAAGGTAGCAAGGTTCTAAACTATGCAGACATTTCAATGCAATACATACCAAATTAAAAAGTAGATACACTTTGAAAGAAAGCCACTGTAGTGAATATAAAGCCGGGGAAATAGAGTCATGTGGGGAAATAATACACAGGACAGGGATGGATGCATGATGGATTGAGCGAAGACAAGCAAGCAGATTGGCAGGTTGGCCAAGAAGAAGGCTAGAGCAGCAAAACAAATGTGTAAAGACTATGGAAAAGATGAATGCGCTTTGTTCACACAGGGATATGATAAATGGATTTAGAATGGACCTAGATCAAGGTTAATTTACATGCCAATAAAGAGATTTTAGAGCCAAGGTCATTGCATGTTCAGGAATTGAAAATCATGCTTCCTAGAGAGTTTTCCCTACTCATCACCAAAGTGTATAATTGGCCACACAGTTCTAGAGGTGATGGCTGTATTGTGATTTCCTGTCTGCATAATTCATTGTTAGCAAACAAAGGGGCAGTTTCTAATAGTTGACAGGGTATTGCCCTTAGATAGATATTGTTAACACAAAAAATTAGGCAAAACACAACTGTATGAAAGCTACTAGCAACAACCTGAAAACCCAAGATTAGGTCCAGATCGTAAAACCAAACCCTACAAACAGGGTTTTATTTATTTTACTTATTTAGCTGTGGGGTGGACTCAATTCTATTCAAGAAGGAATAGACCAAGGTTGTGACCGAAGACAGGAGGATAGAGCGAAACGTGAGTACTATCCCTACCTAACGTGCTCACTTAGCTAGGTTGCGGTGTTACAACGCCTATCTATTAGGGGCAGAATAAGAGTAAAATTGCCACTTCTACAGTAAGTAATACATTCAACCTTGGGAGTCTCAGCCCACTCTCTTCTCGATTGGCTTAATCGGAAGAGACTGGCGATGAAACCAGGGAAAGGAAAAGGGGAGTTAGCCCAGGGAAGTCAAGAGAGTCAATATTTCTCTTCAAACTAAACCGTGTGGCATCTGATGGGATTGACAATTTTTAATAGCCCATCGATTGTCACACCGCTCCTGGGATGCTCATTATAAAAATGACACAACTTCGGGAAATGGGATAAGTTCCCAATTCTATAAACACACACAAAGACAATACAAACACCTCTTCCCATGTGGAGTCAACTTTTTACTCATGGGAAGTGGGACAATGTAAATGTTTGCTCAAGACTAAAGTGGGGGCGAATTGGAACCCTTTTAGATGATACAAACACCGTCGACCGGTTTCAGTGGCTTAGGTTTAGTGACGCCACATTCTTCAGGACAGTCTAAGCTCCTCACGAGAGGGTGCATTTTACTATGCAACAACTAGTTTAGTGAGGATAATGGTTAAAAACAATGGATGGCATGGTACATTACCACCCTGAAGTAGATGTCATGGAACTGGAACAGTCTGGGGAGAAACCCTTGGTATTCACTCCCTTTAGTTCTAACAACTGGTATGCCACAGATTAGTGTCCAATTTTTGCTGTCCAGTCCACGTGTAATACATATGAAGATTGCATAACACAGGCGCCTTTTCAATCAACAGCGCAGCGCTCTGGATCAGAGCGCTGCGCTGTTGATTGAATCAGTCTCTGGATCAGAGCGCTGCGCTGTTGATTGAAAAGGCGCCTGTGTTATGCAATCTTCATATGTATTACACGTGGACTGGACAGCAAAAATTGGACACTAATCTGTGGCATACCAGTTGTTAGAACTAAAGGGAGTGAATACCAAGGGTTTCTCCCCAGACTGTTCCAGTTCCATGACATCTACTTCAGGGTGGTAATGTACCATGCCATCCATTGTTTTTAACCATTATCCTCACTAAACTAGTTGTTGCATAGTAAAATGCACCCTCTCGTGAGGAGCTTAGACTGTCCTGAAGAATGTGGCGTCACTAAACCTAAGCCACTGAAACCGGTCGACGGTGTTTGTATCATCTAAAAGGGTTCCAATTCGCCCCCACTTTAGTCTTGAGCAAACTTTTACATTGTCCCACTTCCCATGAATAAAAAGTTGACTCCACATGGGAAGAGGTGTTTGTATTGTCTTTGTGTGTGTTTATAGAATTGGGAACTTATCCCATTTCCCGAAGTTGTGTCATTTTTATAATGAGCATCCCAGGAGCGGTGTGACAATCGATGGGCTATTAAAAATTGTCAATCCCATCAGATGCCACACGGTTTAGTTTGAAGAGAAATATTGACTCTCTTGACTTCCCTGGGCTAACTCCCCTTTTCCTTTCCCTGGTTTCATTGCCAGTCTCTTCCGATTAAGCCAATCGAGAAGAGAGTGGGCTGAGACTCCCAAGGTTGAATGTATTACTTACTGTAGAAGTGGCAATTTTACTCTTATTCTGTCCCTAATAGATAGGCGTTGTAACACCGCAACCTAGCTAAGTGAGCACGTTAGGTAGGGATAGTACTCACGTTTCGCTCTATCCTCCTGTCTTCGGTCACAACCTTGGTCTATTCCTTCTTGAATAGAATTGAGTCCACCCCACAGCTAAATTAGTAAAATAAATAAAACCCTGTTTGTAGGGTTTGGTTTTACGATCTGGACCTAATCTTGGGTTTTCAGGTTGTTGCTAGTAGCTTTCATACAGTTGTGTTTTGCCTAATTTTTTGTGTTAACAATATCTATCTAAGGGCAATACCCTGTCAACTATTAGAAACTGCCCCTTTGTTTGCTAACAATGAATTATGCAGACAGGAAATCACAATACAGCCATCACCTCTAGAACTGTGTGGCCAATTATACACTTTGGTGATGAGTAGGGAAAACTCTCTAGGAAGCATGATTTTCAATTCCTGAACATGCAATGACCTTGGCTCTAAAATCTCTTTATTGGCATGTAAATTAACCTTGATCTAGGTCCATTCTAAATCCATTTATCATATCCCTGTGTGAACAAAGCGCATTCATCTTTTCCATAGTTCATAATGCATAATTCATTGACCACTATCGAATCACTGCATGATTTAAAAGGGTTACACTACAGGCTGCTACTAAGAACTTTCACTCTGCACTTTAAGGGGTTGTCTATCACTTTACAGATTATGAAAGAAGAGTATGCTATTTGGGCAATCCCTGATGTTCATGTGACCACTCCTATGCGCCAGTACTCCAGTGCCCAACATTAACTCTGCGTCTTGCTTAATTAAAATTCACTCAATTCACAACACACTCAAATTTAAACCCTGTGCCACAGCCAAACAAAACAAAACATACAGACTCAAACACCGGAAGCCCACCTAACGTACCACCTAAAAACAACCCCAAAACAGAGTGACCGTTTTTTCTGAACTGGAACTATCAACAGAACAGCAAAAGCACACTTGCGCTATCCCTCTCTTCCCACTAACCAATTGGCCCTCATTATTTTCAGATCAGTCAGAGTGCCTAGAGACCATGAAATTGGCAGCGGTGCTCAGTATAAATCACATTGACATAACGTAACATTTATGAGGTAGGAAGCAGGAACCAGGAAGGATGATGGGCAGTACCTCCCATCCTGCCATTCTGGGACTATTCATTGATCTCATGATCGCTTTTATTTCCCTCATTGCGGGGCTAATGTTTACAGATTTTGTTTTACTTGGAGGGCAGAATGTGATTATATAATGTATATTGAAGTAACGTGAATGATTTTGTGATGTGTGATTTTACGGGTCATCGGTCCACGCACAGCAATTAACCTATAGTGGACTTTGCATTGACTTCGGTGCTGGATGTGTCTGGTGTAGGCATGGGTTTGCTAATGTAAAGTGGGTTCCAGCGCTCTTGCAACTGGTTCCAGCTCCCGTTGACTGTAGGAAGGAGAAAGACAGATGTAGACAATTTGACAAAGTTCTCTTTGCGTTTTTCGTGATATTTGGATTTTGAAATGATGTGCTACGATGTCAGTTTCACAAATGATTTTCTTGATTTGTGTTTCTATGTGTATCTGCATGTATTAATGAGTAGGGTGAAACAAAAATGACATAACAGTATTTAAGATTGAGAGCCTGAAACTATGTACAGATTTACAAATTAAATAGAGATGTCTAGAGGACAGAAAGCAGGAGAAGTGGGTTATTATTGTGATTCGTTCTGAGAGGTGGGCGTGGGAACCCGAAGGGCTTCTTCCATCTTATAATGATGTAAAGCTGTTTTAGTTACAGGCAATAAGTAGGTAATTGAAACTTCCACCAGTAAGTTTCCAGGCATGGACAGTACGTTTTCTGAAGTACCAAATCAGGGGGCAAACGAGAAAGCCCTTCTATGTTGTTGTTCGTGAAGCAGGCGGTCCTATTAATGGTTGTCAGATAGTACTCCTATAAAAAATTCAAACAGTTCAAACAAGAGTCCTCATTGATATCTAATTTAATGTTTAGAGAAACCATGAGTTCCCCACAAGTATTGGAGAGATGTTCTTTGTATCTGAAGTGTACCATAGAGTTACTTTTTCTTCTGAACAAATTATGTTAAAATAGTCTAAATGAATTGATATGATCAAGCCACTGAGATGGTAAAAGGTAGATCAGGATTGAAGTGACTGGACACAATTAAATCCACACTGTGACCTTTATTGCACTGGAACTATGGGCCTCATTACAGTTTTGCCAATCCAGACAAATTGCCCGTAATTCCGGGACTGGCAAGGTTTCCGGATC
Organism: Ambystoma mexicanum; assembly: GCF_040938575.1. Classification (NCBI taxonomy): domain Eukaryota; kingdom Metazoa; phylum Chordata; class Amphibia; order Caudata; family Ambystomatidae; genus Ambystoma; species Ambystoma mexicanum. The sequence goes on along the minus strand of NC_090933.1, from coordinate 1,127,466,566 downwards.
GTCGAAACAGAAGTTTGCCAGTGGGGGCATTGATTTACCTCCAGCCAAAAGCTCCAGCAAATAAATGGCAGAATTACCATCACCGGTATTATTGGTATACCGGAATATCAAGCACCAGTAACGGTAGGAGCAGTTTGCTGGTATCAAGCTGGAATTACTAGCTGGATACCGGCAAACATGTAATAAGCCCCATGACTTTAAAATGACTAATATTGGCTTCATCTCGGAAATTATGTTAGGTGTTAAAAACTCCTAAAATCAATAGATTTCAAACCTCTAGCCTTTGTGTACATAGCGTGCACCAAGCAGAGTACCAAACGAGTACTGTCTGCTGTCCTGCTGGGATTCGCTGCCCTGCCACTGCATGTGAACATTTTTCATCTCCATTGTCAACCACAGACATTTGTAAACTTTCACCTTGCTCAGTGGCCACGCCTCCCTGTCACATGACTGGCATAAATTCAACAACTGCACGCACCAGCACACGCGCACCAAGCAGAGTACCAAACGAGTATTGTCTGCTGTCCTGCTGGGAACCGCTTCCCTGCCGCTGCGTGTGAAAAATGTTCATCTCCATTGTCAACCACAGACATTTGTGAACTTTCACCTTGCTCATTGGGTATAATACCTTCTGCTCTCGTGAACCTATCAGTCTATTCTAACAATTACTTATCAGTCATTGATTCGGTTCACCAGAGTCTCCATATAAATAATTCAGAGAGAAAACCTCTTCAAATTTTCTTTGTAAACCTAAACAGTGCGCCTGCGTCATTCAAAACCTTAGACCAAAGGCGCAAAGTAGTTCTATATCGCCCTGCAACAATGGAAGGCCAGAGACATAATGTTTCAATCTCTAACAACAATGTAATGCCACCAGATAAATCTGAAGCTCAATCTTCTCAACCTAGTCTAAACAGCCACAATGTCTCTCCACCTGACCACTTCTCAGGGCCTCCCCCAGTACTATATCAAGATAATATAAAAATGACCATGCTTGAACATACGTACCATGACCCTTACCCTAACAGGATGACCCTATTAACCATTTTTAACACAGTGACTTCTTTACAACATATAAGATCCACAGATATCAGTTGGCTTTGATACCCCAATCCAGCAATCTAAGATATGGTTGAAATAAATATCCCCTCCAGAATCATTCAGGACAGGAAAGAACAATACTCCAAGCCAAAGGTCTAATACTTGAGGCATCAAATCGCACAGAGCAAACAGAAGCAAAATGGCATAACGAGCCTCAAAATTGAATGAATGGTGATTCGAATACAAACTCTAATGCATGTAGTAACTGCACTACAAACCAACAAACAAACCAAACACGCCCAAAATCCAAGTGTTCATGGGTTACCGAAACATTATAGAAGACCACTAACCCCCAAAAGAAATAACATGATAAAAAGCTAGTTTCTCACACTTGTACAAAGGCCTCTTGGAATACAAGGGTATTCTCACACCTCCTAAAAAGATTCCAGCAAATCTAGAGAACTTTGATCTTGTTCTTTTACAAGAAACTTGGATGATGATTGTACCAATATGGAGCAACCATGAAATTGTGGCAATATCGGCAAAGAATCAAACAAAGGGTCGTCCCACAGCTCGACTACTTATAGCAGTGCGCTCTGATTCTGAACTCTTGCTTAAACCTTGGTTATGCCCCGCTCCAGGGATCCAAGCAGCTAAAGTGACGACTAACAAATCAAACCACCTGCTTTTTCCATCAGCTGTATTAATAAACATCTACTGGAATACGGCATCCCCAACTGAACCACAATTTCTGTGAAAAATTGAAAATATATTAGATTTAATACTCACAGAATACACCATTCAAACTACTTTAATTGTAGGAGACTTTAACATGAATTGTACCACTACTATAAATCTTGAGTTCAACCAGAGAGCATCAAGATGGCTCTCCCTAATGGAAACAAGACATTTTAAGATGCTAAATGGCTCAACGGCAAAGGACTGTCCACCTGCGCTGACATGGTCCAGAGGCAAGAGTACCTTGGTGATAGATTATCATCATTAGGAGGTAAGTAACGGTCCTTACCGGCATGGCGTAAATAGCGTGTCTGGGTAGTCATCAGTCCGCTAATAGAGGACTATTACGACTTCGCAGGCACAAGCTTTATGCCATGCCAGTAAGGTCATTACCGCCATGCTGTAAAAGGCAGCTTAAATGCCCTTAGCGGCATCAAGCACAGCGCAGATAGCACTACCGACAAGGTCCAATGCGGCATTAGTGGTGACCGTTATTAGCGGTCATCGCTAATAATGGTCACCGCTAATAAGCAGAACCGGATGTAGCGTCATCGCACAGGAATGGGAAGGAGCACGGCGGCCATCTTTAAAAACACAATCCATTGCCATCCTCACCACACAAGACCCTTTGGACTCTGCTGTTGTTGTGAAAAGACCCTCCTATTACACCACTATGCCCAAGGCCCCGAAGAAGGGAGCTGCCGCCAGCGGAAAGAAAGATTTAATGAGGATGAGCTGCAGATGCTGGTTGGCACACTGCAGGAGCATGCTGGCATAGTATTCTCCAATAACATGAAGAGGGAGGCAGTACTGAAGAAAAAGGAGATCTGGGCACTTGTTGCTCAGTACGTCAGTGCTGTTGGGAACACCCCACGCACAATCAAAGACTGTCGCAAGCGCTGGGACGACCTGCGACTGAGAGTTCGAAACATTCTGTCAGTGAACCAGAGCCAGGCAATGGGAACAGGAGGAGTTCCCAGCTCACCAATCAAGCTCACCCCATGGGAGGACATCTGCGCCAGCATGATAGGAATGGAGGGGATAGAAGGTGTTGGCGAGATGGAGTGTGGCGCCACAACAACGGGCGATGGAGGTGAGTGTCCTAAGAAAACATTGTAATGCCAAGTCTGATGAAAGTCAACCAATATGTCAGTCCAAATAGTCAAGCCATGGTCCAACACACACACACTCCCAGCAAAGTAGGCGGACGCATCACACACACATGCAGATGCCTGCTGCAAGGCAATGCTGTACCTGACATATACCACACAGAGATGTAAATGCCATGAGTCACACAGCGTGCAGGGCCACAATACTATGCATGTCAGATAGCATTGCTCTTGGCCAACATGAGTGATGTATACCTGTATAACCCACCCAGGTATCAAATAACGTGCTCATCCAAACACAAATGCCTATAACCCCCAATTTAGTGGATGATCAATAGTCCAAATGTATGTATGATGCAAAACATCACTCATGCCGTCCCTCTCTTCGACCCCCACAGGCACTGACCATGACAGCAAAGGGCAGGACACAACCCCTGCACAGACCACACCCTGGAAGAGGTCCTGGGATGATGCCAACCACCCTTCGACCTCGAGGGGACAACCCAGGGTCCGCCATGCACTAACACGCAAGACCCCCCAGTTAGCCATAACACCGGTGCCACCAAGGCCCGTAGAGGGCGAAGCACCACATTCAGAGGAGTCCAGTTTGGCTGGGGAGGTGGCAGCCACAGCACCCCTGGCTATTGAGGACCCACTGGATGACATATCAGTGCCGTTGAGGATGATTTATCGGATGTGGTCCATACGTTAAGTCCACCCGCAGCCCCACAAATATCGTCCCTCGATACAGAGCACGCCACCACCCCATAACACTCTGGTCAGGAGCAGATGGAGGGGCACATCAGTCCCATTTTGATAAGTAGGGAGGCTGAGCAGGACAGCCAGGGACCAACAACATCCACAGGTGCACCCGCAGGGCCACAGCAGTCGGAACAGTTTACTGCCCTTGTGTGGCAGTTTGCCGAGGACAACAGACTGGCCAGACAGGAGTGGCGTGAGAACTTCGCCTCTCTAGGAAGGTCTAACACTGTCTCCATGGTCAAATCGTTTGCAGACAACATCATCCGCCTCTGCGAGGAGGTCTATGCATTCCCCCTAGAAATCAATAACACCAGAAATAGAATCTGCTGGAACTCTAGTCTTGTTAGATCGCTTACAATCAATTTAACAGAAGCAAATAGGCCGGAAATGTTAACCTCGTCTAACACGTACATCGACTCGATCGAGCTGATTACAGAATCATCTCGTCTGAAGGCTAAACGTAAATTTAATCACAAATATGCAAATGATTGGCAGATCACAGAATTAAAAAAACAATCTTCGTAGAGTCCTGAGACCGTTATAACCTATAACTCAAAGGCTAGCGTGAGTGAATCTTAGAACTCATTACAAAAACACTATTAAACAAATTAGAGCAGCCAAAAAACAAGATGGGAAAAATATGCTCCAAGCCCTCATGCAGAAATCGGCAGGTGCCATATGGAATATAATTAACACATCTTCTAGAATTGCAACTAAAACAATTCTCCTCAATACCATAAATGAAAAAGATTGGAGGTTGCACTTCGAAAAACTTCTATTCATCAATCAAGTTGAGTCACCTTCATTAATCACAGTATTGTCCGTTTTGTCAATATTTATCTTCGACACTCTAGACATTTTGATAATAATAAAAAAACTAAGCATGTCGAGAGCGCCGGGTCCAGATAATTTTTCGAATTACATTCTGAAAAGAAATATGGACGCATGGGCTTCGGCCCTGGAACTTATTTTCAAAAAAGTGATTATAACCGGTATAATTCCTGCTTCATGGCAAGAAGCCATCATTATCCCCATTCTTAAGAAGGGAGATAGAAATCAAACAGAAAATGATCACCCAATAGCCCTATTAGACGCCCCTGGGAAAATGTTCACAAAACTTTTACTTTGAGATTTCCTAAAGTGGCTAGCTCACGAAAAGCTACTATATGTCAATCAATCAGGATTTGTAGCTGGCATTGGAACTGCGCTAAATCTAACAATTCTATCGGCTTATAAAAAGCAAGCTATTGAGCGGAAACAACCAATCTTTATGGCTATGATTGATTTTAAACAAGCTTTTGATGCAATTGCTCGTACAATTTTATGGGACAAACTTTTAAAAAACAGATGCCTGGTTATATTATTTATTTAATCAAACATTTCTATACTGATACTTCTATTAAAGTAAAACTGACCACAACTGGTCTTTTAACCCAACCTGTTTTAACAAAAACTGGACTGAAACAGGGCTGTCCTTTTGTATCTATCCTTTTAAATGTTTTTATTAATGACAAAAATCTTGCTTTTAGCTCAGTCAGATCGTTTCCACTTAAGTTAGGAACTTCAGAAATGTCCTACTTACTATACGCAGATGATTTGATTGTAATAGATAGAACTCCCATTGGCTTACAAAGAAAACTGACTGCCCCGAGCAAATATGCTGTATTGAATGACTTAACTATTAATATCCAAAAATCAAATATACTTATATTTCAACACTGTCCCAGAAAAACCGAATTGAACTTCAATTGGCAGCTTTCAAAAACATCTCTGTTACAAATTCACCAATATAAATACCATGTGGTCAATATTAATTCTCATTTTACGGACCTTCCCTATAAAAACTAAATCAATGCAAAAATTAGCCTCTTAGCAATCCAGCGGAGAGCTCTACGAACGAAATATGGGAAATTCTCAATGTTACCGGCCAGAATCTTCTATCTCCAAAAAGTTGTACCTATAATCACCTATGGTAGCCAAACAAACGATATCCCGGATGCACTCAACTGGGACATGGTCGAAGGGATCTACTGGAAACACATGCTCCCTGTACCCCAAAGTATACCTATAGCAATAATTAGACACAAATTAGGCCTAATCTCATTAACCACAATGGTATTATGGTAACACCCAACTCCCGAAATCTCTTTTCCATACTGAAAGAGCTTATAGAATCATCTACACCTGGACCGCTACAATATTGGAAAAAAATCTGCCTAACAACTCTGCATAAGGCCGACATTGACCATGCCCTCCTATTAGGAAACCCTGAAAAGGCAAAAATTAAATTCTGGCTTTGGGACTGGATTACAACAAGAGAAACTTGCAATACCTATGATGCCTTTAAGGTGGGTGAGTTTATAGACAAATCTATGAATGTATTCCCCAGTTATTTAATCAAATTCCCCGATCCATCATCTGCTGACAACTTCCTAAGATTTTGTATGAACCTAATTTGAACTAAAGTAGTTACAGCTAAATATAACAAGACGTGCAAACCAGACTTTACCTGCAGACTTTGTAGAGATACTATGTATAAAGAGACCTTACAACATCTGATTACAGAATGTACAATGGCAATTGAAATGAGAACCAGATATCTACACAAACATTTTCAAAACAAAGGGCTTCTTAATAAGGAACAACTATGGCACACAGTTTTTAACGCCACTCAAACAGCACTGATTATTGATACCGTACAATTTATTAGGAAGCTTAAATTAGAAATCGAAGACCTCCTAGTCAACCAGGTAGACTGTCTACAGATCATCTGAGTCTATAAAGGATGAAATCAGCAATCTGTCTAAACCTCTAAAGGCAAACGCCTCCCCTGAACGCTAATGAAGAAATATGAAATATACTTTTTTGTTTTAACTTGGAAACCATCAAAGTGAAAGGTGCCTGAGGAAATGTTTAGAAAAATTGCTAATCTTGTCGTAAGGTATAAAAGATTTTTTTTTTAATGAACATTATTTGATGAAAATTGAAACTTCTAAAGTAGCTTTTTACCTATAAATTGAGTTCATGATATTGCAATTAGATGAAACAATGTTTTGAAAAATGAAAGGTTGATTTGTCAACCAAAAATGTTCTAATAAAAAAAGTAAGTACATAGCCACTGATGAGAAGAGTTCCAAAAGGGGCTGCTTGCCCTTAAATGCAAAAGTAACAGGGCCCCTCTGTGCAATTTACGCAAATCCAGGATACATTTGCTTACAATTGGCTGTTAAATCAGCACCCTGTCTATGTTGCTGATATGAAAATGAAAAATACATACAAAGGTGTGTTCCTTTGGTCTTCATTCAATATATACGTCCTCTCTTTTGCATGAAAACACAATTAATGAGTTAGTTATTGACACTCTAACAGCAACGTAACTGATTTCATTCATTTGGCATATGATATGATATGATATGGCATTTATGACGCGCCTATACACAAATGTTTCAAGGCGCGATGAGGCAAGGGAGGGGGAAACAAAGGGAGGACAGACAACGATCCTACTAGGCCAGGTGTCATTCAGTTCGTGCAAGTGCATGGGAAGGGGGAAAGTGCTGGGGGAAGGGACAGTGCAGTACATGGGCATAGAATAAAAACAATAATTAAAAGTAACGGCCAACAGGTGGCAAGTGTAAAGGTAAGTGCAGGCATCAGGTGTTAAGAGCTGGTAATGGGACTGTAGTGATACAGAAACAGTCCCCAAGTGTGGGGGTCGCCGGCAGGCAGTGTTGGTGTGTGTGAACTGGCAGGGGGAGGGGACCTGGGCCCGAGAACAGAGGGTGGCCAGTTCACCAGTGCAGATTCCGTTTGAGCCAGGAGCTCAGCCGGGGAGAGGAGGAGAAAAGGCAGAAGCAAAGAAAAAGATTTTGAGGTGCTTCCGGAACCGGAGATGGTTCTCCTCAAGTTTCAGAGAGGCAGAGAGGCTGTTCCAGAGAGAGGCTCCAGGCGAAGAAAGAGATCTACCACTCACTAATTGCTTGGAGAAGCGACTGACCCTAAGGGAGTTGGAGGCAGATGAGCGAAGAGCTCGAGAGGGAAGATATTTAGGAAGAGAGAGTTGAAGGTATTGAGGCATCAGGCCCCAGAAGGCCTTGAGGACAATGCAGAGGGTTTTGAACTTGATCCTCGCAGCCACTGTGAGTCAGTGCAGTAATTTCAGTCCTGGAGAGATACAATCCCTGGGCTTCAGCCAAGGACAAGACTCGCAGTCCTGTTCTGGATGAGTTGCAGTGGGTGCAGAGTAGAGGCAGGCAGATTTAGAAAGAGACTATTGCAGTAGTCCAGCCTAGAGAGAACCAGAGTTCTGGAGATAGTGAGCTTCTGGGGGAAGGAGAGGAAAGGTATAATACCCCTGAGGAAGTGCAGCTGGTAGTATGCCTTCTTAGAGACGTCAGAGATATGAGGAGATAAGGAGAATGTGGAGTCAAAGATGACCCTGAGGTTTTTAGCATCGCAGGTAGGGGCGGGGGGGCTCCAAGGGCAGCCAGCCAGAGAGCAACAGGAAAGGAGGGAGCGGGTGTGCAGATGAGGAGAATCTCAGTCTTACTGGCATTAAGGCAGAGGTCATTGGTGGCACACCATTCCTGGATAGCAGACAGTCAGAGATGAGAGATAGAGAAGAGGTGGCCGAAGGTAGCCTGAAAATGAGCTGAGTGTCATCCGCATAGCACTGAAAGTTGGGGCAGAGAGCGGCAATACAGTGGGAAAGAAGTGCCAGGTATAGGTTGAACAGCCAGGGAGAGAGGTTAGACCCCTGGGGGACACCACAAGTAGAGGGTAGAGGAAAAGATAGCGGAGAGGAAGGACCCAAGTTGGACTTGGGAGGGTAGGTCAGTGAGGAAAGAAGTCAGCCACGCCAGGGCTTGACTGGTGATACCCAGGTTATCACAGAGACATTTCAGCAGGATGGTTGACCGTGTCAAAGGCAGAAGAGAGATCAAGCAAGATGAGAACACAGGGGATGTCAGAATCAAACTTGGAGAGGAGGTCTTTGCGGATGTTCAGGAGAGCAGTTTCCATGCTTCTGGCAGTCTTGAAGCCAGACTGATGGTCATGCAGACAACCAACAGATTCAGTGTGGAGATTAAGCTGGGAGATGGCCAGTTTTTCTAGGAGTTTGCCCAGGAAGGGAGTGATGGAGATTGGGCGATAGTTAGCTGGGCAGGAGGGGTCAGCAGAGGGGTTCTTAAGAAGAGGGTGCACAGGGGAGTGCTTCAGGGGGGATGGGAAGACAATATATATTGTATATAATTATATGCATACAACTTAAATTAACGTACTATATATATTGCATGTGTTTGTAACTTTCCCCAGTTCCTTGTTGTGGTGTATTTTCCCTGATTTTAGGATATATAAAATGATGGTAGAATCCTCTGCTAAACATAGGGCAGCTCCATTCATTTATTCAGGCCCCTATTATAAACAGTACATCAAGATGTTCACTTATAGGCGTCATCCAGATTTCAAATAACGTCCAATGTCCGATGACCCGTTTGTATTTTGACGTGGCGTGTTGCGTCGTCGTCCAGTGACCAGTGCTTGATTTATTCCCTTCTTGCCATTGTCGGCATGCCTAGAGAGAAAGTGACTGCACCTCTCGACTTCCTCGATGGTGCCGCACTAGATCAAAAGCATGCTGCTCTTGCATAAGGTTTTGGCATAGCAGAACACATGTGGGTCTGTATGTGTTGGTGGGAAAGTTAACTCTTACCTTTCACTTTTATATGATTCATGCATGTTGTGTTGGACTGTCGAGTGATTAGGACATATGGCTAACAATGAGGAGCAGTGGGTGAAAGCTGGGTTTTGTAAACGTCAGAAAAATAATAGTCTTAATTTCTCTTTATGGGATGGGGTAAAATGCTTTTTTCTGCATGTTCATGCAAGACAAAACAGACAGAAAAATAGTTTTAGCCCATTAACCAACTAACTTGCCAGGCTGTTCAGATGAGCCCTCCAGACAACTGACCCCATGATGTCAAAAGGCACTTACTATTCCCTAAAGCAATTATTTGATTGTCTCCTAGAACATATGTGTGGGTAACCATTATGGACCACCTGACTAAATAGGTTTGGGTAAATATGGCACAGATGATGTGTTTCTGGTGACGTCCTCCTAAGGGCAGAGTAATTGGGCTCCGCCCTTCTGAATATGTGCGGCATCAGAGAAGAGGCCCATAGTGAAAACCAGTTCAGACTAACCATTTCCATTTGGACTGAGTCGGTTGCCTTGCCGACTGACCTCAGACCAATTTAATATTGAAAGTGAGCATTCCTAATGCAGCTGCGTAGTCCACTATAGTGGTGACCAGCATTGTCTGGTGCCAATACAATCGGGTTGTTCTAGTCAAGAGTCTGCTGTGATTTAAAGAAAAATAATAAACACTAGGTGCGACAATATGGCACGGCCTAGGACAACAACATTTTTTTGTCAAATTTGACTTCCTTGTTTTCCTTTGTCATCTGCCTCTCTCAACTCTCTTAATGCCCCTCATTCCTTTAGTTCATCCTGCCCTGATTATTTCAATAATTGACTCATACAACAACTTTTAAGTAGGCTCGGGTTCTGTGACCACCCACAAAGTCCCCCACCCCTCCTTCCCAACAAATTCAGCAAATAACATCTCTCCTTCCCCTAACTTATTAAGACATTGCAACAGGGACAGATGAAGGGGCCACAACTTCCAAGTTGAACTAGTTCCAAGCCACAAATTGTGGGATATTGTCAAGGGTTTTGACCCATGTTGAATTATTAGGCGACAACAAAAACTGAATAAATAGACTGGGTAGATGTGGGGATGAGCTGTCGCTGCCCATCATTCTATCCCAGAACAAAACTAAATCAATAAACTGGGTAGATGTGGGGATTGAGCTGTCGCCGCCCACATTCTATCCCAGAACCAGGAGAACTGCGCAGTTTTGCGCACACCAAAATGGACGCCTAACCTGCCACCCACCAGTGCAAGCGTGATGGGCCGGAAGCACCAGGGGTGAAAGGTTGTGCCAAAGGAAAAATAGCAGTGCCTGTTAGATCAGAAGCACCTTGAAATCACTGCTGTTTCTCTGAAGTGCAAGCTCAAAATGTCCATTTCAATTTGTTCAAAATCCGTTTTTAATTGATGTCAACAAGTTGCTAAAATCATGGGTACAAGACCACTCTAAAGATTCAACCTTCTTGTGGGGGGTTCCACATCACCACTCTACTGTAAGGATGCCCATCAAAACAATGGCAGCAAGGATTAGAGCTGTCAAGCAAAATCCTCCTGTCAAATTCAAGACAACTCCTAAAAAAATGGGTGCAGTACCAGCTTTGGACACAAGCCGGCGCTAGCGGTCTAAACTCCGACAGTAGAACTGTACTTCAGGAGTTGCCAAAGGATCCTGAGCTAGCTGGAAACTTCAAAGCCTTTTGGTTAATCAAAATTCATGAACACCTGCGGTTCACAGAAGACAGGCTGATTCAATTAACAGTCCAAGAGGCTGGGAAACCTTCTCACCTCAGAACTCCACACAAGAAGCCAGGAGATCACATGGACATGCTAACCAAATGCAGAGTGGCCCCCTGGCCTGCTGACCTCAGCCGACACAATAGACTCTTGCCTTTGAATGGGGTATGCTAATTTGTGTGTGGACTGTAAACAGAGCTCTGCCTGGCAGAAGAGACATGTGATCCCTGACTCCCAGGTTTTTGGGGGCAGACCCAAACACTGAAGTGAATTGAATTGAAGGCAAATATATGTTTTATAAAAACACTGATAACTAATTGTAACCAGATGACAGGAATGTACAATTTGGAGATCCTTAAAATGGGATTTGTACCTACAATTTGAGTCTAAACTCAATTCCGTACGATGTTCTGAGGCAAAACCCCATGAATTATGGAGATTGCAGACACGGGCTTCACGCTAGAAAAATGAAAATTTACTGGAATATGGGTAGAAAGGTGGTGTACATGTGTGCCATTTTTGGTAAATGTCCGATATTGGTAAGTCAACTAAAAACGAAAATAAGTTGTCATTTTTGAATGCAAGCTCTTAGGAAGATCAGAGGTGAACAAGCATGGACCATAAGTAATCTGTAATATGTACATGTAATGTCAAACAACTGCGTATCTGGGAAATATGTGTAGTTATGAAAAATGATTTCTAAGGTAAAAGCAAATGGGCGTTTCTTCAATAGATCGTAAATGGCTGCCATCACTCTGACACACTATCCTTTCTCAAATCAAGGACCAAAGAATCCTTTGACCTATCAAATCTTGAGAGGGTTGGGCATGCAGAATTAGCTGACCCACCCATTTTCAAAACACATAAAAAGAGCCACTGGAAGCCAGGTAGGGACTTTTAATTTCCATTTCCTTGCGGAGCATGCTGACAGACTCACATCCAGAGACTCCAGACTTCAAATCCATCAATCTCCAGAGACAAGAACTTTTGCCAGAACCGGTAGCAGACCCAGAAGGCAGAATTATCCAGAGAAGGAGTACCCAGTGGCGAGAGAACCGCAGCCAATCCTGACCCGATCGTGATGAAGTCGCATTCCTGTCCAACATGTAGTGTGAGTACTCAGCCAGGACTGTGCAAAACCCAATCTCTTAGTTTAAAATAATCTAATTCAAACTATTTTAACCTACTGAGAACTGCATCATAGATTTTGTGTCCCTTCTTTTGATTCAAAGCTGCAAAACTGTCATCTGTCATTTTGAAACTTTAAAATTTAATTTCTGAAAAACTACCTTAACAAAATCATCCGTATCTCCTGAACCGTTAGTCCTAGGAGCGAATTTTAAAGCTAAGAGTATAAGCTTTCCAACGAACCTAAAACCGACTTGCTACTCCTTATAATTTTTCCGTAATAGCGCTCGACGCACTCGGAAAAATTGCCGCGATTTGCGATTTGGCTCAAATTTCTTCACGTGTCAAAATTGCAGCTCCTTGCTTTCCTTTGCTGAAATTCGTTTGCAACCTGACAATCATGCATACAGCATTGCTAAAGTGATCCTGAACTAATTTAAAGTAGCTATCACTCACCCTGAACCTCTAGAGGGAATTAAAATCATTTTAGCATATTTTTCACTTCATTGCATACCACATTTAAAGGATTTTGCCTGTGTTTAAAATCATACCTGTTTTCCCCTAAACTCACTAGGGGGAACTGTAACTTTGTGTTGCGTTTGTGTGTATTCCTGAGAATTGTGTGTGTTACTTCCATCTCCTTACATTGCATAGGGGGGGAGTGGATTGTCAAAGAAAAAGTGATCACATTATCTTTTGCTGAAATCATATCAAGTTTATTTCTGTACTGCCTTTTATTCACCTTTGCATCTCCTTGAAACCATAAAGCATTCTCTGATAACTTATTCCCCTGTTCCTAGTCATAAGTCACCAGAACTGTGCTATTGTAGGATTACCTATTGCTGATTACTGCTCACATTCACAAGTGTGATATCAATTATTAATTTATTATAAAAGTGCAAAATATATATATACATATATATATATATTGTTTAATTCTTAAATAAACCTTTTAAATTTGCAAAACAAACTTACTTCTTGGCTCAGTGGGGTCAGGGGGATTCTCAGAGAGGGGTGTTATATAAGGGTTGTCATCCAGAATACACAAACTGGACATAAAAATATATAAATAAGGGCTTCCCTTGGGCATCCCAGACCGGGCACTGACTTAGTGGGATTGCTTGATTGGAGTCATTACCAAAGTGGGGGCTCGTAGCCGGGGATTCTGGATTAGATCTATCACTTTTGCAGATTAATACAGTGTGCCAGCTGACAGGATACATATCCGGTTAGATCACCACGCTGTGTTAGCACTCCTCAAAGGAACGCTCTAAGGAAACGGTCTGTTCTGCAAAATAAAATACAAACATGTGTAAGTCAGGAAGCAAATCAAGTTCCAGAATGACGACCTTGGTAGATATGAAGATAGCTAGGGAGCACCTCTTACATAAACTGTTTGTGAGAGGTGAATGGTCTGAACAGTACCAAAATGTATGGTTGCAGGCGATCACACAACAGGTCACTACAACTGGGTCAGATAAGGAGAAATCAGGGTCCCTTACATGTGGCCCTGAGTGAACTATATATGGCTCCTAAAGCCAAAGATGAACACAATAACATTGCCAGGATAGTGGCATATTTGTATCTATATGTGGGAGCCATGCAGGACAAATGTGCTGAAGGCCAGGATCTGGCAAATAGGCAACAGATGGCATTAGAAAAGGCCCAATCTGACCTGGTCTCTTATGAGCAGAGGCCGCACAGAAGCCAGGAGTCAGAAAACGAGAGTAGGCAATACATCATTAAAATGAAGTAGGATATGGATATCCTGCAACAGGAAAAGGCTGACCAGGATACCAGAATTCTGGCTTTGCAGAAGGAGCACCAAGACAGTTTGGACTACTTACTGCAGTGCCAGAAAAAGCTGGAGCAACAGATCAATTTCAACAGGGCATGCACAGAGCAGTTAGCCACCCTGCAAATCCAACTAGACAGGGAGAAAGAGGAAAGCAATAACATGATTTTGAAATACCTGGATACCCAGGCAGAGTTTGATGAAGAGCACCAGAAAGCCTGTGCCCTTCAACGGCAGAGGGACGACCTGGCGGCACAGATGCATGCTCTTACTCAGGAAAGGGATACCTTAGGCCAGGAAGTCTGCCACTTAAAAAGGAAAATGGAAGATAATCACCTGGCCCTCCAGGGGCTGGGTGACCTCCAAAAAGAGCATCAGAACTTGTTAGAGCACACCAGGAGGGTGGAAGATGCTCTGGCAAGAAAGGGGCAGGCCAGTAGGGATGGGACTCAGGAGGTAACCCTCCTGCAGCAAAGACTGGCCCAGTATTCCAGGACCAATCAGGAGGCACAGAGAGAGAATGAGGCTCTCTGTCAGCACAATGATAGGCTCCAGCAACAGGTAGCCATGCAGGAGAGACTGATAGAGTCTAGTATGGCCTTGGTTGAGGAATTGAAAGCCCAGGCTCGTGCATTGCAACAAGGAGCAGGGGCTGATAGAGTTGAAGTTCGCTGGGAAAGGGAAACACCTGAGCATAACCTCAGGAGCCCTAACACCAGAGGCCTACATCTCTCCCGGTCCCACCCTCATCTCCCCTGGCACACATGAGCACGGGGCCACAGGGATGGCAGATTACTATCTAGCCAAAAGGATGGCGCTCGTAGGCCAGTACCTCCCAGGAATGGATGGGCAGGCATCCGGGTATGGGCACCTAAGCACAGTGCAATTTAGTGTGGAACCCCAGGAGAGTAGGCCCACTAAGGGTATCCTAAAAACCTCTGCCCAGTTAGGTCAGTGGGGGGGTACCCAGAAAATCCTGGTAGCAAGGAGGGATCTGAAGACTCCTCTGAGCATCACAGGACACAGGAGACCTGGTCCCCACATTCTGCCAGCCATTCCCAGGCTCGCAGAATCCGGGAAAACCTGGAAGATCAGACGGGCACCTCTGGGAGCAGTGCTTCTGAGTCGGAGGATGTATGGACCAGGGTTACTCGAACCAAAAAGGCCAATAAGGCAAAAAGGGCCTTGCTTAAGGACCCCTTAAAACAGATTAAGGCAATCAGGAGTGTCATCACGCCTTATCACAAGAACTCCAAGTATTTTATGTGGGAACACTTGGAGCTCTTTGAGCAAATGATGGAGACCTTCCATTTGAAGGACAGCAGTAGCTGCATCCAGTAAGTCAAATGGACATTCTCCCCAGAATACTCCAGTTTCTTTGCGGGGCTGGAGGACCAAAACCATTCAAGATGGTCCACGTATAGGTCGGCCATCTTGAAACATTTTTCTGTTCACCGGAATCCCCAAGAGCCTTGCAAAGCAGCCTACAATTTGCAATGTGGGGAGGATCAGGCCCCACAAGAATTTGTGCAAGAATTGAAGCGTGCCTTTGCGCAGACCACCAGAAGGGTGCGCACGGACAGCAGAGAATTCATCAACGCATTTTTCCATGCTCTCCCCAAATACATAATGACCCAGCTCATGAGAGATTTTAACGAGAAAAGATCTTTCGACTGGGTCATTGTGCAAGCCACCTGCATCTATTAGGTGCAGAAACCGGTGGAAAACAAGAATCAGCCAAAAAAAAAACAAAACCAACAGCACCCCTGCTGCTGCCAAGGTGACAGAGATAAAGATTGCCCCCATTTTAGATTTGGAGATGGGGGGCCTAAAAACTTGCCTGCACCGAACAATTCACAGCCCAGAAGGCCCTCGGGCCATTCACAGACAGGGAGTCAAGGAGGTAGTCCCACAAATGGGGTCCTCGCTCCCCTGACTATGTAAGTCCCCGCTACAAGGGAAACAGACAAATCATGGGTTATGTGTGGACTCCTCCAGCCCAAGGGGGGATCCAGCCAAACACCTGACCCAGGGAACTTCCCTACTAACTTCCCACAGGAGGGCAGAAATTCCCCAAACACTGGACAGAACTTTTTTCCCAGGTATCCACCCAATTTCCAACCCCGAAAGCATCCATACCTTTTTCCCCAATTCCCTGAGCCCAGACAACCAAATCCGGGAGGGGGGAGGCCAAGGGTGGAGGGGTACCCAAATCTTCGCAACCCAGGGTATTACCAGAGAAGGGATAGCTACCCTTCCCGGGATCAACCCAGGGGAGAAAACAGGACCCCGTATCAGCCTGAGCGGGTTTCACAGTTAGAGCGTCAGGTCCAAAATATGGCACGGGATCTGGGTCACATACTGAGGGCTCAACAGAACCCTCAGATGAGCATGCCACTGCAGAATGCCCCAAACCCTGGGCCTGGTGCTCCAGAACAATGACGGGGGCAGCACCCCGATAACCCACCGGTTCCCAGGGAGGAGGCACAAGGGGAAGGGGGGTGTAAAGCCTTGGAGGAAGCTTCCTTCCCAACTTGTAAACAGCCGCTGTAAAACCAGGAACCGGAAACAAAATCTCCTACACCTGAAAGTCTGCCACCCAAGGAGCAGAGAGGAGGTAGGAGAAACGAAGGACCCAAACAGACCCACCTTGTGGAGGAGGTACAGGTCTTCCAATTTGAGGGAGAGGGATCCTCAGAGGATCCTGGGAAAAGGATCTTCTCCTTCAGAGATGGGGGAACTCCTTGCAAGGAAAAATGGGTCTCAAGAGATTCCAATCAAGACTGGGTAGATGTGGGGATTGAGATGTCGCCGCCCATCATTCTATCCCAGAACCAACAATACCAAAATCCCATGTGTCAAACCGATCCTGATGACTGCCTCCAAAAAGGGGGGGGCGGCCCGTAACCCGAAACCATTTCCAGTTGCCAGATTCCCCAGGCTCTTCACAGATCTCTTCTCTTGCAATGTCCAAAACCAGAAAGTTAGCCCACCAGTTTTCCAAAAATGTGCATTATCTGTGCCCCCTTGAGGAGAAGGAGGGAAGATACTATGCCCCGGTACAAGTACAGGGGCAGGGTACAATTTTGGCACTGGTGGACACTGGATCCCAAGCTACCCTTCTGTCCAAAAGGGCCTTTGATGAACTAAATGCAGGAAGGGGGGAGAATTACCGTATTCCTCTCACCTCTCTTCCTGGACAACTCCAGAACCCGTCGAGGGGGCTGCAGATTTGGACATCAAAATTGGGCGACACAAGGTGAAACACCCGGTCATAGTAGTGACTCCAGAGGGCACCCCTTGTTTACTAGGGAATTACCTCCTGAGAAGGTTGTCACCCCTAATAGATTGCGTAAACAGGGTCCTCTGGACCCAGACTAGCCGACCAATAAAACTAAAACAGAGTGTCAACCATGTTAGTTTAAACGTCATGTGCCACATGGTTGAACAAAAATCTGACCAAGTAGAATTTCACTTCCAGAACAACCAAATTCCAGACGTGACAGTAATAGCAGTAGGACAACAGACTGGTGATGGGGGGTCCTCTCTATTTCTGAAAATCAACCTTCCTTCCAGTTTAAGGTGGTATTCCACACTGGAAGGAAATCCACAAGCAGACATTCCCACTCCGATAGTCCAGAAAGATGTGAAATCAGCTCAGAGCCTGGCTGATATTCAGCAGATTGGAGAGCAGTTGTTCATCCCTGTTCAGTTAAATGATGGGAAGGACTCAGTTCTCGCTCGAGTGTGTGTGAACAACAGTAAGAGCTTCATCAGCGAAGCAATGTTCCGCCAACTCCCAAAAGATCCAGCCATTCCCAAATTCAGACTGATTGACAAATGGGAAATGGACCTGGAAGCACCCAATTCCAAACATCTCCTGCCAAGCAGGTGTATGCTCAAAATCTCATTGGCAACAAGAGCATAGTCCATAATTGTTGGGTCGTCCGAGACGTCACTGCCGCCTTTTACTTAGGCAGTGACATTTTCAATCGCTTTGCCATTAGTTTGGACCTAATAAACCTCAAAGCTTGGTCCTGATTAGCGGATAATCCCATGGGCTTTGATGATCCAGAAAAAGCATTTAGGTCAGCTCAATTGCTACCTTATGCAGTTGAAATTCAGGTTAAAGAGGAAGTCACCATCCCAGAAAGGACCCGACAATTCTCCCTGGAAGTGAAAGTTAAAAGAGGACAAAAATTGAAAAACCCTGATGCTTATATTCATCTAAATGCTTTCCTCCAACAGCAAGGGTTAGGGGTAAACCCAACACCATTAGTCAACATAGAACATGACACCATTCCAATAGAGGTGGATAACAGCATCTTACAGAGTATTACTCTAGCCGCAGGCACCATTATTGGAATGGCGGTTGATGACGGACATTTCTCCATTGATTTAGGAAATGAACTGTTAGGACCAATCCCCAAGGACTGTTTTTACAGTGACAGTGATGACAATACAACACCAGACAGGATCTTTACCCAGCATGGGGGGAACTTCCTGGTGTACACCTCTTGCACTTATGGTAAGGAAGACGTGACTTGTGACTTCAGAAGGGATGAGGTGATTTTCCAGGTCCATGAGGGCTGCCTTTCCCACCTGAAGCCTCCAGTCCAAATCAGCACTCTGACCAGGGACTTCTCCACCCAGCTGGAGGAGGCCGCTGAGATAGCAAAACCAGAAGTCTTTCCAGGCTTCAGGCAGATGGTGGAGGAGAGAGTCAACCTAGCTGATGCCTGCGTGACTCTGTAACAGAAGCAAAAGTTGAAACAAGTTTTCTTGGATTTCCAAGATCTCTTTGCGGTAGACTTATATGACTGTGGTCGCACCGACATCCACACAACAACAATTCCCACGGACCCTGGAATGACTCCAGTGTTTGTGAAGCAATATCGTTTGTCTCTCGCATCCATGGAGTCCCTTACTGAAATAATTAAGAACCTTGAGTCCCGGGGAATAATCCGTCCAGTACACAGTACCTTCAATAATCCGGTGCTGGGAATATTGAAGCCAAACGGCCAGTGGAGACTCTGCGCTGACCTTAGGGAGCTCAACAAACGGGTCCATACTTCCCGATGGCCTCTGCCCTACATTGACCAAGGGCTGGCCCAGATTCAGGGGTCACAGGTATTCACTGCAATAGACCTGACCAATGGATACTGGACTGTGCCTGTCAGTAGGGAGGACCAATACAAACTGGTTTTTACCTTTGGGGGCCAGCAGTACACATGGACCCGGACTCCCTTCGGATACCTCAACTCCGGCAATTAATTCAACATTTTCCTACATAAGGCCATGCCCGACCTGGGTGCGAGGGGTAACCTGGCTTATGTAGATGATGTCCTCATCAAAAGTTCATCTGTGGAAGAACACATAGCGGAGATCTGTTATGTTCTGACACAGTTGAGGGCCACCGGAGCAAAACTTTCCTTTCAGAAAGCACAGTGGTGTAGAACCCGTGTTAATTTCTTGGGGCATGAGATTACTCCTCAGGGTCTCTGTCCCCAAGAAAAGAAAGTGGAAGCACTTCAGAAACTGAAGGATCCCACAACTCCGCGGGAACTAAGGAGCCTCCTTGGACTGACTAATTACAGCAGAAAGTTCATTGAGGGCTACGCAGAGATCACTAGACCCCTGATTCATCTTTTGAAGGGGGGGTCAAGTGGGAATGGGGTCCAGAACAATCCGAGGCAGTAAGACAGCTCAAAAGAAGCCTCTCACAAGCGCCTTGCCTAGCTTACCCTGTCAGAAACAAGGAGTTCTTCCTGGAGACAGGGTTCTCTAATACGTGCTTGACGGCAGTATTATGCCAAAAGCATGACAAGGTCAATAAAGTAATCTCCTATGCGAGCAAAACTTTATCCTCTGTGGAGGAAAAATTCAACGATTGTGAGAAGGCACTCCTGGCAACGGTGTGGGCATTGAAGAATTACCGCCCGTTCATCCAGGGGAACACATCATAGTGGAGACTCCACACCAGCCTCTGCAATACCTCCAAAGTTACAGAATCTGGGCCGGAAATGTGAGTAATTCGCAAATTACTTCCTGGATTCTGTCAATGCAAGGCTTTCCTGTGGAGGTCAGATATGGCCAAAACAAGAAGAGTCCCCTAGCGCAAGTCTGACTTGCATTATTGTGCCAGAGAAAACTGTCTCGAGGACGAAAGTCTAAAACTCAAGGACAACATGGAGGCACAACTTAATTCCTCACACAAGGTCTTTGAAGAAGACAAGTGTGAGGGAATGCCCACTGTCTATGTGGATGGATGCTCTTACCATGTTGACAACAACGGGGAAAAAGAACTGGTGGCCGGCGTAGGGAATGCATGGGTGAATGAGTCCCCAGAACCCTCCGCTGGGTACAAAATTGGTCCCCGAAGTAGTCAGGTAGCAGAGTTGATGGCTGTGCATCAAGCCATCCTCACTGCTGTCCAACATCAACTCCACGAACTGGTCATAATCACAGATTCAGATTATGTACGGAACGGGTTCGTGGAGCACCTGGTTAATTGGAAAACCAAAGGCATTCTATGTGCTAACAACAAACCCTTGAAACATGGATCTAAAATATTGATGATCTGGTCACATCGAATGGGATGACCATCTACTGGAAGAAGATCAAGGGTCATTCCAAAGTAGAGGGCCAGACAAAACTGGAAATGACTTAGCTGATCAGCTGGCCAAAACCAGGGCCATCCAAGGGGATCTAATAGAAATAGAGTCCCTGTTGGGGGAAATCCAGGTCACTGCTATCACTAGGTCCCAGACAAATGCTCACAATGATCTTTCAACTGCACAATGGAGTAAGGAGACCCCTGATGCTGATTTAATTACTGCTCAAAAGGGGATCCAATAATTGGTAAGTTTTACCAACACATTGAGGACCCTGAGAACTTTCCCCTGACGGATACCGATTACATTGGGAAGGAGGACCTTAGAGTGTTGATGAAATGTCCAAAGATGTTCTGAATCCAAGACGGTTTGTTGGTCAGGAAATCCCAAGCTGGCCATGGTCAGTGGGTGGTCCCTACCTCATTCCGAAGCCTGATGTTAAGTCACGCCCATGATGCGGCCACCGTCGGTCATAGGGGGTTTCACACAACACTGGAAATCTTAAGAGAGGTTGCATACTGGCCCCACATGGGGCAGGACCTCGACCAATACTTGAAGGGGTGTCTTGTGTGTGCACAATTTCAGCCAACATCCCTCACACACCCGGCGCCTGTCCAAAAGAGGGGGATCACCATGCCATGGTCAGATTTGCAAATTGACTTTGTAGGCCCTATGATTCGCTCATCTAGAGGAAACAAGTACATGTTGATGGTTACATGCTTGTTTACCAAGTGGGTGGAATGTCTCCCGGCCCCAAACTGCAAGGCAGAAACTGCAGCTGCCCTGATGATTAACCACATCTTTTCCTGTTTTGGTCTACCTCAAAGGATTGAGTCAGACAGGGGTAGCCACTTCACCAGTGAAGTAATGACAAAGATGTGGGAGATACTGGGGGTCAAAAGGAAGCTACATATTGCTTACCGGCCAGCTTCTTCTAGGGCAGTAGAACGCTACAACCGGACCATTGTGAGCATATTAAAAAAGTTTGTGGCAGATTCTGGGCCAAGTTGGGATATCCGATTACCTCTGGTCCTAATGGCCATCAGATCTACCCCTTCATCTGCAACTAAAATGTCACAGTTTGAGCTGATGACTGGACGCAAGATGGTACTTCCCCAGCATTTGCTCTACAGGACCCATGAGCAGACATTGATAAATGCCTCCACAACTCATGAGTATGTGGAGAATTTAAGGAAACACCTCCAACATGCCTTTGCCTATGCTCAGCGTAATCTAGAAAGATCAGCTGATAGCATGAAGACCCACTATGACCTGAAGACCACCAGGAAGGAATATAATGTGGGAGACCAGGTTTATCTATGCAATTTCCAAAGAGACCCGGCACTGACTTAGTGGGATTGCTTGATTGGAGTCATTTAACAATATCCCAGGGGCAGATGTGTGTAATCTTGCTGAACTGCTGAGCAGTCGCACTGCCCACACTTCCCTGTGGGTCACCAAGCCCCAATTGCATCTGTCCCAAGAGCCTGGTACAATATTGCCTTTGATTGGCCCCTTATCTGTGATGGTGCATTCCCAGTGCCCACAGGACCAGCTGCTGCACTGCTAACAGTCTTTCCAAGGCCACAGGTCTTCGGGTACACTAAAATAATTTCCCAGGATCTTGGCCAGCAGTTATTTTGCACATCCTAAAGAATGCTTGACCGCTCTTAGTTCAAGTACGCTTGTACTTCTTTACTGTACCACTGCAGTTTCCGCCTTGCCTTTATCACTTCATGGATCTGCTAGATCAGGGCTTCTTTTGTGAGCTCCAATAATAAGAGGCTCTCCAATGTAAGTGTTGTTGGAGAACTGTGCCCAAGAGATAAGCCCCATAGCGTGTTCTAGGTATCCTAAATGGCCATCTAAATGTCAGCCCTGTAAGAGCTGTATTCGCCCCATCCTGGATTCAATCAGCTTCTTCCCTTTTCTGTTATCCACATAACTCCTCCCTCTGTTACTGATGATGGATGGCCACTGCAACTGGGGAACTGGGTGGCAACCTGAAACACAGACAGGTGGACAGTAACTATCAATGTGGTCAGAGCGGTGTTCAAAACAATATATCGATATCCGGAACTATGGCCCTCATTACGACCCTGGCGGAAAGCGACTGACCGGAGCGCCACAGCGTAAATAGCGTTTCCGCCATTGCACGAAGGAGCAAAGTGCGGCCCATTCCGACCCATCGGGCACGAGCACCACGGCATGGCGGAAGTGCAAAGTCCGCGATGGCGGAAATGACCCCAAAACGGCCCACACCGCCGCCGTACGGCGCCCTAGGTGCAATACCGCCACCCCTCTTAGCGGTCACCGCAGTGTGCGCCTACCGGAAAGTACGGTGGCCGGAAATATACGGAAACGGAAGCTAAAACATGGGCCCGGAACGGGAAACATCCCGGCGTACACCTATAAATACACTAAAACCACACAACCACTAAAATCACTACCCCGAAACACACCCCAACCCGCCAACCACCCTAGCGAAACCAAGAATAATGGGAAAAGCAGCGAAGAAAGCGTGCGACCGCAAGCGGCAGGTCCACTTCTCCCGTGAGGAACTCACCGTGCTAACAGAGACCCTCCAGGAGAATGCTGCCGTCGTCTTCTCCACGCAAATGACCAGGACGGCACTTGCAAACAAGAAGGCCATATGGGCTCTGGTGGCACAGCGGGTAAGTGCGGTGGGGACCGCACCCCGCACCCCACAGCAATGCCGCAAGCGATGGGACGACCTGCGGATACGCGTCCGCAGCATACTCTCTGCCAACCGCAACATTGCCACAGCCACCGGGGGAGGTCCTGAATCACCCATCAAGTTGACCCCCTGGGAAGAAATCTGTGCCTCCACCATCGGAATGGAGAGCATAGAGGGAGTCGGAGGGATGGAGAAAGGAGTGCAGACATCCGAAGATTCAGGTAGGTGGCCCAGATAAAACAATGCCAAATCCACAAAGTCCATTCATGTGAAGTACCATGTGTCCCCATAGTGCAACAGAAACACATGTCCAGGAGAACGTCCACACACATCGGCCTGATAGCGCACGTTAAAACCCACAATAAATACATAATTAATTAAAAACCCCTAAAACACGCACTACACGTGCAGCAGGCACACCCTAACTGCAGGCTGCCAAACAACTGCACCCTCACTCCACACACAAATGAAACCACCCCCAAGACCCCGACCCAAATCACCCTCAGGCACCACCCCAATGCATGTGATACAATGCCATTCCAATTCCCACTGACCCATCAATAACCCTCGCCCTCCTTTACTCCACCACAGGGTCCGATCCAAACGACGAGCTACAGGACACCCCTACCAGCACACCTGCAAAGAGGGCCAAGACCAACGGCCAGAGACCCTCCACCTCAGCTGCACGCATCAAGACACGGCAGCAGCACAAATCAGGTGGCAGCACAGAGGAGGGAACATCAACAGGCACCCCAGCAGCCAGCATGCCCACAACACCACCACCACAGGTCCCCCCAACGGATGCCACAGAAGGCACTGCCTCTGGTGGCAGCAGCACCATAGGTGACACCCCATTGATGGCAGCATGCTCCGACACAGAAGACGGGGATGTCGAGGTCAGATCCATCCATGACCTGTCCCAATCCCCCTGTCTGTCCCCTCCCGTACAACATGAGGATACCACGCAGGGGCACCCACAAGACGACGACTGGCCATCCCCCACAAGCCCTGTGGCAAGGCAACATGAGGACAACAGCCCCTCTGTGACACCACCGCAAATGGCCATGGCCCAGCAGAGGCAACAGTCCCTCGACAAGTTAATCGTCCAACAGCAGCAAATGGCCACACTCCTCAAGGGCCATGCCGATGAATGTGGGGGCACCAAGGCAGACATAGAAACATCAACAGAGACACTTAGGGCAGAAATGGAGAGAGGTACAGAGACGCTAAGGGCACAAATTGAGAGTAGCACCGAGAGCCTGAGAGTCCAAATGGAGAGTAGCACCGATAGCCTGAGAGTCCAAATGGAGAGTAGCACCGAGAGCCTGAGGGGGGAACTGCATGCGACGTCCAAAGACGTATGTGCCGAACTTGCCGCAGTGCGCCGTGTGCTCACTGAGCTCTCGCAAACCCTTAGGGACATGCATGGACGTGAGCAGGCAGACACATCATCCGTTGCAAGTTCCGTCCAGGGCAGCCCCCAACGTAGATCTGGAAGGAACCTGCGCTCCACAGGCAGGGGTGCCCCTGATACCCGCAGAGGGGGCATGCAATAGCGACAGCCCACTGACAATGAGCATCTTTGGACACTGGTGTTCGGGGGGGAGGTAGGAGGGTGGAGGGGGTGTGTTGGGCTCACTTGGGTGGCGGGTCGATAGGGTGTTCAACATGATATCACATATGCCATAAAAAGTGCACGATCAACCAATGAGAAGTGTGGACATTGATCTTTGTGTACTAGGCCATCATAGGCGTACAGTCCATATTGTGCATGTCCCAGACACACGCAGTGCCACGAGTCCCGTGTCCATGCATCAGCCACCAGGCGTGAGTGCTAGAAGCATACATCAATGAGATGCTGACGAATGTCACGGCCCTCCGGTGCCTCGCAGACTCCATGAGGTGCTGCCACATCCCCACCCTCATCATGACCATCTTCAGGTGCTTGCAGTTCTGCGTCAGGGGGCATGGGCACATTTCTACGTACGCACATGTTGTGGAGCATGACACATGCCATGACCATCTTTGCAACCTTCTCATGGTGGTACAGGAGTGCCCCGCCAGACCTGCTGAGGCAGCGGAAACGACCCTTCAGTAGGCCGAATGCCTGTTCAATGACTACACGGGTACGTGAGTGGGCATGGTTGTAGTCCTCCTCATGCTGGTCCCGTGGGTTCCGGACTGGTGTGAGGAGCCATCTCTTCAGTGGATATCCAGCATCACCTGTATGTGGACGAGAAACGTATGATGTGGAATGCCATTGATACGTACGCACACCCCCCCCCCCCTTCCTGGCAGGTCATTGACAATTCACATACCCCACATCATCATGCATGTAATGAGACTCACCGAGTAGCCAGGATCTGTTCCCTGCGTGTCGTTCCATGTAGCGTGGTATTGTCGAGTTCCTCAAGACCATAGAATCATGGGTTGATCCAGGGAATCGGGCACAACAATGTGTAATGATCCTGTTGGAGTCACACACCATCTGTACATTCAGGGAATGAAATTGTTTTCGGTTGCGGTACTGGGCCTCCATGGCATGTGGGACGACCAATTCAACATGGGTGCAGTCGATGGCACCAATGCAACCCGGTATGCCGGCAAGTGCATGGAATCCCACTTTTGTGTTGGTTATTTCCAGCTCCGAGCGTGGTAGAGAGATGTAGTCGTCTGCGTGCTTCAGGAGGGCATCGAGCACTAGCAATAGTGTCCGTGAGAACAGTGGCTGAGAAATGCCATGCAACTGTCCGACTGTGTGCTGGTAGGTGCCTGTGGCCAGGAAGTGGAGTACAGACACCACCTTCAGTAGGGGTGGGATGGCGGTTGGGCTGTCTATCATGCTGACAAGGTCAGCCTGTGTCATGTCCACAATGGCGGCTATGGTGTCCCGGTCCAGACGGTAGAGGGTGTGGATCTGCTCATCAGTGAGGTTGAACGGATGTGCTCGGAGGCGTTGAATTGCGGGCTGCCTGCGTGGTGGTAGTGGCTGTGCTGGTGGGCCTTGCTGGCCCTGCCTTGGCCTCCTCCTCCTCCGTGCGGCTGGTTGTAGTTGGTGTTCGTCTACTTCTTGGAGTCGGAGCACTTGCAGTGCTATCAGGTCCCCCAGGGCCAACATCGCGAGTCCTGCCGGTAGCATTTCGGTGTGGTTGTGGGAGGGGACTGGCTGTGCAATTTATGTGTTTTCAGGCTGTATGGCCTCCACCTGTGGTGATTAATTCCACCTGTGCAAACTGCTCTCCCCTTTGGCCGAGCACGTCCCGCGCACAACGCTGCAATTCGGGGAATGGCATCTTGCTATTGCAATCATGTATTTGTACCCGATGGCCGTGTAAGATTGGTTGATATGTTCATTCTGCTGTGGTCCCATTGTTTCACGTACTATCTGTGCAGTCGCGAACAGACTTGTGAGGGGTCAGTGGGACGTAGTACTCGGTTAACGGTGGGCCCTCATGCATCACTGTACCGAGTTGCAACGACGGGCGGGGCGTCCCATTCGTGGGTGAAGGCAGTTGCCATTTTCACACACAGCCGCACTCGATGGGATAATTAGTGATTTCAAACGGCCACAGATGCCTTTTCGACGTGATGTTGCAAATGAGGAATTCGAAGGGCGGCGCTTTCGGTTTCCAGCTAGCGGCGAGGAGATGCCCACAGGTCTGACTGCAAATGTAACGTTCTATTGTTCTATGTCCTTGAGACAGGGCCCATGGCGAGGGAGCAATGATTGATATGAATAGTTTGGGATGCGCAATAGCTACGTGGGCGATGAGGCCGTCCGTTCCCAAATACATGTTACTTCAGAACACTGGAATTACGGGCTGGGGCACTGTGGATTTAGCAGGCTGCATAACGCACAGACTCAATGGATGTTTCTAATGTCATGTGAGTAATTATTCAGGCATTTTGATCCCGGGATGAGGGAATGATGGATGGATGCATGGGCAGGTGATTTGGTACAGAGTTTGCCATGTACAGGGCTTCTTGGGATCTATCCGCCTCCCCTACGCTATGTGATGCAGGGCTGCCATAGTGGGACCATCGTCCATCTGGCCTTGTTGAGCCCTCCCTGTCTCGAGGCGCCCTCAGACACTCGTTTGTGATGGTGTTTGCACCTCGATATAGATGGTTGTGAGTCGCAAGTGGTTTTGGGGTGGTGATGTTCCTTTGGAGTGGGCTAGCATGCATATGGCTGTGGATTTCGTGTGATCATTGAAGTGAGTTGTTGGTATGTAGTTCTGATGGCCATTCTGTTCTTTTTCTTTTCTTTTTGTTGACAGGTATCTCCTCCCCTTTTGCCACTGCCATCTGTATGCCACTCCTGCAGATGGATTTTACTCCCGACACCTGCTGCTTCGTGTTAATCAGTGGAGCAGCATTACGATCTTATGGGACGATCGCCAATGGCCCACATGCCCTTACGCAGTACTGGTGGCTCGGAGCAACATTTCGGCCTTTCAGCTGGACTAGTGCCTCCCCATTGGGACGGCCCTGCGGTTGTGTGCGCTTCCATGTTGCCTTTTCGTACGTGAATGTGGCTCTGTGTACCATGGGGGAACAGGGCGACACACAGGTAGTGGCTGGTCGTTTCTTGCGGAAGCAGCCCACAATGGTGGTTGGTGTTTTGGATTTCATGGCCTGATGGCTGTATGTGCTTGGTGATTTTGATGTGCATAAATGTCTATTCTGATTTGGCCCGTGTAGCGTTTTTCTTTGCAAGTGATGTGGCATATGCCTATTTGGGGGGCGATGTATTGTGAGGAGATCTGCATTGGGTTCCAGCTTCGGGGTTTAGTTGCGTGGTACTGTGCTGTGCGCGTTTGCCTACGAAGCCCAGTGAGGTCAGGGATGGGGGCTGCCAATATGCCAGTTTGAATGTTGTCATGCTCAGGGGCGGGGGATTGGGTTTTGTGTAACAGATGCCGGTCAGCCAGGTGGACTGGTTGAATGATGTGGTTTTCGGTATATTGCTGGTCACAGGTGCCTGTGTTTGCGTGCGTTTCTTGGTGGGGGACTGTGGTCATGTCCATTGGGATGGCTTGTGTATTCGTGCCATCTGTGCCCTGCAGCTCCCATTGGCCCCTGTTGTGTTTCTTTTGTTCGTTGGCATGCATGGGTGATTTGTACATTTCAATGGTTGCATTGTGGCTTCATTGCACCTACGGGGAGTTGTACTTTGTGGGCAGGGAGCGGTGTACAGGCACTCAGTGGGGCCGTTTACGGTTGATTCGCGATGCCGTACTTCTCGCCATGGCGGTATGGTCCATTCCGCCATGCCTGATGGCGTTAGGTACATGTCCGCTAGGGTCGGAATTGGCGTACCGTTGCACCATGGTGGTGTTTGCGGTTTGGCATGGCGCGCGCGCGCGTGCTTGGTGCAGTTAGCGTTGGCGTTCACTACGGTGTCGCTAATGGCATCGTACTTTGCGGTGACGGGTCATAGTCGCACCGAGCGCTATTCGATGGCGGTATTGCATTTCCGCCATCGTTTTTCGATTTCCGCCAGGGTCGTAATGAGGGCCTATGTATCTTGTTAATAGTGTCATACCAAAAGACTGACTATGCATTAGAGAATTCCTTATGAACTCTATCTCTTCAAATGTCAAATATACCAGGTACTGTATGAGGGTACAGGTTCTGTTGTCAAACTCACTATTACATTGACATGAAGCATGACTAGTTTTGGAACAGGCCATGGATTCTTCTGTGCTGTTGTTAGGATATAAATTGGTCAGCAAATAACCTTAAAGTTCCAAGGAATTGTTGTAATCCTTTCCTACCACTACACTTTGATCTTCTATACTGCACTCTACAGGTACTTCTACCCTATGCAATCTATAGGGCAGACCTACTAAATATATGGTGCCGCTTATCAGTCTGGGCATGCTCCCTGACCACCACTGTAGTATTCTTTTGAAACCTGTACCAGTAGAGTATCTTCAGGACATCTTTTCTTCCTAACCTAGTATGCAAAAAAGAATAACAATAATGAGTCAAGTCTCAAAACATGAGATTTTTCAGGATATATTTCATGTTATGTGGAAGATTTTACAACACCTTTTAGACCAGTTATCCAGACATTAGATTAGGAGTCACATTGGGGATTGATGCTCTGCATTCAAAGCATGAATGTAGTCCTCATTGGACAACCAATTCAAGAGTGGAGAGGGGACAACATGGGTAGGGGACAACACATTGGGGGCACATAGCAGGTATTTGAAGGAATCACAACCAATTTTGTCCATGCCCCGTTCATATCACAAGGCCCCCTCTCATTGAACTACAAAATGCTTTTTATACCATAGCCAGTTCTAACTTCTGATGTGGTCACTATGATCGTAAGACTGCATTCATTCAGAGGAGTCTCACATTTGGCATTCAAGATCAAGAGGGAAAATAAAACAGAAAACACACAAAACACACAATTTCATCATTATGCCAGAATTATTGGTGCAACCCGAATGCACTGGGTCACATGGACCAGACCGCATGCCCCTGAAGCATCACAGCAAAGTGAGGTACCAGCAATTTGAAGCCAAAACAAACTTTCTTTGATGTATATTCACGAGCCCAGTCTCCTGGTTGCAGACAATGTCCAGGTACAAAAGTCTCCTTGGGCAGGGTTGTCTTAACCTGGTAATGGACAGAACTGACATAAGAGATTAGGGACTTCACATACCCCAATAGTGTATTTTCGGTCAAGTGCAGATTGGCATCAACTGTTTTTACAGGGGGTACATGGGCAATTTCATTGGTATGCCATACAGCACTACATAAGGGCTGAGGGTCGAAGGTGGAAGACATTGATTTAATCACAGTATTCACAAACTGGGTACCCTGATCACTGTTGATGCTAACCGGCACTCCACATCTGGGCACAAAGTCCATCACAAGTATGTTTAGACCTGCTATAGAATCTGCTCTACTAGAGGGGTAGGCTTGCACCCACCCAGAAACCCACCCAGACCCAAATGGGTCATAGCTAGTTATTACAATGAGGGAGCTGGAGGAAATCAATTTGGAGACCTACAAATGGGCCATAAAGGGAGGGTGTGCTCCCTAGTTGGTAGCTACAGCTTTCCCTGTGTTATGCTGGAGGCAGATTGTGCAATGCTTAGCCATTCCAGGGAACTCTGTCGCTAACCATGTTTGGTCATAATCATTCTGTTTCTTCTACATGGGCCTGACCATAATAAATCCTTGAAAGATGTGATGGTAATATTTAGGGTGCCACTAAACAAGGCTGGTCATCTTGCCACAGAGAATCATCAGGAAATCGACAACCTTTCCCTACTCGGATGCCTTTTTCTTCAGCGAGGCATTTTCTTGCTTCTGGGCTAAATCTTCCAGAGTTTGAAATAATGGAGAGGGGACAGAACTGGTTTTGAAAGGAAGGCATATTCATTTTCTAAATCTACCATGGCTGCTAACTTGGCAGTTTGGTCTGTGAAATCACTGCTATGGATGATCTCATCAGCTATGGGCTGTGGCACATTTGATAATGGATAACCTGTCAGGTAACATGATAGCATCCAGAAGGGCCTTGACATACTGACTGTTTTTCATAGTTGATCCTGTCAATGTTAAGAATCCCCTTTGCTTCCAGAGATGACCAAAGTTGTATGCCATGTATATTGATTGACAGCTGTACTATGAGATTCCATACTCTGAGGTGAATTGGGGTAGCTTTCCACTCTCCTTCACCTCCCCAGGCTCACACGCCAGGCACTTGACAAACAATCTCCCATTTCGACCATCAATGAAATAACTAAAATCTGCTTCGGGTAGGTGTTTAGTGGTCAGGGTAGTTCTAGGATGTAATAGTCAATCGGTTATGGCTACACAAATCCTGGGAAGTTCAATGTTGTGGAGTTCCCCATCCTCAGGAGTAGCGAGTAAAGTGCTGGATTCAGTATTGAATATCTGGTTAGCCTAATTACCTGATAGTGTATTTGAGGAATTTAATAGAAAAATTACATATTCACTTGCAGGAGATACAGGCATGTGCTGCATTTTGTTTTTCAAAAACAGGTAGACAAATTAATTGGCACTGAAACCTTAAAGGGAGACCACAAAACAAATTCTCACACTGTTCCACCACTAATGTGGCTGCTGTGACTGAGCTCGAGCAAGGTGGCAAGCCTCCCTCAACCTGTTATAATTCCTAGCTAATTCCTAGCTTTAATAAGCTATCGCTTTCAGGTGTATGCCATGTTTCTGTGTCAGAAAGGCTAAAGGATACACATTTCTCTCATTACAGTACAAAGTAAACTGTAAATCCTAATGCGGCGCACTGACTAAACTAGTTTTTATTTTGCAAATGCTTCTTCAGCCTTTGGTGTCCATCGTAAGGGCTCTATTGTATTCACTTGAGTGTATTGCTCTAGCAGCTTAATGATCTCAGCAATACCCCAGTTTAGCCCAAAATGCCCTCATTTGTTTAACAGTCTGGGGCTTTGTAATCTTAAGCATGGCCTCCTTCCTGGAAGGGGCTATCAGTTGGAGCCATTGACTCATGCCATGTCCCAGATAATGCAATATTTGCCTGCATAACCTCAATTTAGTATTGGATGTTCAAAATCCCTTTACAGCCAGGGTGGTCAATAGTCCTGTTTGCAATCCTCATATAATGGTGAAGCAATACATAAATCACCAACATATTGTACTAGGACTCCCACCTGGAAACTCTATACCATCTAAATCCTTCTTCAATGGTTGAGATAAAACAGTATGGGATTCAAGGGACCCTTGCAACAAATGGGTCATGGCGTACTCTATGTGAAAATGTGAACAGATAATGGCTATCTTTATGCATAGGGACATAAAGTGTGTTGCGTCCGGTGGAATGCGCAACAGTATCATTGCAGTGTTTGGTACAATTGACCACCATCTTCATAGCTCTTAGGTCTTGGACATTTTAGGCAGTCTTTCCTGTCTTCTTAAACTGTAGTATTGGGGTAATACATGAGCTAATAGTAGGAACAATTCTACCCGGACATAAGAGTGTCTCATTGTCTGAGGTAAATCCCTGCTCTGCTTTGTGTTTTAGGGGGTACTGAGGAATTTGGGAAGCTTCTTAAAGGGTTCAAACCTTATCTTTACTGATTCTGCTGTGTGTGTATATGTTCTTCCTCATTGTCATGTGTAAACCACAGAGTGCAGGTATGGAATAAATCAAGATTGTCAGATTGTCAGACCATTCCTCATCTAGCAGTGATTTCTCCTCTGGTTCTGTTTGGGGTGTTGCTGGAACTGCTTCAGCATTAGCATAATGGACACTTAGCAATACCCCATACAGTGTACAGTATATTGTGCATCTACGACTTCAGAGTAGGTCTCTGCCTAGTGGATTAACTGGGGCTGAAGGGCTCAGCAGATTGTATTTTTTGGGCAGTATTCTGTGCCCCTTGTAACTGTTCCAGCACCTACTAATGACTGAATGTTGTGCAAATACTATCTTTTTTTATTTTTATATTTTACTTGATTTTAACCAAAAACAAAATTGATTTTTACAAGGTATAAAAATTAAGAGTAGCTGCTTCTTTGGTTGCATGCCAAATTTTCAAAGTCCGTTGATGTAATTTCACAGGTTTCCATCTCGGATATATTTGGTATCAGAATCAGAGTCAGTAGCCTTTTTTAAGGCGGCGTCGAAGATCTTAACTGCTACTATAACCCATTTTGTTTTTTCACCGGCGATCAGTCTACACCACCAAGTGTGTTCTTCTCTGAGAGGGGTGTCGTGGAGTAGCGGAAGTAAGAATGCTACCCGCAGGTAACTGGTTTTAGGGCAGTTTAGAATCAGATGCCTTGCTGTTTCTATAGTATCCGAGTTTAGACATAGTCTGCAGGTTTTGTCGTTAGATTGAGTGCGAATAGCCCGAATTTCTTGTTTTGGCATCAGGTTTAATCTTGTTCGCATGAACATTTTCTGAAAGTTCTTGTTTGGGAATTTGATGCAGTAGTTCAACGGAAGGTTCAGTTTGTTAGTAGTATGTGGAAGGGGACCAAGAAGTTTATTTGCGGTTGCCAAGTTACACGTAGTGATCCAGTCTTCTTGTGCAACTTTGATTTTAATTTTTTTCCAGATTTTGGATTAAGTCCTCTTGGGTGCAGGCAAAATCATTTAATTTTGACGTTAGTTTTTTTTCTCAATAGGTCAGCGCTTTACAGCGCCCCAGCCGGAGTTCTTCTAGAATCGTTTTGTAGATAGGCAGTGAGTCAGGGTCGATGATTTTCCTCAATGCTCTCATTTGGCTTTGTTCTATGGATACTGACAAAGATAGTAAGCCAAGTTTGCGTCGTATCGCTGCGATGGATACAGATTTTGGCAAGCCCAGAACAGCTTTCCAGAGATATCCCTCCAGTTTCGGCCAAATTGAATCATGAATGTTGAGCGCCACATCCATTCCGTAAATTAGGGACGGTACCACCTTTTGTCTGCAAAACTGAATCGCTGGTATTAGGGAAAATTTTCCATATTTGTTGTCAATTAATCTTGTTTTAATGGTGAGCGTTTTGACTTACACCACAGAGCCACGATGGTAGAGTTCTCAGTTCTTAGTTCATCAATCATTACACCGAAGTACCTGATGTTTGTAACTGTCTCAATCTTTGCGTTGTTTAAGAACCAGGAACCGGCTGGTTTCGATTTTGAGCGCTTGTTCTCCAAGACCAAGATTTTCGATTTCTCTGTGTTTATTTCTAGGTCAATTTCGGAGATGAATCTGGCCAGATTTGTCAACTGGTGCTGAAGACCGACTTGAGTTTGATCCATCAGAATCATGTTGTCAGCATAGAGTAACCTAGACACTACGGTGTTTCCAACTTTCGGAGGAAATGCTCTCAAAGGGGTTTGCGTGTATTGAAAGTCACCCAGAAATGCGATGAATAATGCAGGGGCTAAAGGACAGCCTTGTTTGACTCCTCTTTCAACCTTAACTGCTTCTAATAGCATGCCTTGTTGGTTTAGACGGACTCGCATAGTTTTATCTGTATGTAGTGTGATTATTGGGTCCAGGATTTCCTCTGGACAGTTCCAATTGGTCAGTTTAGACCATAGTCTTTGCCGGCTTACTTTATCAAAGGCTTGGGATAAGTCAATAAATTCAAGGAAAACTTTTGGAGCCCCATTTTTTACATTGTCCTTGATGATATTCAAGATCATGATGTTTATGCTTGTCGAGGCCGTCTTCAGAAATCCTGTTTGGAAGTGGTCTGTTGAAGGAGATGTTCTTACCCAGTTTTGAAATTTTGAAAGGAGTAGAGTCGTGAATATGTTACCCATGATGTCGAGAAGGGCTATAGGTCAATAGTTCGCCGGGTTATCTCTACTTCCTTTTTAAAAAATGGGTACAATGACCGCCTCGGTCCATGTTTTCGGGACTTGTCTGGATGCTATGCAATGATCGAAATTTTATGTTATCAAAAGGGACCATTCAGTTTGGTTTTGCTGTAGATCTATATTAGTCAACCCATCAGGCCCCGGTGCTCTAGACACTTTCAGTTTTGAGATTGCTGACTTTTTTTTCGACTTGGACTGCTAGATTTATCCATGGCGCTTCCTTTTGGTTTATCGCTTCGGCAGCAGATGGCGAGGTAGCGGCGAAATGGGCAGAGTAGAAAGATGTCCAGGATGATTCCGGTATCGAGTTGAGGAGTTTGTCATCACTTCGGATGCCTTTGTATCCTTGTATTTTCAGCCGGTCTAGACTGTCTGTGTGGGATTCACTTTTATTTTGCTTACAGTTCCTTATCTTAGCATAATGGAGCTTTTGGGAAATATTTCAGGAATAGTGGTGGCTACTTTTTCTCTATCATGTAAAAGGGTACCGCCATTGCTGGGGTCTGAATGCATCCAGGTAGCCCTCTCGATTAGTCGCTGCCTCACCTCTAGCGGCATTACCACTCTTATGAGCTGATTAATATTTATACATACAATAGTGCCCAATCTATGGACACTCCCATCCTTTGCAAACCTTAGAGCTGAATGAAAAGCTGAGCAATATTCAATCAAAATACTATATATTTTAACAGAAAAAGCAGAAAACACCTTCACATTTTCTGATCCAAAGTTGCACCCAAATTTGTTTCACACATTTTACATTTGATTTAGAATCTTTGAGTCTAGGTGTGCTTGGAGTACATGTTTTCCTGATTCATATTTGAACAGGAGGGATTATAACATTAGATAACAGTGTTTAATTCCTCTACAAGCCTGTGTGGTTCTTCTTAAATGTTTGGGAACTCCTTGGCCAGGCTTCTTAGATCACCTGAAGTCCAGGGGACATGTATGATTAGAAGTTGAGGCTGATGATGGACCTCCTCATCTACATCTGTCTAAGGGTCGCGTGTTGCACCCGTGAATCTATTCCATATACCATGCCTACCCTCCTCACAGACAGTGTATGAGGGCCCCAATTTGGGACACAAGAAGCTCTGTCTATGTATTGCAGATGCAGATGATTTGGTTGGTTGGAACTGCAGCCCGACAGGCAGTTGCTCAGCTCTGGCTGCCTGTGTCCCCTACTCCACCTGTCTCAGAGCCAATCTTGCTGCAGAACGCACATTGTAAAAATGTCAACTACATCTTCAGCTGTCTCTTTATTTTGATCAAATAGTTCCGTCTCTTTTTTCCGTCCACAATCTGGGGGCACATGTGTGTGAATTTTTCTGATGCTTCCTTTGCACTCAAATAATGCATCTGTTTCTGCAGTTTGTCATTAACCTCCCTGGGGCCCCTTATTCAACTGTCACTATGCCTAGCTGTTGCCTCTTCTAACCAAATGGCCTCCACTATTTCAGACTTCCCTACACCTTCTTTTTTTCTAGAGCACATTGGAGTGCACAATTTTTCTTCATTAAAGGTTCTGTCTATGCGAAACTGGATACAATGTCCAGTCAGGAAATGCCAAGAGTCAAGAAAATCGCAAGTTGCACTGTTAAAGGTCATTATCATATATAGTGCAGGCTAGCCCTTGGGCGTGTCTCCACTTATTTGGATGGCTCCTTGTCCATTGTCTGTCCCTAATCCGGTTCTAAAGTACCCAGTGTCCACCTTCCCCTGCACCATCAACTCCACATTTTTGTGGTCTTGAGAGGGGAAAGAGATTTTACCAGAAACTCCTCTCAAACCTAATACGCATTTCCTGTTGTTCCCTGAAATGTGGTAAACTAGGGTTTTTCTCCCCTCGCAGGATTCTCATACTTAGGTGGCCTCTCCACTGGGTACCTAATACGCATTTACTGTTGTTCTCTGAAATGTGGTAAACTAGGGTTTTTCTCCCCTCGCAGGATTTTCAAACTTAGGTGGCCTCTCCACTGGGTACCTAATACGCATTTACTGTTGTTCTCTGAAATGTGGTAAACTAGGGTTTTTCTCCCCTCGCAGGATTCTCAAACTTAGGTGGCCTCTCCACTGGGTACCTAATACGCATTTACTGTTGTTCTCTGAAATGTGGTAAACTAGGGTTTTTCTCCCCTTGCAGGATTCTCAAACTTAGGTGGCCTCTCCACTGGGTACCTAATACGCATTTACTGTTGATTTTCTGAAATGCGGTAAACTAGGGTTTTTCTCCCCTCGCAGTATTCTCATACTTAGGTGGCCTCTCCACTGGGTACCTAATACGCATTTACTGTTGTTCTCTGAAATGTGGTAAACTAGGGTTTTTCTCCCCTCGCAGGATTTTCAAACTTAGGTGGCCTCTCCACTGGGTACCTAATACGCATTTACTGTTGTTCTCTGAAATGTGGTAAACTAGGGTTTTTCTCCCCTCGCAGGATTCTCAAACTTAGGTGGCCTCTCCACTGGGTACCTAATACGCATTTACTGTTGTTCTCTGAAATGTGGTAAACTAGGGTTTTTCTCCCCTCGCAGGATTTTCAAACTTAGGTGGCCTCTCCACTGGGTACCTAATACGCATTTACTGTTGTTCTCTGAAATGTGGTAAACTAGGGTTTTTCTCCCCTCGCAGGATTCTCAAACTTAGGTGGCCTCTCCACTGGGTACCTAATACGCATTTACTGTTGTTCTCTGAAATGTGGTAAACTAGGGTTTTTCTCCCCTTGCAGGATTCTCAAACTTAGGTGGCCTCTCCACTGGGTACCTAATACGCATTTACTGTTGTTTTTCTGAAATGCGGTAAACTTGGGCTTGCCGCTCACTTCCTGTCCGCGTGCTCTCGTCTCGTCTGTCTTCCCCCACACTCCCTCCTATTCCATGGTGCTCTCTATCTCGCCTATCTTCTCTAACTGCTTCTCTATTGACCATCCTGCTCTCCTCACTAAATCTGGTAGGAAAAAGTTTAAAAAGGACATCTGGCCTCCAACCCAGGCCTCCCTATTGCTGACACCTACACTAGTGCCTGCTCCAAGGAAACTCTCACTGCAATCATCTTTTTCATGCCTTCTCCTGACCTATGGACCCTTCATATGGTCTCTGTGATCTCTCCTTTCTCCTCTTCGCCCATTAATGGTGGCACCCGTTGGGATGTCCTCTTGGCCCCCTTTCACTCCTCTAAGGCCATCATTAATGTCTACACTAATGGGACCGTCTTGGTCGAAGGCCCTCAGGGCAACCTTCACCTCTTTGATAGACGCTTCCCATGCCTCGTCAACTTCCTTTCCTCTCCTGCTGTCACCCCTCCTCTGCCCTCGGCTGTCCTCGGCTACCTTGCCTCTACCCTCCCTCCCTGCCCCCTCTCTTGCTCCTTCTTCACCTCCTTCTTCTTCACCTCTGCAGGGCGTACCTCTGATCTGTACCCCTCCCCGGAAGTCCTTCAAGGATGGCAACCTTCTCCACATTGCCACTCTTAACTCTCGCTCTGCCACTAAACATTCCTCTGATATCTGTCGCCTTCGTGAGGAACTGGAACTTGACGTCCTCGGTCTCACTGAGACATGGTTCACGACCTGCTCTGTCAGCAGCTTTTACACACTCCTACCTGACGGTGATAAGATCCTCTCCGTGCCCTGGCCCAACCGTTCAGGGGGGGTGTGGCCCTTATCTTCCCTGAGTGGATTCCTGCCACTGTCACTCCTAGGCAGACCTACTCCTGTTTGAATTTCTTGGCTGCCGACTCTCTCTCTCTCCTAGCCATTCCCTTACCGTGGCTACTATCTATCGGCCACCTGGTCAAATTTCCTCCTTCCTCTCTGAGTGGGCTGACCTCTCCTCCTCACTCCTGTCCTCAACCACTCAACTCCTCTTCCTTGGTGACTTCAACATCCACCTGCATGCCTCCTGTCCCCCCTCTGGACTCTTTTGTGACCTCTGCGACTCTCTCTCACACTCTATTCTCCCGTCTGGGCCTACTCATTCTGCAGGGCACACTCTTGATGCTCTGATCTCTTCCCCTCTCCGTACCTCTCTCTACTCCTCTCTCCTGGAGTGATCACTTTCTCCTATCCTCCCACCTCACCCTCCCTACCCCACAGGCAAAGCCACCCTCATCACTGCCTCACACCTTCTCGGTCATCCGACCCATGAAGCGCGTGTCATTTGAGGCTTTCGCTGCCACCTTCTCGCCCCCCCCCTCCATCTTCAGCTGACTCCCACCCTGACACAGGCCTCTCCACGCTCCACTCTGCTATATCTGATACTCTTGATATCCTTGCCCCTGTCATGAGAATCCGCCTGAAGCCCAAAGCCAAATGTAACTCCTGGTATGACTCGGATCTCGTCACCCTAAAACGGAAGTGCAGGGTGGCAGAGAGGAAATGGTGTGCTTCATGTTCATCCTCTGACAAACTGGCCTGCCACCTGCTCCAAAGGCAATACCGTCTCTCCATTCTCACCAAGAAGAGAGCCCTTATCCAAGCCCGCATCTCTGCGGCATCTACCAATTCGGCCGAACTCTTTAAAATCTGCAAGGAGCTTGCCAACCCTGCTGCAGTCTCTACCTCTCCTGTCCCCTCCCAGGCCCTCTGCACTGCACTGGCCTCTCACTTCATATCTAAAATTCAGGACATCCTGTCCTCACTCTCCTCCTATCACCTCCCTCTCTCTCTTCCCGCCTCTTCCTCAGGCCCTTCTGAAGCCACCCCTCCTCCCTCCTTCTCTGCTTTTCCCCTTTTCTCTGCTGACGAGGTTTCCAGATAAGTCCGATCTATGAAAGTCTCATCTAAACAGGTTCACCCCTGTTCCTCCAAAACTATCAAGGACCACATTGACTCCCTGGCTCCTGCCCTGGCTGACTTTTGCAACCACTCCTTCGCCCCTGGAGTCTTCCCATCCCCCCTTAAGCACTCCCTTGTGCACCCTCTTCTAAAGAAACCCTCTTCCGACCCCTCCTGCCTGACTAACTATCGCCCAATCTCCATCACTCCCTTCCTGGGCAAGCTCCTGGAGAAACTGGCCATCTCCCAGCTTAACCTCCATGCTGAATCTGTTGGTAGTCTTCATGACCATCAATCTGGCTTCAGAGCTGCCAGAAGCATGGAAACTGCTCTCCTGAACATCCGTGAGGACCTGCTCTCGAACCTCGACTCCAACACTCCGTGTTTTCTCATTCTGCTCGATCTCTCTTCTGCCTTTCACACTGTCAACCATGCCATCTTGCTCAACCGTCTCTGTGATAACCTGGGTATCAATGGTCAGGCTCTGGCGTGGCTGACCTCTTTCCTTTCGAATCGACCCTCCCAGGTCCAACTGGATTCCTTCCTCTCTGACATCTTTTTCTCTACCTGTGGTGTCCCCCAGGGATCTAATCTCTCTCCCTGGCTTTTCAACCAGTACCTGGCACTCCTTGCCCACTGCATCGCCGCTCTCTGCCCCAACTTTCAGTGCTATGCGGACGATACCCAGCTCATTTTCAGGCTACCCTCGACCTCCTCCTCATCTTCCCTCATCTCTGACTGTCTGTCTGCTATCCAGGAATGGTGTGCCGCCAATGACCTCTGCCTTAATGCCAGTAAGAGTGAGATTCTACTCATCGGCACACCCACTCCCTCCTTCCCTGCAGCTCTCTAGCCAGCCTCTCTTGGCCCTCTTCCTGCTCTTACTTGCAAGGCAAAAAACCTCGGGGTCATCTTCGACTCCTCACTCTCCTTCTCTCCTCATATATCTGACGTCTCTAAGAAGTCACACTACCAGCTGCACCTCCTCAGAGGTATTCTTCCCTTCCTCTCCTTCCCCCAGAAGCTCACTGTCTCCCAAGCCCTGGTCCTCTCGAAGCTGGACTACTTTAACAGCCTCTATCTTAATCTGCCTGCCTCCACTCTCCGCCCTCTGCAACTCATCCAGAACAGGACTGCGAGACTTGTCCTTGGCCTCAAACCCAGGGACCGTATCTCTCCAGGGCTAAAATCTCTACACTGGCTCCCAGTGGCTGCGAGGATTAAGTTCAAAACCCTCTGCATTGTCCACAAGGCCTTCTGGGGCCTTGGGCCTAAATACCTTCAACTCTCTCTTCCTAAATATTTTCCTTCCCGAGCCCTTCGCTCATCCGTCTCCAACTCCCTCAGGGTCAGCCGCTTCTTGAAGCAACAAGCTGGGGGTAGATCCCTCTCCACGGCAGGGGCCTCCCTCTGGAACAGCCTTCCTGCCTCCCTGAAACTTGAGGAGAACCATCTCCGGTTCCGGAAGCACCTCAAAACCTTCCTCTTTGCTTCTGCTTTCTCTCTCCCTCTCCCCTGCTAAATTCTTCACTGAAACTGCACTGAATCTGCAACTGGGCCACTCTCTCCGACCTCGGTCCTTGGCCCAGCCACTCTCCACTTGCACTGCCTCCCTGGCAACCCCTGCACTGCGGGACTGTCTCTGTTTCCCTACAGCCCACCCTCCCCAGCACTTGTCTGCACTTACCTTGCACTTGCCACCAGCTGGCCCTGTTATTTATTTTTTATTCTACTTACCCTGTACTGCACTTCCCCCCTCCCCTTCCCCTTGCACTTTTCACTCCCCCCTACCCTTGCACTTGCACGATCTAAATGACACCTGGCCTAGTAGGATCGTTGTCTGTCTTCCCCTTGTTCCCCCTCCCTGCCATGTCGCGCCTTGAAACACTTGTGTACAGGCGAGTTACAAATGCCATATCATATCATATCATAGCAGTGCTGAAAGTTAAGTGACACTCAACCTACAGGCATTGGTCTTTCGCTATTTATGTACTGGGTAGTATCGGCCCACTAAGCAAACCCTGATTTTCTGATCCCTTTTATTTTCCCTTTTCACTATCTAAACTGGAACTAGAGACTAAAGTGGTCTCTTTCAAGTACCATCTTGCCAAAGTCTGTTTGAATTCGCACTAAACATTCTACACCACACTGAATGGGATTTGAAGGAAGCAAGGGCAATTACTGCTTTCAGTGTACTTTCTTTGTTGCTTGCTGTTCCTGGGGAACACTGAAGCACGGGCCCTTTAGTAACGGTGCCGGTGCTTCAATCAATTATCTGCCGGTAGGGGCATGAACTACTGGCAGGTCAGGCCTGCCGGTATTTCACAGCCCCTATCAGCCGACTCAGAGGGACCCGGTGCGGAAAAGGTGCTTTTTTCCAGACCGGGCAACTCATAATAAGGGCCTGTAACTCTGATGATCCCTCACCCGTGACTATGCTGGCTAAGGCTGATTGAAGATGTAGTACAAAATGTTTGAAAAGCCAAAGATTATTGATATCTGAGTGTATCAATGTGCCCCCAACACTACATCACACAAAAAGGACAAATACGCCCTTAATGTTAGGCTATTATTTGATGGCTTCAGGTGTGCTATTCCAGTCTTGAGAGAAGTGGGTTGATACAACTGAGTAGAGCCATCTTGCTCTGTCCTGCGTGCATTAAGTATCAAATTGGCACCCTCTCAGAAAAAAATAAATGTTGTCTATAATAAGTGAACTTTTAATGTCATATGGTATTTACATGGAAATAAACGGATGTAGGGGTACCCAATCAGAAATGAAAACTCTCTGCAATAATCCAAGAAGTGTGCCTACTCACTGTTTCATGACTGACCTTGCCCTCTGCTTTGCCCACCCTATAGCCCCAACTCTTACCCTTCACCAACCTTGATCTGACTAAGAGCAGCTGGCAAACAATATGGGTGGTACAAACGTTGTGACAGTTTTCTTTAGACACCAAAGTGAAGGCGCTGGTGCTAGCGGGGAGGGTCAATTGCATGGACCCTGGCCGTAAATATCTACTCATAAGGGCCTGTTAAGCAAACATTACTAAACGAGGGCAGGTTCACATCAGGGTTGAAGGTGCCACTTTGCTTTAAGCGACAGAGAGACAAGAGTAAAAATAGCGTGTCCCTCCTCCTCAACAGTACAGTAACAGTACAGTAAAAAAAAATGAAATAATGGACAAGAATGTTGCTGACAGTGTTGCAGGCAGGGTGAATCCACAATATTGAGTGCTGGAAAAAAGGTGCTGCTGTAGGTATACTGTACTCATCAATACTTTAAATATTGGCCAACACGATGCACCCTTTGCTTCCATATGTGACAATTTG
The DNA here is from genome assembly GCF_040938575.1 of Ambystoma mexicanum. Lineage (NCBI taxonomy): Eukaryota > Metazoa > Chordata > Amphibia > Caudata > Ambystomatidae > Ambystoma > Ambystoma mexicanum. Next base: position 1,127,423,787 of record NC_090933.1, on the reverse strand, counting down.
TCTCTGCTACTGACCTCTGGTTTGTGGCCAGGGCAAACGCATGTTGTTGGAAACCACACTACCCATATGCAAGGTTTTGCCCAAAGGGAGGTTTCTTTTGCTTCTGTAATAGTGTACATGCAAGAAGCCAGTAAAGCATGTTGTGACTCACATCCTCCAATCCCTCTCGATGTGGCCCTTTTTAAGTTTATGTTGGTGCTTTTGGTTTGACATCTACTAATAAAATACAAAAAAGTTAAATTGATAAACATCAAAATACTAATACTCAAGGTACAAAAAATACAATGCACGCCTGTATGCTTGGAGCAGCAATTAAAAGAGAATTGATAACCGTGCCACAGGCGTGATATTCAAAGTTTGTAGCAATATAATGGTGCAACCAGGTGAAAACATGTACTGGCCACGACTTATACCGAACACCATAACTGCCAGGGGGAGATTCCACCTAGAACCACGGTACACTCTGTTATGGCCAAGGCTTTCAAATGTGCGTCCAAAGAAATATCCAGAGAAGTCCTGTTAACAACTATAGTTTGAAAAAAAAAAAAAAAAAAATATATATATATATATATATATATATATATATATATATATATATATATATATATATATATATAATACATAACTTCCATTAGCAAATATTGTAGTATGGGAGATGGCTAAACTCTTTAAGAACATGCCCAATGCCTGTCCAATGCATTTCAGTGAATTATCATCAGGGGCATACAATTTCTAAATAAAAATACAAACACGAAAGTAATCAGTACTAGCGGAGGCACAGTATGCATACTATCACTAAGAGAGAAGAGTAGTATAGTCTAACTTATTTCAAAAGAGCAAAAGCCCAATTAAACAGGTTGCAGCAAGGCAGATTCTCCAGCAGCAATGCAGAAGGAGCTTGTAATATATGCCATTTCAGGGTCATGTTACAGTAACCACTGGAAACAGACTGCAAAGCTATGGAAATAGAACATATAGTATAAAGGACACTAAGAACATTAAAGAAAGACTATATACTACTTTAAATTCATGTGACAGTAAAATCTAATAGCAGACTTCAAAGCAATGAAAATAGAAAATAGATCTAAATACTGACTCCCTCTATCTAAGTGCTAACATTGCAACCACAGCCCTGCACGGAGCTGCAGACCCAGAGCACTTACCCTTCCTATTGACTAGCCTTGCTAGCATACAACCCCCACAATGTGCTTTATCTCATTTGGATAACATTGACACCTTGTGGAAAGCACAAGAGAAAACTCACTCAGAAAGCTTTAGATTCCGCTTGGGGTTTATTAAGTAAGTCTGTCTCTGAGTCAGTTTTCTTTAATGACAGGGGAAGAAAGATAACTAGAAAATTGCAACAAACTAGTAGAGAATTATTCTGAGTTTGGGGAAGTGCACATATATTCATCTGAACTGCTGGACATGATTAAACCCCTTAAGTGCCTTGGCACTTTTAGTCTTCCCTGGTTATAGGGAACTTCATATGGGAGAAATGGCAACAGTTGCACCGGGTGTGATACAAAACGACATGACTTAATAGTAGGCAAAGCACATTTTAAAGTCCATTTCAGGCATGGGGGATACTTTAAAATGTTGGACACACACTTCAGGCAGACATTCTCAGAGGAAGGAAAGCACAATACAAATAGATTTGCTGACGATCTTTGCTCATCAGTAAGCACACAATGCAGCATCATCAGCTTACCCACAGAACCCCTATTCAAGTCACATGGGCCTCTAATGTCTAAAATGACTGTCTGCTCTTTTGAAGCTTCTGCTTCCTTGCAGCCAGGAAAAAGGGTTACAACTGAGTTCATAATATCCCACAATTCTCCTGACAGGGTTTCCAAATTCTCACAGCTGCTAACTCAAAATCCTCAGCTAGGAGTCCTTGTAAGGCACACACCTTGGACAATGTAACAGCACTAGCCCTCCTGTCGGTTCTTTGGTAATTAAATGTCCGTTCTGGCATCATGTGGATAAGCTGAAGAGAGGAGAAGGAGAATGGAGGAGTGGAGTGTGGTTACAGAATGATGAGAAAGAAGAGGGAGGAAAGGAATTGAAACAGAAAGACCAGTTGCTCCGAAAGACCACTGAAGAAATAACGGCAGCCCTTGGAGGGACTGAAAGGGAGGTCAATCTCTCAGACAGCTAGGTGGGAGGACCAATGTGGAGTGTTTAAAGAGGAGTTTGGAGCGTTTGCAGAGGAGATTGGAGTTTATCAAGAGGAGGAGGAAGATGGAGTAGAGGAGGTTGATGAGTTTCAGATGGGGAAAGGCAGAGCAAGGGAACTGGTCAGGGAATAAAAGGAGGGGGAGAATGTTAACAAAGGAGGTTGAAAATTCTTCTTTATGCATTTCAGATTAGTCACTATTTACTACACATTTAAAATGGAGCTCAACTGACATTCCCAGAATAGGTAGGTGGACAAGCGTTTAATTTTCACAGGAGCTAATCTAAAGCGTCAACCTTATAATTACTAATTTCTTTATCATTCTTGTCCATAGATCATTGTGCATCATCTTTCTGCCTATATTCATCCTACTCCAGAATGATGAATGCTAAGAACCAACCCATCTTAGAGTTAAATTCAAGTGAGCTGGCTGAAACCTATGAAATCATTTCTAGCATGTGTGGTGTCCTGGCAATTTAATTCAGTTAATGTGTGTCTTTATGATGCAGTAATGGCTGGTCTCGATGAAGCAGCTTAAATAGTGTTCTTTTTTATCATTTTATTTTTTACAACTTTAAGCTTGCCAGACACAACCCATTAACAGCAATGTAATGCCAATTAGACATAGGTAATATCACATTACACATGTTGCAATTCACATACTTTGTAATATCAGATCATAGACATAGCTTTCAGTAAGGCACTCACTCAGCAGCTTGGTTATGAGAGAAACACACAACATATATCCCCAGGTCTGGATGTCACAAGCTGCATTGAGAGAAGTACCTTCACATTCGGTGGACCGAGTTAGTTCCCTCAACCAGAATTTCTCTACTGGAGGGTAATGATCGCTCCACTTCTTAAGTATGCATATTTTGGCTATAAGACACCCCATATTTAAAAATGAAGTTCCAAAAACCAAAAAGGCACTAATAGGCGATCTTTCCAACAGTACATCTAGTACTTCACACATTATATTATAAACATGACCCCAACATTCTAGTAGCCTGGGGCAATCCCACAACATGTGCAAATCTCCCATATCTTCCATCCCACTGCGTGGGCATCGGCCTTCCAGGCCAAGGTACATTTCCAAAGTGCCCTTGGAGTATAATGCAACATGTGTAACATTTTTAACTGTATTAGTTTGAATCTCGAATTCAATGATACTTGCTAGGTTATAGCACACATCATACTCCACACATTGGGTTGAATTTACATGTTTAGTTCCCTGGCCCATTTACTAGTTGCTTTGGTCACATCATTCGGGGTTCTATCGATAATCTTGTTGTAGGGGTGGCAAGTATTCTCTGACATCTATAGTAGTTACATATGAAAGCAATGAGGTCGATTTCGGGTGATTCAATTTGGCAACAGTCCCACCATGGTGACACTGCTACCCTCAATCTATAGAACTGCAGCATTTCTATTTGTGCATCTGTATGCTCTTCTCTCCATGTATGCAACGTCAAAAATTGACCCTCTAGGAAAATATTCCCCAATCTATTGTAACCTACCTTTCCCCACTGTACGCTAAGTTTAGGGTCCCAGGTGCGATGGAGATGTAGAAACTTCCATAACTGAAGCCATTAATAATATGATTGTTGCACATCTATTCTCCGGAATATGGAAAACCATGCAAACAAGGGGATCTGTACCACATAGCATGGGCAATAATCCACATATGGCAATTGTTGAATGAGATTCCTCATATTGGCTGTGTTGGCTCATTCCAGCCTAACATGAAGAGGGGTATCTATATCTCCGTACCAATACATAGCGAACTGCGCCTGGGCTGCCATCCAATACACTTCCAAGTGTGGACATACAAATCCCCCATTACTGTATGGAAGGGCCATATTCTTCCATTTCTTTCTGACCGCTCCTGCATGCCAAACGAATTGGGGCACATTTTGTGCAAGCTATTAGAAAAAGATTTTACCCAGCTAGAGAGGGATAGTGCCAAATAGACATAATTTGGGGAGAAGCATCATTTTGACCAAAGCCAGCCTGCCTGCTAGCGGCAGTGGGATTCTCTATTCAGCTTTGCTTTCATCTGCAGTTCCTGTTTATGGATATTGTTGGCCAGTAAGAAGTTCTTTTTTCTAGAGACTATCACGCCCACATATTTAAATCCCTTAGGTGACCACTTCAGTGGATAACTGCCAAACAGCCTGGTAGCATTAGCAGTTAGGGGGAATATTTTGGATTTGGTTTGTTTGTTTGTTTGTTTATTTATTTGCTAATGCGCTCCAAACCCATGGGTAGCCGGGCGCAACAGATTGCATGAAAACCTAAGCTTGTTACAGTAGTTGGCATGAGTATATACAACACAATGGCAAGCAGAGCAAATATATGAGGGAATATATACAAGAATATGCAAATAAAACACTTGTAGCAGATATATACAAGCAAATATATACAGGAATGTATACAGTCATATGCCCAAGGAGCAGAGCATGTTTTAGGGTGGCCGGGCAAAGGTAGGTGGTGGCAGAGGTGGCACTAAGCTAGTGTAAGTCAATTTATGTGTCATTGGCGCGCAGCCAATTGATTATCTTGTGCCTGAATTTCGGATATGGTTGTTCAGTTCTGAGGTGAAGTGGTAATTTGTTCCAGCAGTCAGCCGCTTTGACAGGAAAACTAGTTCCGCCCGCAGTGGATCGTTTAAACCTTGGAACCTCTAGTTTGAAGGTGTTGGAAGATCTCGTGGGTCGCGTAGAAATTTTGCTGTTGATTTTTTCGATTAGATACGGGGGGCTAGGTTGTTTATAATAAACGTAAAGTGTGTCAGCGGAAAAAAAAAAACAACAAGTTATGGAGGAACCCGTCTATGGAACTAGGAGGGGGGCACCCAAATTCAGAACCACAGATCAAACCATACCAAGAGCAAAGAAATTTAGAAACCATAAATGTTTTATTTGTATTTCATTATATGTTTAAAATATACATATTGAATCATGTTTCAACTACTATACTGTCATGACCTATTGAATACACTGGGTCCGACATGTAAATAGACAGTAGTTTCGATGGTACAAGGCATCTAAGCTGATTCACAATTGATGCCCATCTTCTTCAGGACGGTGCACTCCCATCAGATGTATGCCACAGGATTTTATAATGTGGAAAGCTGCATGTGTAAGGCGATAATGCGTTTAACTGTAAAGATTTGTGCAGGCTGAATCCATAATTTTGCCTAAAACATAAAACAAAAATAGAAAGACACACACATCAGTCACACGAATTCAAAAATAATGAGTGCAATAAATATTACGCTAAAGTTTAAATATTTAAATAATAAACTAAAAATGTGATTTTGGTAGGAATGATCTTGTGAATAACGAACCGGGAAAATGCCTCCCTCCAAAATGATAAGGCAAAAAATCCTCCAAACTTGATAACGGGAGAAATGGGTATAGCAATTAATTCTTAAATTACCATTATCTCAACCTTGAATGCTGGTCACCTTTTCCCGAATGTAAATCCTGAGAAATAAATGTAGGCCAGCAAAACCAGTTCTCTATGAAGTAGAACTGCGGAAAACAAAAAACGACAAATAGGAACATGTTATAATCACAGAGAGGCAGTGATAAATTAGAAACCTCTCGGAAAAATAGAAAAAGACCACCGAGGTGCAGTCCTTCCCAATGTATTCACAGGGCAAAGACATTCTGCTCACCTGAATAAGGATAAACAAGGCGAAAAAGACATTAATCTTGACATTGTGTTGCAGGCGACAGATGACATCAAGGCGTCTGCAAAAAGTTGTCCTATCAGGATGGAATGGTGTTCGGCGTGGCGTAATGAGCACACTAAAAACTAACTAGATAAATAAATAAATAAATAAACAATATGCCGCCAGTGCAAGGTGTTATCATAACACAACATAATTGTTTTGAGATGGTCGGCCTGATAGTAATCGAATTGTGTTCCCAAATCTTTCAGATTATTTCGACACAGAGCAAAATGCTCAGCAGATGTGATTACTGCCGTGCTCATAAAAGTGTCAATAAATGTAAAAAAGGGTAAAAGATTCCTAAATGTTTTAAAGCGTTTTGCAGAGCATTTTCAGCATATAACACCCATGCAACTGACTAGCAGTTTCCCAACCAATAGTAAAAGCCAGGCTAGGTTGTTTAGACATTTAGAAGTGAGGGAAGCTGTTTTAAGTAGTATTCTATCCGTTATTTTTAGCCAGTTAACCTCTTTCCTACAATTAGTGATGTGTTCTCTATGGGGGATGTTTAGTGCTGCTCTCAAGGCATTATTCTGTAGTCTTTGAAGTTTGTCAGTGATGTATTTGTTGGTTCCAGAGTACAGGGCGTTGCAGTAGTCTAACCTAGACATGGCGTTAGCTAAGGTGATGCAGCTGGCACTGGAAAGGTATGGTCTGGATGCGCGGATGAGTTTGCAGGTGTAGGTAGTAGAGGAGGCGAGGGAGTTGACCTGCTTCTTGAGAGTGAGGGAGGAGTCCAGGTAGAATCCAAGAGTTTTAACCACAGACATCACCTTGATAGGGTTGTTATCAATGCTGAAGGATGTGTAGTTAGGACATCATTTTTGGATGTTGGCTTCAGAGCCTAGGATTATTAACTCCGTTTTATCTTCATTCAGGCAGAGGCCATGTGAGGCCATCCATGCCTGAATGATGGTGTATATCTTATTCACCAAGGCTGAGTCTGTCTCGTAGTTGCCCGAAAGGGGTATGAGGATCTGGGTGTCATCTGCGTACTTCGTGTAGATGACACCCAGTCTGTCCAACTTGTCAAACAAAGGCTTGGTGAAGATATTGTACATGGTTGGGGAGACACAGGATCCTTGGGGGACACCACAGGTTATTTTGATAGGGTCAGCGGAGTCGGATGTGGAGAAGACTCGCATGGTGCGATTTGCTAAGAAGGACTGGACCCAGGCTATGGCATCTCCAGTGAAGTTGGCTGCAGATTCGAGGTGGTTACATAAGACTGAATGGTCCACCAAGTCGAAAGCAGCTGACAAGTCCAATAAGAGGAGCAGGGCTGTTTTCCCGTTATCCTTAAGCTCCTCTATTTGGGTCTTGAGGTCTAACAGGGCTGTTTCTGTGCCATGGAGTGGGCAGAAGCCAGATTGCCGTGAGCCAAGCAGGTGGCTGGCTTCCAGGTAATCCTGGATTTGTAGGTAGGCAGCTCTGTCTAGGATATTTAGTAGAAAAGGCAAGGTAGTAATTGGTCTGTAGTTGGTGAGGATGGTGGGGTCCAAGGTTTGTTTTTTCAGTAGTGGGAGGACCCATGATTCTTTGAGGTTGGTAGGTACCGTGTTGGATTTAAAGGAAGAGTTTATGAGCTTGGAGATGAAGGGAGCTAGATCCCTAGCTGCGTCCTTTATTAATTGTGCTGGGCAGGAGTCGCCCTTACAATTTGAAGGTTTGAGGGAGAGTATTATTTTTTCTGTGTCAAATATGGACAACAATTATGTGCATGAGATGAATTCATATGAAACTATATTAGAATATTTCCAATTGGAACACCCTTTTTGCCTTTTAAAACTTAGTAGATTGAGTAGATTGAGTGATATCAGAAAGATGAGGTCAGTGATCAGAAAAAGAGACTATCTGGGGAGAAGATGAGAGGTGGCATCCAAAGAGGATCATATAAGAGGTAAAAGCAAGGCAGTGGTGATAAAAAAGGAGGAAGAAGGTCACCATGAACAAAATGCAATGTAAGATGAAGGAGGAGGAGAGTGAAAGTCAGGAGGAGGTTGACAGCCCTAAGGACACCAAAGACCCACCTTTAAGGAAAGGAAAAGCCCAGAGGAGTATGCGAGAGTTGAGAGGAAGTAAGTTAAAGTCCTAGAAGAGCTAGTTCAGATATAACGAGGGAGGGCCCATGGTGGGGTGAGGTACAAGCAGGTGGCATGGAGGCAAAAAGGTCAGGACCAGTCAAGTGAGTATAGGGTTATCAAAACTTTGTTTGGGCTTGGTAGCCGGGTAGCAATGTCCCTTCTCTCTCTGTGGAGCAAAATAACCTCTTGTATCAACACGAGGAGGGCAAATAACTAGGAACAATCAAAGAGGCACACAGAGATTTGTTAGGTACTGACTGGATTTAAAAGGGGATGTGGGACCTCTAGAAAGAGCCCCGTACCTAAATACTCTATTAGTTCGACATGAACCTGTGTAAGTGTTCCTAAAACTGGGAAAATCCACCCCTAGGCACAGCACTATCTTTGCCACAGACATTTTAAAAGTATATTTTGCATAATACTGCCTGATATTGAATGTTGGCCTAATCGCATTCGCATCATACTGTAAATCGATTTTGAGTGAACCTGAAAACAGACTGACTACGCTGCCATCTTAAGTTATCCGCCATTTTGATTAACTCCTGCTTTCCGTCCCATGTAAGAATTTGTGTTTTCGGCTCCAGCAGAGCAAGATGAACTTTGTACTGTGTTAACATAGACAAACATGCTGAAGCTGCCAAGGCGGATTGTTTGTCCTGCACTAAGAAACAGTGGAGCTAAACAAGAGCCGCATTTAAACAGTAGTCTAGAGACCATCTGTATCAATAGTGTCTTCTCCGTTCAAACAGCAAAACGTAATGTTGAATAGCTGAAGATGCGCTTTTGCAGATATCTATGTTTTCGCTCCTTGAAACTTAGCTTACTTGAAACTAAGAACAAACGATAGACAAACACGAATGAGTAAAGTAAAGAATGTTAGCATTGTGTCTTATGTGCAGAAAAACATGTCTAGTGTTTGAGGAAAACATTGAATAATGTATAGTTGTTTGAATCTGTATTAGTTATGTGAACTGGCTACAAACCCTAGTGAATGGATAACATGAAGAAGGACTGGATGATATATCTGGATTGTAAGAAAATTTATAAATACTCATGTTTTGAAATGTCCAGCACTCTATCGTCTCATGGTGTCTGCTACCACACATTGCGAGGCGTTGAGAGACCAGACAGCTGTTCTGTGAAATAAAAGTGTTCTTATACCATTATACTCGTGACTGACGTATTTCTATTAAGTGGTATTAAGCCTCAATATTTCTTTTAATCTTTCAACCTTATCTCATTTTCCTGTTTTATTTTACACACAATCAAAATGGACACATTTACCACCACCGTTCTTTCCGGACCAGCAGGATCGTAAGTTGGACTTGCATGTTCCCCATAAAATATTTAACCTGCTTATGTAATTTGTTAGAAGGCCCCAACTGTACAAATGTGCCATTTATGGCAAAACTGAATTGTAGCTAAAGTAACTGTAGGAGGTTCTGGACATTGTAAAGGTCACATAATAAATCTGACATCATGCCCTTGTAACCCAACCAGCTGGGAGGGAGGCAGTAACTATCTCCCTAGACCAATCCAGTTGTTTAGAGGCGTGCTTAGCTAAGCCTGACCTGCCATATAATTCTATGATGTCACCATGCTCTATAAAAAGGGTGGCTGCCAAAACTCTGTACAGACTCTTTCCTGAATTTCCTGCGCCTGTGTCCCTGATCTTCTACATTCATCTTGCCAGATTCCAGATCCCCCTGCAAAGCCAAAGCATAGCTGATTCCAGATCCCACTGCAAAGCCAAAGCATTGCTGATTGCAGACTCCACTGCAAAGCCAAAGCATTGCTGACCATCCCAGCAGGGCCTCAATCCAGAGATCCCACAAAAAAAAACCAATAACCAAAGGGAAAATCTGTGGTGTTCTTTTGGGAAGCATCCCGAAACCAGACTGTTTTTTTGCCCAATAAGTGCATGCCCGCTGCAACCCTGCCATCCAGCTGTCCTGATTATCCGGTGACCAGACAGGCCCAGCTGTTGTTCTGCTAGGACAGTCCTCCACTACCTGGTGACCCGAGCCCTGGAGTCCAGAACCCGGTTGACAGTGCCTAATCCCAAATTTAAGAGCGGACTGTGAGTATCCCACATCCCATAACAAATAGTCTACCCCATCTTGACTTTTGTCTTTGTTCCACTCTCTAAGCAACCTTATCCATACTCTGATAATATGTCTAGACTGTTTTAATTTTCTGTGCACCCTGTTCTTGTTTCCTAGTGTTAGCACAATTCTTTCCTTCATCTCAATTTAAATTAATTCCCACATAGATCAGAACACGGCGGGAAAAGGTTGACGTCGCAAATCAATCTTTGAATGGACTGTGGCTTTCTTTAACAATATAGTCTAAATAATTTTGTTTAAGTAAACTTTGCCTTTCATTTTTAAAAACGATTTTCTCTTTTGAACTGCTCTATTTTCCTAAAAACGAACCTCATTCTACCTTCCAAATCTCTCTCAATTCACCAGCTATAGCCCTCCTTTTACTTCTATATTGTCCCTGTGCTATGCATCTATCCCTTGCCCAAAAACCACATTCACAATTCAGTGTTTTTCACCCATTTAAAAAAACCTTTTTCGCACTTAAAACTGCAAACCAGAAAAATTCAACTTTTCCATGTGTGAATTCGGCTGCACTGGGTTTTCAATTTCAATCTGTTTGGTGAACTGTATGCTTTTGTGATATCTTGCCGGATAGTTGATAGTGGCATTACATCCCTAATACTGTGTTAAAACATATTCATGTCATTATTTCAACACACATATAATTAATTATTTTACAAAATCCGAATGTCATTTTATGCCTTTACAAAGGGTTTAAAAATGTTTGCCTCTTATTTTATGAGGGAAGGTCGGATTTTGAATCTGTTTGCTGCCTCTTATTCCTGGCTACCTGCTGCTTCTTTCTATCCTCCAATCAGAAGTCGATTTTTGGTGGGTTGAGGGAACATTGCAGGGGGAAACCTTAACTTGGGTGCTATCTATCCTAATTCAAAAAGTCCTCCTATTCACTAGGGCTTTAGATATGTTCGGCTAGAAGGCTAACCAAGTGCATTGCTATCATTGTCATTATCACCCCATTGGTGATTGCTGCTCAATATTAAAATGTGTGTGATTTTTGTGAAATATATAAATATATGAAATATATAAATAAATAATTATTGTATTGTCACCAACCGGCCTGGTTCATGGTCCATTGTGACCCGGGGTATTTGTAAAAGGGGGTGTGAGTCAGGTCGGGTACCGGCTCAATTTGAATTCATTGATATTAAAGAAAAACCATTCCTATTGAGCACCACAATTCAGGCTAAGAACAAGTGTCCTGGTCCTGGTCCAGTGTGTAACGCCCGATTGGAATCCTTAACAAAATGTATCATGAAAGAAGTCCTGTGAACAATCTACGCATTTTGGATACATTTCTTCTTTAGGAGTATTTTCCCTGGAATTAAAGAAACATCTTAGATAACTAGATTATAACTCTACCTTCAGGCTAAATTCATTCCTCCCAAGTTCATCGTACATGCCTAATATCATAAGCACTTAATTGATTCAAATACCTCAAAGCGGCCCTATGATCAATATCACTCTGACCAGTACACATACTAACTCATGTAGTCAATGGATTTACAAAGAAACTTCTACCTGCGTGTAAGCAAAGAAAGAATCGCCATAATTCATATTATGTCAGTATGAAACTAAACAAGGGCCTAATTCACAGACGAGTTTTATAATGGCAAACCACCATTGGAACACGCTCTCTGAGTAAGGGCCCCCGGTAATAGTGGTATACAAAATGTTACCTGATAGTTTGGGAATCCACACACAGATTCTTTGCAGGTGTATTTTCTCGTGGGTGGAAGGTAAATATTTTTTTAATCTAGGTGAAGAAAACAGTACCGAAATAGAAACTTATTTTCATAAGGGTTCTATATAGAACATTTTGAGAGCTAGGTGTCAGGATATATGATATGATGATAGGTTATTTATATCACGCTTAATACCCATAGGTTTCTAAGAACAAACCCAGGGGTCGAACCTGTGTTGCTCCGTGTCCTCTTGCTTCCAGCACGTTGCCGCTGAGCTATCCTCCCAGGAGAGAATCATGGGCCAGGTATTTTTCAACAGGAGACGCATAATCACACTAATTTACCAACGTTAATACACAATTTTCTTTCTGCACAGTAGACGAGAAAGCAGACACACTGACACATGCTTTGTTTTTGTTTGCAGGACAGTAGAAACCAAAATACACACAAACTGACACATTTTTTGGGAGAGCACATTGAACCCTTTTTTGAGGGGCACAGGAAAGAAGAAATCACACACATTGGCGTGTAGTTTTCTTTTGCACATTTTGGGAGAAACAAAGTCTCGTTAGCATGTAATTCTTTTGGGGACAAGAAAGGCCAAATCATACCACACACCAAGATTTCATTTTTTTGAGCAACAAGAAGAGAAACCAAAGTATACATGATTGTAAAGTGCTCAGAAAATGTCTCACTCAAAAGAAGATACAATGTCAAAAGTAGCACTACAAATGCACGACATACAAATGGGGACACAATGGGGTACACAACAGATGTATGCATGCAAAAAGGAGCCTCCAAACCATGTAAAGTTCATCAATTACTCTCCCAAAACACCTGCAAACTCATTCAATACATTCCCAGCACATCTAGGACAAAATCCATAAAGAAAGCAACAGAAAGTAATATGGGCTTTTTTAAAGCATATTCTGCTTTTTGATATTCAAAGTTTGGATTTGGCTCTTGAGATCTATTTTTGTGACTCGAGGCTCCCTATCGGATCCTCGAATCTCCATGAGAATCGCACTCCAGCTTGCGATTCGGAAAAATGACTGCTCATACTGATCCAAAGAGATGTGGGCACCCACTGGCTTGACATTTGGGGAGTTAGGGCAGGCTTAACTGGGAAGAAAAAGTCATGAAGAAAATGCATTATGATGACATTTCAAATTAGATAAATCTGAAGATATTTCAAATTGCAAAACCAGTATTGAACACTTATCACAAAATAAATGCATTAAAAAGAAATGGAGATGAGGCGCGCACTCTGGTTCCCAGTTAGATTTACCTGCTAAAGCAACAGTTAGTCTTCTCCTTTCTTGACTCTATCAATCATCAGGAGGCTGTTTTCCTTTTCCTTTTCAGGTGTGTCTGGTTAATTCTCATTAAAGTCTCTAAGAATTCTGGTACATGTAGTCGCACACTTTTTCAATGCAGGTGACTACGAACCAACTCTCCTCCAAAGCACAAATCTTTCCTTTGATGGGGGAAGGGGGAAAACCATGTTTATGGCTCTCCTTAGTAAGGCATGATGACCCTGGTGCTGCTGCCTCTTGAGCATTAATGGCGCACAATCAACTAATTTACAGAACAACGTTCATTTGCAACTATGTCATACTAAATCATAGTATTAAATGATTATGGATATTGTAAATGTTACTAATAGAACAATAAGAATATGAACAGTGAAAAAAGTATTACTATTATTATATTATTCTTTTTAGGCAGATAATCTTTACTACCAAATATGTACAATAAAACAACATTTTATAATTCCTTTTAATTAATGGTATTTGTTAAAGAGTACCAATTTCCCTTTGAAAAGCATAAACAGATATAAAAATAAGCTTCGACAAATTAGATATAAAAACAGTAACGAAGTGCTTGATAAAACAAGGCAGCATAAGACTAAAACATACAGCGCGGTATCAGGTAATATTATCCCCACCAATAATATTGCCATAAATATGGTCATGGGGTAAGGCCATAGGCGATATTATTAGTGGGGATAATTTATGGGGTTATTGGGATTGGGGTTTGCGGGGGTGTCCATTAAAAAATTATGGGCGTTGCAGGGGTGTCCCCCGCAGGTTCCATGGCTTAATATCGCCGCAGAAATATGGCAATATTTTTGTATGGCAATATTTTTGCAGGGATATTAACACATGGAACCTACAGCGCAACAACAGGAACTAAATGCAATCAAATCATTTAGTAGGTACCTTAGTTCAGAAGGTCAGCACTATTCTCCAGTGCGGCTAAACTCTCCGAAAACAGTGAAAATTGGAAAAACTGGCAATCTCAATTTCCATGTCATCACAGAATGGATAAGCTGTATCTAAATTCCTGACAGGAAACTGCTTTAAAACAGGGACTAAATAGCAGTATATATGAATATGCTGGTGATATGGTGCAATGTTACATAACAAAATACAACTTATGAGTCAAGTAAGAAAGTCAAATAAAATAACAGAAAACCACATTGAAGCAAGAAAAATAATCCCGAGTCAGGTTCAGAAGCACAATAAGTTAACAAAGTGGGGTAATCACCGACTCTAGAGACATGTATTGACCTTAGCTCAAAGGGCATGGCCACTCTTCAGAAGCAAAGCCCCTGATGTGGCAAAACAAGTCAGCGGGGAAAGGGACACCATAGGTTGTCAGCATTCACCATGGTAACTACTTCTGTGGGATCAACCTAGTACCCATGATACAAAATGTCTGGTTGAGCAAATAGTGTCCAGTGGAACACTCCACCCCCAGTCTTGCAAAACCCCTCCAAGTTAAATGATAACAAGACAAGGGGGGATGAAAAAGGCACAGCAAAGGACAAACAGGGCAAGGAAGGCAGACCATACACCTAATGGAGAAGGAGGTGTGTCATTGAAGGTAGGTCTATACACAGGCCAGAGATGAAAATCAGTTAACTTGGTAGAATTCTTGACAATATCTTCCTAAAAAAGGCAGCTCCGCCGCCACCAAACATTCTCTGGCTAGAAACAACATGGATACCTGAAAATCCCTCAGTCCCCCTCTAGTACCTCCCACTAGGCTCCGCGCACAACCGCTACCGCCTCTCATCTGAAGGAGGTCGACATTGTCGCTGCCAGTCTGGCATGGCCATTTTGCATCTTTCCAGCGAAAAGGCGTTGGCAGAGCTGGTGGAAAGCCTCTGCATCCTTTGCCTCGCCTCCAATGCTGCCCCCATGCAAAAGCTGGATGACACAAAACACCCTCTATATACTGTTTTAAGAACTGTGGCAGGGAGCTCTTGCTTGCTCTAGCCAACACTAAAAATACAGGATGAAGACAACATTCATCTCCACACGAAAAAAGTCAATTTAAGGTAGGAGATAGCATTTAAAATAATTTAGAGGGAATCACTTCATCTGTTCTTCAAGTCATACAAGTAAAAGAATCACTCTGCTTTTGCGGGTCAAATTTCAAACAAGCATGGTATTAACTGACTATTGATGGTAGCAGGTGCAAATAGTGTGACTACCTGGGCATCTAATAGCAGTGCCTGTCAAATGCTTAGTACTTATACACAAGCCAAAACACTGCTTGTCTTTAACAGGAATTTAGTGAAGGACACACGTAGTGCCTATAAATCGAATGGCTGAAGGCAGACCTGAGGAAGACATTTATATAACACCAATAGCGTCCAACCCTCAGAAGACTGCTTTGAAAAAACACTGGAAGGCAATTCGAGTGAAACTTTGATTGAAAGGCTTGATTAAAGAGACATCAAAGTGTTCCCATGAGGAGGTGTTTTCCTGCGTGCAGTGACAGGAACTGGGTGGGAATGGCCATATAGATTAAAATGGCCAAGGGCAGTCAATGGGTGGATAAACAACCAAACAACACCTACAGGCTTTGCGTCCCTCCTCATATGGCATTTCTCCCTATCTGTACTCTCATGCAATAGCTTCGGCTTATAGTTGGCTCTTAGCGCCACCTAATAACCAAAACTAAAAAAGAGTACCCACCCACTGAAAGTAAAGGAGAGAGGCTGCTGTTGAATACCTTCATTCCCTCCTGTGTAGGTAATGAATAGTTTAATGGCAGGATAAGAGCAGTAGGGAATAACTTTGATGGCGTTTTACACACTGTGAGTTGCCTCTCATTTGATGGGAAATCAATGCAGTGTTAAACATGATCTTCATCGCCATTCTAGAGTTCGTTATAATGGGTTCTTCATCATTTTCTATTTAATAGTAAATGAAAAATATAGCATAATGGGTTTTGAAAAATGCATTTAATCAAAAAAAGTATTCTTCATAGTCACACAGAAATAATAAAGCACAACTGAGAGTCTTTATCAAAAAAATCCAGAGCCGTAGAACTGAGGGGTCTATTCACATTATCAGCAGCCTACACTCAACAGCTCACAGCGCTCCCGCTAGGCACAGCAGAGAGGTGAGTCAGGAATTATACACTTTCAGATTTTACAGTGGGTTTCAAAGATCTGGGGTTGGTTATGACTCTCATACTGAAAAGACAAGCACGGAGGAGAGGAAGAGCCTGGAGGGAGGCTTTGTATGCACACAGGTATGTAAAGACTGGCAGCTTAGTATGCACACTGGGTTAAATAGAACACACGCATATTATTACAATTTTTATAAGAGCTCCTCAAAAGGCAACATGTGACATTCCTGACAGGAATGGGCAAGGCTAAAGAACATTTGAGTAAGCAGCACTCTGATTTTCAAATACAGATTTTGGAAAGGGTATGTTCATGAACCTTTTGTATTTTATATGTTGAGGGGTGTGGAGTAAAATATAGCCCCTACACATCAGAAATAAAGAGGCCATGCCAGGCCAGGATTTAAGAGTGAAGCTGGAACTTACTATACATTGGAAAATGTAGGCCAGTCCAAAACACTTCTTTTTCTGACTTAAGGCCAAGTGACATGGAAAGAAATGGGCCTAGTTAAACTTTACTAAAATGGACAAGTGCACAAGTGGAGGAAGACACTTACTTTTCACAAATGAACTGACATTTTGGAAAGGCCTTGGAGCATTAAAGGGGACATTGATTTCCTGTGGTAAGTAATGGCCTATGCGTGGACAATACCAAAGGGCTACTCATGTTGTTTCAACTGTTATATTAAAGAAAGACATTGCACATGGACAGATTCAAAAACTGCAGTGGTACATATGGGATGAAAATAAATAGTTGTGCCTATGGAAGCTATTCAGGATGAATAATAAATGTTCAATTAAGAAATAAAGTCGAATGGTGGACTGCTTTTATCCAGTAATGAGACTCATGGTTTCAGCACATTAAAAAGACATTTGTAAGAAAGGTCTATTTCGTTTGGTGTAGATTTGAATACTGCTTCCAAATGTAACTATGCCCTATCTGTGTGGATAGAGTGGACATATTTCTGTTTCTACAGTACCTAGAGAAAACATTCTAGTGTGGCAAACAGGCCCTGGTGCAGCATTGAAAGTTACAGATACACGGTGGGCAAATTTAATTTGCTAGCCTTCCTGAATGGCAAACTGCAACTTGTTGTTCTCTCTGAGCTAAACTCCCCCACTGAACTGTGAACTGGACAGTGTATCTGGATCCTGACCTCACAGCCCTTTGGTTTGATGAATAACAGGGAGGCAGGACTGATTTCAAGCAAATGCTTAAATATGCAGGGAACGAGATTGCATTTCTGGTGAATTGCTGATAACATGACTAACAGAAGCGACCTCAAGGTTAAATATCCACATAAAAAGCACATTAGCATTCAACAAAGACCCTTTGAAAATTTAAACTTAAGTCCTTTGGCTGGGCCCACCAAGGAAAGATGTATGGTTGTCTAGTTAAATGTTAAGATATACAAAGAAGTAGATTGCTAGTTATGGGAGTTGATGATAACATTTCCTGTAGAAGTGACTTTAGGGTCAGGCCTGCTCATAAACAGTGCTTTCAAGCCAAGGAGGGGAAAGGTTAAGATAAACATGGATAAACCTGATGGCTGATCACATGCTTTAAGGGGAGTGGAAACTGCTTGTGTCTGATCTAAATGTGGAACTAGGGGCCATGTCGTGCCCTGCTATTGATTAAACATTGAACACAGTTGTTCCTAAAAAAAAGGAGCATCATGTGTCCTATCAAACCCACCCCAGCTTCAAATTAAAGGGCTGAAGGGCCAGGCAACAACATGTGTGTGATGTCTGCAAACTCAGTTATGGGAAAAAGTATGATTCTGACATTTTTCATACACCTGAGAAATGGGAAAGTTGGAAAAATGATAGATCATGAGGAAAAGGTTTACATTTGAAAATGGTCCCATTTTTAGCTATTTTGGCTCATCAACAAACTGTGAAAAACATTAGCTCCACCCTGCAAGGGCGTGCCAAAATAAAATTTGTATTGTCCGACTCTCCATATGATATATAATTCAAAAATATCTATGTTCATGTGGTTAGCTGAAAGATTAAGGGAGTTGTAACATTATGAGGTTTTTCAGAACACAAAATGTAAAAATCCTTGTCATTTTGAAATGTATCTTTTCTACTCCCTCAGCCTACATCATACACTCCTCTCAATTCCAGGTCCTATCATCAGACATGGGGTGTGGTGGAGGGAGGTAAAGGGAGCAAGCTGGGCAATCCTGACCGTGGGAATTATGACAGGTTTGAAGTGTCATCCATGTTATAAGAGGGCAAGTTTGCATCAGAAGGGGGCTTTTTCTGACTTTACTCTGGGAGAGTGCATGCTGCTGGACTCTTGCAAGGAACAACTCACAGGGAGGCGAGCAGATCTATCGAGGCCATGTGGGTAAACCTTGCCTGGAAACCTGGGAGACCTATCTGGAAGGCCCATCTTGAGGGAACTTGCTGTGGGAGAGGCCTGGTGTGAGCTGCCTACCAAAAGAGGGTCCTAAAAATCTGCCTGGCTTCCTGATCAAAGGGCAGAGCTCCCATGTAAGTAGATATCCCAAACTCTATACAGACAATTGATGAGGGCGACCCCGGTTATACGATAGAACACAGAAACAAGTTTATAACAAAAATCATATATTGTGTATTAATACAAGAAAACTAATGAGTATTCATACAGGAAATCAGTGTATTTAGGAAAAATGGTCAGCCTTAACACAACTCTTGCCGAACTCTTTAATTTCTTAGAAAGTTAATATATGAAAGTAAATAGCTTGTCATGGGGCTGGACAGTGTTGATATTGATATTGATATTTTATTTCAATCGCACACATACACAAGTGTTTCAGAGCACGACATGGCAAGGGAGGGGAACAAGGGAGAACAAAACAACAATCTTACTAGGCCCGGTGACATTGAGAACGTGCAAGTGCATGTGAGAGGGGGAGGGGAAATGTGCTAGGAAGTAGGGGAGAAGTGGAAAGTGCGGCGCAAAAGGAGAACAGAATAAATAATAATAAATACATTAAATAATAAAAGCAACAAAAGTGGTAGTGCAGCCAGCAAGTGGCAAGTGCTGAGTTTAAGGCACCAGACAGGGTAGGTCAGTTAAGTGCACAAAGAAAAAGGGTTTCCTTGTTCTGAGGCTGATCAGAGTGCTGATAAAGTCAAAAATTGTGAAATGGAAACATTTTCTGTGTGCTCCTCATTACATTGAAAATCAAATACTTCTGTTGATAATTCATTCAATTCTATTATGATCATTACTCTTTTTGTTGGTTTGAGAAATGTTTGAATCCAAAATCAGATTTTTTTTAAAACAACCAAAAGTAAACCCTCGACACGTGTTTCACTGTCATTAAGTAACTGACAGATCTTCAGGAGGGAAAGAAAAGCCTTTTCCTTTGGCTTTGTTAT
Organism: Ambystoma mexicanum; assembly: GCF_040938575.1. NCBI lineage: Eukaryota > Metazoa > Chordata > Amphibia > Caudata > Ambystomatidae > Ambystoma > Ambystoma mexicanum. The sequence continues at coordinate 1,127,404,177 of NC_090933.1, read as the reverse complement.
ACAGTTCAGTAAATTGCTTGTTAGGGTTTTTGCTTTGTATGATGTCTCTAAGTTTTCCAAAGTTTTTCCTGATTGGAAAGTAATCTTTAGCCTCATTGGTTCGTTCTACCTTAAAGTTTGTTCTTGCTGTGTACGAGGAAAATGGAGTCACAGCATGATTACCATAAATAAATGAACCGGACACATTTCAGTAGAAAAAACATATATAACGTGAGAAGCTTTTGGTACACTTTTTTAACAGTCTAATGACCAACAATGTACAGCCACTTGCATTTCAAGGGGTGTTTTTTAATCAGTGTTGAACTAACCATCAAATATTTGGTGCCCAGTAATATGACGGACACTAATATATGTAAAGAGTCGACGCAACTGTGTTTCGGCCGATTGCAGTTTAGGTGGCTGTGAATACAACGGCCTTCATCAGGACCACGAATTGTAGTCTGGGTTCTTCATAACCTTTCCTGTGTTGTAAATCATGCTTTAGTAATGTAGCACGTGATAGCTGATATAGCCGCGTTGCAGATTGCGGCCACACAATTCACCAGTGGTATATGCATGTTGGGACTCTATGTTTCCTGATTTACGATGGAAAGTATTGTGTCTGGATGGTCAGCCGGACATAGGAGGCTCCTCAAGGGTCCCTATTCATGTGTGAGGCTCACCTCTGCGCTTCTGAATAGCAAAGTTTCCAGTTCACTCCGTGTTGTGTAAAAACGATGACCGTCCAGGCCATGTGACACAGTTTTATCCAACGAGGGTGACATGCTTATCAAAATCTTATTTGATCTCTCATTTGTCTTTGTATACTACACGATCACTCCCTTGTTGAGCCCTCGTCACCATATGATTGATATGATATGGCATTTACAACACGCCTATACCCAAGTGTTTCTTGTTTTTTCTTGATTGGCGTTTTTCCCCACTTTAAATTAGTTTGTGTCCCTTCTCAGCTGCAGGTGAAATTATATGTTGCTTTTGTGGGATTTTATTCATACTTGCTGAACACCCGAGGCTCTCTGCATGTACCTTGAATTTTACATTGTTTTATACTGATGTCTTTTTTCTTACCATCATAAAGAGTCTTGGTCTGCAAATGGCACCGGAATTTACAATATGATCTTATCTTCTATCTCATCTCTAGGATTCAAATCTGGGAATGCTGAGTCTTTTTCCACTTGCCAAAATAGTTACACATTTTCCTTGTCAAATGCACTTTAGGTTGAACACATGATTTCATATTTCACCCTTTTTGTTGCATAATGGTTTGCACTATTTTAATGTTATATATGCCTACCTTCCCTATGCCAGTGTTGATCAGTGGGTTCCTTGTGAAAATGTTTTTAGCAATAATGCCTTCTCAATTGAGTAGTTGTATGTCCAGTTGCGAGTGTCTTTCATATTTGAAGGTCCCTGATGACAATCTGCTGCTTTATGGTGCAGAAAGGACCGCAGCCTTCTGTTCTTACGTTTTTGTGTCTGCCATGCTGTGCTGTTTTTTTCGACCAGTCTCACACACCCATTGTCATCCCTTTGCTCCATCTCTGGCTTTCAGCATAGCTGCTGCTTTAGCCAACATGGTTTTATTTTTCATTAATGGCAGGTGTGTGTGGTTGGGGCTAATGGCTTCCAACGAGGCACCAGTATTCTAAATGACTCATGGTTAGTCACAGGCTTCGGAATATTTTCAGGGGTGGGACCTAAACACATCCCCAAATCGGGACGAGGGGCCAAGGGCAGCAAGTGAGGCCAAAATAAATCGCAGTAAGATAGACAATTCTCCATTTGCTAAAAAAAACCTCAATGGATCCTTCTCTTTCCTCTAATTTTTGACCTATATCACTTCTCTTCTTCTAAGCTCTTGGAGCGTATATTTTATGCTCAAGCCCCTCTTCATCTTACATCTAATTCTCTTTTTCCTCGTTTTCAATCTGTCTTCCGTTCTGTCATTCCACAGAGACTGCTTTACTCTCAGTTTCTGACTTGCTCCTTTCAGCTCGTCATGCTAAAAACTCTTCTCTTTCAATTCTCCTGGACTTGTCAGCAGCTTTCGATACTGTTGATCACTCTCTTCCTCTTTCTCCCTTTCCTCCCTTGGGGTACCAGTTACCAGTTTACCTGCTTGTTCTGTCTTTTTACTCCTTTTCTTCTACTATTCATGCTACCCTTACTTCATGCCTTTTGGACATTCAATCTTGGATGGCTGACCACTATCACTATTTTAACTCTTCTAAAACGGAGGTTCTTTTCTTTCCTGCATCTACTATTTCTCCTCCTCTTTCTCCCGCTTGGATTTATTTCCCACTTCTACTCTGTTCATTTCGCTATATGCTGGCGACCTCAGATTGTATCTTCACTCCTCTCCTTTCCTATCATATGTCCTCTCTTTCCCAGCCTTGCTGATTCCATCTAGTCAACATTTGCAAAGCTACGCCTTTTCTTTCATTCCATGTTGCAACGCTTTTGGCATCCTCATTATTTTTCTTAAGTCTCTTCTACTGTTCTTGTCTATTCTTTGGTCTCCCTGCTTCACATCTTAGCCCCCTTAGATCAATCTATAACTTGCCTATTCGTCTTCTTTTTTCTCTCTTTGTACTGCCCGTGTATCCCTTTTCTGGTTTCCCTTCCATTCATGTCTAATGTTCAACTTCCTCTGCCCAGTCTTCAGGTCTCTTTACAACGTGGCTCCTCCATATCTTTCTTCTCTTTTATCTTTCTAATCCCCTACATGCTCTCTATGCTGACAGTTACTGTTTCTTCTAACCGTCCCTCACACCCCTGTGCATGATCCCACTTCTGCTCACTCTTTCTGTTGGGTCCTTCGCACTGGAACAAACTTCCTTGTCTTCATTCCATTTCCTCTTACTCAATCTTTAGTACTTGTATAGTAAATCATGTTCTTTCTTTATACATTAGTCTCAGTTGTCTTTTTCATTTGATTTGTACAGCTTTTATAATGTTCATCACGTTGGCATCTAGTGCTTTCTAAATACAAAAATATAATGTGCGGAATTTCAAGGGGAATCACCCCAGAGAAAATCTTTTAAAATATGTGTCAAGAAGGTGCATTGTACAGCACAATTTATGAAAAGAATGTGTGAAAAGCCATGCAATTCACAATTGGCTCTCTAGGGTAACATATACAAAATGTAGTAAATGCACTGTCAACATAGTTCACAGAAGCAATTTAAATCACTTGCCTGAGGCTGCAGATACAATATATCTAGTAATGTTCATTGTAAATTCCTTGCATGAAGCTGCAGCCACAGTCTATCAATGCTAGCCATTGTATAACACTTGCATCAAGCTGCAGCCACAAAATATCTAAGCCGGTCATGAAAGTGATTTACATTGACCATTACGGGCATGGATAGTTTGTGGCTGTAGATTCAAAAAAGTGATTTCACTTCCAACTTGGTCTTGCTATTTCGGGGACTGCAGGAGGTTTCCTTTGACCTGATTAGCATGCGAAGAGCCAGAGCAGTGGGTTGTGTGTGGACTGTTGGTGAAAGGGTCGTGAGAGCAATTGAATAAGATTGTTTACTCTGCTCCATAGCGGCAGATATAATTAAATCCAAAAGTGATTTACAATCGGTAACTCACTTGCAGGAGGATGCAGGCACAATCTACCTTTGCCCCAAACGTCACTGCAAATCATGTGCATGAGACCACATATATACTCTAGCTATGGAGTAATGGTCACTGTCAATCACTTGCATGATTCTGTGGCCACAATACATATATGCCAGTAATCATCCCTTTAAAGCACTTCATGAAGCTGTGGCCAGAATCCACAACCTATACAAATAAGGGTCAGTACAAATTATTTTCATGTGACAGCAGACACAATCTATTTACGGTAGCAACAGTAATTGTAAATCACTTGCATTAGGCTGCAGGCACAATATATCTATGCCAGTCATAAAGATTATTTACAGTGAGAATTACTGGCATAGTTAGCTTGTGGCCACACCGTCACAAACGTGTTTAAATTACTTTCATGAAGCTGCATCCAGAATTAATCTATGCCAATAATGGTCACTGTTGTACCAGAGGTTGCAGCCACAATCAATCTATGCAAGAAATGGTAGCTGTAAATCAGTTCATGAAATTGCATTTACAATCTATCTATGCTAGCAATGGTTTCTTTACATCACTTTCATGAACCAAAAATGTACCAAAAAAGTATTGAAATAAAAAATAATTACCCTTGGTGATGAATTACTTTAGTGCTGATATTGTACAATATTCCACCTTCACCATTGCAATGTTTCAGATTCATCCAGGCCAGCAAGTAAAACATACATGCCCAGTACCCATGTGACACTTTGGTATTTCAAAAAAACTTACTATGTCTGTTGTGGGCCTTTTTGAGTGCACTGAATTAATTGTTTTAACTAATCAATGTATTTATTGTTCGCTTGTTGTGCACTTATACAGCAAGCAAAATACTGTTTCAAAGAGCCCACAGGGCAAAGGGAGGGAGCAAGGGAGTTAAACACGTTACAAAACAGAATATTTAAAAGCAGAGGAGGGAAAAGGGAAAAAAGGATGCGCCTACCATGCCTTGTGAGTATTCAGAACATGCAAGTGCAACAAGGAAGAGGGTAGAGGGGATAAGTTCTGGGGTGTCTTAGTTCAAGGGTGAGCCACATATGAAGTGCGTGGTATGGTGAGTGATAAATGGCCAGAACCGCGTTAGGTGTAAGTGCAAGCCTCCAGGTCAAAGGGTGTGCCAAGGCAAGTGCTGTGGGTAGGCAGGAGCTGGGGGCATTGGGTGGGGGAGTTCAGGGGCCCGAGGATGCATAAGGGCCCAGGACACCAATCAATGATATCCATACAACGCAAGTTTACTTTATGATTTCAGTCTTACTGGTTCCTCGACTTTTCCAGCTCTATACAACATTACATTACATTCTCCCCATATCCAACCATCCTATTTTTACTAATCTCTATCTCAGTAAGTATCCACTAATCCTCTCAGTAGAATTCAACCCATCCTATTTTTACTAATCTCTATCTCAGTAAGTATCCACTAATCTGCTCAGCACAATTCAACCTATCCTATTTTTACTAATCTCTATCTCAGTAAATATCCACTAATCCACTCAGTACAATTCCCACATACGGAATTAAAACCTACATAGTCATCTGAATTTGGAGGCCAACTACTGCCAGAACATGATAGTCAAGGCCCAGAATGAAAGCAGAGCCCTCTTCACAGCCATTAATCATTGCACACATTCTCTGCCCGACCCACCCGTTCGGCACTCCATTGAAAAATCCACTGCCATCAGTCTATCTTCATCAAAAAAATCAGCATGATCTGCTAGCACATAGACACCAACACTACCACTGCCAGCACACTGTGCATTCCATCCCACTACCTGGACAGCTTTTATGACACTCACCATGGAAGACCTGAAAGCAACACTACCATCTCTCAAGGCCACATCATAAACAGATGACATTCTCCCTGCCTCCATACTCAAGTACTCCACCCTTAAATGGCAATCATCAACAGCACCCTTACTCATGGTACCTTCTCCTCAACCCTCAAAACCAGACCAATCCTCTTGCTTCACAAGAAACCAACAGTGTACCATGCCAACTTTGGAAACTTCTGCATCATCACTGATTATCCCTTACTAGGTAAGACCCGTGAGAAAGCTGTAGCCATGCAACTCCCCAATACATTTACTCCATCAACCTCCTTCAGTCTTACCTATCAGCCTTCAGACCCAGATGCAGCATAGAAATTCCAATCATCAAGGTAATCACAGATGCATTTAACATCCTTGTCGATGGCCATCTTTGTCTCCTTGTTCTTCTTTCAGCAGAGTTTGAGCCAATAGACTATTAGACACTCACTGACATTCTACTTCACCGCATGGAGATCACTGAGATCATCCTCAACTCTTTAAAATTCTACCTTGCTAATTGCCACAAATTCATCCAAAATGGATTCCTCCAGATTAACAGCTCTACCTATCACCTGTGGAGTTCTGCAAGGATCCATCCTCTCCCTTGATCTTTAATCTTTACATTGAATTGCTCGGAACCCTTCTGGCTCCACACAATATCTATATAGATCAATATGCAGATGATACACAATTCTTCCTCAAGATATCCTCCATCGGAGACATCCAGAGGCTCATTGCCTGCCTCAGATTGATCAAGTCCTGGATGTTCAGTGCTTTCCTGAAGCTCACCCCTCCAAGACTACATTTCCGACTGTTGACCAACAACACCAAATACCCTGACATCCAGTCCTGGCTCTCCCGCATGAACCTCATCTGACTATCTGTGTCAAGGTCCTTTGGTTCTATATTGACAGACACATCTCCTTCAAGGAGCATGCAGAAAAGGAAGACATGCATTGCGTGGTACCAAATTTCCCTTCTGAGGAAAATCAAGCCCTTCATTTCACCAAACAACTTCGGGATTGCCATACAAACCTTGGTCTTCTCGAACATGGATGGTGGTAACGGCCTTCTGGAAGGCCTTCCTGTTACCACCCTGCCCCCCTTGAGATGCATCGTACATGCTGCAGGTGGACTCATAAAAGGACACTGCAAATGCCACAACATCACCTGATTCCCATTGAAATGTACTGGCTTCTGGTGCAGGCATGTATACTCTTCAAACACTGCTGCCTCATCTACAGGGGCCTCACCCTCAAGTCCCCATTCTTTCACGTTGAAAAACTCAGCATCGTTGGAGGCCTACAGTTCACTAGATGCAAGGACACGTGAAGACTTGACTCCTCCAGTGCAGGAAGTACCATAAGAAATGTCTTATCATTCTACACGCCCAGATCTGATCCCTGGTTTCCTCCCATGGTTGTTTGAAGATACCTTGCTGCCAACTTACCTGTGCTTCCTATTCAGTGTTTTTAGCTCTGTGATCCTGTGTAGCTCTGCCTCCCTCATGGTGTAAATTCCCCTATGACGTGTAAAGCACTCTCTTGCTTCCCAAACCGAGGTCTGCACTTCATAATTAGTGTAATAATAATAAGAATTATGATACTACTACTACTACTACTGCTACTACTTCTACTACTACTACTACTACTACACATAATAATAATAATAATAATAATAAAATTATTATTATTATTATTATTATTATTATTATTATTATTATTATTATTTCATGTATTTGTATTGTTGCTGAAAGCCACACTCATAAGTCAGCATATATTATGTTCAGGCAGCCACATGTAGGGGGCGGGCACTACTCTGCAGTAGTGCGTAGCTTACCTCTTTATTGATCTTGATTGGCATTTGTTTCCTGGACCATAAGTTATGGGCCCCATTAACTAAAGAATATCTTGGTGACTGCAAAGTAACTGCACTTTTGCCTGAACCCAAATGCAAATTGCATGCACGCGGTGATGCACAATGAATCACACATGAATAGTGCACAATTTATGGCTGCTACATATTGGCTACTAAATATTGTAAACGTAAAATCATCATGGTTCACATCGTCTGCAGATCTATTGCAGCAGCAAAGTAAAATGTTTAATTTTATTTCAATGTAAACCCTTGGCTGGTGGGTGATAATATCTTCAAACACACAGCGGCCTTGGCAAGGGGGAAGAAATGCGTCTTGGTAAAAGTAATGGCAGTACCATGGAAGATGAGCATCAACACATTATTGATGGTTTCATAGCCTCAAAGGCAAGGGGCAGCAACATTCTTGCTAGAAGACATTTGGTGTACCAATAAGCGTAGGCAGGTTCTACGCATGGTACACAAACAACATGTAATGTGCGGCCCCTCAGTCATTGTTTCAAATATGTCCACTGGCCTTAAATTCGGGCCTCTCCTTGGCACTCGTTTGCACCTTTGTATCTGGCTTTCAGCACTGCTCCCAGTAGTGGAGGCAGCTTTTGATTCGGGGTCGGGGGAGATAATAGGGCACCAGTGGAAGTCTGGGGGGTGCACTGTGCATGCACTGGGCACCAGGGGGAAGTCAGGGGGGTGGCTGCCCTCCCTGCCCTGAACTCTCCAGCACTGATGGTTCCTTCAGCTTCATCTTCTGGTCTTCTGGAGGGTGCACTGCAGCAATAGGTTCAGAAGCACGTACACTCCTTCTGATGGCCACCCTTTTCCCCTAATGCATCATATCAGCAACATCCAGCATGCTGACGCGGTGTATAGGAGTAAGGACATCTAAGAAGTTCTTATCCCTTGTATCTAAACTAGACCCTAGCAGTCATTACAAAGCTACTGATAAGCTGAGGAAGCAACAATGGGCTGGAAGCTGCTGAAAGTTAGCAGTTGTCCTATCACAGCCCTTTTTACTTTTGCTTTAGCACTCCAGCTAATAGAACTGGACCAGGGGTGTCAAGGGCAGTGCCTTGGGCCCAAAGCTGGTAGTAGCTCTTGTGACCCCCAAATGACAGCCTCTCCGGTAATTTGCTTGGGGCCTCACTTAGCCTCATTGCAGCACAATGTATTAGGTTCATTAATAATTACTTCTTGCCTGATGATCCTCTCTTTACTACTAGCCCCTCTTTTGGACATGTGGAGCACAGAAACCAGCGATAAATGCCCCCACAAATCGGTACGGTTATATCAGGAGTAGGGCCATCACATGTTTCCCTCACGAACCGGCACAGTATGGACATTGCCAATTCAATATTTCCTCACAAATGGGTACAGGTAAAGCTGTGACAATACCACTGAAAGCCTGGGTCACGTATAGGTCCAGGTAGGTCAATGATAGGGCCAGGGTGGGCTTAAATTGCAAACGGATATATGCATAACAAAGACAGGACCGGTTAATAACCGCTCATGAATAGATACTGGTACTGAAAGGGAGTATCACTGCAGGCAGGTCTCACGCAGGTGTAGGTGTTTAGCATAGGCAGCTTCAGTGCACAGAGTATTAGGTAGAAACAAATGTTGCAGTTCCACAGCAATTCAGTAAGTAAAATATTCCTTTATATGTAGTGCCATTAACATACCGCATCCGGTTACCATGGTAACCTTATGCGGGGTCATAGATACACGGGTCAGTTTCTCCAATTTCATGGACCTGCTCACTGTGAACTTTCGAGATAGGAAGCAGTCTGCCTTTGGAATTTTGTAGACCTTCGAATTGTTTCCAGTACACAGCTCACTGTGCTGTGTGCTTGGCAAGTCTAGCAACAGCATATGGTGGTTTACTTCGAATGGGAACATCCTTTCTGGCAGTTCCAGACTTTAAATTACACCTGATGATTAGACCCTGGATCCCGAAACGCGTTGTGCTGATGACACTACATAAAAAGGAACGTTTTACTCACCGAGTTGTTGAGGAACTGAAAAATGTCTTTTTACCTAATACATTGGAGAATCAATGGACATTTTATACATATTTGTATAACTATTACTGTCTACCTATTTTTCGACTGACCTTTCAGTCTTAAAGTGTGCGGGGGATGGGAGCATCCGATAGCTTTGCACACTTTTTCTGTTTGAGTTAAAGTAGATAAACAGAGTAATCTAGAGTAGGGCACAGTACAGTACATGATCTTACAGTTTTCCACTTCCTGTCCAGATCCCAACACGAATGAAAGATCATGTCTATGCTGGCAATGATCATTCTACAGGATGGCATTTCTCTGACAATCTGTTCCCTCATCATCTTGTTTCAGAATTTCCTCTCTTATGTTGCACAGATGCCAAAAGTGAAGGACAGAAAAGGGCAAGTTATTGTACAGCACTGTAGCCTAAGCTAAGCTAACTTCATCAAGATCATCTGGGAACCTTCTTTTGATGTTGGCGGTGCTTACAGAGTTCTGTAAAGAGTAGTCCCAACTTCTTCCACATACATATTTAGAGTGCAACTACTTGCCCCCAATCCAATCTCCGGCAGATACATGTGATAATGTTAAATATCCAAATCAATGTACTATTTACAAAATATGCCTAGTTTGGTTACAGTAGCACAATCAATTTTTTCAACACATACTGGTGGTCCTCATGCTTTATTTATTTATGCCTTTATTGTTCGCTTGTTAGGCGCTTATACAGCAAGTACATACTGTTCCAAAGCGCCCACAGGGCAAAGGGAGGGAACAAGGGAGTGATGCATATACAACAGTGGAGGAGAAAGGAAAAAGGACGAACCTACTATGCCTTGTGAGCATTCAGAACACGCAGGTGAAGCAAGGAAGAGGGCAGAGGTGGTGTGTGCTGGAGTGTCTGTGCTCGTGATGGAGCAACAGATGAAGTGCATGGTGTGGTAAATATCCTCGTTAGATCTGTGATTGTGTTTTTCAGCTGGTATGTTATGTTATGTTATTTTGCATTTATATAGCACCTTATATACCATTGGTATGGTCTGAAGGCGCTGGTAGGTTGAACGCCCTTGGGAACCGAAGTTCAGGACAGTAGAGAGAGTAGAGGGAGTCCAAACGTGCGTGTGCGCACCAGGTATGTGTGCAGCTGGTGCGGAAATAGAGTGGTAGCTGCTTCTTAGCTGTAGGTGTGGTGGTTGAGAGGTCAGGAGTATGTGTTCGCTCTGGTCGGTTTTACCCAGAACGAGTGTGGCTGCGTTAGGCCTGAGGAGAACGCCTGGCTGGGGGGTGTGCAACCAGCAATGATTCTTTAGAGTGATGTGGAGTAAGCGGGAGATGTAGATATGAGAACAGTTATACCAAATGGTGTCATAGTATCTCTGTGTTCTAGATGAGTGGTGGTGTAAGGGGGAGAGTAAGCGTGGGGTGTGGTATGATGTATGTTTTCAAGTGTTTCCATCATTCCAAAGCATATTAGGTATCGTCCGTTGCACATATTCGTCCGTTCCTCATACTCGTCCGCTTCACAGATTCGTCAGTCATTATCATCGTCTAGTTCACACCCTCGTCCAGTCCGCACACTCGTCCAGTCCGCACACTCGTCCAGTCCGCACACTCTTGTAGTTTATACTCATCTAGTCTGGATACCGGCTCCAGTAGGGCACTCGTTCAGTCCACAATGGTCGTCCGGTCCATCCACTCATCGGAAAAGCCAACTACTCGTCTGCTCTGTCTGTTCCTCCATTCCATACACTCATATGCTCTATGTTTTTTGTCCGCTCCATGGATTCATCTGTTAGGCACACTCGTCCGCACCACACATTTACCCGCTTCACCCAATCGTCCGCTCCATATATACATCCGTATCCGACACTCGTTCGTTCCATATACACATCCGTTCCATACGCCCATCCACACTACACATTTACTTTTTGGCTCTCCTTATTATGGTAACGCATGGCAGCCCGTGGGAAGGGTATCTCATGAGGGACAGGCCACTTCTGGATTTATGCAATGGGTTACCCAGTGCATAACGCTCCCTGAGCATGGTCCCCATCTCCATGCTGATGAGATCATGGATTCAGGCATCACAGGGATATCAGGTGTATACAGGTAGTAGGTACATGACGCAACTCACGTGTTGCAATGCGCAATGAATAACTGTAATGCGGTTTGCAGCACTGGGGCAATTAAATGAAGTAGAAGGTTAAGAGGAGTGGTAAACAATATGCAAAACGGTCTGATATTTTTAGTTATTTTATCTAGTTTTGTTTCACGTACAGCTATGCAGCCTTGGCACCTTCACCAGGACCATTTGAAATGTTGCAGACCGGACAGACAGAAATCACCTCTGTGCAAACACCTTGCAAACGAACAAAGGCAGTACCAGAGCTCTGCAAGAGGTTCACATGTCCGTATTTCTGGCTTGCTCTCCCACAGGTGCTATGGCAATAGACCAGAGCAGCAATAGGCCTTGAGTATTTTAGCATGGTACAAGTAGTACTTTTATCCTGCAGGCTAAAAATAGATATGCAGAGCAAGCACTTAACTCACTGCTCTACCGTACCTGGCATGACTCCGTTCTTTCACCCTACATACCGTTTTTATAAAGAAACCTCTGCAAGGATGTTACAGTATGTGACCATTTACAGCCTAGCCATATGTACAAGTGAGCCGACTCATAAACTGATCTTAACCAAAAATAAAAAGCACGAGCCTGTTATTTGCATTCATCTGTAAGTAAAAAGGTACCTCTATAATGTTCTAGAATCTGCAATTGATTGTGAACACGTGAACTAATGTTAATGTGAGGATTATAAATAGGCACAGGCCCATCTCTTTTCATTTCACTGTGCATCACACCACTTCTTGCTTGATGCGCAGGTACACACATCTCCTTTACGCAGACATAGATTCTCAAAACATTTTTTGGCACAAGCGGTGAGACGCCCTTTAAGGGCCCGTCACTGTGAGATGTGCTCCTAGCACTCACCTGGGTGTAGGGGCCTGTGATATGTTAGTGCCGGGAGGATGTATGCTCCCACACAGAAGCGTGCAAGGGGGCTGACCAGCACGTTATTTGAGCTGCTGCCCTGCTCCCAAAAACTGCACGGATAACCTGCGCATTTAAACAAAATGCAAATTTAAAAAAGAGCATCTTCTGCGCTTCTTCCATTTGCGTTTGTTTATGAGAATCTGTCCATTGGCTGGAAGGTGCAAGGAGCTCATTTGCTCTGCACCCTATACCCCCAGTCCCTGTATGGTACTATCATTCCAAAGGTCATTCCATACGAAGTTTGATTCACGATTAAACTTCTTTTTATGAACAAACTCGGCTAAGACGGACTATGTCAAATGAAAATGTTGTTTATGAGAGATTGCTCTTTCGCAGTGGCCCCCTCGCCGCCTGCCACATTCACTCGATTCTCATTTTGAGGTTGCATAATTTGGTGCTTGATCTGCAGGTATTGATGGGAAGGCATTACGTTTGTGTTTGATCTCTTCGCAGCTCATCAATTTCCCTGGCTGGTATGCAATAATAATAAGTTGCCATGGCAACAGCACTGTCTTTGCCAACAAAATATAGAAACTCTTAATGAGCCATCTTACCCAGCCCACCGTGAGACCTTTAATGGTGCATGCTCTAATGGAACACAGAAGCAAATCAACGTTTTCTTGGGGATGTGTATAGTAGGTTTGAAAAACAATGTTATTTTCATTTCTCAAAACATACATTTGATTAAAAAAGTATTTTAATATAAACAAAAGTGGGAAAAATAGGAAAATGTGTGTTGTACTGCACATAGTAATAGCAAGGGCAGTGAAATGCATAATTCTTGTCATTTCATTGCATGTATCTTGCAGATATAACTTAATTAAAATACATTTAACTTAATTGACTTCGCCTCCTGTATCACAGAAATCGTCCGTTGCACGACAACTAATAACCTTCTCATTAATACTGCTAAAACCGAATGCTGATTTGCAGAAAGACAGTACTCTTTGCCCAACCCAGCCCCTGGCTGCCTTCCCTAGGCCCCCAACCCACAGCATCCAGCACAGTAAAGCACCTGGGATGCACCCTGGACTCTGAGCTAACACTCTCTCATCACATCAGCGCTGTATCTAGATCATGTCACTTTCACCACTGCATCCTCCGATGAATCTCCCCTTATCTCTCTTATCCTCGCAGAGCAACAGCTATCCTGGCTATCATCCTCTCATGCCCAGACTATGCCAATTCCTTCTATCTGGGTGTCCCTAGCTATCAGCTCAGAAAGCTCAAATGGATCCAAAACTTTGTGGCTAGACTCCTCCTTGCCCTCTCACACAGAGAACACATCACTCCCACCCTCAGGGTGCTCCACTGGCTTCCTATTGGCTTACGGGCAAACTTCAAGGCCATGTGCATTATGCACTTTGCACTCCACAAGACAGGCCCTGAATTCCTCCAACACAAACTTACACACTACCATCTCATCAGAAATTCTAGATCTGGCTCTGCATTCTTCCTTGTGATCCCCTTGTTTAACTCCACCAGAATAGGAGGATCTTTGTTCTCCGTCCAAGCCCCACTCTCTGGAACTTCCTTCCACTCAGCATCCGCTGAATAGAGGACCACCTTTCATTCAGGAAGGCCCTAAAAACCTGGTTCTTGCCCACTGCAACATGATTAACCTTCCCCTCTTCAAGCGAACCTTCATAACACCCAGACGTGAGATTATTTGCCTCCCCAGGACATCTACAGAGAAAGGTCAAGTATTACTTGGGGCAGACCGGACAATCATGTTCCACGCCCACATCGAAGCAAAGTTCCAACTGGAGCTTAAGGGTAGGTATCTATGCAGCACCTCTGTCGAATCTAGCCACAGGCAGGGGAACACACTGGCATGCATTGCGCTCCATACACCAAGCTAAAACACAATGCACACATCTATGTCATCAGAACACAGTTAAGTTCCACAACAAGAATTTGGTCTAGCTGGGCACATAACAAGACTCCTGCAGTCGCAAACTTTCTCGACTCCCTCCCAGCACCCATCCACATGCCTGATCCACATCAGTAGCTAACTGGGACCTGGCCATCCCATCCAAATTCCTTTTGGCCAAATGCACACCCTCATTACAACCTCTCTCACAATTTTTCCATAACTGGACTTCGGTCCCCCAAGGGTGTTCCCCCCACAAGCGCTTTGAGGCCATACTAATCGGATAAAGGTGCTTTACAAATGACAAACTGCTACTTAAGCCTTATACATCCAGCAAGGTGTCTTTTTGGCAGGATAATGGATACCAAAGTAGGGCAAGGACACCTCCTGATCTCTATCAGGCTATTACTACTTTGTTGTGATAAAATAATTGGCAAAATCACAAAAAGAGGTTAAAACAGTTTAGAAAAAAAAGGAAATATTTGGAGAATGTGCTCATACCTACTTCGCTGGGGCCTTTTCATATTTGAATATTCCTTAAGGGATACACTGAGAATAGACGCAGAGAGAAAAATTTATCTTTTTAGTAGTCGTTAATGCCCTTTGCTGACCTTTTCTGCTGACCCATTGTTTACAACGGTTTGCCAACATTGTAAGATACATAAACACAATCTGAGGGCTGTATTGGGAATTTGGGGCAGCAAAAACCCAATTAAAGGCTTGAGATCAGCAAGTATATTTAACTAGGTTTATGGTCCCATAACACTGAGTACAACATGATTGTGGTGTCTATAAAGCTATTATCATCCCTCTCGCTCTTTCGTGAGATCAAAAAAAGATTGAGTCAAGCCAGCACTTTTACAGCACAAAGCCGCGGGAGGGCAGGAGCCCCCTGCACCATCGCGCCATGCTTCAGGAGGAGCTCATCCAGCACCGGTCCACAGACCCACCACAAAGAATTGCCTTATCTGCAGGCTCCCACATACGGAAGAACGTCGCATTTGCCAGCTGAATGAAATATCTCTAAAAGGCATTTGAAATCTTTGCCTTTACCCCCATCCACCACGTGGAACGAAGGAGAAGCTGTTAAAATGGCCTCCAATAGGCTGTTCATCTTTACTTCCGTACGGTCTGGTGACCGGAAGGCGCGCACCAGGTGCCCTCACAAGAAGGCCCTCATTAAAAGGCTCACGTCCTGTCTGTGCCTGTCCGTGACGCTCCGGACATTTGGACCTCTCGGCGAGCATTCTGCCTGTTCGCCCACCTGTGCAGTTTTGTCTGGCATGATACTTCATTCTACTGCCCTCGCCCTCAATCTACTCTCGCGCAATATTAACTTGCTGTAAGGATCGGTTAGTCTCATGTCTGTGCCTATTAAGTCACACCGAACGTCCAACAAACAAAAATGAAGCCAGGGAAAAATGGATTAACACGAAAAAATCAAATAATCAACATGAGTCGGAGATTAGTAAAGAGAAAGAAAAAGGGACAAAACATCATGTCTCACTAAACCCAAAATTAACACGCGCACAATCGCAGATTAAATCTTGTGCAGCTGACAAATCTAAACAAAACGAATTAAATGATAAGTCTGCCAGAATACGGATTGAAAACATCTTCCATGAGGGAAATGACGTAAACCTGAACAGAGGCAACGTCATGAGATTATTGCACTCAGTGCCGATACTGAGAACAGTTACAACAAACGACATAGGAATTGTAGAATATATTTCAGAAGAACGCGGAGACCAAGTTCTGCTACATATAAATTCGAAAGCTGTACGAAAAACACTCTTGGGAGCAAAAGACAAACTGCTGTTCATGGGTTTTGAGATCTCAGATGAAGATTTATCCATTTCTAATAAGTCCAGAAGTACGAACACCAGAAAAATGGCAATCGATTCCATGGAACAGCGCCGGGACATCTTGCGAAACCAGATGAAAATCACGCAGTCTGTGAATTCGCAAAAAAGCAAAGTGGAACCAAGGATAAGAACTCAATAGGTAGAAAGAAATGAACGAGAAGGGCTGGTCACATTAATCTCATGGAACACACGAGGCTTCCAGCACCTCTTTGAAGACTTTCCAGTCGATTTGTTTGATAACTTTCTAATTTGTCTACAAGAGACATGGCTACGCAGTCCGCCTGTAAAGGATGGGTACCTGACAATGCTCAATCCGGCTAAAAAAAACGCTAGATGTCGCTCGCAGTCAGGTCTGATAACCATGGTCAAACATGGAACCGCGTGGGAAGTCTGTGAAACTGAAAACCCAAACAGCCTTGTACAGACCATACTCATTCGAAAGTCAACAAGTCAAGAAATAGCGGGAAAATACATACTCCTAATTAATCTGTATTGGAATCAGGCTAAGATATCAACCGTAAAATGTATCCAATCAGTAACACTAATAATTGACAAATATCAAAAGAAGCACCAAGACTTATCAATAATCATATGTGGTGATATGAACCTATCATGGGTCAATGACGAGAGGAAACTTATCTCATTAGAAATAAAAAGAAAAACGGACTAGCAGTGAAAGGAGAGCGTGCTGAGACAATGAAATGGACGCAAGAGATTGTGATCTGGTTAATGGACAAATACCGGGAGACACGCCTCCGATGTACTCTTGGAGAAATTTCGGCAACAAAAAAATTCTAGACTACATCTGGACATCAAGAAACGTTTGGACTAAAATCTCAAAGCTACGCATTATCCAGACAGACTGAAGTGACCATGACATCTTGGAAATGTCATGGCCTATACTTCAAAAAACAGAAGCAGCTCTGTACAAACATTCAGTTGAAATAAATCAAGGGCGAAATCGGCTACGCCTAAACGAACAACAAATAAAAGGCCTCACAGAGAAATTTCGATTTCTCGCCAACAAAGAAAGAAATTCAACTAATTATGATTTGATACTGCCCTACCAACAAAGGAGCAGAAACAGATTTCTAAACAACAAGTCCACACACAAGCATGAATGGAGCAATTTGGTTAAATGCCAAAAGCAACTGCTAAACAAAGATATACGAAAACTGAAGCGTAACATGGGAGCGCACACTGCCCAACAAATCAAACTGCGGCGACAAAAATATCGAAATTGGCACAAGTCATTTGCCTATATAAGAGACCAAGAACGTGGTGAACTGATGTCCTTGATTCAATCTAACAACACGCGTGAGATCTGGCACATTCTAAATGACAACAACGCAAATCAAACAGATATGCTTGCTAATGGAGTGTCTGAGGGTGCGTGGCAACAGCACTTCACAGGTGTCTTCAATCAATCTCAACAAGTCTCAGCATTGGACGTGAACCAAGAACCAACCCACTGGAAAGTAGTAGAAACTGTGGAAGACATTCAAAACGCTATTGCTAAGTTAAACAACTCAAGCACAGCAGGGCCTGACGGCATATCCAATGTACAACTAAAGACACATAAAGCTGAATGTGCCATCTTTATTGCCATGCTGTTTGAAAGGATTGCAAAACAGAAACTGCTCCCTGATTCATGGACCGATGCAATTGTTGTACCAGTTTTCAAGAAGGGTGCTCGGGCTGATCCAGCTAATTATCGACCCATCGCCCTTCTTGATACAATTGGAAAAGTAATGGCAACCTTTTTACAACAGAAGATAACATCGTGGGCCGCTGAGCAAGGAATCATGGACTGTCGTCAAACTGGGTTTACTAAAGGAGTGGGGACAGAGATCAACCTGACTATAGTAAATCTGCTAAAACTAGAAACTCTATCAAAAAGAACAAACTTAAATCTGGCCTTTGTAGACATGCAACAGGCGTTCAACACAGTAAATCGTGATCTTATGTGGAGAAAACTGGGGATGTCCAACAAACATCTTACACCCTATAATGGCCTTTCACGCCAAAACTACAATTCGTGTAAGGATAAACGGTAAAGGAGAACTAACCGAAGCAATAAGCACGAATAGAGGTGTGAAACAAGGCTGCCCGTTAGCTGCCTTGTTTGCCTAATAATAAATTATTCATTGGTGACATCCCGGACGCACTAACCAGAATACATCGTTTCTCGCCAAAATTAAATGGACATCAAATCTGGTGCATATCTTATGCTGACGATTTAGTTTTGCTTGATCGAACACAAATAGGGCTACAGCGGCCACTACAGGGACTGCATCAATACATGAAGGAAAATGAATTAAGAATTAACGTAAACAAGACCAAAATAATGAAATTTGGGCAAGCAAAGGGAAAAAGAAATCGAGACTTCGTCTGGAGGATTGACAAAGATGAAATCGAAGTTGTTAATGAAATACGATATCTAGGAGTGCAAATAAATACGTCAATCCGTGAAAACAATTGGGCATTACACCTATTGCAAAAAATGAACACGCTCTCTCTACAAGGAACGAGAATCCACAGCTTGTATGGAAAGTTCAGCCTGATTCCAGTGCGGCAATTCTACGTGCAAAAGGTGGTCCCAGGAATCACATATGGGTCAGAAACAGCGTGGAACCATGACCATAAAATCTGGGCAAAATTAGAGGGCATCTTTGGCGAAAAGTGTTAAGTTTGCCAAATTACATCTCAATTGTTGCAATAAAACACGAACTTGCACTAGAAGAACTGTATGGCTGTGTAGTATGGAAATCACTTGCGATGTTAAGAAAAATGCTGATTGCAAATCCTGTACCGGCTTACAAAATGCTAGTGCCTACAGACAACTCAGACCATACAGGATTACTCAAGAACTGGGTACAAAAGCATGTACTAAATGCGAGTGACATCAAACTTGAAATACTGTTAGATCAGCCGCAAATTGCAAAAAAAAAGTTACAACAATGGTTTTGGATAACAAATATGGCCAAATTAAAAGATCTTTCATCCACACTAGACCATAGTCAAGCTACGAAAAAAATAAACAACCTGCCCCAATACCTACAGAAATTTCCTTCTAGATACCATCGAAAGGCGTTCCTGAAACTGCGACTAAACGCTATAAAGACAAAACAAATGCTAGTGGCACGTCATATTGAAAAAACAGATGACGATGGTTGCAGATTCTGCAAGTCACATACAGAATCACCAAAACATCTAACAACAGAATGCCCAGAACTTAAGACTTTGAAATAAATCCACCTAGGGCAATTTGCGCCAAAAAATAACAACATGGACGAATGGTGGCAAAGAATCTTAGGTGGAAGCTCTATTCACTTGACGTGTTCGACAATAAACTTTCTAGACGCCTATTTGGACAACAAAACTTAAGTCTGGGCTAGTAAACTGAATTGGAAGATGTTGATTTTCTTAAAACGCCTTGATAAAATTAAGGAAAAAATGTTGTGATAAAAGTTTGATTTAAAACTAAAAATTAGAATTTAAAAAAAAAAAAAAAAAAATTAAGTCACTGAACAACATCACTGCTTTTCTGACAACGGTATATTACTGCCATACTATTAGACCTATCGCCCACCTTCGATCTGGTGGAGCACACAATTCTCTGCAAGCACCTTTCCTCTGCGGCTAACTTCTCTCAAGAAACTACCAATTGGATTTGCTCCTTCCTCCACAATAGGTCAATGAGGGTCTTCTCTCAATCGGCATCCGCTAATCCATCCCCAATAACATGTGGAGTACCTCAGGGATCCTGCGTGTCTCCAACTATGTACAATATATTGACTAAACCTCTATTTGAAAGGCTGGTCCACCTGGGTGTCATCTACACCAACTATGCAGATGACACCCAATACTCCTGCCCCTCTCTGGAGACAATGACTCAGACCTAGCTCTCTTGAACAAAATATACCTAGTGATTCAGGCATGGATGGCGGCCCACGGCCTATGCGTGAATGACGATAAGACAGAACTCCTTATCCTAGGGGCTCCAGTACATATTAAAAAACTCAATACTCAATATTCTTCATTCATGATTGATGGTATTACCATCAAAGTGACTAAAGAGACTAAAACGCTTGGTTTTTACTTGGACACTAACTTGTACATGAGAAAGCAAGTCAATGCCACCTCTTCCGCAACAGCGTACACTTGCAAGCTGATTCACGCCAATAAGAGTTGCATAACTTAAGTAGTTCGGAAAAAACGATTCCACAATACTGCTACCCGTTCTTCATACATTCAGATTGTGCTTGTCCCCATTCTCCAAGGACATAGGACTGTCATATATAATTTAGACAGAGATACACAGGACATTGGAAAAAACAAATTCATATTTTAATCGATATGCACGCTATTTTCACACAACCTAAAAACATATAAAATACAGACATTATTGCGATGCAAATCTGTGTCCAAATTGGATTGGCTCAACTTTTATACACGTGCTTATTATTTGTGCAAGGGTAGAAGTGAGGTTAGTATTGAGTGGTGAGGGACATTATTCAAAACACATATCATTATGTTTGCCCTCTCTATTTTCATTCCTCAGTGGGTGTGTCAACACTGAACATTGAATCATGTTTCTGGGTCCAAGCATTTGAGTATACCACTGGCCTAATCTAAATATTAAACTCCCTTGGACCCGTCTTCAGGACACTTATCTTTAGGCATATGTGGACAGCTTCACATGTTTCGATGGTGTATGGAGACCAAAATAGTCTAAATTAAAAAAAAAAACTGTACCTGTTATCATCTCTATTGTCTGTGGTGAGGGAATATTGCACTGACCTCCAATTGCTTTGAAACGTATGAGAAGATATATTTCAGAGATATTGTTCTGAAGATCCTCCATCAGTGATTATTACTTTCACACTAGTGAAGAGAAGTGCAAAAGACATTTATGTTTTCGATCACTTTGACAATTTAGGGCACATTTTTAAAGAAACATCAGAGAGGGAAACATCCTTTGTCTCCCAGTGTTTGATATAAAAAATGGGACAGAGGTTCATCACTCATCTTTTGTAAGTTTTTACAACAGCTCGTTTCCGGTTCTTTAGAACATGTATATATTTTTGAGAACATCTATTAATCGTTTTGTCCATATCTACTCCTGTAGTCATTAATATGTGCTTAATTTCACTAAAGTTCTGAATCATACATCGCTATTCAACCTTGTATATTTTACAGAACGTTCCCACCTTCATTTATATTTATAAAGAGCCTTTGCACAGTTGTTTCCATCACTGCAAGTCTGTTTAGATATCTACCCCTTCGAAATGAGTGTTGTTCGGCTGCCTTCTTTTCTTCCTTGTCTATTATTTCCTCTTTTTACACCATTGCTGCATATAGTATATTTCAGAAATGGATGTTGTCAATAAGCAACTCATTACTATCCCGGAAGTTAGCGTTACACTTAATGGGTAATTCTGCACTTGTATGGCACTGCGTTCTTCTCTTCCAAACAGAGAGGTTATTCACCAGGCTAGTCCGCTGAGATCTTTCTGAAAATAAACGGGGACTTTCTTTACTCCACGCATCTTGACCGCCGAGATATTGGTGCAGCTACCATTAAGGCAGTACTAACGGGGAGCATATATATGAGCGTTATTTGTTTTTCACATTTCTATTTGTTTATTAGGGAATTGTATGTATACAGCATAAGTACTTACTTTGCATTGGTGTTATGTTTCGTTTCCCGTTGCCGGATGCAGCACTTCGTGTTTCCTGTGCACGTATTAAATGTCCTGTCGAAGAAAGCTGCGCCGCTTCTTTTCTTTAAAAGTGGCGCCTGTGCAGGTGCAATATTGGATGTTCTACAGGCGTATTACTGCTATGTATACTTTGTGATAGTCAATGTTCCTTCACTCGTCTGTAAATCTTTTCATTATTAAGCTAGTGATCACTTTTCTTCACATGTCACTTGTATAGTCAGAATTTTATAATTAACTGACTAGGCATTCATTTATGATGCCTACATCAGACAAACAAACCCAATTCAATAGCATATTTAACCCGTCTTTGACTGAGTTAAGGTCAAATATCCACTTTTGTTCCAGTTTTCTCAATTTTAAATCTCTGTCTCCTCCTCTCCGATGGATAGGGACTGTCTGTATAATGAAACAATATGTCACCTGTTTATAATGGGCCACTAGTGGCTTATCTGCTACGCTGTTTTTAACGCACGGACGGTGCTCACAGATCCTTTGTCGGATTGGTCTTTTCGTTATTCTGATGTACAACCGGCATCTTATACCATAAACGGCCCAGCTTGCTTGGCAGTTTGTGAAAGTCTTAAGCTGCCAAAGGCGTCCCTTTAAGTTTATTTCTTTGATGTTGCTAGTGAGATTGCATACAGAGCACTTGCCACATTTAAAGTGGCCAATGACTGGGGATGAATTCCACAAAGTGGTTTGGGTGGAGTTGTTTCTGTTTACTTAATGGGTATGTATGGACTGGTTTGTCGCGCAGATTAGGCATGCGTTTAAACGCAAAATGCGGTTTATTAATTTTGTAGTTCTCAGTATTGATCTACCCCCAGTTTTTTAGAATGCACTTTCGTAGATGGTTACTGATAGGTGAAAAGGAGGTGACACATGTTATTTTGTCCTCCTTGCTTCTGTCCTGTTTTATTAGACAGTCAGCTCTATTCGCATGGCGAGCTCTTCAATTCGACCTACGAATAATATGGGTGGGGTAGCCCCATTCTTTCAGTAAAAATGTTTGCCTTGGGCCTCATATTCATCTTTCATCATACAGTTTCGTCTAATCAGCAAGAACTGTCCATACGGTAAGTTCTTGCAGAAGCTTACAGCATGGAAACTATCAAAAGCCAACAGCGTATTCTTATCTGTTGGCTTTTTATACAGTGTTGTGCCTACTTTGTTATTTTCTGACCTATAAATCTCTAGAGCTAGAAAGGCAATTCTGTCTTTATTAATGGTCATGGTAAAGTTAATGGATGGTTCCTGTTGATTCAACCATATGAGGAATTAATTTAGCCTTGCTATTCCACCGCGCCAGAGCATAAGGACGTTGTCAATATAGTAGTGCCATGATTTTATTGAATCCTTAAAAGGGTGGTTTGCAGCATATATTGACCTGTTCTCTAATTCGGCCATAAAGAGGTTTGCAAGGTCCGGGGCAAAAGTCGCCCCCATGTTCGTGCCATGCTGTTGTTGATAGTATCTTCCTTCAAAGAGGAAAAAAGTTGTTAGTGCTACCTTAATGCATTCTGCAATGAAATTAGAGGGAACCGGAAGATTCTCTCTTGTTTCCAAATATGAGTGTATTATCTCAACACATTTGGCTTGTGGAATACTAGTATATAGAGATTCCACATCTAAAGTTACTAAAACATCTTCATGAATGATTTCGAGATGGTCCAGGATTATGATCATACACGTGGTGTCTTGGACGTATGATCACATTTTATTCTACAAAGGGTCTCAGAAAGGTATCAGCATAGATTGATAGGGGTTCTAGCACTGACCCAATAGCAGATACGATAGCTTGTCCCGGTAGTCTGGTGGCGTGTTTATGAACTTTCGGGAGGCAGTAAAACACCAGTGATATAGGGTTGCGTTTTACCAAAAAGGACTTTTCGTCTTCATCTATCCATCCCTCGTTCAATGCATAGGTCATTAAACTTTCAATTACCTCCAGAATCATTGGCGTAGGATTGGTGGTAAGGCATTTATACAACTTCCTGTCATCTAATTGTTTTTTTTACCTCTTTTTCATAAAGGGACCTTGCCCAAAGGACAATTCCCCCTCCTTTGTCAGCTGGTTTCACCAGAAAGGCAGGATTTGTTTCCAATTTTTTAAGTGCCCCTCTTTCTGCTTTAGACAGGTTATCACTATAATGGTTTTTAGTGCTAAACAGATGGTTGTTTTCTCGCAAAATGTTGTTTTCAAATGCGATGATTTCGGGTGAAACCATCGTAGACAAAGGAGTGAAGTATGAGGGCAGTTTAAGGCTTTAGCTAGAGCATTAATATTGTTGAAACTTGCCTACTGCAATGCCCTCATTGCAGGAGCTAGCAAATAAGATCACTAATAAACTTCACATTTTACAAAACAATGCTCTGAGAGCCGCCCTAAGTATTCCAAAGAGAGAACACATCTCGGAGGCAAGGAGAAAATCAAAATGGCTATCCATTAAGGATAGGATTCAATTCAAATTAGTTTCCATCACCTTTAAATGCCTAAACAATGCTGCCCCTCACTACTTACAACAAAAGATCACCAGAAAAGTATCATCACACCCCACTAGGGCAGCCCAGTCTTACTGCATCACAGTGGTGGGAAAACTTTCCCTGGCCAAGCCGCCTAATACTGGAACTCCCTTCCTCTGCATATCAGAACAGACCAAACTTTCCTTAGCTTCAGGAAAAACACAAAAACCTGGCTGGTCTCAACTGACATCTAATGTAATCATGTCACTCTTATAAAGTCATTCCGTTCCAAATTGTACTGTATATTTCATGTAAACTCCCTGTACTGAAAATAGTGCATCCTTACTTGCAACTTATTCTGTACTGTGTACAATGCTGTATACTTTTGTCTGTATATAAAACAATACCATTGTCTTGTCGCGCCCAGATACCCTCGGGTGAGGAGCGCTTTATAAATAAAATAAACAAACAAACAAATAAATATTGGATGTAAAATATGCCTTTATATGCCTATATAAAATGCTTGATGGTATACTTTATTTCCTGGAAGTAATTGTCACTATGCTTTTGGTATTTACATCAAAATCGGTCTGTGCAGGACTGTCGATCATTGATAAATCCGCCTGGTAAGTAATGAGCAGTTGGCTGAGGGTACATCCTGCATTGCCAGTAGGCTTGGTTTGTGGCATGCCAAAACAATCTATGGGCAATACCAATATGAAGACATCACTTTTGAGAGTTATATACTTTAAAAAAAATGTATGCATCAAAGTACACAACATAGGGGACATGTATGCCCTAAAACAATGCATACCTTTTTTGAAGGTGGCCTCCAGCTCGCTATCTGTCTCTTCCTGGAGTTTTACCTTTCCCTAAATAGCGCTGGTGCACCTCCTATCTAGGTATAGGGGAAAAGTAAAAGACTTGCCCTAGTCTCGCTCACCACTTCGTTAAACTTTTTTTGTAAGTTATATAAATAAACTTCACCCTATCTGTACATTTTAATATAACACCACATAAGCTAAACTGTTTTTCACTATTTGTCAGACTTTAAAAAAAACAACACTGGAGGTTTTTTTCCTTAACTTTATTGCTCCCTTTTATGTGTGTCTAGTAAAAACACAGAAACCTCTGTGATAAGTACAATCTAATTTCTTTTAGTTTCCCTGGCATTCATTTCTTGTAAGAATGTTCCAGGGATTCAAGGTACGACCCTGAACTCTAGTGGTCGACTGATTTTAGCAGATTATGTCCCAGTCTAACAGCTTTTTTCAGGACCTAGTCATTTTGAACAAACTAAAGTTACAGAGAAGTTTTGAAGATCAGTAGGGTAATCAACACAAGACCAGGAAAAGAACACACATCGTAGATGTGCACAAAAGAACAGGGAGACACTGGCAAATATAAACAAAGAAAGGAAGCTCCAGGATTATAGAATCAGAAAATTGCCAAAGACATGAATAAATGAGTCCTCTACAAGAATAGGGCAGGGCTACAATGACTGAGCAAATGTACAGGCTAAGTGGATTAACTTCATTTCAATTATGATGGTCATAACCAGGAGAAAAAAAACTAATTTCGGCCCGAACTAAAGAAAAATGACACTACGACAAGGCTTCTAAGAAAATTGCCCGCCGTGGTGGCTCAACATAACAAAATCAAGGCCAAGTATTGTAGCCATAATATAATTGCACTCATCAACTATTACAAACAAAAACTCATGCCAGCTCTTCTATATGGTTTAGAAGTCTCAGATCTTCCTAAATAAAGTGATCTAGATTGTATGGAAGAAATTATCTGAAAAAGCACCTTAAGTTTGCTGAATTGTGTTCCAAGGGTTGCAATATGCACCAGATTTCCCAAAATAACCCAAAATTAGGAGACAAAAAACATTCAAAAATAGAATGCACAAACTGCAAAAGAAACACAGCTTTATTTCTGGAACAGCCGGGCGAGAGCACACAGCACAACAACTGGGCACCGTCTCACATGCCCATTTGAGGCCAAACTATTTAAATCTGCAAACTACAAGTTTTGCATATTTGATAAATGTTACAATAATTCAAAACCTAAGAATATCATTGGCTACGTGTCACAAGACCCCTATAGAACACTATACATTCTGCTCGCTCATTGGCAGATCAACCCTTGCATCCACTAGAAATCCCCACCCTCAATCCATGAACTTATTAATGTTCGGACTGTGTTCTTATTGACTGGCCCATACGAGGCAGTCCTGACAAAGAGGCTTTATATTATTTGGGCCATTAAATATTTTAGATAGATTTGAGCTTTTGTATCTTAGTGAGAGCTGACCAATGGAAACCAGTAAGCCATGACCTTCACGTTATCTATTGATTGACTGCCAAGCTGAGGCACCACTGTTCAAATTTAAATTTATCAATTTTCTTCAAATTATCAAGGCAGTTACCTAACAAAACTGTGATCAAGCTCTAACTTTGTAAACTGACACTGATGCCATGTTGTGTCCTTTGTGTATTTATTTGAATTTGGCCTTGGATGGCACCTGCTTGCACCTGTAACTCTGATATTATATTAACATGGCCATTCTCTTGCTCACAGTGGCCAATGGAACCTCACACTGTACAAACACTGTACAAACACAAACGATAATGGGGCATGTCGGAATGATATAATAAAACACTATACTTTATGAAGGAAAACTATCATGCAAAAAGAAAAGCACTTTTACTTCAAAGAAGAAAAAACAAGGCCCTGCTCTAGAATGCTTAAAAGCTTTTGCTACATGTGTTTTCTAATACTTTGCTGCATGTATATGAGTGCATGTTGCTGCATGTATATTTAACTTATACACGTGTCTATGCAACATCTCAGGGACCAATTAGATGCTCCAAACTAACCATAAAATGTTCTATATGGCAATTTTTCTGTCGCAAAAATTACCATATGTTTGGTGCACATATCTCAAGATGGGAGTAGCGACCTCATCAGTACTCATCAGTGTTAAAGACATTGGGCCACATTACGAGGTTGGAGGTAGCCATGCCATTTTTAGTAGCATGGCTACCCCAAAACCTGGTACCGGGTCCCGCAAAAGGGGACTTACCTGGCCATTCCGACATTGCAGGGCCCTGTAATTCCCTTTCGCTGGACCCGGTACATCCCCATTCCCATTTGTGCCCCCATAGGGCTCAATGGGAATGGGGAGGATGCTAACAATGGGCCCATTAATGAGGGGCCCATTGTTAGCATCCTGGTCTGCTAGCGGGTCCCGCTCTGCACGTCATAATTTGGTGGCCCGGAATGAACAGTGCTGGTCCCTTACCGGCATTGTTCATTCCGCGGCCGCCTACGTTGTAATGAGGCCGATTGTGTTGTTCCCCATAGTCCCATCCCTGCTACACCACCCCACCCCACCGCTATCTGACACCTACAAAAGGCAACAATCAGCAATACGAGGATGGGAAACAAAATCTTAAAGATGTGGCATCCAGGAAAAAAGTGCACTGTACCAATGATCATTGACCAACCAGCTAGTCTCTTTCTCCATGGCCACATTGAAAGTGTGCAACTCAGTAATGGTATCAGTAATGCTGCTGTCGTCAGCATCATTTGCTAGGACCAACAACTCATCCCTATTTTTGCCCAAACTCCAAACTTCATTGCCATTATCATGTCCATATTATATTAATTTTGCAGGGTGGTCAAGCACAATGCCCGAAGCTCCTCTTTGATGCCATTCAAACCTTCGGTGCCTTTTTCCAAATGCATCAGCTCACATCTGGCTATCTCAAGCCATATTTCATTGGCTGCATTCTGCACCCCTGAAGCAAGTAAGGAAGTGAAAAATACTGCAGTCTTGGAGAAGAGGCAGATTTACTCCAGTATTTCCTTGAGCTTTTCTGACAACATCTTTGAGAAATAGTAATTCCTCTCATTCCTTTGCAGATTGACAGTTAATTTTCTCCTTGAAAATATTACATTTCCCGTGTTGCTGTACATTTTCATTAACCTCCTAGTACATGTTCAGTGCAGTTCCTTGATAGCTGGATGTTCATTACACAGGAAAAGTTGCGATTTTGGAACCCTGAGAGTTTGAGAATGTAAAGAAACAAAAGTACATATGCCATGCCAAAATGGTGGTAGTTGAGCATAGGTGTGGCTCACACAGCAACAAGTGGTGTAAGTACGAGCAGCAACAACTGGTGTTAATATTCTTCTGCCCATCAGCACCTCATGCAGGATAAGGTAATGGTCAGAACGAGGCTGGTTACGCAAAGCAAAAAGTGCCAATGGCAAGAAATTGAGCACATTTTTGTCAAGCTTGCGAAAAACCTTTGCAATGTGTTCTTTAAGCAGACCATTTATTCATTCTACCACACCGTTGACTTGAAGATGATAAACTGATCAAATGTATGTTTAATGCCCATTAGAGAAATGACTTCTTTAAAGAGGTCATTGAGAAAATGCAGTCCATTGTCAGACCTCAACACATCGCTAACACCCTATCGTCGGTACACCCCTGTAACAAGGAATATTCTGCATATTTAGAATCAGGACGGGTTCATGGGCCATCCTTAATCCAACAGGAGAAATGGCACACCACAACAATCACATACTGAAATGTATTACACCTTTCAGCCATATCTGCATAATCAATATGGAGATATGATATGATATTATATTTATATTGTGCTCATACACAAGTGTTTCAGAGCATAACCAAGCAAAGGGAGGGGAACAAGGGAGAATAAAAACAATGATCTTACTAGGCCCAGTGACATTAGGAACGCACAGGTGCATGGAAAAGGGAAAAGGGGGAATGAGGGAGGAAGAGGGAGGAGTGGAAAATGTGGCACAAGGAGAAAAACAGAATAAATAATAAGTGCATAAATAAATGGAATAAATTAATAGAATAAATACAGGCAGAGGCAAGTTCATGATTTGTCAGATAGGGTATATCTGATAAGTGCAGAAGAAAAATGATGGACTGTATGGGTACAGATACAGATCCCAGTGCAAGGGGTGGATCGGAGGCAGTGCAGGATGGTGAGCAGATACCTGGGCGCGAAGGACAAAGGGTGGCCAGGAGCATGGTGCCGAGAGAGAAAACAGATCCGCACGGGAGAGAGGGGCAGAGGCAGAAGCGAAGAGGAAGGTCTTGAGGTGCTTCCAGAACCGGAGATGTTGCTCCTCAAGTTTCAGGTTGGCTGGGAGGCTGTCCCAGAGGGAGGCCTCTGCCGAAGACAGGGATCTACCCCGAGCTCTTTTCTTTGAAAAACAACTGATCCTGTGGGAGTTAGAAGTAGAGGAGCGAAGGGCTCGAGAAGGGAGGTATGCACGGAGGGATAGTTGAAGGCCCTGTGTACCATACAGAGAGTTTAAAATGTAATCCTTGCGTCCACTGGGAGCCAATGAAGGGATTTCAGAGCTGGAGAGATACGATCCCAGGGCTTGAGGCCAAGGACAAGTCTTGCAGTCCTGTCCTGGATTAGTTGTAAAGGGCGGAGAGTGGAGGCAGCTAGATTTAAAAAGAGGCTGTTAAAGTAGTCCAACTTAGAGAGAACCAGAGCTTGGGAGACAGTGAGCTTCTGGGGGAAGCAGAGGAAAGGCTGAGTACCTCTAAGGAGGTGCAGTAGGAAGTTTGACTTTTTAGAGACATCAGAGATGCGTGCGGAAAAGGAAAGTGTGCAGTCAAAGATGACCCTGAGATTCTTAGCCTCGCAGGAAGGGGTAGGTGGAGGGCCAAGGGAGTTCGACCAGAGTGTGGGGGAAAGGATGGCGAAGGTTTACCAATGAGGATGATCTCAGTCTTGTTGGCATTTAGACAAAGATCATTGACGGCAAACCAATTTTGAATGGTGATTAGGCAATCGGAGATGAGGGAAGGAGAGGAGGTGTCTGAAGGAAGCCTGAAAATGAGTTGGGTGTCAGCATAGCACTGGAAGTTTGAGCAGAACATGGAAATGCAGTAGGTGAGAGTAGCCAGGCAATGGTTGAAATGCCAGGGTGAGACGTTAAACCCCTGGGGAACACCACAGGTAGAGAGGGAGATAGAGGAAAGGAAGGACCCAAGTTGTACCTGGGAAGGTCGATCAGAAAGGAAAGAGGTCAGCCAGGCCAGAGCCTG
The DNA here is from genome assembly GCF_040938575.1 of Ambystoma mexicanum. Taxonomy (NCBI): domain Eukaryota; kingdom Metazoa; phylum Chordata; class Amphibia; order Caudata; family Ambystomatidae; genus Ambystoma; species Ambystoma mexicanum. Next base: position 1,127,373,791 of record NC_090933.1, on the reverse strand, counting down.
ATCGGTGATACTCAGGTTGTCATGGAGACGATTGAGCAGGATTTTATGCTTGACAGTGTGTTGAAAGCAGAGGAGAGATCAAGTAGGATGAGGACAGAGGGAATGTTAGAGTCAAGGTTGAAGAGTAGGTCTTCACAGATGTTCAGGAGAGCAGTTGCTGTGCTTTTGGAAGCTCTGAAACCAGATTGGTAGTCATGGAGAGAGACGACAGAGTCGGAATGAAGATTTAGCTGCGAGATGGCCAGCTTTTCCAGGAGCTTCCCCAAAAAGGGAGTAATGGAAATTGGGTGATAGTTAGCCGGACAGGAGAGGTCAGCTGTAGGTTTCTTGAGGAGAGGATGCACAAGGGAGTGCTTGAGAGGGGAGGGGAAATATCCAGAGGCAAAGGAATGGTTACAGAAATCGGCATGGGCTGGAGCAAGGGTATCGATGCCTGAACAGAACTGAAGGTCGAGGCAATGTCACCTTAATTGTTTTCAAAGTATGTCCTGCTGTGTATTGTTGGCAGATCACACAATTTGTAATGAATGCTACCACATGCTCCTGCAGATTTGGCACAAGCCAATCTGTCTGTATCTCTGAAGCAATGTTTTCTTTGGTGATGTGTGTAGGATAATGCAGTTGTTAAAGAGCAATTGTAAGTAGTTCTTTTGGCATAACGAGCTTCCCCAAAATGGTTTATCTTGATATTAAATATGTGAGCGACAAAGAACGCCCTGTTTTTGTCCATAAATCCTTCTCCTCCAGGGAAGCCTACCCTTGCAATTGAATTATCTGTGCCATAGGCAGAGCATTGTATGGATTGATTAGTTGTACCTGTTGCCAAGGGATATTGATAAATGTGGAAACCTGTTCTGTAACATATGGTAACATTGCCCTTCTGTATAATGGCAGTTTCTAAGTGTATGGTGATTGTAGTGCCATTTGGTACTTCCTTGTACACGGCTGGTCTAAATAAAAATGATGTGGATGGTTGAAATGTGTGATCCTTTATTCTTGGTACCCATTGTAACAGCACCTGCACCCCATAGAAAAATAACTCTGAGTTCAAAGGTGCTCCTCGCAAAACAGTGTGAGCGGAAAATGCTTGTATAACTGCACAAACAGGCATGGAGTACATTCCTGGGGTTGAACACACTATGAACTTGTTAGAATATTATATGGGCATGTTTAATGTGCTTATTATATCTCTACACAATATGTTTATTAGGGTCTCTTTTGAAAATATTAAGGGTGCTACAACTTTGGCCGCACCTATAACAAGTGGAAAGGTCTTCTGCAAAAAAGAACCATCATAACACCCCCAGAGAAACTCTGCATGTCCATTACTTTGTTTGAAAAGGGAAACCTTCCTTCCTTAATCCAAGATTTGGTAGCTCCCGTGTTGACCAAAAATAAAAAGCATCTGTCATCTATGTTCACTGCCACCTCTGGTTCCTCTTGCGGGTCTGCAGTTAGTGAAAGTGCAGGGCACGTCAGTGCTATCTTTGACGGTCCTATTGTGAATGTGTGTCAGTGCCTGGAAATGGGAAAGTGCTGCCCCCTAGTACTGTTGCCCCGTGGTGCTCTGCCCTGCAGTAACAAATTATCATTCCATTGCAGACCGATCATCTGTACATTCATGTCTACCTGTGTTCGAAAGGGATTTGATTGTGAAAGTAGAGGCATCTGTTGCTGTGGGGTAGTCATACGCCATCTGAACAAATTGAGGCTGCTGTGGAAATGGAGATGGCCTTTGCATCTGCTGCTGCTGAAACACCGGTGGCTGTTGCATCTGTGGTTGTAGTTGTGGTTGTAATTATTGTCATATCTGTAGTTGTGCAGGGTAGAATATCTTCTGGGGCCGTGTCTGATGCCCTGGCACACATGATTCCTGCTTATGCAATCTTTTGCAAAGTTTCCTATCTTCCCACAAGCCCAACACTGTCCCCCAAATCATGGTCTCATTCCCCCATATAAAATTAAAACACTGTTCTCCTATGGAAACCTCCTCTTCCCTGCTGAAAATATCCTCCTGGTTGAAAGTATCCTCCTTTCTGAACCTGTGGCGCAAACACTCCTGGTGGTATTTGTGTGATAAATCCTCCTTGCGATATCTGTGGAGCAAACCCTGTCTGTGGTGCTTGCGGAAAATACCCTATCTGTGGTAGTGATGGAGACGCCCAAACTTGCAATGTGTTCTTAGTGTGTTGTCCATCAGTTGCACATGTTATTACTGCACCCTCCAAACTATATCTAGCCAGCATATTCTGCACTAATTTAGCCTCTGCCTTCTCAGAAGCATCTATCTTATTGTTGACCTTGTCTTGTTTTAGTCTGCAGTGATGTACTTTGTGTTCCTGTATTTCTGCCAATGCATTTGTCTCTATTCCCACCACCTTCCCCAGCTCTTTCTGTACGTCTGTGGTAGACCCCGAGACAAAATATGATACAAAACAGGGATATTCCTATCCTATGGTTGTCTTGTTTCTAAGCACCAAATCTCCTGTATGTGTTTAATGTACTGGCAGTGTCCTCTTCTGGTCTCATGGAATGTGCTTAAATAGATTGCATGTCAGCTGTATCTGGGTATAACTCCCTTAGTGCCCTCCATTCATGTGCTTGACGGTTATTGAATGGTGCTCCATTTGTATTTGTATTTTGTTTATTGGTAAAGCGCAGCCAGGCCCGAAGGCACCGGGCGCATAATCTTGAATACACCGTTACAGTTACAGTGCAGATCAATGGAAAGGTAAATCTAGCTCCACCTGTTTAATAGAATGATACAGGGGAGAGCTGAAATCTCACAATGCAATCATAAGTTCAATGCAATACAGAAATAAACAGTAAAACAGAGCGACCAAGAAGATTCGGCAACAGGCCCAATGCAAGGTGCATCATATATTCTGAGTGAAGAGCTAAGATTTAGTTTCATTCTTGAAAGCTTGGAAAGAGGCTCAGTTCTGATGGGGACGGGAAGGGAGTTCCAGAGCTTTGAAGCCAGGACAGGGAAGCTCACACCTCCAGCTTTTTGGAGTTTGAACCTGGGCAATGCAAGGCTGTGAATTTGTGCAGTTCTCATAGGTTGTGAGGATGTATGGAAAGTGAGGCGGTTGGAAAGGTAGGATGGGGCCTTATTGGGCAGACATTTGTGCGTCAAGGCTAGAGTTTTCAGGGCGATTCTGTGTTTTACCGGGAGCCAGTGTAGGTCCGATCTGACATTGAAAATATGGGAGTGCCTAGGAATATTCAGTGCCGCTCTGATGGCATTATTCTGGGTAGTTTGAAGTTTGTTGAGGTTAGACTGGCTAGTCCCCAGGTAGAGGGCTCTGCAATAGTCGATTTTAGACATAATGAGTGTTCTTGCCAAGGTAATGCAGTTAGAGGAATTCAGAAAAGGCCTACAAGCAGTGATGAGTTTACAAGTATAAGCGATGCCGACCTTACTGCGTTAGTTTGTCTGTTCAAAGATAGAGCAGAGTCCAGATAGACACCTAGAGTTTTAGTGTCCTTGGATACCATAATGACATCAATGGTGAAAGACTTAAAGGCCTGGTCTAGTTTATTAAGACGTTGAGTTAAGCCTAATATTAGGAGCTCAGTCTTGTCATCATTGAGGCAAAGTTCATGTTGTGCCATCCACGCCTGAATGACCAGGTAGACGTCGTTCAAGGATTTGGTGTCAGCTGTGTGGTCCCCTGTGACAGGGATGAGTATCTGGGTGTCATTGGCATAATTAGTGTAAGAGACACCCAGATAATCAAGCACATCGAAGAGAGGTTTGGTGAACACATTGTAGAGAGTAGGCGACAAACAGGAACCTTGTGGAACGCCACAGTGAATAGGAGAAGAGTCCACAGATGCTCTAGGGGAAAAGACCTGCATGGATCTTTTACTTAGGAAAGAGTTGATCCAAGCATTGGCAGAGTCAGAGAAGTAGGCAGCAGATTTGAGATGTTGGCATAGGATTTGGTGATTGACCAGATCAAATGTGGCAGAGAGATTGAGAAGTAAGAGCAGAGCTAATTTCCCATTATCTTTTAGTACCTCAATTTGAGTTTTAAGATCGATCAAGGCTGTTTCACTTCCTTGCCTCGGGCGGAAGCCAGATTGTCTCAGGCCGAGGAGGTTGTTGGTTTCAAGATATTCTTGGATATGCAGATAAGCTCCACAATCTAAAATCTTGAGCAGGAAAGGGACCGTAGTGATGGGTCTAAAATTAGTTGGTATATTTGGGTCAAGGGATGGTTTTTTGAGAAGTGAGATCACTCATGCGTCATTGAGGATGTCAGGGACTATACCAGTTTTAAAGGATGCGTTTATGAATGCCATGATGAAGGGGGCTAGGTCGTGAGAGGCTTCCTTGATGATAGTAGCCAGAAAAGAGTCACCTTGACAATTGGAAGGTTTAAGTTTGTTCATAATTACTTCTACTTCAGTGATAGTAAGAGAGTAGAAGGCGAACGGTTTACAATTCATGTTGGCTTGGCAAGAAGCAGTCGTAGGAATGGTCTGAGGATTATCCATCTGTAGTAAGTTTTGTTTACCTCTAATTTTAGATTGGAGAGATGCAATTGTATCCAGAAGTGCTGTCTTTATATTGGTGCACCAATTGCTGTCTTTAGTGCAGCAGTCTTGGGGTATTGCAGGAGACTCAAGTTCCTTGAGAATTTTGAATAATTTGTTGGTGTTAGATTGAGCTGACATAATGTGATTATTGTAGGACTCTTTTTTTGCCTGGAATATGGCTTCTTTGTAGTTATGAGTGGCTAGTCCTTGTCCATCCTTGTGGGCATCAGATGGATGACTTTTCCATCGAGTTTCCGCACTGCGTTTAGCTTTGCGAAGCACTCTTAACTGTGGTGTGAACCACACATTGAGGTGCACATGTGGTTTAGGTTTCCTGAGTTTAACAGGTTATAGGTGTCTGCTAAGATAGTGGGATTCGAGCAGGAATCAGTGACGTTATTGAGGGTTGGAAGAATGAGAGGGAGTAACTTCTCCTTAGTTATGTCCCTTGTGTTTCTGGTAGGGATGGCAGGTGCAATAGATGGCACCGGAAGATGTACTGCCTCGATGTTGAAGGTAATGATATGATGATCCGACCATGCACAAGGTGAATTAGAAAGTAGGCTAATGTTGCAGTTGGCGTCACTTAACCAATCTAAAGACCTCCCTTTAATGTGGGTAGGTTCTTGGATGTGATGGGAGAATCCTAAATCAGTTAAGGTGTTAACGAATTCAATAGCAGTAGGGTCATTAGGGTCTTGGTAACCTAGGTTGAGGTCCCCAAGAAGGATAATTTGCGAATTAGTTTCAGCTTTGTCAAGTACTAAGGAAGTAATTATTTCAAAAAAGGTAGCAGGCGCTCCTCTCCAGAAAGAACATGGCATGATAACCTGTTCTGAGAGTTTGCAGCACATGCTTATTGCTCACTGTACCTTTCACAGATGGGAAATACCCATTTGCATATCAGTCTTTGTCCTGCCCACATGGGCAGTCCAGCACCGAAATGCTATGGCAATTCCTCTCTGAACAAGAGTGGACTCCCTGCTCACTGTGCTTAGAGAGGCTCAGCTTCACCTCACTGATGATGCCCAACAAGGCTGAAACACGTGTATGGGGTTGCTGTTGGTACTCTTGTTCAGAGAGGAATTGCCATAGCATTTCGGTGCTGGACTGCCCATGTGGGTGGGAGAAAGACTGATATGCAAATGGATATTTCCCATCTGTGAAAGGTACAGTGAGCAAAAAGCAGATAGCTGCAAACTCTCAATGTGGTTAACAACCACTGAACAGGTTATCATACCTTGTTCTTCCGAGAGAGGGGCGCCTGCTACCTTTGTTGAATTCTTTGAAGGAACTCGGGGTTGGTCACCCTAGGTTACCTGGGGGCAACCAGATGTGGACTCCCTACTCACTGTGCTTAGAAAGGCTCAGCTTCACCTCACTGACGATGCCCAACAAGCCTGAAACACGTGTATGGGGTTGCTGTTGGTACTCTTGTTCAGAGAGGAATTGCCATAGCATTTTGGTGCTGGACTGCCCATATGGGCGGGACAAAGACTGATATGCAAATGGATATTTCCCATCTGTGAAAGGTGCAGTGAGCAAAAAGCAGATGGCTGCGAAACTCTCAATGTGGTTAACAACCACTGAACAGGTTATCATGCCTTGTTCTTCTGAGAGAGGGGCGCCTGCTACCTTTGTTGAATTCTTTGAAGGAACTCGGGGTTGGTCACCCTAGGTTACCTGGGGGCAACCAGACGTGGACTCCCTGCTCACTGTGCTTAGAGAGGCTCAGCTTCACCTCACTGATGATGCCCAACAAGGCTGAAACACGTGTATGGGGTTACTGTTGGTACTCTTGTTCAGAGAGGAATTGCCATAGCATTTTGGTGCTGGACTGCCCATGTGGGCAGGACAAAGACCTATATGCAAATGAATATTTCCGATCTGTGAAAGGTACAGTGAGCAAAAAGCAGATGGCTGCAAACTCTCAATGTGGTTAACAACCACTGAACAGGTTATCATGCCTTGTTCTTTCAAAAGAGGGGCGCCTGCTACCTTTGTTGAATACTAAGGAAGTAATGTCGTCCACAAATGATGTGGCGGGGCCAGGTGGTCTGTAGATTAAATGTACAGTGGCCGTTTGGTTAGCAGATAGTGGTAGTTTGACCCAGAGTAGTTCAGCAGATTCAATGTGCAACTAGGTAAGGCTCTCAAGCCTAGTGAATTTTTGTGGATGATGGCAACTCCGCCCCCTCTGGAGGTGCGGTCGCATCTAGTGATGGAGTAGTCAGGAGGAATTGCTAGGGGAGAATACAAGGGCCAGAGGAGGCATGAAGCCAGGTCTCCGAGATAGCAATAAGGTCAAGCTCCTGTGTCTTAATAAGGTCAGAAATGTCAAGCTCATGTGCTGAGAGGGACCTGCTATTGACCATGGCGGCCTTGATCTGTGTAGCTTTGCCTGGTAAGGCTAGGGACATCTGAGAGGACTTTGGAGTTCGTGTAGTGGGAGTCTAGTGGAGAGGACTAGGTGTCGGGCGTTTCGACCAGGAGCAAGGATGCTTGTTGTGCCCAATCATACACAGAAAACTGGTTCTTAGCCTCTTATTTCTCAAGTGAATAGAGCAAGGTTGGTTAGGTGTAGGTTTATTAGTGAAGTGATCTAACCATAGTGCGGGGGCATTAAGGTAAATATTGGAAGGACCAGTGCTCAAGTGTGGCAGGCTATCACATGGCACGGGGGGTTTCCTAATGTCGTTGTGCAATGCCACTATCTGTTTAGGTGAATGGTTCGCCATAGTCCTATAGGTAGGGACCATTGTCACTAAGAACGGATTGATAGCTATAACTAAACTAGCTAATGGTAATGGGAATATGAAGGAGAGTGCCCACAGAGGGTATGATAGGACAAGTATGAGTAGCATTTGCTTAGGGTAAACACAGGGGTGTAGGATCATAAAGATTAATAGCAGTGACAAGTTGGGAGAGAGGACCTATAGCATAACAAACAGTCTACTAGATAGTATAGATAGCCAGTGATACATTCATTGGACCATAAGATGGATTCACAAAGTTGGTACATGTAGGTACAGATTATGACACAGGTGAATCAATTATTACTATTGGGTGCAGGCAGCAACCCAGTTAGAGAGGCACCTGGCTGTCTATATAACACAGATCCTGGTTGGTCAACGGGTACAGTAGAACACAGCACCACTAGGTGCGGAAAAATACAGTTATCAAGGAAGGATAGGCGGGTGAATAACCACCGGCGAGGGATAGATGGGCAGCATCAAAAGCAATTTGGCGACGCTGGTTAGTAGTGCTCATGGGCTGCACATAAGCAAAATAGACCGTGCAGGCCGCTCCTTTTCAGCTGAACTAGATGAGCACAGGAGCATGTGCACGTCAACAAACAGCAAAGGAAAGACGGCCGATAAACAGCTACGATAGTGCTGCTAATGGTGCTCGAGGTTTCACTAGCACGAACATGATGAACGTGTGCAAAACGTGATTTATGCAGCCATAAAGTCTGACCACAATTAAAGAAGGTGTGCTGTAGCAGAGTCGAATCATGAACATTGATGCTCAGCATTACCCCTGCATATCCTGCATTCTGCCAAAGGGCATACACTTGCTCCCCCAATAAAGATGTGAACAAGCTCTTCTTTTCTCCTTCGGCTGAAGTCGTCCCTGTGGTTATTTTCTCTAGAGCATAAATACACTTTCCAGCTCCGGCAGCGAGTGATGGAAAGCTATTCACCAAATTCTCCTAATCCATATTTAGCTAGGGAACATACTTAGCTCCTCCTCTGCCTTTTTGTAACAATGGAAACTGCATTCTCTGCTTCTGGGGTTGCTCCATTTTACATACTGTGCCCGTCACAACTGCCAATCTGACAGGCAATTTTCAAAGCCTCCTCCTATACGGCATCACATTTGTATACACAGGAGATATCCCATCACCTTCATCCTTGTCATCTGTATTTTCCTCACAGCATACTGAGTTCTTGTCTACTTCCTGTTCCTCCTCCTCTACTGTCTCTAGGAGCGATAGTGCTGGTTTATCATCTTACTATCTTTATTAAAAAATATCTGTCATGCTGTCCACTGATCGGGTGGTATCATCGTGCCCCACTGTTTCTCTTTCTCCCGTGCTGATCTAATGAGCTCTTCCTCTGTCTCTCTGAGGGCATGATCTATTTGCCTTTGTGTGTTCTTCCCTATTTCGGATAACACTATGTTACAAAGGGAACTTGACTGTAGCTTATTGAGCAATGTTACTGCCTTCTTTGTCTGTCCCTTTCTTTCCTTCTGACGTAGGTACATGTTGAGGGTTAGTATGGCATGCTGCGGGCTGAAGGTGATACATCCAGTAAGGGAGCAGGGCCAATGTAAGTCAAGCAAGATACGGCAATGATGTTTTCTTCTCGCTCACAGGCGGAGGAGTAGGTGCCAGTGGGGCAGAAGGCTGAGCAGGTGCTGACAGGGCTGAAGTCTGCATCTGTGCCGTTTTCTCCTCCCTCACTCTATCTGATTCACAGTTAGGGGCATTGACATTCGCTTTAGGTTTTCCTTTCTTGTCATCATGGGGATCTACCTGTTTTCAAGGCTGGCCATGCCATGCGTGCCTTCTCTTGGCCAAGGTGTAAACATGCTGCCTGTGGTCTCACAGACCCAGTCGGCATGCTATTTTAATATTTTAGGCTTATACTTCAGAAGTGTCCCACACATGTGCTCCTGTGGGGTCATCATGGTGCCCTGAATCTGTATCTATATCGTTCCGACAATATCTTAGATTAAAAGCTATACTACCTCCCCAAAACCCAATTTTGCATGAATCTAAAGGCCACACCAATTTACACATGTTCAATTATCACCCCAATTTAAACAATTTCAATTAATAACCGGTTCGCTGGTTTTTCAGAAACTTAAAATCACACACCACAATTCATTCTTTTTATTCATACACTCTTCACATCAAATGATACATACCTCACAGCATCCCACACCAACAAAACATATAACAACAGATTTCAAAACATAAACCTCTCAACAATGTATTATATCAAGTACAAAATCATTGCTTAATTATAATCATTTCCTTATGTCCTCCACTGGGACAAACCAAAAACACCATCCCCTACATATGAAATACAAACAAAAACACTGTCCTCATCATCATTGCATATTTCTATTCTGTTATGAGATGATCTGCCACAGCGGGGGGAGCATCACCTCAATGCCTTTGTAACACATATAACACTGCTACTACGTGATGGCACCTTTCCCTTTTCTAAAAAGGGAGATGGCTTTTCTCCTCAATTTACTGCAAATTACCAAAATAATCTACACAAACTATACTCAATATAGCTTCTTTATGCAGGAGTATACTCACGTCGTTCTGAATCATCCAAGCGCCCTCAATGCTGAGACCCTTCTCAACTGCCTGGACTGTCTGCATCAGATGCTCACCCCAAGGGATCAGGCAGGCCTTTTCGATAAAGAGTGTGCCTGCACTCCTCTACAGGATGGTCACACAGGAAACTGTCTCTGTAAGCCAAAGTGATTTCTGCCAGGTGTGCAGCAGGGTATCCCAGCCCCTCATATGCAAGTGGAGGATCTCGCTGAGGCAATACATTGTAAAGGTGGAGATGTCCCAAAACAACCCCAAATTAGGAGGCAAAAGATGCTAAAAATTAGAATAAACAAACTGCAAAAAGAACACAGCTGTGTTTCCAGAACAGCTGGGAGAGAGCACACACATGACACCTGGACACCGTATCAAATGCCAATTTGGGGCCAAACTGTTTAAAGCTGCAAACCAGAAGGTTTGCATATTTTTTAAGTGTTAAAATAATTCTAAACATAAAAATATAATTGGCTACATGTGACAAAAACCCTATAGAACACTATACATTCTGCTCCCTCATTGGCAGACCCACCCTTGCGTCCTCTTGAAATCCCCACCCTCAAACCTAATAGATCTATCATGATTAATCCCCAAACTCCCATAAGGAGAATATGTTGACAGCTAGGATGAGGAAGAGGTAGGTAGTGGTGAGGATCTCTTCCCAGGAGGCTCAATATCCACATCCTTCATGTCATTCAGAAAGCAACCTCACACTTTCCTTTCTGATCCGGCAGAGCGCCAGGGGACCACTCAGGTGGTGATAGTGTATGGTACAAATGGCCATTAACATTAACATGATGGCTGACATGAGAAAGAACAACCGAGTAATGAGGATCATGAAGAGTGGCCAACCAAGGCAGCAGTCTAGTTGTTGTCAATGAGTAAGCAAGCCAGGAAGTGAAAATACTGCATATCTGTAGCACATTATGACAAGGGGCGAGGAGAGCTGCAGACAATGAACTACCTAGCAACCCGTTATAGCACTGAGCACCATGCTAATGGCATGCTCATTGTGGCAGGCAACCTGAAGGTGAATCTGATACGGGAACGGGGAAGCCATAGTACCTGGCGGTCCGCTGCTGAAAGAGAGAGAGCAGTGGGAACCATGCACCAGGAAAGCGGACACAATACTTAGCGCGGTGCATGCAAAGCCATTACACCGAAGCAGGGGAGAGCAAAGAAATGCTAGAGACAACCGGTAGCACTGGGAAGAAAAAAGGGTACCGGCCAGTATATTTTCCTCAGTGAAGCATCAGAACCAAAGGGTGAAACTAAAAGGAACAGGTGGGTTACCGGTGGCCTAATAAAGTAAATCACTTCTGGAGAATGCAGCACAAGGTAAACAGCACTGTTACTGAAGAAGTCAGACTGTTAGCAAAGCAAATTATTCTTGGATTATTAAACCCCAGGATGGAAAAGTGACTTGTATAGACAAGTCCTGGCAAACAAGTATACAAGGTGAATTTACGAATCTGTATAACAAAGTATTTGTTTAACAAAGTATGTTTGTTTAACAAGGTCTTAGCAAACAAGTCTATCAGGTGAGGTTTAGTATTTATGTAACAAAGTCCTGGCAGGAGAGTATACCAGGTGAAGTTAAGTATGTCGGTATATTAAAGGCCTGGCAGGAAAGTATATCAGGTGAAGATTGATGTTTATTTAATAAAGGCCTGGTAGGAAAGTGCACCAGGTGAAGTTAAAGTTAGGCATTTGTGTGACAAGGTCTGGCGGTTGAGTATCCCGAGTGAAGACCAAATGGTTCTATGTGATATTTTCATATTTTAAAGACGAACACAAAAAAGACATATTTTTTCAGCCGTTTTTGTGTCAGCTTTAAAATGCCAAAATGTCACTTGCTGCATGTTTCTGTCCCCCGCAGGTGATTCCTTTCCCACCCCCACTTTCCCCTGCTGGTTGTATTCTTAATCAGGGAGGTTTAAGCCCCTCAAACACCTCATTTCCCCACCCACTACCCCATCCCAGCACAACACACAACCGAGACACACACACACACACCAACATACACTCACCTGACACGGCTGTCAGCCCCTACACACACTCGTGTGCTGCAGGGGTGTGACAATTTGGTTTAGAAAGACTGCTATGTGCGATCACAGAGCCGTTTTACTAAATCAATCTTTTTTTTCGGTATAGTGAAAACTATCTTTTCACTTAATACCGACCAAATACCTATTGTAAAGCACTTTAAGAAAGATATACCCTTAAATTAATGAGCTATGTAAAATTGTACAGAGAGAAGAGTTTGTAGGAAGAAACATACCCTTGGGATTTGCAATGTGTAAAAGGGGAAGAGAAAGCTTTGGTAAGCTGATACCCCAAGAGAAGTAAATACACAGAGCGGAAAGAGTAATCCTTTTGGAACCTGGAAGTTCTGTTGAGTTGGTGAAACTTGATACAAGGAATCTGGGGAAGGAAGCTGATCCCTAGAACTGTGAACATTGGAAGCCTTTTTGTTGGATGGAACTTTTGTGTTGAACTTGAACATTTGAACACTTTGAAATCCCAAGGGTTAATGCCCTTACACCTAGGAGTTTATTTAGTGTGTGAGGGACAGGGTAGGATTACGGCCATAGGACAGACCTTTTGTTTAGACATCTTGATACTGGACCGCTTCATTAGTTTTGATTGAGGTAGGGAAATTCTTTCTTGATTAGGGATAATGAGGTATTTTCCAACCCCCATCTTTGTTAATAAAAGTTTATAACCATGAAACATGTATTCTCTGTATCTGCATCTCATTCCTGGCTCCTTACAATAGGGAAGAAAGATATGTTGTGACGCCCATGAACTGTATAATTGAGTTTCTCTGTTTTGCCAGCCCCACACCTGAACATCATGCAACTCCCATCTTGACGCAAGCCTCCCTCCAGTACACCATGACCTACCTGCTATCTTTTGATGGACCGCCAAGCTGAAACACTGCTGTTTAAATTTTATTTCATCCATTTTCTTCAAATTATCAAGGCAATTAGCTCACAAAACAGGGCCTTTTGTAGCATTGGGAGAGCTGTGTTCACGCTCCAACTTTGTAAATTGGCACTGATGCCATGTCGTTTCCTTTGTGTAATTATTTGCCTTTCGTCTTGGATGGCACCTGTGTGCCTGGAATTAGGTTCAAAGTGTGTGGGCTGCTGCCTTTGCAACAATGAATCAATGTCTGCTTTTCCTATGAAAGTATCATGACCTTGAAGTGCCAGCACTCACCACAAAATAAAATTCAATTAAAGGGGCCCTAGTTCTGGAAAGCAACTTAGCAGGATAACATGGTGAAATATGCATCCTGTTAACTCTGATATTATACTAACATGGTCGTTATCTTGCTCACAATGGCCACTAGAAGCTCTCACTGTCCAATCGCAAACTCAAGAAAGGGGCATGTCTGAACTCTACAACCTAATTTAACATGATGCGTTATGAAGGAAAACTATCATGCAAAAAGAAAAGCACTTTTACACCGAAGGAAAAAAAGAACGCCCTGCCATAATATGTTTAAGAGCTTTGGTTACATGTGTTTTCAAATACGTTGCTGCATACTTTATTTGCTGATTACATGTTGCTGTGTGTGTAGTTAACTATCATCCTAAACCTTTATTATAATGAGACAATTTACACGTGTCTATGCAACAGCCACTTTAACATTAAAGGCCTAATATCGAGCTGGTGGTGGCTTTCTCAACTTCTATCTGCGCATGTGCTTGGAACCCTGGATCTTCTTATTAACACTTCCATCTTTACATTCCAATTTACAGGCCGATTCATGGAATAATTAGCGCGGCGCAAGTGGCCAAAAACGTGTGAATCGCAGTGGAATAGCGAAAATCGCAGTGCAAGTGCGAAAATCGCACGAAAAGCAGCGCACATCGATTCATGGAAGGCCGTGCGCGAGAAAACCATCGGATGTGCGATAATAAAGTGCGCGGTGCACGTTGGCGCACAGACCATCTAACTGCGTGCGCCAGGTCACAGCGAAAATCGCACAGGCCACAGCGAAAATCGCACAAAGCGCGGCGCACGCTACAAAAGTAGGCGGAACACGGGCGTAACACTCGGAATGGGGAACAACTTGCCAAAATGTGGGCGTCACGGGGGAAGTACATGGTACAAGTGTGCGGAACGCCCACACGCTCGCCTACAACACGTATTCATGGAATAGAATAGGGCAAAAAAGCGCACGCTCAAACCAGCGCACAGGCACAAACACGACCGCCACAAGAAAGCAGGCGGTAGCGTCTCTGCGCCTGGAAGAAATGTGCGCCAAAAGGTGCGCCAACAAATAGCACCTATATACTGCCATGATGAATGTCCCATACTGTGGACCTCCAGGACAAATGACGTGCAAAGGGTTACCCACAAACACGGACACCCACTGACAAAAAATACGTGTGCGTGTATACCGGGGTGCGCGGGAAGTCTCACACGCAAATTGGCCGGGTACGCGGATTTCAGGGGTGCGCGGGAAGTTCCACATGCGATTTGTCAGGGTACGTGGATTTCAGGGGTGCGCGGGAAGTTCCACACGCGATTTGGCCGTGTACGTGGATTTCAGGGGTGCGCGGGAAGTCCCACACGCGATTTGGCCGGGTACGTGGATTTCAGGGGTGCGCGGGAATTTCCACACGCCATTTGTCAGGGTACGTGGATTTCAGTGGTGCGCGGGAAGTTCCACACGCGATTTGGCCGTGTACGTGGATTTCAGGGGTGCGCGGGAAGTACCACACGCGATTTGGCCGGGTACGTGGATTTCAGCGGTGCGCGGGAAATCCCACACGCGATTTGGCCGGGTAAGTGGATTTCAGGTGTGCGCGGGAAGTTCCACACGCGATTTGTCACGGTACGTGGATTTCAGTTGTGCGCGGGAAATTCAACACGCGATTTGGCTGTGTGCTCCCAGGTATTCCCTGTACACCCTCCACGGCCCCTGCAGGCAGCACACACCACAGGGGACTACCCTGCACACCTGCTCATGTCACCCAGCACCCCCACCCCCCAGCATCCAGGGGCACCCTCCACCAGGCCCCCACTCATGTCTCCCACCAACCCCACCCCCCAGCATCCAGGGGCACCCTCCACCAGGCCCCCACTCATGTCTCCCACCACCCCCACCCCCCAGCCACCAGGGGCACCCTCAACCAGGCCCCCACCCATGTCTCCCACCACCCCCACCCCCCAGCAGTGCAGGGGCAGCCTCCACCAGGCCCCCGCTCATGTCTCCCACCACCCCCACCCCCCAGCCACCATGGGCATCCCCCACAAGGCCCCCACTCATGTCCCCCTGCCACCCCCATGCCCCAGCCACCATGGGCAGCCCCACCAGGCCCCCACTCATGTCCCCTATCACCCCCACCCCCCAGCAGTGCAGGGGCACCCTCCACCAGGCCCCCACTCATGTCCCCCTGCACCCCCACCCCCCAGCATCCAGGGGCACCCTCCACCAGGCCCCAACTCATGTCCCCTATCACCCCCACACCCCCGCCACCAGGGGCAGTCTCCACCAGGCCCCCACTCATGTCTCCCACCACCCCCACCCCCCAGCAGTGCAGGGGCACCCTCCACCAGGCCCCCACTCATGTTCCCCTGCACCCCCAACCCCCAGCCACCAGGGGCAGCCTCCACCAGGCCCCCACTCATGTCTCCCACCACCCCCACCCCCCAGCATCCAGGGGCAGCCTCCACCAGGCCCCCACTCATGTCTCCCACCACCCCCACCCCCAGCAGTGCAGGGGCAGCCTCCACCAGGCCCCCACTCATGTCTCCCACCCACCCCCACCCCCCAGCATCCAGGGGCAGCCTCCACCAGGCCCCCACTCATGTCTCCCACCACCCCCACCCCCAGCATCCAGGGGCAGCCTCCACCAGGCCCCCATCCATGTCTCCCACCACCCCCACCCCCCAGCATCCAGGGGCACCCTCCACCAGGCCCCCACTCATGTCTCCCACCACCTCCACCCCCCAGCAGTGCAGGGGCACCCTCCACCAGGCCCCCACTCATGTTCCCCTGCACCCCCACCCCCCAGCCACCAGGGGAAGCCTCCACCAGGCCCCCACTCATGTCTCCCACCACCCCCACCCCCCAGCATCCAGGGGCACCCTCCACCAGGCCCCCACTCATGTCTCCCACCTCCCCCACCCCCCAGCAGTGCAGGGGCAGCCTCCACCAGGCCCCCACCCATGGCCCCTATCACCCCCACCCCCCAGCCACCATGGGCAGCCCCCACCAGGCCCCCACTCATGTCTCCCACCACCCCCACCCGCCAGCAGTGCAGGGGCACCCTCCACCAGGCCCCCACTCATGTCCCCCTGCACCCCCACCCACCAGCCACCATGGGCAGCCCCCACCAGGCCCCCACTCATGTCTCCCACCACCCCCACCCCCCAGCAGTGCAGGGGCACCCTCCACCAGGCCCCCACTCATGTCTCCCACCACCCCACCCCCCAGCAGTGCAGGGGCACCCTCCACCAGGCCCCCACTCATGTCTCCCACCACCCCCACCCCCCAGCAGTGCAGGGGCACCCTCGACCAGGCCCCCACTCATGTCTCCCACCACCCCCACCACCCAGCCACCAGGGGCACCCTCCACCAGGCCCCCACTCATGTCCCCTATCACCCCCACCCCCCAGCAGTGCAGGGGCACCCTCCACCAGGCCCCCACTCATGTCCCCCTGCACCCCCACCCCCCAGCATCCAGGGGCACCCTCCACCACGCCCCCACTCATGTTCCCCTGCCACCCCCACCCCCCAGCCACCATGGGCAGCCCCCACCAGGCCAACACTCATGTCCCCTATCACCCCCACCCCCCAGCAGTGCAGGGGCAGCCTCCACCAGGCCCCCATTCATGTCTCCCACCCGCCCCCAGCCACCAGGGGCAGCCTCCACCAGGCCCCCACTCATGTCTCCCACCACCCCCACCCCCCAGCATCCAGGGGCAGCCTCCACCAGGCCCCCACTCATGTCTCCCACCACCCCCACCACCCAGCCACCAGGGGCACCCTCCACCAGGCCCCCACTCATGTCCCCTATCACCCCCACACCCCAGCAGTGCAGGGGCACCCTCCACCAGGCCCCCACTCATGTCCCCCTGCACCCCCACCCCCCAGCATCCAGGGGCACCCTCCACCAGGCCCCCACTCATGTCCCCCTGCCACCCCCACCCCCCAGCCACCATGGGCAGCCCCCACCAGGCCCCCACTCATGTCCCCTATCACCCCCACACCCCCCAGCAGTGCAGGGGCACCCTCCACCAGGCCCCCACTCATGTCCCCCTGCCCCCCCACCCCCCAGCATCCAGGGGCACCCTCCACCCGGCCCCCACTCATGTCCCCTATCACCCCCACCCCCCTGCCACCAGGGGCAGCCTCCACCAGGCCCCCACTCATGTCTCCCACCACCCCCACCCCCCAGCCACCAGGGGTAGCCTCCACCAGGCCCCCACTCATGTCCCCCTGCCACCCCCACCCCCCAGCCACCATGGGCAGCCCCCACCAGGCCCCCACTCATGTCCCCTATCACCCCCACCCCCCCAGCAGTGCAGGGGCACCCTCCACCAGGCCCCCACTCATGTCCCCCTGCACCCCCACCCCCCAGCATCCAGGGGCACCCTCCACCAGGCCCCCACTCATGTCCCCTATCACCCCCACCCCCCTGCCACCAGGGGCAGCCTCCACCAGGCCCCCACTCATGTCTCCCACCACCCCCACCCCCCAGCCACCAGGGGTAGCCTCCACCAGGCCCCCACTCATGTCTCCCACCACCCCCCCACCCAGCCACCAGGGGCACCCTCCACCAGGCCCCCACTCATGTCCCCCTGCACACCCACCCCCCAGCATCCAGGGGCACCCTCCACCAGGCCCCCACTCGTGTCCCCTATCACCCCCACCCCCCGCCACCAGGGGCAGCCTCCACCAGGCCCCCACTCATGTCTCCCACCACCCCCACCCCCCAGCATCCAGGGGCACCCTCCACCAGGCCCCCACTCATGTCTCCCACCACCCCCACCCCCCAGCAGTGCAGGGGCACCCTCCACCAGGCCCCCACTCATGTCCCCCTGCACCCCCACCCCCCAGCATCCAGGGGCACCCTCCACCAGGCCCCCACTCATGTTCCCCTGCACCCACACCCCCCAGCCACCAGGGGCAGCCTCCACCAGGCCCCCACTCATGTCTCCCACCACCCCCACCCCCCAGCACCCAGGGGCAGCCTCCACCAGGCCCCCACTCATGTCTCCCACCACCCCCACCCCCCAGCATCCAGGGGCACCCTCCACCAGGCCCCCACTCATGTCTCCCACCCCCCCACCCTCCAGCAGTGCAGGGGCACCCTCCACCAGGCCCCCACTCATGTTCCCCTGCACCCCCACCCCCCAGCCACCAGGGGCAGCCTCCACCAGGCCCCCACTCATGTCTCCCACCACCCCCACCACCCAGCCACCAGGGGCACCCTCCACCAGGCCCCCACTCATGTCCCCTATCACCCCCACACCCCAGCAGTGCAGGGGCACCCTCCACCAGGCCCCCACTCATGTCCCCCTGCACCCCCACCCCCCAGCATCCAGGGGCACCCTCCACCAGGCCCCCACTCATGTCCCCCTGCCACCCCCACCCCCCAGCCACCATGGGCAGCCCCCACCAGGCCCCCACTCATGTCCCCTATCACCCCCACACCCCCCAGCAGTGCAGGGGCACCCTCCACCAGGCCCCCACTCATGTCCCCCTGCACCCCCACCCCCCAGCATCCAGGGGCACCCTCCACCAGGCCCCCACTCATGTCCCCTATCACCCCCACCCCCCTGCCACCAGGGGCAGCCTCCACCAGGCCCCCACTCATGTCTCCCACCACCCCCACCCCCCAGCCACCAGGGGTAGCCTCCACCAGGCCCCCACTCATGTCCCCCTGCCACCCCCACCCCACAGCCACCATGGGCAGCCCCCACCAGGCCCCCACTCATGTCCCCTATCACCCCCACCCCCCCAGCAGTGCAGGGGCACCCTCCACCAGGCCCCCACTCATGTCCCCCTGCACCCCCACCCCCCAGCATCCAGGGGCACCCTCCACCAGGCCCCCACTCATGTCCCCTATCACCCCCACCCCCCTGCCACGAGGGGCAGCCTCCACCAGGCCCCCACTCATGTCTCCCACCACCCCCACCCCCCAGCCACCAGGGGTAGCCTCCACCAGGCCCCCACTCATGTCTCCCACCACCCCCCCACCCAGCCACCAGGGGCACCCTCCACCAGGCCCCCACTCATGTCCCCCTGCACACCCACCCCCCAGCATCCAGGGGCAGCCTCCACCAGGCCCCCACTCGTGTCCCCTATCACCCCCACCCCCCGCCACCAGGGGCAGCCTCCACCAGGCCCCCACTCATGTCTCCCACCACCCCCACCCCCCAGCATCCAGGGGCACCCTCCACCAGGCCCCCACTCATGTCTCCCACCACCCCCACCCCCCAGCAGTGCAGGGGCACCCTCCACCAGGCCCCCACTCATGTCCCCCTGCACCCCCACCCCCCAGCATCCAGGGGCACCCTCCACCAGGCCCCCAATCATGTCCCCCTGCACCCCCACCCCCCAGCATCCAGGGGCACCCTCCACCAGGCCCCCACTCATGTTCCCCTGCACCCACACCCCCCAGCCACCAGGGGCAGCCTCCACCAGGCCCCCACTCATGTCTCCCACCACCCCCACCCCCCAGCACCCAGGGGCAGCCTCCACCAGGCCCCCACTCATGTCTCCCACCACCCCCACCCCCCAGCATCCAGGGGCACCCTCCACCAGGCCCCCACTCATGTCTCCCACCACCCCACCCCCCAGCAGTGCAGGGGCACCCTCCACCAGGCCCCCACTCATGTTCCCCTGCACCCCCACCCCCCAGCCACCAGGGGCAGCCTCCACCAGGCCCCCAATCATGTCTCCCACCACCCCCACCCCCCAGCAGTGCAGGGGCAGCCTCCACCAGGCCCCCACTCATGTCTCCCACCACCCCCACTCCCCCAGCAGTGCAGGGGCAGCCTCCACCAGGCCCCCACTCATGTCTCCCACCCACCCCCACCCCCCAGCCACCAGGGGCAGCCTCCACCAGGCCCCCACTCATGTCGCCCACCACCCCCACCCCCCAGCATCCAGGGGCAGCCTCCACCAGGCACCCACTCATGTCTCCCACCACCCCCACCCCCCAGCAGTGCAGAGGCAGCCTCTACCAGGCCCCCACTCATGTCTCCCACCCACCCCCACCCCCAGCCACCAGGGGCAGACTCCACCAGGCCCCCACTCATGTCTCCCACCACCCCCACCCCCCAGCATCCAGGGGCAGCCTCCACCAGGCCCCCACTCATGTCTCCCACCACCCCCACCACCCAGTCACCAGGGGCACCCTCCACCAGGCCCCCACTCATGTCCCCTATCACCCCCACCCCCCCCGCCACCAGGGGCAGCCTCCACCAGGCCCCCACTCATGTCTCCCACCACCCCCACCCCCCAGCAGTGCAGGGGCACCCTCCACCAGGCCCCCACTCATGTTCCCCTGCACCCCACCCGCCAGCCACCAGGGGCAGCCTCCACCAGGCCCTCACTCATGTCCCCCTGCACCCCCACCCCCCAGCATCCAGGGGCAGCCTCCACCAGGCCCCCACTCATGTCCCCTATCACCCCCATCCCCCGCCACCAGGGGCAGCCTCCACCAGGCCCCCACTCATGTCTCCCACCACCCCCACCCCCCAGCAGTGCAGGTGCACCCTCCACCAGGCCCCCACTCATGTTCCCCTGCACCCCCACCCCCCAGCCACCAGGGGCAGCCTCCACCAGGCCTCCACTCATGTCTCCCACCACCCCACCCCCCAGCATCCAGGGGCAGCCTCCACCAGGCCCCCACTCATGTCTCCCACCACCCCCACCCCCCAGCAGTGCAGGGGCAGCCTCCACCAGGCCCCCACCCATGGCCCCTATCACCCCCACCCCCCAGCCACCATGGGCAGCCCCCACCAGGCCCCCACTCATGTCTCCCACCACCCCCACCCCCCAGCAGTGCAGGGGCACCCTCCACCAGGCCCCCACTCATGTCTCCCACCACCCCCAACCCCCAGCAGTGCAGGGGCACCCTCCACCAGGCCCCCACTCATGTTCCCCTGCACCCCCACCCCCCAGCCACCAGGGGCAGCCTCCACCAGGCCCCCACTCATGTCTCCCACCACCCCCACCTCCCAGCATCCAGGGGCAGCCTCCACCAGGCCCCCACTCATGTCTCCCACCACCCCCACCCCCCAGCAGTGCAGGGGCAGCCTCCACCAGGCCCCCACCCATGGCCCCTATCACCCCCACCCCCCAGCCACCAGGGGCACCCTCCACCAGGCCCCCACTCATGTCTCCCACCACCCCCACCCCCCAGCAGTGCAGGTGCACCCTCCACCAGGCCCCCACTCATGTCCCCCTGCACCCAGCTCCTCACAATCACCAACCATGTGCGTAATGGTCAGCCTCCACAGCCAAAAGGCCCTACCAAGTAACCCATTCACCCACATGGAAATGAAAATTACATGTTACACCCCCAACGTACATAAAGCAAATGAACCCATGTCTGTCACATACAATGGTTGCAAATGAATTTGAAAACACCCAACATGACATGCATGAAACCAATGAGATGATACCACACAGTGAAGTATGAAAACAAAAATGTATTTAAAAAATATGAATGCAAAAGAAATGAAACAAACTACAATGCCAATGAAAAAAAGAAAAGGTGCATGTCCGTCCCAAAAAATGAAAAACACAAAATCCAAAAAAATGTACTTCAAAGTCACATTAAAAATGAAATCAATCCGACAGAAAAAAAATAAAATTCAAACACCATTGCTCCATGGAGAAGAAAAAATAAAATTAAAAAATAAAACAATCCAATGAAGAACTATGTACACAATATCCAAGGGTCCATGAGCCCAACTGAACAAAGGAAACCTACTAAAAACCCTAACAAAAAAGCAACTATATACAAAAAGTGGAGCTGTGTCCGTCGACTCCAAATCATAAGAATAAACAAAGGAAACCTAAAACTAAAGAACTATATACAAAGGCGGTGGGCAAGTCCAGCGGCTCACTCCGTAGTGTTCCGGGCCAGGGCATCATCAAACTCCTCGTCTATGTCCCGGAGGCGGTCCTGTTCCATGGCCCCGAGGGTCCGCCGGGACGACGCCATCTGCTCCTCCAACCCCCTGCGGATTGCCTCGAGGCACTCGGCCCGCCTCAGGGCCCTCCGCATGGAGTTCTCCGCCCTGACCATCGTGAGCCGCTCCTCTTCCGCCCGCCACCGCTCCACACCTATCTGCTGGCCCAACCGCAGCCACACGGAAGACACTTCCTGTCCTGGGTCCTCCTGCCCTCCGGCCGATGCCTGCCCCTCCGATGTTGAAGGCCCCGAGCCATGATGCCTCCCACGTTGACTCTGCTGCTGCCTCCGACGCAACTGCCTCTGCCAGCACGACAGCATCCAGGCTGATGGAATCCACCGACGCCGTCGTGCACGTGCCCTGCCTGATGATGCCGGCACATCCTCCATCTGCTGGGGTACAGTTGCTGTGGTGTCCACCCCTGCTTGACCTCTGACTCCCGACTGTGGCAGGGATGGGATCCCCACCGAGCTGGCTGCATAGGTCAGGGCAGGTCCACAGGGGGCCCTGGTGGCATCTGGGCCGGAAGACGGCAAGGAGAACGACTGGCGTATACCCTCCACAGAGGGTGAGAGGGCCGCCAGATTGGCCGACACATGCAGGAAACCCCCGAACATGGAAGATCCCAATTGGGCCACGTCGGCACGGTGCTCTTCGTGATGATGTGCATGCTCCTCCCGGGAAGCACGCACGTCATCACGAACTGCACCCGCGCGCATCGCAACCCCAATCAGGACCTTCTCCATACGGACAGGGGTCCCCTCGTCCGCAGGTGGAGGGGAGTCAGGTGACATGGACATCCCCTCTACCTGCGGACGGGCCTGGGACGGGGCAACCCTGCTGGTGCATGGTGGTGCACTCACAGGGTCAGGGACAGCGACAAGCACAGGCCCCTCCACGGTGACCTGTGCTGCCTCCTGCCCCTGGCCCTGGACTACACCACTTGCACCAGCAGGGATGCCCCCACCAGGCCCCATGTGTGCCCCTATGGCGGCCTCCTCCTCCTCTGTGGAAACCACCAACCTGGATGGCTCCTCACCATCTTCCACCGTAGCAGGCCCCTGTGGGGGCTCACCCACCCCTTCCGCTGCAGCCGTGGGGGCATCCCCGCCGCCTTGCTCCACAGCGCCGTCTCCGCCCTCTTCTTCACTAGCCGCTGTGTAGAGGGAGACAAAGAACACAAGCATCAGGGTACTGTACAATGGTCCCCTAGACAGGAAGCAATAGCAGATGAGTACCACTGTCAAAGTACACTTCCATCATGTCCCTCCACAACACATGGGTCAGTCCAGGCAAAACACACACAATAACAGGCATGGTGCATGCCATGGACATTTCCATACATGTCCAATGGACTCTTGAAACATACAATGATATGGAACTCACATACATCATGGGTCATGCCTATCACATGCACACACTTCACCTCAGTCACATCCATCTGGCCCCATACACCCCAAACACAGCGGATACAAGGGTAACTAGGCTGCATCAGTGAATCTGTGCATTGTGACACACATGTGTCATGCATCCATGGCATGCACAAGACACAGACACGCAGGTCAGGCACACAGAGATGGCTACCATATATGTACCTGCCATCAGCACCCATCCCTCACCCCCACCCATGTCCAGGAACAGAGACTGGCATGCTCTCATGTCTGAAATCTGCATAGGGCTCCCCATATGGCATTTAAACACATGCAACAACCATGTGGTTCACACATCACTGGTCGCACATGCATTACCATGATGTCCCTGCACACATACATGCATACATGGCCTATGTCACACATACAGGCAAGTATCAGACAACCAGCACACCGCAACATGCCCTGTCTCACACAGCAATGCTTGGACACATACCGCTCAACTCCAGACGGGTCTCCCTCTCAAGGATCTGGGCGTGGAGCGCTGGGCGTACGCGTTCCAGGACCCTCATCTGGATGGAACTCATGCGGCCCCGGCCCCCCTCCACGAGGCGCCGGGCCTTCACGAGGGTCCTGGACCTCAAGTCCTCCCAGCGCTTCTTGATCTTCTGGACGTCGCGGGTTGCCACCCCCTCCGCGTTGATGGCAACCACACAGTCGGCCCAGATCCTCTCCCATCCTTCCTTGCTGGCGCGGGGCGATCCAAAGAGGGCATCATACTGCCCCAGGACATGCTCCACCAGGACACCAACTTCGGTGGCAGTGAAGCTGGTGCCCCTCTGCCCCTCTGGCCTGGGGTTGCCACTGGTGCCAGATGTGGAAGTGCCCGACATGGCAACCCCAGAGGCAGGTGTGGGTGGGCAACTGGGTCCTGGAGCTGGGCTGTGGAGCGATGTAATCCCAGTCGGGAGTCTTCAGTTCCAGCAGGGGTGGACACAGCAACTGGACCCCTGCAGATGGCTGATGTGCAGGCACCAAATGGCAGGGCACGGTGGCAGCAGGCAGGCAGGCAGGCAGCAGCAGATGGCACGTGGGAGGCTGCTCGGGGCACTGGGGGGCAGTAATTCGGCCTTCTGGGCAGGAGCGTGGTCTTCCGTGTGTTTTCCCGTGGCCAGCTTGATACGGAGTGATTTGGCACGTGAAAATCCTGCACGTCAGTGTGAAATTCGAGGAAAGGCCCTTAGCGCGTAAGCGCGTCAGCACGCATACGCGATTCCATTGGACCAAAGGCCCTCAGCGCGTAAGCGCGTCTGTGACGTGACCCGCACGGGTGTTTCCCACACAGCACGTGATGACAGAGCACACGTGGAAAGACTGCACGTCTGAGTGTCATCGCGTGTAATTGGACAGCACGTCAGAGTATCATCGCGTGTAATTGGACAAAAGTGCGCGTACACGCGATTGGCCTATGTACGTGTATATCAGGGGTGCGCGGGTACTTACACACGCAAGTATGTCAGCGCACCTGTATCCCGGGGTGCACGGGAATTTCCACACGCTATTGGACTGGGTACTGAATTTCAGGGGTGCGCGGGTCACACGCTCGCCTACAACACGCGCAATGCATAAATTAGCGCGCTAACAAAATAACAAGCTCAGACCCAGGATGAACATACCGTTCCCAGCAGCAGTGGGCGTGGGCTACCAAAGGAGGAGGAGGAGGATAGTCAGGGCCAGAATATTCACACCCAGAACCAGCCTTTTCGGGATGCCTGATGACCAGGTGTATGGGAGGTACAGGTTTCCACCACACATAATACTGGACCTGGTGAGTGAGTGGGAGGATGACCTCACATCACCCACCCTGTGCTCCCAAGCACTCAGCCCCCTGGAGAAGGTCCTCAATGTACTGCACTTCTTAGCCACTGGATCATTTCAGCGGACAAGTGCCATAGTGGGTGGGGTATCACAGGCCACCCAGTCACGCTGCCTACACCAGGTCTTGAACATCATCACTGCACGGCCATCAGTCCGCAGGCACATATACCTGCCCAGAACACCTGCAGAAAGGCATGCTGCCGCCCTGGATTTTTACGGTGTGGCACGATTCCCCAAAGTGCTAGGTGCCATCGACTGCACCCATGTGACTCTACGTCCCCCCAGGGCATCAGAGCACATCTATAGGAACCGCAAGCACTGGCATTCCATCGCAGGTAGTATGTAATGCCAAGGGAATCATCACCTCAGTATATGCCAACTATCCCGGCTCCACCCACGACAGCTTCATTTACCGAATGTCCACCCTAAGCCGGGACCTAGAAGCTGGGCGGCATGGCGATACATGGCTGCTTGGTGAGTATGAATGCCACTGCACATGCATGCATGTCAGATACTGAGCAAGGTCACAACCCCACCAATGATACCACTCACCACCTCCACAGGGGACAGTGCCTACCCTCTCAGCCCCCACATGATGACGCCAATTCGGAACCCCACCACGCCACCCCAGGTAAGATATAACACAGCCCACATTACAACCCGGGGCATAGTGGAGCGCACATTCGGAGTGCTAAAGTCACGCTTTCGCTCCCTTGACCGTTCTGGCGGGCAGCTGTTGTACGCTCCCCCAGTAGTGTGCAGGATCATAGTGGCAGCATGTGTCCTGCACAACGTTGCAACACGCTGGGGCCTGGCCGTGGACATGGTGGTGGCCCCACATCCCCAACCACATGCACAGCCGCTGCGCATGGGAGGGGAAAGGGCACGGGGGTGCCAGCCCGTACACAGCTAGTGGCTAATTACTTCACATAGAAATCACACCCCTGTGGAGTGCACACTGCCCTGGCACATTCCATCTGACAATCAATGATGACTCAACCTGACACTGATCCTGAATGTCTGGAGAATCAACCGTGAAAACCATATCAGCCTGAGATTGTTCACCTGGCAGTGTTACAATGTGTGCATCCCTACCCACACAGACACCACCAATGCAGTTTTGTGAAGAAACACATTCAAGCAGCTAAAATGAATACCCACTTGCAAAATGCAACAAGAGGACAGTGCCATGTCAGCCAACCCATCCCCAGCACCGCCACACGACACACCGTGCCATGTCATGCTATTTGCAGGTAAACAAAGTAATCCCCACAACATGACACTAGTGTCACAATGTACAGTGTCCCTAATTGAAACTTGCAACACCTGAAATGCACACAGTAATGCAGGACCAACAACTAACTTGAGCAGGTACTACCATTAACATGACATCACAAATGTAATAAATTAGTACTCTCACCACCTGGAAATGCCTGCACTCCCACCACTACCAACTGTGCAGTGTTGGCGCCATGTAGAGTTGTAGGTGCACTGCTGCCAACATGGACCCCATCTCCAAACTAGAGGGCCTTGTGTAGACATGAGGAAGGGACCTGCAAATTGGGAGGTAGACACAGATGATGAGTTACACATCAATGCAACATGCAGTGTACAACACAACAGCAATATGCACTAGGAATGTATACATAGTATTGACTAGACTACCCACACATGTAGTGGGAGTCCAATGTCACCATGTACGTCAATGTCACTTGGGCACACCCTTTGCAAGCCCATGGAAACGGGAAGCAGGAGGGGTGTGTGTGACTCAAACCCAAGCATCTGAACCAAATACATGACAAGCCTGCATGTGCCCAGCCACAATGCAGCGTATGCCCACAGGAACCACGGAAGGCAACAAATTGTCCCAAAAAAATTGGGAAAAATAAAAATAAAAATAAAAAAAAATAAAAAATGGCCATTGATGGGCCCGGGGGGGTTGGGGAGGCCACCCAGGAGGTCCGAGGACAGGGTGCACACCAAAACCCACCTGTGTGGATCCTGGGAAAAAAAAACACCTCCATGGGCTCATGGCCCACACGGCTACCCTATTGTGGGAGTATCACTGCTGTCGCTATTATCACCCTGTGCAGCTGCATCCGGAGGTGGTTGCACTATGGGAGGCAGCCCACGCAAGGCCCTAGTCTGCTCCTCCATGGCTGCAAGCATGCGGGTGTGGTAGGTCTCGTTCTGGAGGATGAGTGTGCGGAGGTCCCCATGCAACAACTCACGGGATGCCCGGACCTCCACCCTCGTTGCCTGCATCTCAGCTGAGAGCGTACGGGTGAGACGCTCCAGCTGCTGTTCTGTCCTTTGGTGTGTTGAAGCCTCAAGCTCAACAAGAGTCGTCCTGAGGTGAAGGAGCTCCTGCCTCAGGGCTTCCCTGTGGCCCTGGGACTCTATGGAGATGGCCTCCTGCAGAGTCGCCAGTGCCGCCCGCCTGTCCCTGTTGGACGCCAACATGTCCTCCCTGTGTGACTGGCAGATGGAGTCGGTTGCCTGCTGTAGTCGCTCCATCAGCCTTTCAGGGGGGACAATGGAAGTGGCCATCCTATCCATGGACTGAGCCATCATCTCGGATGATGCCGCCTGTTGGGTTGCCATACCGTAAATGGATTGCTCCCATGCGGTATTGCCAGGTGGCGTACGGCCA
This sequence comes from Ambystoma mexicanum, assembly GCF_040938575.1. Classification (NCBI taxonomy): domain Eukaryota; kingdom Metazoa; phylum Chordata; class Amphibia; order Caudata; family Ambystomatidae; genus Ambystoma; species Ambystoma mexicanum. The sequence continues at coordinate 1,127,345,812 of NC_090933.1, read as the reverse complement.
CCACGTCGGCGGGCACCACACCTGTCTGGGGCAAGGCGAACTGCGCCTTGCTTTGCCGGCACTGCCTGAGGCTGCAGGACTGCATTCCCCCTCTGATCTGCTGGCCCAGGAACAGGATCAAATGTCGCGGAGTGTGACCCTGCATCCGTAACCACCAAAGGCGTAGCTGCCAACACTGACATCCCCATTGAGGGTTCTGACCCTGGTGCAGGTGGGTGGGACAGAACAGAATCCCTCCCTGGAACACTCACCTGCGACGGCACGTAGGTCTCATCATCCGAATCAACACCTGAGTACAGCTCGGGGGAGGTGCAGCCAGAGACACCCCTTGTGTCAGGGGTAAGCCTGGCCCAGGGCCCGGTACTATTGGGACTGTGGGGCCAGGGACCATGAAGAAACCCGGACCCAAAGGGTTTCCATACTTTAAAGGGCTGTTGTGCCCTTTCTGCAGACTGATCCAGCATTCAGCCCGCCGGAACTACAATTCCCAGCAGGCTTCGCGGGCCCGCGAGCCAATAGGAAGCCGCGCTGGGTGTGGCACGCGGCGAATGCGCATGCGCAAGCTCCAAGGCACGGGGCTTGTGCTCGAGACGCCGAGGAGAGAGGACGTGAGCCCAGCAGCTCCCCGGAATCTATACGCGAGGGGCCAACGCCCACAGGAACCACGATCCGGCCCCTCGCAGACACAAGATAAGTGCCGCTCATCCCAGGGAGAGTCAGGGATCTTGGGGAAAGCGCAGGGGGCATACCCCGACCTCCTTCCTGAGCCCCTGCGCACCACGCAAAGCTAAGTGGGCGGATTTTCACGGGAAAATTGTGTTGTTAACAGAGCATGTTTTGAGTGCATTAATCTTTGGGGAAAAGCGCCGGAAGGGCGCGTGTGATTAAGAAGCACTAGCTTGGGGAACCCGGTCTGGGGAAAGGCCGCGTTCCGACACCCGGTCTGAGGGAAGACCGTGTTTTGGGGCTGACAGTTCCATTGGGGCTAGATTAAGCCACGTGCGGCAGCGCACTCCAAGATTCCTGGATTGTTTGTTTTACGAAGAGTGATTGAGAGAGAGTGTGTGTTCAGCAGAACGAAAGACAATCGCTAATGCTTGTCCTTTGTTTTCTTTTAGTTTGAATCCGACTCGGACCTGAATCTCGGACTGCAAGGACGTGGCACAGGACTTGACAGCCTTGCAGGACAGGACTTGAAAGACCAAAGCAAAGCTAAGTGTGCTAGTGCATGTGATTGTGTTCATGAAAATGTACAAGGACTAATGTCAACAATTGTTTGTTGCTATGCTAATTTGAGTATGTTACTGTAAGGCTCAGGGAGCACCTTCATCTCTGTTCAGGGATCAGGTGAGGGTGGCAGCACCTTTACATGTAGAGGTGCTACGGCAGTTCCATCAGCCAGTTTGAGGAAAGTGTGCAGACATCGTTTACCCTAAAATCCCCAGTCCTATCCATAACTCCTTCCCATCCCTCTATCCGGTATTCCTAAACCTCCCTCTACCTATCCAATCATCGAGATCCTAACCCTCCTTCCCCGCTCTGGTTAAAGAGGCCTGTGTAAGCTCTGTCTTGCAGGCACTGAAACCATTGAGGGGGTGGTTGGTACAGCGTCGCTCCTGCGCCTAGGACCTGAGCACCTTCTGACAGAAGCACAAGCCCACGTATATTCAGGCGCCTGAGTGGTGTAGCCACCCCCCCATTACCAAAAATGGAAGAGATTGCCAAGGTTTTGCAGGACCTGCAAAGCGAGCTAGCGGCGTCCAGACAGGACTATGCCACGTTGTCAGCGCAGGTACGGAGTTTGGCCGCGCAGACAGCACCTTTGCCGGGTCACGCACCAGTACAGGTTCAAGTCACCCCAGAGCCCCTGATTCCTTTGGCTCCACCTGAGCGGTATACAGGAGACCTGCAAAAATTCACCACCTTCATTACGCAATGCCGCCTCCATTTCCTTACGAAACCAACAGCATTCCGATCCAATCAGTCTAGGACTGCTTTTGTTATCTCCTATCTCACAGGAGATGCAGCAGCATGGGCAAATCCTCTAGTCCAAAAGGACAATACTATTCTTTATGATTGGGACGAGTTTCTCTGTGAATTTGAGAAAATATTCAATCGTAGGGCTGCTACCCTGTGTAAGGATCGGGAGTTGCTGACATTGAGGCAGGGAAATAAGGAACTAGTGACCTATGTCACTCAGTTCAATCGATTAATAGCCGAAGCCGAATGGCCACGCGACAAATGCATGTCCCTATTTTATCAGGGACTGAGGGATGATTTGAAAGATCTTATAGCTCAGGTTGACCCCCAACCCCGGGAATGCTCGGATATGATCGATTTGGCGATGCGATTGGATCATCGTCAAGCTGAGCGACGGGGGGATAGGAAAAAAGGAGAGTCCCGTCCGTTAGCCAGGTTTGACCAATTTAAAGGGGCACGAGGGTCAATGGACAAGTCCGATGGAGACGAGCCAATGCAAATCGGGTCGGTTCGCGGTCCCCTATCAAAAGAAGAAAAAGAACGGAGAAGAAAGGATGGTGTATGCATGTACTGTGGGAAGTCCGGACACTTTGTTCGAGAATGCCCCACAAAGCCCAAGACTCAGGGAAACGCCTCGGCTCGTCGGTAGTGGGGGTCACCCGGTCGAGCCTGACTGATTGCAGGGCCCCGATAAAAGGTAGTCCCAACTTTGCCCCACACATTTCGATAAGGGGGTGTCTTGGTTTTCAGGGTATATCAAAAGAGGTCACCATGTTGATTGACTCGGGGGCAACGGGTAATTTTATAGATACCCAGTTTGCGGCCAGGTTGGGTATCCCTATCCAACAAAAGGCAAAACCTGAGCCCGTACGCGCGGTAGATGGTACACCTCTATGCTCGGGACCCATCACACATAACACTCATTTAGTGACCCTGAGTTGTGGTATTGGGCATTGGGAATACATTGCCTTTGACTTAATTGCTGCCCCGCAGTTCGGCCTTATCTTAGGGTTACCCTGGTTGAGAAAGCACGATCCTCAGGTTTGCTGGACCTCCGGTTTGGTAAACTTTTCCTCTCCTTATTGTCGGGAGCATTGTAAACAGCCGGTGGCTGCGGCCATTCAACTCGCAGGCATTACTAATGCCCAGCCGGAAGTGCGTTTAGAAGAACTACCCACAGAGTATTCAGACTTTATAGACGTTTTCAATAAGAAAGCCGCTGAAACTCTGCCCCCACATCGGCCATTTGATTGCCGGATCGATCTTGAGCCTGGGGCAACGTTACCGTGCAGCCGTATATATGCCTTGACCGAGGCTGAAAACGAACACCTTCGAGAGTATATTACAGCCAACTTGCAAAATGGCTTTATTAGACACTCTACTCTCCAGTATCTTCTCCCTTGTTCTTCGTACCGAAGAAGTCCGGTGAACTCAGGACTTGCATAGATTACCGCGGGGTGAATCGGATAACCATCAAAAACCGTTACCCACTTCCACTCATTCCCGTCCTTCTAGATCAGGTTAGGGACGCGGTTATCTATACTAAGCTGGATCTTCGTGGGGCTTACCATCTTGTGCGGGTGCGCGAAGGTGACGAGTGGAAAACCGCCTTCCGAACAAAATTCGGATTGTATGAATATCAGGTTATGCCATTTGGTCTCTGTAACGCACCTGCTGCCTTCCAGCATTTCCTAGATGAGGTTCTTCGGGAATATTTAGACGTATGTGCCGTCGTGTACATCGATGACATCCTCATTTATTCCCATAGCCTAGAAGATCATGTTCAGCATGTACGCGCTGTTTTACAAAAGTTAAGGGAATACCATCTATATGCCAAACTCGAGAAATGTGAATTCCACCGTACTACCGTGGAATTCCTGGGGTACTACCTTACTCCGACAGGCGTACAAATGGATACAAAAAAGGTGAAGGCCATTCTTGATTGGCCCCCGCCAACCAATGTCAAAGACGTACAATCCTTTCTAGGGTTTGCAAACTTCTACAGACGGTTCGTCAAGAATTTCTCTGAGTTGGTAACACCAATCACGAGACTTCTTCGCAAGGGCTGCCCGTTTATTTGGGACGCCTTGGCTGAGCAGGGTTTTCAACGGCTCAAGAAGGCCTTTACCGATGCACCGGTATTAAGACATCCGGACTTGTCTCAACCATTTGTGGTGGAAACAGACGCTTCCAGCCATGCGCTGGGAGCTGTTCTGTCCCAACGTGATCCTCAGACGGGGCTTTTACACCCAGTGGCCTATTATTCAAGGAAACTGCTTCCAGCAGAAGTCAATTACATTATTGCAGACAGGGAACTATTGGCCATAAAGGCAGCCTTTGGCGAGTGGCGGCACTACTTAATGGGGGCACGTCACACAGTGACGGTTATTACAGACCATCGCAATCTTCAGTTTATTAGGACTGCCAAGACCTTGAGTCCACGTCAATTGCGTTGGGCCCAATATTTCGCGGAATTTGACTTTATAATCACATACAGACCAGGAACAAACAATCGGAAAGCTGACATTTTGTCCCGCTATCCTGATAAGGTCTCTGAGGAAATAAAAATCGTGTCTCGGCCAATAGTATCTCCGATGCACATACTGGGTTTAACTACCAGCATCTTTGAAAGCATTCAGAAGGAACTTTCTGTGCATGATCTTCACCAATGGTGCAAGCAAGACCCACAGCACACCATTTTGGACGGGCTACCATATCATGGGCAATCATTGTACTTGCCTACGCCCCAGCTACAAGAACAGGCGATGTCTTGGTGTCACGATTCCTCCCTAGCGGGTCATCCCGGTAAGACAAAAACTCTAGAACTAGTGGGGAGACATTTTTGGTGGCCAAAGTGGCGGCTTGATGTCCAACAATATGTACGACAATGTACAGTATGCGCGCGGAACAAAGCCGATCACCAGAAACCGGCAGGCCTCCTACGTCCCCTGCCAACACCAACTACTCCTTGGCATACAGTAACCATGGACCTAATAGTTGAATTTCCACAAGTGCAGGGGTTTACCTCCATACTGGTGGTAGTGGATGCCTTTTCAAAAATGGCCCATTTCATCCCCTGTAAAGGGGTTCCAACAGCTAAAGAAATCGCTGAATTATTCCTGCAAAACATGGTTCGGCTACATGGCCTTCCCTGCCGTATAATCACAGATAGGGGTCCACAGTTCACCTCCAGGTTCTGGCGTGAATTTTGTAACATCATTGGTATGGAAGTTCGGTTATCCTCGGGATATCATCCCGAGACGGACGGCCAAACCGAACGCGTGAACCAGGGGCTTGAACAGTTCCTGCGTTGCTTAGCCGCAGGACGGGAGACAACATGGGTTCAACATACTTGGCTAGCAGAAATGGCATATAATAATGCTGTTCATTCTTCCACAAAACGATCCCCGTTTTTCTGCTTGTACGGAAGACATCCACGGATATTACCTACATCCGTCCCTACAACAGAAGCGGCACTGCCTACATTAGCAGGACAACGGATCGGAATAGAGCAGGTTTGGAAGGAGGTGCAGGATAATCTCGTAAAAGCCAAAAAAATGTACAAAACCTACGCCGATAAACATCGACGTGCTAGCCCTGTATACCATAAAAATGATTTGGTATGGTTGTCCACTCGTAATTTACGATTGGAGGGACCCAAAAAGTTACAACCTCGCTATCTAGGCCCATTTAAGATTGAAAAAGTAATCAACCCAGTAGCGGTCCGACTGGCCCTGCCCCCTCAGATGAAAATCCACCCAACTTTCCATACGTCATTGTTGAAACCAGCCCCGCCTGAGGTACGCACTCAAAATACACCCCCGGTACTTGTACAGGGGGAGCCGGAATATGAAGTCCGAGCAATTCTGAACTCTAAAAAAATGAATGGCAAAGTCTATTACTTAATCGACTGGGTGGGGTACGGGCCTGAGGAACGCTCCTGGGAACCCTCACACCATGTACATGCCCCACGATTGCTGCGCACCTTCCACAAAAACTACCCTGAAAAACCTGGGGGACCTGCCTTCCGTGGGAAGGGGAGTGCTGTCAGGGGTAAGACTGGCCCAGGGCCCGGTACTATTGGGACTGTGGGGCCAGGGACCATGAAGAAACCCGGACCCAAAGGGTTTCCATACTTTAAAGGGCTGTTGTGCCCTTTCTGCAGACTGATCCAGCATTCAGCCCGCCGGAACTACAATTCCCAGCAGGCTTCGCGGGCCCGCGAGCCAATAGGAAGCCGCGCTGGGTGTGGCGCGCGGCGAATGCGCATGCGCAAGCTCCAAGGCACGGGGCTTGTGCTCGAGACGCCGAGGAGAGAGGACGTGAGCCCAGCAGCTCCCCGGAATCTATACGCGAGGGGCCAACGCCCACAGGAACCACGATCCGGCCCCTCGCAGACACAAGATAAGTGCCGCTCATCCCAGGGAGAGTCAGGGATCTTGGGGAAAGCGCAGGGGGCATACCCCGACCCCCTTCCTGAGCCCCTGCGCACCACGCAAAGCTAAGTGGGCGGATTTTCACGGGAAAATTGTGTTGTTAACAGAGCATGTTTTGAGTGCATTAATCTTTGGGGAAAAGCGCCGGAAGGGCGCGTGTGATTAAGAAGCACTAGCTTGGGGAACCCGGTCTGGGGAAAGGCCGCGTTCCGACACCCGGTCTGAGGGAAGACCGTGTTTTGGGGCTGACAGTTCCATTGGGGCTAGATTAAGCCACGTGCGGCAGCGCACTCCAAGATTCCTGGATTGTTTGTTTTACGAAGAGTGATTGAGAGAGAGTGTGTGTTCAGCAGAACGAAAGACAATCGCTAATGCTTGTCCTTTGTTTTCTTTTAGTTTGAATCCGACTCGGACCTGAATCTCGGACTGCAAGGACGTGGCACAGGACTTGACAGCCTTGCAGGACAGGACTTGAAAGACCAAAGCAAAGCTAAGTGTGCTAGTGCATGTGATTGTGTTCATGAAAATGTACAAGGACTAATGTCAACAATTGTTTGTTGCTATGCTAATTTGAGTATGTTACTGTAAGGCTCAGGGAGCACCTTCATCTCTGTTCAGGGATCAGGTGAGGGTGGCAGCACCTTTACATGTAGAGGTGCTACGGCAGTTCCATCAGCCAGTTTGAGGAAAGTGTGCAGACATCGTTTACCCTAAAATCCCCAGTCCTATCCATAACTCCTTCCCATCCCTCTATCCGGTATTCCTAAACCTCCCTCTACCTATCCAATCATCGAGATCCTAACCCTCCTTCCCCGCTCTGGTTAAAGAGGCCTGTGTAAGCTCTGTCTTGCAGGCACTGAAACCATTGAGGGGGTGGTTGGTACAGCGTCGCTCCTGCGCCTAGGACCTGAGCACCTTCTGACACCTTGAGAGCACGACCTGCAGCACTTGTGGGTTCTCACCCACCACCACACCACGTCCCTCACTGGTGGTTGGTCGGCCCTCGGACCCCTCCTGGGTCTGCACCATCTCCACAACCCCAGCAGTATCAGGTGCGTCTTCCCCTGCAAAGACATAAAAACAAAGAAATGGAAACAGGCATTAGCACCATGGCACACAATGAGGGCTGAGAAGCAACAGAACCAGTACTTGATTGACACATGTCCCACATGACTAAAACCCTCCCATGCATGCACCCTCACTGCGTATGAAGGGGAGGCAAATGGCACACATTGATGACACCAAGATGGAAGATGAACACATTTTCTGCATGCTGCCTGGCAGTGGCATCACACATTGGCCTGTGATTGCCAGGTGAAACACACATGCCATCACACAGATGGCATGTACCATTGCTATTGGTTGAAGATGGAGAGGAGGGCAGCACCTATTCATTCAGTCCAGTTCCCGTATGTAATAGCTTTTCTAATTCAAACAGGTCAGATTTTTCACCTGGAGCTGCCATTCCAAAATGGTCCAATTGCACAGGGACATGTGTGAACAAATGATATCCAGGTAACAAAGTCACTCCACTTTACCATAGCCATGTCAGACATGTGACTAGAGGACTGCGAAATGCCTAGTAAAAGTGGTGGAATGCAAACAATCTGACTGAATGAACAGTGAAAATTAAGCAACAATGTAGTGGCAAGGTGACACTTCAAGGGCAACTGGCGTGCAGTTGGGCTAGATGTCTACTGTTGGCAGAAGGGATACTGCTATGGCCAAATGCAGCTGCGCAGGATGTATTGCATGAAGAACATGGCTGACCCATACGACTCAGGCGCACACACTCTCACCTGGCATACAAACAGAAGCCCTCACACACACACCATGCACATGGATGACACACACATGCATGTGCACTCACCGGACAATGCCTCGTAATCAGGCAGATCTCCCACGCCTTGGATCTGTTCCTCCGTGACGTAGGTCCCAGCGACTGACTCATGTGGAGTGAGTTCCATGTCTACTACTGGAGACCCACCTCCAGTCACTAGAGTTGCGGCATGACTTGAGGCCAGCTTACTCTTTGCCCTGCGCTTTAGGTCATTCCAGCGCTTATAGCAATCATTGGCTGTGCGACTCACGATTCCAAGGGCACTTACGATGTCCGCAACGGTCTGCCAGTGTGCCTGGCGTTGTGCAGGTGTGGTCTTGGATCCTGCAACAACGACCATCTTGTTATCATGTGCGGACACATACTCGACAAGTGCATTCAGTTCGGCATCCATGAAGCTGGGCTTCCTCGACGGGCTGGACTGTGTAGCCGTGTCTGGGGCATCAGCCTGTGCCGGACGAGCACTCTTCCTCTTCCGCTTGGAAGGTGGTGGTGATCCTGAATGTCCTGCGCCGCTCTGGACACTAGGGGCAGGAGCCCTGGTGGACTCTGTATCAGGAGTGTGGGATTGCACACTCAGCATGGGAGTTGGTGCAGGCATTGGCTCAAGTGTAATGGTGTCAGGGGGAATGTCAGCAGGATGGACTAGGACCGACACTGTCCTGGCTGGGTGTGTGAGAGCTGGGGTGGATGGAGCCGCAGCTGCCCCTGCAGCCTCTCCGCCCTGCCTACTTGGGGCAGCAGATGACCTTGCTGCCCCAGATGCACGTGGCATGATGACATCAACGTGCACCAGCGCACGTGTCATAGGCCTGCTGACCTGGAAGTCAGCCATGGGGTCAGCCAGGTCTGGTGCCACTATGGGCTGGTCCAACAAGGGCTGAGCATGGATGGTGTCAGCCACATCAGCCTCAACGGGAGGGGGGGAGGGGGGCGGATTATGGGTGCCCTTGACTGGTCCTCCACACATGGGGGGACAGGCTCACCCTGCAAGTAATGACCACGTCCCCTACCGGATCCACCACGGCCACCACTTGTGGCTCTTCCACCTTTGCCACCCTTACGGAATCCTCGCCTCCCAGCCATGGCACTGATGTTAATGTGCGTATGGGAGTGGCTGTAAACTATTGTCCTGGACAATTGGGGGTCAAAGGGGTTGGGTACCAGATGGTAATTGTACCCTAGTGCTCTAGCAAGGCTGAATGTAACCCCTGGGGAAAGATGACGGGTCACGCTAAGCACAGGAGCCCCAAAAAAGGGAGATGACGTGCACGCAACCCCTCCTAGACCACATGTGCAGAAAGAAAAACCTGCCCTACGCTGTGGCACCCAGTAACACAAGAATGAACGTATGCGTGTCACACGCAGCCTAGAATGACCTCTGAAGGGGTAGGCGACACACGGGGCAAGCACAGATGTTAGATACGTGCGTGACTCACCGTCTGCCAGGTAAAAGAGCGTGAAAAAGGAGCGCGTTTGGTTGGCAACACCCCCGCCAAAAGAAGATTTGTACGCTGTCTGAGGAGACAGGACAACAGTAGAAGGGAACACTGTTTGAGGGAACAGGCCCAGGTAAACCAGTAAAAGAGAAAAAAGAGAAAAAGCTGTCTGAGGTAACAGGGAATACGAACTTGAAACGCTGTGAAGTAAATCGCGTGTGAAACGACAAGAAGTACAGAATTCACCCACTCGCTCTCCACGAAAAGCACGTACAAGGAAATGGTGTTCTACACGTACCATTTATACAGGCCCACACATCCAGCGTCACTTACGCGGCGTGTACTCGCTAGGGCCATTTCCACCAATTACACGCTTTGTCACTGCCGCGTGTACGCGCTAGGCCCATTCCAACCAATTACACGCTTTGACACTCGGACGTGTCTTTCATTTTTTTAACACGCAACATTTTCAAACGTGTGCCCAATTCAACGTGCACGGGACTTCATAGACGCGCATACGCTGGCGACGCCTTTACGCGCGCTAAGGGCCTTTGGTCCAATGACATCGCATATGCGTGCTGCCGTGCATACGCGCATGGCCCTTTCCTCGTATTACACGCGGACGTGCATTTTTTCACGCGCGCTGAAATGCGCATGCACGTCTGTACGCGTCACGTCACAGGGGCGCTTGCGCTTGAGGGGCCTTCTGTCCAATGAAAATGCGTATGCGTGCAGACGCGCTTACGCGCTAAGGGCCTTTCCTCGAATTACACGCTGACGTGCAGATTTTTCACGTGCCAAATCACTCCGTATAAAGCTGGCCACGCGTATGCACACGGAAGACCACGCTCCTGCCCAGAAGGCCGAACTACTGCCCCCCAGAACCCCGAGCACGCTCCCACCTGTCATCTGCTGCTGCCTGACTGCCTGCTGCCCACGTGCACTGCCATTTGCTGCCTGCACATCAGCCAGGGGTGCTGTTGCTGTGACCACCCCTGCTAGAACCGAAGACTACTGACTGGGATTCCATCGCTCCACAGCCCAGCCCCAGGACCCAGTTGCCCACCCACTCCTGCCTCTGGGGTTGTCATGTCGGGGCAAACACCATCTGTGACCACTGACAACCCCCAGCCAGAGAGGCAGAGGGGCACCAGCTTCAGTGCCACCGAAGTTGGTGTCCTGGTGGAGCAAGTCCTGGGGCAGTATGATGCCCTCTTCGGAAGTTCCCGCGCCGACAAGGAAGGACGGACTCGGATCTGGACTGACATCGTGACTGCCATCAACACGGAGGGGGTGGCAGTCCGCGACTTACAACATGTCAGGAAGCGCTGGGAGGACTTCAGGTCCAGGACCCTGAACAAGGCCCGGCGCCTCTTGAAGGCAGCGGATGCCAAGGGGCGCCGGGGCCACTTGTCGGAAGAACAGATGAGGGTCCTGGAACGCATATCCCCAGCGCTCCACGTCCAGGTCATAGAGAAGCAGACCGGTCTGGAGTCGAGCAGTGAGTGTAGATGTATCCTGATTGTGAGCAATGCGTGTGGTCATTATTAGGTAGTGTGCAGGATGCACATCTGTTTGTATGGGGTCGAGTATGGCTGGGGGTGTACAGGGCCGTGGGGCTGACACATGCGAGGGCTGTAATGTGTGAGACATGGATGGTGCTTGTGTGTGTAGGCTTGCATGCCAAATGCAGTTGTGTGGGCACACATGTTTGGATGAATGTGTATGTAAGTAGACATGTCCGTGATGTCACGCATGTATGTTGTTTTCAGCTGCATGTATCAGCACTGTGTACATGTGCATGTGTGTGTATTTGACAAGGGTGCAACAGTGATGCAACATGGATGCATGTGACAGCGGTATGTGGAAGCCTGATTGGCAGATGTGACATGGATGCCCGTCTGAACAGTGCGACACTTGGCAGAGGTGTACACATGCATGCAAGTGTGGTGGTGTGTGTACATGTGTGGTGCACTTCTGTGTTGCATGTGATGTCGGGCTCACCTTTGGCTGCTCATGCTGTTGTATGTCTAGGGATGGTGGTGGCAGTTGCGATATGGCTGTGGTATGGCTCATGTGTGCGAGTTGTAATGACATGTGTGTTGGGGATTGTGATGACATGTCTGAGGTTTGCCAATGCCACTCATGTGCAACTGTCATGTGTGTATGTGTCCATTGTACAGTGCCCTGATGCCTGTGTTTTGTTTCTCCCTGTCTGCAGCGTCAACTGATGAAGAGGGCGGAGAAGGTGCTGTGGAGCACAGCGGCGGGGATCCCACCGCCAGCCGGAGACGCAAGGCCCGGCTCCCCTCCCGTGTTGTCATCTCGTCGGTGAGTGAGGAGTCCGGTGCCGCGTCCCAGGCCGCAGCTGCCGGGGGGAGGTCCAAGAGGCAGAGGTTGGAGTTGGACTTCTCGGCAGCAGAAGGGGCAGCTGGGACCCCACAGGGCCCAACAGGGGAAGATGGCACTGAGTCATCCAGGTTGGTGGGGGGTTTGGTGGAGGAGGAGGCCGTGCAAGCACCAGAGACGGGGTCTGGAGGTGGGGATCCCACTGGTGCTAGTGGTGCAGTGCAGGACCAGGGACAGGAGGCAGCACAGGCCGCCGCGGAGGTGCCTGTGTGCAATCCTGTCCCCGATCCTGTCCCTGCATCATCTTGCACCAGCAGGGATGCCTACGTCCAGACCCGTTTTCAGGCAGGGGATGAGCTGACATCAACTGGCCTTCCTCTGCCTGCGGACGTGGCTATCCAGGTCCGGGTTGAGCCTGTCCTGGCTGGTGTGGCGTTGCGTCAACGGGCCATGCGAGGTGACCTGCAATCTTTTCATGGAGAGACTGCACGTCATCTCGAATGGCTCGTTGACCACGTCAGCCTGCTGGGACAGGTCACCCAGGCCGGATTCCTCCGTCTGATGGGGCTTGCTCCAACCCCCTCCTCAACTGGACCCCCTACGCGCCAGTCGTCCTCTGTGCCATCTTCCCACCCATCAGTCACCTGGGTGCCCTGTGGAGCTGCCTCTGACGGTGCGGCCAGGCTGGTGGAGGAGGCATCCCTGCCACAGTCGGGAGTCGGACATCCAGCAGGGGTTGCCACATCTACGACTGCACCCCAGCCGGCGGAGGATGTGCAGGCAGCAGGAGGCAGTGCACGGGCAGAGGCAGAGCAGCAGCAGCAACATGGTGGGAGCCATGAAGGCTCGGGGCCTTCGACATCGGAGGGGCAGGCATCGGCCGGAGGGCAGGAGGACCCAGTACAGAGAGTGTCTTCCGTGTGGCAGCGGTTGGGCCACGCCATAGATGCGGAGCGGCGGCGGGCGGAAGAGGCGCGGCTCACAATGGTCAGGGCGGAGAACTCCATGCGGAGGGCCCTGAGGCGGGCCGAGTGCCTCGAGGCAATCCGCAGGGGGTTGGAGGAGGACACGGCGTCGTCCCTGCGGACCCTCGAGGCCATGGAACAGGACCGCCTCCGGGACATCGAACAGGAGTTCAATGATGCCCTGGCCCGGAACACCACGGAGTGAGCCGCTGGACTTGCCCGCCGCCTTTGTATATAGTTCTTTAGTTTTAGGTTTCCTTTGTCTGTTCTTATGATTTGGAGTCGACGGACACTGCTCCACTTTTTGTATATAGTTGCATTTTAGTTAGGGTTTTTTGTAGGTTTCCTTTGTTCAGTTGGGCTCATGGACCCTTGGAAGTATTGTACATAGTTCTTCATTGGATTGATTTGATTTTTCATTTGACTTTGGACAGCATTTTTTGGATTCGGATTTGGTGTTTTTATTTTTTTAAACGGACATGCAGCTTATCTTTTTTTCATTGACATTGTAGTTTGTTTCACTTCTTTTGCATTCTTATTTTTTTTAATACAATTTTGTTTTCATACTTCACTGTGTGGTATCATCTCATTGGTTTCATGCATGTCATGTTGGGTGTTTTCCCATTCAATTGCAACCATTGTGCGTGACGGACATGGGTTCATTAGCTTTATGAACATTGGGGGTGTAACATGTAATTTCCATTTCCATGTGGGTGAATGGGTTACTTGGTAGGGCTTTTTGGCTGTGGAGGCTGACCATAACGCACATGATTGGGGATTGTGAGGAGCTGGTGGAGGCTGCCCATGGTGGCTGGGTGGTGGGGGTGGTGGGAGACATGAGTGTGGGCCTGGTGGAGGCTGCCCCTGCACTGCTGGGGGGTGGGGGTGGTGGGAGACATGAGTGGGGGCCTGGTGGAGGCTGCCCCTGCACTGCTGGGGGGTGGGGGTGGTGGGAGACATGAGTGGGGGCCTGGTGGAGGCTGCCCCAGCACTGCTGGGGGGTGGGGGTGGTGGGAGACATGAGTGCGGGCCTGGTGGAGGCTGCCCCTGCACTGCTGGGGGGTGGGGGTGGTGGGAGACATGAGTGGGGGCCTGGTGGAGGCTGCCCCTGCACTGCTGGGGGGTGGGGGTGGTGGGAGACATGAGTGGGGGCCTGGTGGAGGCTGCCCCTGCACTGCTGGGGGGTGGGGGTGGTGGGAGACATGAGTGGGGGCCTGGTGGAGGCTGCCCCTGCACTGCTGGGGGGTGGGGGTGGTGGGAGACATGAGTGGGGGCCTGGTGGAGGCTGCCCCTGCACTGCTGGGGGGTGGGGGTGGTGGGAGACATGGATGGGGGCCTGGTGGAGGCTGCCCCTGGTGGCTGGGGGGTGGGAGTGGTGGGAGACATGAGTGGGGGCCTGGTGGAGGCTGCCCCTGGTGGCTGGGGGGTGGGGGTGGTTGGAGACATGAGTGGGGGCCTGGTGGAGGGTGCCCCTGGGGGGTGGGGGGTGGGGGCGATAGGGGCCATGGGTGTGGGCCTGGTGGAGGCTGCCCCTGGATGCTGGGGGGTGGGGGTGAAGGGGGACATGAGTGGGGGCCTGGTGGAGGCTGCCCCTGCACTGCTAGGGGGTGGGGGTGGTGGGAGACATGGGTGGGGGCCTGGTGGAGGGTGCCCCTGCACTGCTGGGGGGTGGGGGTGGTGGGAGACATGAGTGGGGGCCTGGTGGAGGGTGCCCCTGCACTGCTGGGGGGTGGGGGTGGTGGGAGACATGAGTCGGGGCCTGGTGGAGGCTGCCCCTGGTGGCTGGGGGGCGGGGGTGGTGGGAGACATGAGTGGGGGCCTGGTGGAGGCTGCCCCTGGTGGCTGGGTGGTGGGGTTGGTGGGAGACATGAGTGTGGGCCTGGTGGAGGCTGTCCCTGCACTGCTGGGGGGTGGGGGTGGTGGGAGACATGAGTGGGGGCCTGGTGGAGGGTGCCCCTGCACTGCTGGGTGGTGGGAGACATGGGTGGGGGCCTGGTGGAGGCTGCCCCTGGTGGCTGGGGGGTGGGGGTGGTGGGAGACATGAGTGGGGGCCTGGTGGAGGGTGCCCCTGGGGGGTGGGGGGTGGGGGTGATAGGGGCCATGGGTGTGGGCCTGGTGGAGGCTGACCCTGCACTGCTGGGGGGTGGGGGTGCAGGGGGACATGAGTGGGGGCCTGGTGGAGGGTGCCCCTGCACTGCTGGGGGGTGGGGGTGGTGGGAGACATGGGTGGGGGCCTGGTGGAGGGTGCCCCTGGTGGCTGGGGGGTGGGAGTAGTGGGAGACATGAGTGGGGCCCTGGTGGAGGCTGCCCCTGCACTGCTGGGGGGTGGGGGTGGTGGGAGACATGAGTGGGGGCCTGGTGGAGGCTGCCCCTGCACTGCTGGGGGGTGGGGGTGGTGGGAGACATGGGTGGGGGCCTGGTTGAGGGTGCCCCTGGTGGCTGGGGGGTGGGGGTGGTGGGAGTCATGAGTGGGGGCCTGGTGGAGGCTGCCCCTGCACTGCTGGGGGGTGGGGGTGGTGGGAGACATGAGTGGGGGCCTGGTGGAGGGTGCCCCTGCACTGCTGGGGGGTGGGGGTGGTGGGAGACATGATTGGGGGCCTGGTGGAGGCTGCCCCTGGTGGCTGGGGGGTGGGGGTGGTGGGAGACATGAGTGGGGGCCTGGTGGAGGCTGCTCCTGGTGGCTGGGTGGTGGGGGTGGTGGGAGACATGAGTGTGGGCCTGGTGGAGGCTGCCCCTGCACTGCTGGGGGGTGGGGTGGTGGGAGACATGGGTGGGGGCCTGGTGGAGGCTGCCCCTGGTGGCTGGGGGGTGGGGGTGGTGGGAGACATGAGTGGGGGCCTGGTGGAGGGTGCCCCTGGGGGGTGGGGTGTGGGGGTGATAGGGGCCATGGGTGTGGGCCTGGTGGAGGCTGCCCCTGCACTGCTGGGGGGTGGGGGTGGTGGGAGACATGAGTGGGGGTCTGGTGGAGGGTGCCCCTGCACTGCTGGGGGGTGGGGGTGGTGGGAGACATGGGTGGGGGCCTGGTGGAGGCTGCCCCTGGTGGCTGGGTGGTGGGGGTGGTGGGAGACATGAGTGGGGGCCTGGTGGAGGCTGCCCCTGGTGGCTGGGGGTGGTGGGAGACATGAGTGGGGGCCTGGTGGAGGGTGCCCCGGGGGTGTGGGGGGTGGGGGTGATGGGGGCCATGGGTGTGGGCCTGGTGGAGGCTGCCCCTGGATGCTGGGGGGTGGGGGTGCAGGGGGACATGAGTGGGGGCCTGGTGGAGGCTGCCCCTGCACTGCTGGGGGGTGGGGGTGGTGGGAGACATGGGTGGGGGCCTGGTGGAGGGTGCCCCTGGTGGCTGGGGGTGGTGGGAGACATGAGTGGGGGCCTGGTGGAGGCTGCCCCAGCACTGCTGGGGGGTGGGGGTGGTGGGAGACATGAGTCGGGGCCTGGTGGAGGCTGCCCCTGGTGGCTGGGGGGCGGGGGTGGTGGGAGACATGAGTGGGGGCCTGGTGGAGGCTGCCCCTGGTGGCTGGGTGGTGGGGTTGGTGGGAGACATGAGTGTGGGCCTGGTGGAGGCTGTCCCTGCACTGCTGGGGGGTGGGGGTGGTGGGAGACATGAGTGGGGGCCTGGTGGAGGGTGCCCCTGCACTGCTGGGGGGTGGGGGTGGTGGGAGACATGGGTGGGGGCCTGGTGGAGGGTGCCCCTGGTGGCTGGGGGGTGGGAGTAGTGGGAGACATGAGTGGGGCCCTGGTGGAGGCTGCCCCTGCACTGCTGGGGGGTGGGGGTGGTGGGAGACATGAGTGGGGGCCTGGTGGAGGCTGCCCCTGCACTGCTGGGGGGTGGGGGTGGTGGGAGACATGGGTGGGGGCCTGGTTGAGGGTGCCCCTGGTGGCTGGGGGGTGGGGGTGGTGGGAGTCATGAGTGGGGGCCTGGTGGAGGCTGCCCCTGCACTGCTGGGGGGTGGGGGTGGTGAAAGACATGAGTGGGGGCCTGGTGGAGGGTGCCCCTGCACTGCTGGGGGGTGGGGGTGGTGGGAGACATGATTGGGGGCCTGGTGGAGGCTGCCCCTGGTGGCTGGGGGGTGGGGGTGGTGGGAGACATGAGTGGGGGCCTGGTGGAGGCTGCCCCTGGTGGCTGGGTGGTGGGGGTGGTGGGAGACATGAGTGTGGGCCTGGTGGAGGCTGCCCCTGCACTGCTGGGGGGTGGGGGTGGTGGGAGACATGGGTGGGGGCCTGGTGGAGGCTGCCCCTGGTGGCTGGGTGGTGGGGGTGGTGGGAGACATGAGTGGGTGCCTGGTGGAGGCTGCCCCTGGTGGCTGGGGGGTGGGGGTGGTGGGAGACATGAGTGGGGGCCTGGTGGAGGGTGCCCCTGGGGGGTGGGGTGTGGGGGTGATAGGGGCCATGGGTGTGGGCCTGGTGGAGGCTGCCCCTGCACTGCTGGGGGGTGGGGGTGGTGGGAGACATGAGTGGGGGTCTGGTGGAGGGTGCCCCTGCACTGCTGGGGGGTGGGGTGGTGGGAGACATGGGTGGGGGCCTGGTGGAGGCTGCCCCTGGTGGCTGGGTGGTGGGGGTGGTGGGAGACATGAGTGGGGGCCTGGTGGAGGCTGCCCCTGGTGGCTGCGGGGTGGGGGTGGTGGGAGACATGAGTGGGGGCCTGGTGGAGGGTGCCCCGGGGGGGTGGGGGGTGGGGGTGATAGGGGCCATGGGTGTGGGCCTGGTGGAGGCTGCCCCTGGATGCTGGGGGGTGGGGGTGCAGGGGGACATGAGTGGGGGCCTGGTGGAGGCTGCCCCTGCACTGCTGGGGGGTGGGGGTGGTGGGAGACATGGGTGGGGGCCTGGTGGAGGGTGCCCCTGGTGGCTGGGGGTGGTGGGAGACATGAGTGGGGGCCTGGTGGAGGCTGCCCCAGCACTGCTGGGGGGTGGGGGTGGTGGGAGACATGCATTGTTGATCAGTAGTGCAAGGTGACATGTGGGTTGGCTGGGGGGCATGCCCATGGTGGATGGGCTGCCTGCGGGACATGAGCAGGGGTGCAGGGTAGTCCCCCGTGGTGTGGGCTGCCTGCAGGGGCCGTGGAGGTTGTGGAGCGTACACCTGGGAGGACCCACACGGCCAATTCACGTGTAGTACTCCCCAGAACCCCTGAAATACACATACCCTGCTGAAATCGCGTGTGGAACTTCCCGCGCACCCCTGAAATACACGTACCCTGCTGAAATCACGTGTGTAACTTCCCGAGCACCCATGGAATACACGTACCCTGCTCGCACTGGGCCAATCGCGTGTGGAACTTCCCGCGCACCCCTGAAATACACGTACCCTGCTGAAATTGCGTGTGGAACTTCCCGCGCACCCCTGCAATACACGTACCCTGCTGAAATCGCGTGTGGTACTTCACGCGCACCCATGGAATACACGTACCCTGCTCGCACTGGGCCAATCGCGTGTGGAACTTCCCGCGCACCCCTGAAATACACGTACCCTGCTGAAATCGCGTGTGTAACTTCCCGCGCACCCATGGAATACACGTACCCTGCTCGCACTGGGCCAATCGCGTGTGGAACTTCCCGCGCACCCCTGAAATACACGTACCCTGCTGGAATCGCGTGTGGAACTTCCCGCGCACCCCTGGAATACACGTACCCTGCTGAAATCGCGTGTGGTACTTCCCGCGCACCCATGGAATACACGTACCCTGCTCGCACTGGGCCAATCGCGTGTGGAACTTCCCGCGCACCCCTGAAATAAACGTACCCTGCTGGAATCGCGTGTGGAACTTCCCGCGCACCCCTGGAATACACGTACCCTGCTGAAATCACGTGTGGTACTTCCCGCGCACCCATGGAATACACGTACCCTGCTCGCACTGGGCCAATCGCGTGTGGAACTTCCCGCGCACCCCTGAAATACACGTACCCTGCTGGAATCGCGTGTGGAACTTCCCGCGCACCCCTGGAATACACGTACCCTGCTGAAATCGCGTGTGGAACTTCCCGCGCACCCCTGGAATACACGTACCCTGCTGAAATCTCGTGTGGAAATTCCCGCGCACCCATGTAATACACGTACCCTGCTTGCACGGGGCCAAACGCGTGTGGAACTTCCCGCGCACCCCTGAAATACACGTTCCCCGCTTGGCATTTGCTGTTTGCCAGCCCGGTGAACTGGTCCAGGGTTAGCGCAGCCCTTTGCGATGATTTAGCGATTTTGATGGCTTTTCCTTGCGCGAGGGCGTTCTTGGGGGCGTTACTGGCGCTGCTGCAGGGTCGCTGCGATTCTCTGCGCCACGGCTGGTTTGGGAGCCTAAAATCCAAGAATACGCTGTGCGCGGAAATCGGTTTTGCGACACTTTTCTGCGAAATTCTATGAATTACCCTGTGAATCTTTAAACAAACGTATGATTTTCATAAGATATTAAGCCCCTGTGAAGCTTCTTTATACAAAGAGCTCGTGAACCATGTTATTTAAAATAAAATACCTATGTTGAAAAAGAAATGAGTTGGAATATTTTGGATCTGATGCACAAGAAGTGTGCGGGTTTTTTTACAAGTGATAAGCAGAAACCCAGAACAATTCAAATACACTCTTCAGAGAGTAAAAAAGAAAGTAAAAGAGTCGGGTTGGGCGAAACAGTGGGACAAACTGAACCGATATAGTTCCCCCGAAGGAGTATGGGAGAACGATTAGACGTTAGGATACCGCTCGAGGATATTTAAAGTGCTCGTTTTATGCATTTTATAGACAGACTGCCATGTGTTTTGGTCTAAATCAGCTGTGTGTGCTAGGCCTGTGGGGACCCAGAAGGGGCATTTCTAGAAATGTTGCATATGCAAGACCATGGATATAAAAGAAAGTTGGAAACATTTATATCTTGCAAAGGTACATCTGTTATGTGGAAGCAACTTTAGGCCAATTCTTTTGGTATTTACAGATACTTGATGAGGTGGCTCCGTGGTGGAGTTTTCTGAGCGATGAGCACCATGTAGCCTCAGTTCCTTTTATAAAAGCATGCTAAAAACTGTTGGGGTTAAAACGGGCGTGAACGTGCTATTATCACACGTTTCTGTGGCATTTTATATGTGGAATGAATTTGTGTGATTCTATTAAGATCCTATATTGTACGTCTGCAAGTCATATGTTTATACGTTGCATGTTATATCTAAATGTTTTATTGTTATTTTGGTACTAAAAACTGTGTAAATTAGTGAATTAATGATATTAGGGGTGATTTTATTAAGATCGCATATTGCATATGTCTAGAAGCCATATGTTCACACATTACATGTTATGTCTAAATGTTTTATTGTTACTGTGAATTTTGGTTCTAGTTATTCTGTAAATTAGATTCGGCCTCATTACGACCCAGGCGGTAAGGGGTTTACGGCGCCGTAAACAGCGCCGACCCTTACCGCCTGAGTACGAGGTCCCTTAGCGCCATGGCGGATTTAACACCTGCTTTTAGCAGGTGTTAAAATCCATGGCGCTAAGGGACCATGGAGTTAATTACGCCACCGTAATTTACGGTGGCGTAATGAACGCCTTCCCCACTCCCATTATGCCCTATGGGGCAAAAATGGGAATGGGGAAGGGTAAATGGGGATTGGGGACTTACCGCCCCGCCAAGGTCGGAATGGGGCGGTAAGTCCGCCAACCACCATGGCGTAAACGTAGTTTACGCCATGGTGGTAAAGTCACGGCCCAGGCGGTAACTTACCGCCTGGGTCGTAATGAGGCCCAATGAATTATATTATATTATATTTTTGTATTATTTATTCCTGGAAAGGTTCTTTTCAACCCAACATGCGAAATAAAAAAATAATAATAAACAAAATGTTCCATTTTTCTCCTTCACTAGGCAGCAACACAATTCTCTGATTTCTGGCATTTATTTGGACCTAGTAACTGGGTAGCTTATCTGCCAATGACCTTTTCCTCTGTTTTATATGTCATCCATATCGACTCATCCAGATCCACCCTCTATGGTATGCTTTTGATCATTCATGCATTTCCCCTCACCCTTAGCTCCTATTTTATGATTTTCTTACCTTTTAAGTCATGCCTCTTCCTGCCTCTCTTTTCTCTTCTCCACCTCATCTGCCTCCTCCTGCCCCATCTCCTCATGTATCACCTGCTTCCCAACATCCACATCTTTATGTTCCTCATCCTGCTGCTCTGAGATGCCTGCCTCCTTGTATACCTCCTCCTGGTTCCCTCAATGTGGACTTCCTCATGTTCCACCTTTGTCTACCCGTCTATCTGCCTCCATCTGCGGATCCTCCATATCTGGCTCCTCCTGTTCCTCATCCTGCTGCTCTGAAATGCCTGCCTCCTTGTATACCTCCTCCTGGTTCCCTCAATGTGGACTTCCTCATGTTCCACCTTTGTCTACCCGTCTATCTGCCTCCATCTGCTGATCCTCCATATCTGGCTCCTCCTGTTCCTCATCCTGCTGCTCTGAGATGCCTGCCTCCTTGTATACCTCCTCCTGGTTCCCTCAATGTGGACTTCCTCATGTTCCACCTTTGTCTACCCGTCTATCTGCCTCCATCTGCTGATCCTCCATATCTGGCTCCTCCTGTTCCTCATCCTGCTGCTCTGAAATGCCTGCCTCCTTGTATACCTCCTCCTGGTTCCCTCAATGTGGGCTTCCTCATGTTCCACCTTTGTCTACCCGTCTATCTGCCTCCATCTGCTGATCCTCCATATCTGGCTCCTCCTGTTCCTCATCCTGCTGCTCTGAAATGCCTGCCTCCTTGTATACCTCCTCCTGGTTCCCTCAATGTGGGCTTCCTCATGTTCCACCTTTGTCTACCCGTCTATCTGCCTCCATCTGCTGATCCTCCATATCTGGCTCCTCCTGTTCCTCATCCTGCTGTTCTGAAATGCCTGCCTCCTTGTATACCTCCTCCTGGTTCCCTCAATGTGGGCTTCCTCATGTTCCACCTTTGTCTACCCGTCTATCTGCCTCCATCTGCTGATCCTCCATATCTGGCTCCTCCTGTTCCTCATCCTGCTGCTCTGAAATGCCTGCCTCCTTGTATACCTCCTCCTGGTTCCCTCAATGAGGGCTTCCTCATGTTCCACCTTTGTCTACCCGTCTATCTGCCTCCATCTGCTGATCCTCCATATCTGGCTCCTCCTGTACCAACCCCATGCTGCTGATCACCCTTTCAAGGTGTATTTCAAGAGGATGCCCCTATCGAGTTCACTTCTGGGGGGATAGGGCATTAAGGGAAAAATTATTTTGGGGTGGTATGTTATCATTTTCCTTTTCCGAGGTAAGAGGAGGAAAGCTCAGTTAAGAGTTAAAAAACAAGCTATGTCAAATATTTTCAGAAAGACTTTTGTTAAAGGGGTTGTTTTCTTTTTGAGGTGGAAGGATGACAATGAGAAATGAAGAAGAACAACACATTACATTCCCAAAAATGACTGTGACATTGAATGAAATAACACATTCCCCTGCTTTCTCTCTATGTAGATGACCCAGGTACCAGCATCTAAGATGGAGGTTAGCTCAGGAGCAAAGCTTTGTCTTGGAAGGAAGACAACGCATAGAAACACAGGTTCGACCCCCTGGCTCGTGCTTAGAAACTGGTCTCCGTTATTAAGTGCGTTGTAAAAGAAATATTATAAGCATAACCCATAGAGATCAAACAAGTAAACAGGGCTTTTTATCTGCCTACCAAACGTCCCTAAACTAGTGGGGATTCTAATGGGTCCATCAAAGCTCTGTGGGTTGTTTGGTGTTTCTGACTGCCCAGTCAATGCATGTCCTAATACACTGGATCCCACACTGGAGTTTGAGCATGCATTTCGGCTGCTGGCAGGCACCGAGTGGAAAACACCCTACGCAGTTTCTGAAGTCTTATCCCTTGTTCTTTCTGCCCTTTTTGATACACCCACAAAATTCACAAATGCAACCCCCATTTTGTGTGTTTCTAGTCCTATTTGGATGCATTTCTGTCCTACTTAGTCTTATCTTATATGACCTGTTCCATTTGATTTCCTTACCGTGCCTTTAACAGCACAAACATAATTAGCAAAAAGGGTTTCCTTTTGTATGTCTGCTTGTTCGTGCAACCTAAAACACATTCCCATCTGTGTGGGAATCAGCAAATCATTCCTGTTTTATTTGCCTTATTTCCTTTTTCTCAGAACCCCGTGTGAATCCATTTATTATACCTTGTTAGACATGTGTTATTGTCTAGTGTTAGCCCTTCCTAGGAAGTGAATTGAAATCAGGAAGAAATGCAGGGAGTATGAGGAGGAAGAGGAGATTGTCCTCACATATGGTGATGAAGTCGGTTACCACGTGGTGCTCTTTGAGGATAATGGTGTGGTTCTTCTGGTCCCTTCAAGTTGCAAACACTCACATTCGGAGCAGCTGTTGCCTGAGGTGGACGCATCATTAGGCGATGCTCGTGACGAGGAAAGGAAGGTTTGCCACTTTCACAGAGGTAGAAGATGGAGAAGAAAGCAGATCTGGCTACACAGAGAGTTTGCTACAGCCACAGCAGGGGATGGTAAAGCGGGGGGTGCAGGATGCAAGACCGGTGCAGGGAGCCCTATTCCAGAGGTGCTAGATATGACTTAGGAGGACCAGCTAGAAATGCTTCAGGTACTGCAAAGAAGGACAGTACATTTCCAGAACTTGTTGCTGGAAAATGCCTTAACACACTCAGGAGTGGTAACACAGAAATAGGGTGCTGCAGAGGTGAGTAGAGGGTACAGGTGGCAGTGCAGGAGGAGATGGAAAAGTAAGAGCTGGCGATACAGATTTAGTCCCCCAGCAGATGTCTCAGGAGAAGGATGAGACAGAGCCTCTGCACCTGTGCCAGCTTTCATAGAGGACCCTCGGCAGGCACTGGCATCCATTTTTAAGTTTCAGGTGGTACATTGGGTCCTGACCAGTGCAGATCCTGTTACTTCAGTTCACCAGAGTGGAAGACAGTGAGGTGGCAGAATGGTACTGTGATTTGGGACTGAAATAACACACCAGTGAAGCATGGTAAACACATGATGTATTGCTGCTTAGGGACGAGGAGTGGCAAAACTACCGCTGGCCAAACGAAATTGGTGAAATGTGCCCTAAAGTTGACTTTGCTGGCGTAACAATTATTTGCTGATCCTCCCCTTTTAGGTGGATTTCGCTTATTATTCAGACGATATTTGCACATTAGGAAAGAGACATAAGAGAAACACACAGACCCTGTTAATGCTGTTTGTAGAACATGAAATGAACCACTGACAATTAATCAAGTTGTAATATGCATCATATGTTTCGTGCCGGTCCTATAGCAGTCTCTTTGACATCTGTGCAGAGCCTGGTGATGCCGTTTCCAATCCCAGCAGGGCCAAACGCAGCCTTTCATCCTTCCGAGGTCCATAAATGAGCATCACACACCGTGGTGGGTAACCTGAGGGTTTGTAGCGCTATATAAATGCAAAATTATTATTATTATTATTATTATTATTATTATTATTATTATTATGTATGGGAGTAGGCAAACAATGCTAGCTTTTGAAACTCTTGTTTCACAGGGAGAACAGAAAGAATTGTCTGGGGTATAACTGTAGCAGAAATATCAAGAAATTAACAGGCATCATTCACCATCATCACAGCTAGTGAGTAGTGCAATGGAACAATAGGAGCATAGCCAACCCAAGGAACTAGCCAACCCTTCTGCAGTCTCCACCTCACCTCTTCCCTCTCTGGCCCTCTGCAACGCATTGGCCACACACCTCACTGCAAAAACTCAGGACATCCTGAGCACTATCTCTTCCTTCTCCCCTTCCCCTCCCCCAATCTCCATGGCACCTATTGCCTCCCACCCCCCTCTGCCTTTCTCTCCTCCTTCTCTCCTATCACATTAGATGTGGTCACTAGAGTTGTCCGCTCCATGAAGGTCTCCTCCAAACATGTCTCCCCCTGTTCTTCCAGAACTAATAAGGACCACATTGACACTCTTGCCCCTGTACTTGCTGATTTATGCAATCACTCTTTTGCTACTGGATCTTTCCCCTATTGCCTCAAGCACTCTCTTGTGGACCCACTTCTGAAAAAACCTTCCTCCGACTCCTCGTGTCCAGCTAATTACCGCCCCATCTCGATCACCCCCTCCTTGAGAAACTCTTGAAGAAACTGGTCTTCCCCCAAATGACACAGCACACTGAGCTTGTTGGTTGCCTACACGACCATCAATCTGGATTCCAAGCATCCAGAGGAACGGAAACTGCTCTCCTGAACACCTGTGAAGAACTGCTTGCATCTCTTGATTCTAAATTCCCCAGCTGTTGTCATTCTACTTGATCTCTCCTCTGCATTTGATATGGTCAACTACTCCATACTCATAAAATGGCTCCACGATACCCTCGGCATCTCAGAGCGGGCACTGGACTGGCTGACCTCCTTCCTAAATGACAGTCTCTCCCAGGTTATCCTGAATTCTTTCTCCTCTCCCACTTCTATCTCAACCTGTGGCATTCCCCAGGGCTCCAACCTTTATCCCTGGTTCTTTAACATCTGTCCTGCTCCTCTTGCACACCTAATTTCCACTTTCTCCCCTCACTTTTAGTGTTATGCAGATGACACACAACTCTTCTTCAAACTTCCTGATGATCCTCTCCTTACCTCCTCCATCATTCCTGGCTACCTAACTGCCATCCAGTCCTGGTGTGCCTCCAACGCCAGCAAGACTGAGATCCTTCCCATTGGGACTCCTGCTCCCTCTTTCTTCCCTCACTCCGGCCACCCTCCATGGGCTCTCCCCCTTCTCCTTAATCTGAATCCAGAAAATTTGGAGTCATCTTTGACTCCTCTATTTCCTTCCTCCCTCACATCCAGGACCTTGCAAAGAAGGCCCACTTTCAACTCCCCAAAAGAAGGCTCCTTCCTTTCCTATCTTTCCCCCAGAATCTCAATGCATCTAGAGCTCTGGTTCTTTCTAGGCTGGACTAATGTAACAGCGTCTTCCTTAATCTAACCTCTTTCTCACTACATCCCCTCCAACTTATCCAGAAGAGGGCTGCAAGACTTATCCTTGGCCTCAAGCCCAGGGACCGCATCTCTCCAGCCTTAAATTCTCTCCACTGGCTCCCAGTTGCTGCAAGGATCATATTCAAATCATCTGCATCATTAATAAGGCCATCTGGGGCCAGTGGCCATGCTATCTACAACTGGCTGTCACTAAATACTCTCCCTCCAGATCTTTACGCTCCTCTGTTGATAACTCTCTATGTGTCAAGCGCTTCTCTAAACAGCAAGCTGGTGGCTGATCTCTTTCCTCGGCTGGCTCCCTCCTCTGGAACAGCCTCCCCCTTCCTTTCTGTCTTGAGTTTCATCCCCTCAAATTGTGGAAAGCTCCTTAAGACTTTCCCTTTTGCCTCCTTCTTCCCCCTCTACCTCCCTTGCTAAACCCCACAGTCGCTGAGATTGTTGAGCAGGGCGTTTATGTGTGCTTCTGGGTCCTGGCCTCGCCCCCAATAGCCTTCACCCTCTGCCCACTGCCAGCACTTGCTTTGGGTGCCCACTGACCTGTGTTATCTCTCAGGCCTGCACTTATTGTATTGGCTGTTGACCACTCTTACCAAGTGATCTCTGCCAGGTGCTTGACAGCTGCTTGCACACCCCTCCATGGTACTCCTAGCACTTGTCTCATCATGTGGAAATGCAAATATTTGGTACCAAACATGGTCACAGGCTTTTCCCTGCAGACAGATATATTGCATGCACTGCAGCACAAATCTAACTTTTCTTGCAGGAGCAAGAAGTTGTCTCCTCCCATGCCCTTTTGGTCACAAAGTTGGTGCTGGCTTCGGTGGAGTTTGTGCTGTAATAGCTGCATGCTCGTGTTTTGCACTTTCATCTCTCAAAAAAAATGTAAGTGAAGGGTCCTGTACAAAAACTGGAGGAGAAGCCTGTAAATGTAGCATTATCTTACTCATTCCTCTCCTCTGTAACACTTGTTTCCAAAATTGTATCAGTATTCTGGACTCAGATGGGCCTTTACCTTCATTTTTTCCAACAGCATCAACATTATCATCAACATTGCCATCAACATTGGTATTCTCTGACTCATCTTCAATGGATAAAGGTGCATGAGACCAGACACTTAATTCATCCTTCACCTCTGTACTTGTTTATCCTGGTCTGGCTCTTAGGGGCCTCAGACATGTTTGAAATTAAGATGAGCTCATCCACATTGGCACAATGAGATAGCACACGCAAATTTCGATACAGGCTTTCAGTGTGCAATTTTACCTCAAGGGGATTCCAAGATTTGTTATTCACAAACTTTTAAGCAACAAGTGTTTGTTCTTGCCACTAAGCAATATTACATTGAATTACAGCAACTAAATTCAACATCACCCTAGCTACGAAGAAACGTGTCTTTTTTTCTGCAAATAGTATTTGGTCTGGCCACTAAACTACAGCATGCTCAGTTACAGCCACTGAATACAATAGATTGGTGCTAATGAAGAATTGTAAGACTTTCATTTGTAACTTGTATTGATTATGGGCACTAAAAGACCACCCACTCAGTTACAGACCTGAATATAATCTCCACATGCTTACAAGACTTATAATACCCTTTCTCTGCAACTAGTTTGGGTACTTAAAGACAACACACTCCATTACTGGCACAGAAAATAATCTCTGCCTGCCGACCAAGAAATGTAAGTCCATAAAGACCCCTGTATGGCTACTAAAAGACAACACACTCATTTTCAGAGATTGAATACCCTCTCATGTCTCAAAATAATTCTTAGATGTGTTCTAAGCAACTTAGCAAACCATTAGTATTTGGTCTGCCCACTACTGGTTTACAGCCACTAAATATAAAATTCCACTAGGGGTGCAGAAGCTCGTCTGCCTGACCCGACGTCTCCCTAAATCAGGCTGAATCAAACCACTAAAATTCAGTTTTTGGAGCAATTTCCTACCTTCTCCCTCTTGCTTCTGTGCTCTTTACCCTGGAGTGCCTTTGGCACAGATTCCACTGTGATTTGGACCTCCCTGCGGGCCCTTTGGCCACCTCCTCTTTGTTGGGCCTCCTGCTTTCATCCCTGGGTGGGCGCCCTGGGCCTCTGTCAGCTGCTCCAGTGCTCTTCATTGTCCTGCCGACTGGTGCCTTCCTCAAAGTGTATCCCGTGCTGCTGCTTGCTGTGGCCGCCTCCTCCTTTCCTCCTTTTCCTGCAGCTGCTCGGGGTGCTTCGGGTATCTCTGTCCCGTGTCCTCTCCTCCTAAGCCATGGACTTGCCTGCAAGAGTGTGGCCTTCCTGCTCTACCCTGGGCGGGTGCATTGATCCTCCGCCTACTACGAGGGCTTCTCTTCTGTCTCCGCTCCTCCTTAGCCGTGCTCTTTCAGCTTCGGTGTGGCCTTCCTGTTCTTCCCGGGTGGGTGCGTTGATCCTCCGCCTGCCACTCTGAGGGTCTTTCTGCTGTGTCCGCTCCTCCTCAGTCACAGACTCGACAGCATTGGTGTGGCCTTCCTGCCATGGTCCCGGGCGGGTGCGTTGATTCTCCACCTACTACTGTCTTCTGCCTCCTGCTCCTCCTCCGTTGGCTGGCTCTGACCCTGGGTCTCCGGATGGAGTTGACTCTGTGCAGGTTTGTGGATCCTGCGCCTGCCACTGTCGTCCACCTCTTGCTCCTCCTGCCTGGGCTGGCTGTTCCCCATCAGCCTGCTGGATCTCCTCGTGGCTCCTGCCCGGTCTTTTCTTGTCCTGTAGTGGCGGCTCTCTGGTTCCAGATTTTGACCCTTCTGTCGATGGCTCCTGCATCTCCTCTTCACCTGCTCCTCTTCACCTGCAAGGACGCTGTTATTCTACGGGTGTGTGATTCCTTCGCCCGCCGCTGTTTTCTGCCTTCTACTCCTCCTACCCAGGCTGGCTCTTCCTATCGGCTTACAGCTCCTTCTCCTACAGAGGCTCATCGCTGTTCCGGCCTGGTCTTCTTTCGCCCTGCTGTGGCGGCTTCCGGCCCAGGATCTCCACACTTTGGAAGGGGACCCCTGCGACTACTCCACTTCAACTAGGGCACTTCTGCCGCTCTCACCTGGACTCCTGCTTCCTGAGCCTTGTGACCCGTTGCCTCTGCGGGTGTGTTCCTTTCACCACATGCAGTCATCTTCTGCTGAGAGAGCCCTTTGTGCATCCTGTATTCTCTGCTACTCAGGCTGTTCTCTTAATCGGTGGGCCAGCCACCTCGAGTGGACTGCTATATCCTGCTGGCCATTCTGTGGCTGTCTGGGTTCTTTGGCTCCAGCTGCTTCGGCTCCGATCTCTTCCAGAGGAACCCTCAGGCATCTGCTGCATCAGTGCTCCCACTCTCCTCCTCTTCAAACGGCCTCACCTCCATTGGAATTTCCTACTTCACTGGCCCTTCTCAGCTTCTGGACATGGTTCTAAGTTTGTTCTGGCCTCTGGCGACTTGAAGACTGTCTACTTCGTCCACCGAACTTTCTTTGCCTCTCTCTCCTTGATTTCTTCCCTGCCTCCAGTGGATTCCTGACTGGCACTCCTGTCTGGAAACTTTGACTGCAATCACCACAGTTCCTGACTTTAAGCATCCAATAACTGACTTTCATTACTGTCTCCCTGCTGTTGTCTCCTCCCTCCTTCAAGCCCCCCAATCTATCAGCTTCTGTTCACGACCATCTACCCCATTGTAGTCATCCTCCTTGCAGCCACCTTTAGCATTCTGTCCCCCTTTGTCCTGCACTTCCACTTCTACTCTCCAATCGGACACCTCCTATCCATAACTCATCTACCCATTTGTACCCCCATCGCATCCTCTTTTAACCAACTAAGCCCTTTTTTCCTCCTCTCCCCTAGCCTCTACTAATCCTTCCCCTCTCACCTCTTCACTACATCCTCCAAGGCCTCCAGATCTACCTACCAACTATTGCTTCCTAGTACCCTCCTGATACAGCCTTCCTGCCTCCTTAATGTCTCTTTCTCCATCTTACTACTTCTCTCCACCGTGCTCTAATGATATGCCATTAGCCTTTTACGAGGGCTCTCCCTACTCCAGACCCTGGCTCCTTTTATCTGAGCCTTCTGGTGGCATTGCCTCCACCTCCTCTCACTCCCCTTCCTAGCAGTACTCCCTTCACTCCATCTCCTCCTCTCCCTCACTATCTCTCTTTGTCATACCTTACTGCAGCTTTCATCCTTACCTCCCACTCTCTTACCTACAGCAATCTCCCCCCCTCCTCGACATGCGCATTGCAAGAGCTCTCCCTTCTCGCCCCTTCCCCCGTCTCCTTTTGCCCCCTCCCTCTTCTCCTTGCGCTTCCACTAATCCTCATGTCCATTCCCTTGCTCAACTCCCTCCCCGTATTCCCCTTTCCTTCTCTTCCCTTCCTCACCGCCTTAACCTTAATCTACCCCCCAATCCAACCCTCTGGTCTAATTAACATTGCTCTCTGGAATGCTAGATCCCTCTGTAATGAGACTGCAGCTTCTCTTGACATGTTCTTCTGTCTCAACCTTCATTTCCTCTGTCTAACGGAAACTTGGATTCCTCCTCATAACTCCACTGTCCCTGCCTCTCTCACCACTCCTTCCTCCTCCTCCTCCCATGTTTCTTGTTCCTCTGGTCGTGGTGGAGGAGTTGGTCTCCTTTTCCACCCTAAATATCTTTCATCTACCTCTTCATTGTCCCTTCCCACCTTAACTTCCTTCGAATACTTATGTAAATCCTTTACTTTCCCTCACCCCATTTCCTTCCTTATTATCTATAGAGCCCCTGGCCCCCTCTCCTCCTTTTTCAATGACCTTAACCACCTCCTTTCACTTATCTCTCCCCCCTCTACCCTCACTCTACTTGGCGATTTCAACCTTCCCCTTCCCACCCCCCCTCATCCCTCACCTTTTCTCTCCATTCTCGACTCCTACCTTCTCTCTCTTCTCCGTTCCTCTCCTACTCACTCCTCTGGTACCACTCTTGATCTCATTTTTAATTCATCCTACTCCTCTTCACCTGTCTCCTCTTTACCCAACTATCTATCTGACCATACTCTGCTTTCCTTCTCCCTTACCCCCCTGTCTCCCTCCTTCCACTCCCTCACCTCCCTCCCCAACCCCCTCATATCTTTCACTCGACGTGACCTCCGTAACTTTAGCCCTTCTCTCTTCCAGCTGATCTTGCCCTTTCCTCCCTGTCTTCCTCTCTCTCTACCAATCTCGATGAACTTTATCTTCCCTCATCTTTCCATCCTACCCATAGACCTTCCCAACCCTGGCTCTCCCCTCACCTTCTGTCTATGTGTCGTCTCCTACGCCGCCTTGAGCCCTGTTGGCTCAAATCCCCCACTTTTCTAACCAAACCTACTTTTCTTATAACTCTCTTTATGACTCCTGCCTGAACTCTGCTAAGCGCTCCTACTTCTCTAATCTTCTTCACTCCCAAGCCTTTCGACCTCGTTGTATTTTTCAAATCCTTTCTCGTCTCCCCTCTCTCCCCACTCTCCTTCTGACTCTGCTGAATTCTTCTCCTCCAAAATTTTCTCCAATCTCACACTCTGATGTCTCTCTCCTCCTAACTAAATCCCACCCTACTGCTGCCCCTTCTGATCCCATCCCAACCCTTCTTATTGCTAAGATTTACCCCCTCTCATTCCGTACCTTACTTCCTTTTTCAATACTTGTCTCTCCTCTGCCACCTTCCCTTCTGCTTTCAAGCACGCCACTAGAAGCCTTCTGAAAATCCCCTCCTTGCTTCCAATTAGTCCTATCTCACGTTTACCTTTTTCTCTCTAAAATTCTTGAACAATTAGTCTATTCTCAGCTCTCGACCTTTATCACTAATCTCTCTCTCCGTCCCCCCTCCCAATCTGATGTTCGCCCTAAACACTCCTCTGAGACTGCCCTCACTTATGTTCTCAACTCCCCCCTTACCTCACGCTATGCTAAATGATATGATGTGTTATTTATATAGCGCCTTAATCCAAAGCACTTTACAGAGCATATATTTACATACAACATCACTCAACCGAAATTGGTACTCAAACAATCCTCTATCCTCATCCTCCTTGACCTCTCGGCTGCTTTTGATACTGTCGATCACCCCTTACTTCTCAATACTCTTTCCTCCTTTGGCTTCAAAGGATCTGTCCTCAACTGGCTTTCCTCCTACCTTTCCCACCACTCTTTTGCTGTCTCTTGGGGTGGTGGAACCTCCCCTACTCTCCCTCTGGAATACGGCGTTCCCCAAGGCTCTGTCCTCGGGCCCTTCCTATTCTCTCTTTACACATCACTCCTCACCCCTATTATCTCTTCCTTTGGGATTTCTCATAATTTCTATGCTGATGACACCCAGTTGTTTCTCTCCTTTTCTTCCTTCTCCCCTGATTTATACCTACATCTCTCTTCCTGTCTTACTGCCATTAAAAACTGGAAGTCATCTCACTACCTCTCTCTCAACACTGACAAGACTGAAGTCTTATTCTTTCCTTCTAACACATTTCCTCCTCCCTCTCCCCCTCATTCTATTCATTTTCCCCCTTCTAATCCTCCCATCTCCACCCATGATCGCAATCTAGGCATTCACTTTGACTTTTCCCTCTCCTTTACCCATCATATTTCCCTTACCTCCCACGCTTTTCGCTACCACCTCTTCAATATCCGTAACGCTTGCACTTCTCTCACCTTCCATGCCACTGTAGGGGAGGAGTGGTCCAAAAGACCCCCCCTTGCCTATATCCTTTCCCCAGGTGAGGACCCTGGCTCATTGGGCGTTCCCTCAGACCACCCGGGCCCAGGTGGTGGGGGGTTCACCTGCTGAAGACATTGCCCACACGTATTGAATTTAGCTAGGCCCAGAAACCATTTTGACTATCAAAGATGGTGTGAGCCCAACGCACTGTAGCGCGGCGCCCACCCTCGGAGAGTTTCAATTATCCCTGTCGCCGCAGCACCCTGGCAGATCCGCTGTGAGCCTGTTCCCACGAATAAAACGGACATGAGCTAGCAGAAGATACTAACACTGTAACATTTCACCGTCCGGAGTGTATCACTGCTCCCAGCATGACCCGGTCAGCAAGGCCTGGGTGGTGGGGAGAATTGTAGAATGCTCATCCGATGAAAGCAGGAAAATACCCAAATACAAATGTCAAAAACTACTTTTAATTCGTATATCCTTCCCATAAAACTACTTCTACTAAAGAAACCTGTAAAACTGTGTAATAATTGTAAGAAACGCATGTTTACATGACACCAGCACTGAAGGACCCACACCCCTGTAGGGGTGTGCAAATGATAAAAGCATTCCGGGGGATTATTCTCTATGTGTATCATTGAAAACTGTACACCTCGCGGTCCCGCGCCATAACTGAACTAATGCTGCTAGAGTACACAGGAAGACGACTGTAACCATATAGAGGGCTCATGTGAAGAATGTGCGAGAATGCACTTGTTATGCGTGTATGTCTAAGCCCCTTATGTGCCACCACCATCGCGTACGGTGGCGGGTCATTCTCTATGTACTCCACCAACTTCACTACTGCCTCACTTACTGCAAATGTATATGCATATAACTAAATACTGTAATTGTTAAAACATAGTGTATAAATACGGTGCTCAGGCTGGACATAATAGAGACACATCCAGCAAAGTTGAAAATGTATTCAAACAAGTATTATAAAGTGTTCAAATTATTGTGATGTTTGCACCTCTAAAAGCCGGCAACACACGAGGAAGATACCTTTGTGAATATGTGCAAGGCCATTTCCCCTCCCACCCTGCGGAGACTGCCAAACATGAGAGCAGAGGCCCGGGCCGCGCTGCTCCACCTCCCCCAACTAGACTGGAGCCGCTTCAAAGATGTGTAGCCCCCGCTGCAGCACCCAAGGCCACGGCCCGCCACCTGCATAATTTACAGCACAGCAGTAAACCTCTGCCTGAACATACACTTCCAAAGGCGCCCCCTCGTAAACCCCACAACCCACCGGATCATCTTAGACTTATGGCCCTGTGCTATCAGGACACCCAATACTGTGGCAACACACAGCGGCATATTTATAACCACATCTAACAAGACAGGGAGGCATGTACCGCCCGTCCCATGCCCTGAAGCTTAGCCCCTCAACCTATGGCTCCGGTCAACAGGACACTGGTAACCATGCCCTGACGAATGACCATCAGACCCTTCATAAGGTGCATTCCTCCTGTGTTGCATTAACCTGTAGAATAACCTATTGGAAGATTTACTAAAGACGATAATATTGTAATGACTGAATGACTGCGGTGTGCATGGCCGAGGGCAAATAAGTCAGGAAAAGACATTCATCTCTGACACCGGCCGCGATGGCACAACAACACCACCCGGATGAACTCAGCCAACCTGCCAGGCCCAGCCCAACCCACGAGGCTGACCAGTGACGTCCTTCAGCCAAAGCCAACCGCATCGCAGCAGCACCTATAGTTAGTCAACGCCACCCAATCCCATCGAACTTGTGCCCCCTATAGTATGTAGGTTCTTATGACGTTTTTTGTAAATATATACGCCTGTCTTTGCGATTGTCAGACAGAGCGCTCTCAGAGGTTGCAGAGTTCTTTGCATGCCCTATTCTGATTGATAAACTCTCATTTAAAGCTCACCCGCACTCTGTCTTGACTTTATTCCCAACTTGGGAGAGTCCGTCATTGTCTCTCATTGCGGGGAGGATCGTGCTGGCTGGGGACGCTCGCCTTCAGTGGTGACCCCGAAAGCGTGATTATTATTATTATTATTATTTTTTCCCGACCTAACATTACCGTCCCCTTTTGGCACGAGAATCTCCGGTCGAAAAGGGATACGCACAGTGCGCCGGCTCCGGGAGGCTGCCCGCCAACGGCGACCGGTACACTAAGAAGTGCGCACTCAATAGAGAAAGGGTACGGGATCCCGGTTGAAAAATC
This sequence comes from Ambystoma mexicanum, assembly GCF_040938575.1. Lineage (NCBI taxonomy): Eukaryota > Metazoa > Chordata > Amphibia > Caudata > Ambystomatidae > Ambystoma > Ambystoma mexicanum. The sequence continues at coordinate 1,127,310,920 of NC_090933.1, read as the reverse complement.
CCCTTTGAGTACCGCTCGCCGGAGCCGGGGCTGACTGTTGAGCGGACGGCAACACTGCCTGGACGGTCCCAGTTTCGGAGACTATCGGTTCAAGACGGGCACGTGAGTACTGAGTGCGAGCGATCATAAAGAGAGTGGAGGAAGAAATCTGGGACAGAGAACGAAGAGGGGTAGAAAAGGGGGGTACGCAGATCTACTAAAGATCAACCTGAAGTTTCTTTGCTTTTTCTTTGCATATGGCCATTAGGATTAAAAGGTGAATAAGAGATAAAAGTGACGGGAACCTAGCTCCGAAAGGGGGTGGAAGGCGGCGCCGCATAGTGCTATCTTGACTAGTACTGGGAATATATGAAGAAGTGAACAATAAGATAAAAGTGTCTGGCAAAGGGGGACACGGAGAATATATAAGTGATTGCTATTTCTTCTTTCTATTCTTTTCTTTAGAGTTGGGGGGAAATTAAAAGTGAGACCAGTACAAAACGTAAGGGAGGAAGTAAAAGAGAGAGAGTCTTACCAGAAGAGGAAAGAGCAGACCAATTTATATATATACGCGCATCCATATATCTGAATAAGACGGACAGGGACAGCCGGCTAGGGAGGAAAGGGAGGGCAGCTTGAATTGTGAATAGAGTGTTACAGAGAGGTGTGTGCACCTCGTATGTATCGGAAGAGAATTTGGTGCTGAGGGTGTGTAAAATGGTTATAAATGTATGGTAATTGAATGGTCATGGTAAGTGTGGCCGGGTAAAGCTTCTTGAAGACAAAAATGACAAGGTGAAGTGAGTGTGTACCTTTTTGATCTCTGGGTTAATATTGTCAAAATAACTGATGGTTTGCTCTTGTATGTGCCCCCCCCACGAGAATAACATAGAGACGGTGTACAGCCAGTTTTGCATTGCGCAGGCGGGGGAAGAGTACAAAGGAGCCCATTGTTGAATGTGAAGTAGAAGACGAAGCCCATATTGGTAATAGGTTCACATTGTAATTGTGGGCACACAGGGACAGAGAAGCACTAGGAAAACACAAAGATGGGGGCCGAAACACCCTTATCGCATATCTGTAAGAACCTACCAGGGTACGTGGAGTGAATTAAGAAATATCATGACCAGTGGGTAACAGAGCTGAAGGGAGAGGGGTTACCCCAGATATGGCCAGAGGGAGGGTCATTCGATAAAAGTGTTCTGGATATGGTGGCCACATGCATTTGCTTGAAATACAAGGGGAAGCAGTTGCACAATAGGAGGGAAATATTAGATCTCTGGAGGTTATTTGAAGAGATACCCCCGCCTAAAGCACCAGCATTAAATCCTGACCTACCCTCCACCACTGACAATCCACTGATGATACAGAAAGATGGTAAGGAATCGTCAAATGTAGAGCCACAAGTAGAGGTAATAAGCTTATACCCGATATTACAGAAGCCTGTGCCCGCAGAAGGGTACAGTGACCCCACTTATGTCCCTCCTCCCCTGACAACCACTACACCCCACCGGCCAACGGCACCCCCGCCATATGAAAGTACAAGGGAGCGAGCCCAGGCATGCACACAAAGGGTAGACATAGAAAAGCTAGCAGATGATTTACAATCAAGACTCTCAATAGCGAAAGATGAGCTCGCAAGGATAAAAGACATATGTGAACAGACAGCACTTAATGCAGCAAGACCAGGGCGCACGTCTAGAGCGCCGAGTGAGGATAGAACACTTGAAGATGGGTGGAAAAAAGGTGAGATACTGTTTAGAATTGAGGAAGAACCAACACGAATAATCGAAGTAGGGACACGAGAGGGAGGTATTGATAACGAAGAAAGGCCTATAGGGGACAGAGAGGAACTACTATGTGATATAAGGGACGATTTAGAAGAAAGCGACCGACTGAGCATGGCAATGGGAGGGGGAAGTGAAGGGGCGGATGGTACATGTTCAATGAGAACACTGGATGATGAGTGGACGGGGCGATTAAGGAATAGGGTGGGGAAAATGGCATCACTGGGAACATCAGCAGCTAAAACGGGTGTAGATGCAACGACAAAACGAAGGCTACAGCTCCCATTGATACATAGGGGAGGAGGGAGGCCAAACTATATCCCATGGGCTCAGATAGATAAAGCCAATTTATTGAAGCTACTGCCCCCGTTATCGGGAGGGGCAAGTAAGTGGATATACGCCTTTGAAAAACACACCGCTGGGGTACCCCTAGCGATAGGAGATGTGAAGAGCTTGCTTGTATCAGCAGTGGGGGATCAGGCTGAGAGAGTATGGGTCAAGGCCGGTTTCCGGGGAGTAACATTAGACTGAGACCGCCATGATGGGGCCTCCTTTAACACAGTGCGTGCAAGGGTGTGGGATGCCTTGCGAGAAACGTTTCCAGATACGCCAGACTTACAGTCAGTAATGCAGTGTACAATGAATGATGGGGAGGAGGCTATGGATTACATTTTTCGGGTCCAAGAGATGTGGAGAGCAGAAACGGGCACGCCCTGGTATCAATCGACATCTTTATTTTATTTCATTATAAAAAGAGGGCTCCCAAAGGAAGTGCAATAGGCGCTCGACAAGATAGCAGGTATTGAAGCGAAGGGATGGCCTGAGATTCAGAGTATAATAGTACACCATTGTAAGAGAATAAAGGAAAGGGAGAAGGAGGTGGCGCAGAAGAGATTGGCAGACGAAGCAAAACTAGTACAGACAAAGTTGGTGAAGGTCGCAGCGGCTGTAGCCGCACTCCCCCACAGCAGGGAGGGAGATGAGGAGGAGGAGGGGCTGATAGCAATACAAGGAAGGGTGGCAACTAATTGGGTTGGAGCAGGACAACGGCAGTGGAATGAGAAGGAACAAGGTGGAGGTCCGCAGTGGCAAGAGTGGACCCCTCGAGGGGGACGAGGTGGGTACAGGGGCCGAAGAGGAGGTGGACCGGGATACGGAGGAATGGGAGGAAATGGATGGCAGGGCCCTAGAGGTGCACAAGGGAGTTGCTGGAACTGCGGAAGATGGGGGCATTACTCTAGGGAGTGCAGAGCCAGACCCAACAATGGGTTCCAAGAGGTAGAACAGTATGGCCACCCCCACCCGGGGAGCCCATATGGTCTTCCAATGGGACAACAACAACCGAGAAACCCAGGCCAAGGTAATAATGAGCAGCAACAGGGGCACCAGTATAGAACACAGAACCACCCACAAAACAATGACAATATGCAGTACACGCCAGGCAAACCATTCGCGACAACAGCAAACGGGGCCCCCGCACCAGCACCCTACAACGGCGTGTCAGTGGTTTCAGGAAGTGTCTTTAATCAAGGGGGGGCGATGAGGCACCCCGCATAGGACAGCCCACAGAGAACACTTGCGTGTCCAGTTCTATCTACAACCTACAATGCAGCAGAGGAACCATTGGTAGGGGCGCAGATAGGAGACAAGCAGTTCATATTCATGGTTGATTCGGGAGCGGAGAAATCATGTATCCGGGAGGGCCGGTTCCCGTTATCTAACAGGAAGTTAGAGACGCAGGGGTTCTCTGGGGCTGTAATTGAAGTTCCTTACACAGAAGCATTGTATGTAACAGTGGGGGGTAAGACTGTAAAGACACCCTTACTGTATTATGAACACTCACCAATAAATTTATTAGGGAGGGATCTCCTGAGTAAACTTAACATGACCATATCATTTACCGAGAGAGGAATAGTGTGTTCAAAACCCGGAATATGCCCCTTGCGGGCGATGTTGGTAGTGCAAGCCTACACAACCACACAAGAAATACGAGGGTTGCCGGAAAATGAGGAAATGTTTATTGAAGGGCTGAAGACATTGGCCCTCATAATTCCAGAGCTGAGAAGAATGGACTGGAGGATTCCTGCGGAGTTCCTCTTCCGCCCCATAGTGTGCCCCGACACAGCACCAGGATCAGTGGTATCATTAGACTTGCACGCTGTACAGGTATCAGCGAAAAGGATTGCTGTGATTGGAGTAGATAGGGAAGGATGTGAGTGGCGTACAGTACTGTGTACAAATGCCAACATCGCCCTAAGAGAGTTAACAGATGAGGATCTCTTTTCAGAGACAGAAGGGGATGGTGAAATAATAATGGAAATAGCGATGCCCTGTGACATTTTGATTCAAGCCAGGGAAACCCCCGTCCAATTGATGGCAGTGGTAGGAGCACCGACGTCATTTTTTGATGACGACATGAGGCTCGTACCAAATAATTTGTGGACAACAGGCCCCCATGATGTAGGACTGTTGCATGGAGTACAACCTGTGGTAATAAAGCTAAAGCAAGGAGCAATTTTACCCCGAGTGAAACAGTATTCATTGTCCCGTGAGGCTGAAGAAGGGATAAAAGAGACAATAAATGCACTACTAGCACAAGGGATAATAGTGCCTTCAACCTCCCCATGTAACACATGTATTTATCCAATCAAAAAAGCAAAAGGAGGGTCTTGGAGGATGATACAGGATTTACGCCCCCTAAATGATGTAATTCAGAAAGAGTTCCCTTTGGTCCCGAACCCTGCATCAATATTATGGAGCATCCCAAAACTGTCATCACACTTCACAGTAGTAGACTTGAAAAACACATTTTTCTCAATCCCCCTGGCTGAAGAGAGTAGATACCTGACAGCATTTACACTGGGGGGAAAAAGATATGAACACTGCAGATTACCACAGGGATACTGTGAGAGCCCAAGCATATTCAACCGCATATTGCATGAAGACTTGGGAAACCTATCAGTTGTGAGTACAATCATTCAGTACGTAGACGATTTACTAGTGTGTGCACAAGACGAAGAAACATGTAGAAAGGATTCGACAATGCTCCTGACTCTATTGGCCAATAAGGGGTACAAGGTAGACAAGGAGAAACTACAGTACTGCCTGACAGAGGTCTTATACTTGGGACAGCTGATATCGAAAGATGGAAAAAGAATAATCCCCGACAGGGTAGAAGCGATAAGATCAGTAGCAGAACCCACAACAGTGAAAGAGATGCAGAAATTCTTGGGAATGTGCAACTATCGCCGAGCATGGATATTAGACTATGCAGCATACACGAGACCCCTACTACAAGCACTCAAAGAAGCACAACAGGAAAATAAAAAGATCGAATGGTCAGAAGAAATGAGCGCGTCATTCAAATCATTAAAAGAGTTAATTTCAAGCGCTCCAGTGCTAGCCAACCTTGATTATGGACGCAAATTTTACCTATTCTCACACTGCAAGGGAACACTCGTGACAGCTGTTCTGAAACAAAAGATGTCCCTGGGACACAAGCCTTTGGCATACTATAGTGGTACTTTAGATGCTGTGATGCAAGGCCATTTCGCGTGCGAGCAATCACTCGCTGCAGCCGCGTTCGCGATTGAGAAAAGTGCCACAATAGTAATGGGTTGCCCTGTAACATTGTTTGTGGAACATTCCTTATTTGCAATCCTTGAGAGGTCAAAAAGCACACTGACAACACAGAGGGCAACAGCTTATGAAATCATATTGTCCAGCACCAACATCCATGTGGTGAGATGCAAAACAGTAAACCCCGCGACATTCATTACAGAAGCACGCACACTAGAGGACATGCAGGACCACGATTGCGCAACCTACACAGGAGAACGAGGGGAGGACACAGTGGTGTGTGAGAACGCCCTGAGCGAGGGGGAAGTGTACTTTGTGGATGGGTCTGCATCGATTGATGTGGACACGGGAGAAAAACATGTTGGCATGGCAGTGGTGAGGTTAGAGGACGGTGAATATGAAACACTGGTACAGTACCGCCTCCCATCACATTACTCCGCACAAGCAGCAGAACTGATTGCGCTCATAGAAGCACTACATGCAGCAAAGGGTTGCGCAGTAACAATATATACAGACTCAGCTTACATGACAACGACAGTACATGGGGGGCTAGCGAGATGGGGGCGGAGGGGATTCCGACGGGCAGACGGAACACCAGTACAGCATGCAGAATTGTTGAAAGAATTAATTGAGGCCCTACGAAACCCTACTGCTGTAGCAATAGTGAAGTGCCAAGCACATACATCCAACACAGACGTTGTGTCTTTGGGAAACGCGGCAGCAGACGCTGCCGCCAAGGAGGCGTCCTATTTTCAGAAATATGAAACAGGTGAGTACATGTTGCAGCACAAGACAAACGAAGAGCCCCCAGACGGGTACAATATGATGCCTATATCACAAATACTAGAGTTGCAGGAAGGAGGTAGTGCAGACGAAAAATTGATGTGGACAAAACGAGGGTGCAGCAAGTCGGGGACTGACTTACTGTGGCGGCAAAATAACTCAGGAAAAGTGGTAATGCCAATCAAGTTACTAGAAATTGCGTTTCAACAACTACACTTCCCTGCACACAATACCAAACAGCACATCGCAGCAGAAATACAGGAAGAATGGTTCGTGCCCTGCCTCCAGGAGCACGTATCTCGATTAGCGATGGAGTGCACAACATGTCAGATATACAATTCAGGAATGACATTACGCACACT